>NC_137090.1:28913524-29520086 GCF_951640355.1 Cnephaeus nilssonii | reverse complement strand
CTTCCGATGCCCTCCCTGGGCTTTCAGGGGCCCTTGGTGGAGGGTTGGGCATGGAATTGTTAAAGTGCTGCCCCCGCCCCTCAGGGAAACTACCTGATGCCCCCACCCTGGTCCCTTTCTCTGACCCACACTTTCAGCCCTGCCAGCTGGAAAGGGGCCATTTGGGTTCTAGACTGCATCTCTGCCCTGCCCTTCCTTCCCTCCTCTTCCTCCTTTTTTCTTTGCCTTCCGGTTGCATTCCCATCTTTCTAAGACAATCCCTTGGTCTACCCTGGGCATCATCGACTGAAGGGTCTGGAAGAGGCCGCAGGACTGACCTCTCTCTATGCTGTTGGACCATTTCGGAGCTGCTGGGCACACTGTGCAGGGTGTAGAGTGCACAACAGCCAGAAGTTCCACCCGCTCGGACTAAAGTGTGACTGTCGTCCCCAGCACCTTATCATGAGGGCCCCCACAGCACTGACAAGTCAGGGGAGAACCTGCCTGGGCCCTGGTCAGGAAAAGACAAAGGGAGAGGCTGGCGCAGGGCTGGAAGGAGTGAGGAAAGCCGCGCAGTGCCTGGCTCACATCAGCCTGTGAGTAAGCGGCCAAGCTAGGACTGCGTGACTCCAAGTTCATTCCCGGGCGTGAGGCCGCCTCCCCACCAGCATCTCTGCAACACTTCCTGCTCCCTGTTTCCACCAACAAATCACACACCCAGGCAATTGGCTGAGAACACGCCGCCAGCAGCGCCGCCAACACTTGCCCAAGAAATTGTGTCCGGATGAAGATGTGATTATAATGACGCGTCGGCATGCACAGACACGCTAAAAACTCCCGCAAGGCAGCCTTCCACTGGGCAGGGGAGGGGAGGGGAGGGGCGGGAGTTTAGCAGGGCTGCTTCCCGCGGGGGATGTATATTTGCCGCAAGTTGCAGGTGTCACGATCACAATCACAGAGGATTCTTCAGTCACCTGGGGCTGCTCCCTAAGCACTGAGCACGGCACCCAGCCCGCCACTCACCCATATGCCTGTCTTTCTGTGCTGCCTGAGGCTCCCCCTCCAGGCCAGGCCACTCTACCTCCGCACCTTTGCCCAGGTAGTTCCCTCAATCCAGAACACCCTTCCCACACCTGATCTGCCTAATGTACGACATTGTCATTCTAGACTCATCTGAAAGGTGACCACCCTCCATAAAGAAGTATTTTCTGATCTCCCCCCCCCCCCACTCCAAGTTGGTCTGGCCAGGCTTCCTCAGTGCCCCCACTATCCTGTACCTGGTTACCCCATTAGAGTACTCGCTGTGCATGCCTGTTCTTTCTAGCCGGACAGCCCTGTTTGTGGTTGTAGGAACCACATCTTATTCATCTTCATAGTCTCAGTTCCTAGCAGTGTTCCTAGAACAGATTAGGTGATAATTAAATGTTAATTGGACATGGGAGGTGGGTGAGTGGATAGTGAATAGATGAATGGGTGGGTGGTGGATGGGTGAATGGATAAATGAGTGGATAGATGGATGGATGGATAGATGGATGGATGATGGATGGATGGATGGATGGATGGATGGATGGATGGATGGATGATGGATGGATGGATGGATGGATGAATGGATAGATGGATGAGTGGATGGATGGATGGGTGAATGGATAAATGAATGGGTGGATGGATGGTGGATGGTGGGTGGATGGATGAATGGATGGAAATAAAGCTGGAAAGGCTGCCCCATGACACCAAACCTGGAAGGAATCTTGTAGAGCCTCAATACCTGGAGCCAGCAAGGCCTAAGGTGAAAGTCATATTAGAATGAGGCAAGTCATAGCCTTTCAAAAAAAAATCCTCTTGCTCTTTTGTATAAACATTTTCTGTTCTTGTTATATTCTCTCCACTCGTGAACCTTATTGCAATGGATATAACCTAATTATTTTATTATTAGTCACAAACCATGGGTAATTCACTTTTTAAATTGATTTCCGTCGCTTGTTAAAGTGCTGCATCAGCTACTACTACTTAGTGTCCAGCCAGCACAGCAAGCAACTCTGTGATCTCAGCACAGAATCCTGATTGGGCAAATCCTGGTCCAGATGGTGCCCACACCAGTCTAGGATGCTCCCACACATGGGGGCAGGTTGGGTTGTTACTCTTACAGGGCAGTCACAGCCTGTATTAGTACGTCATAATTTTTGTCTGGCATATGTGAATATTTAAGCTTGTCTAGTTTAATGGGTTCTACAGATGAGGCCTCCCAAAATACATTTCAATTTCAAGCAAATGGCAGTATTTAGATATGTCTAAGACTGTAATCTGTGATTGACTGGTGATGTCTGCCATGTGCCCAGAATTGGGTGAGGAGGAGCAGTCACCTGGTTTGCCTTATAGACCACCCCCTACACTACATTACACCACCTCTGGAGGTTATCTAGTCGGAACCCAGATGCTGCCGATGAAAAAGCTGAGTCCCCTAAAGAGAACAGTGGAGTAACAACAGAGCCTAAATAGAACATCTCCTGAACAGAACAGAGACCCCAGAAATCAACCCAAGCCATTACGACTCAATATTTGACAAAGGAGGCAAGAGCATACAACAGAGTCAAGAAAATTTCTTCAATAAATGGTGTTGGGAAAATTAGACAGATACATGCAAAAGAATGAAACTAGACCACCAACTTACACCATACACAAAACTAAATTCAAAATCAATAAAAGACTTAAACGTGAGATGGGAAACCATAAAAATCTTAGAAGAATCCATAGGCAGCAAAATATCAGCCATATGTCGTAGCTATATCTTTACCGATACAGCTCCTAGGGCAAAGGAAACTAAGGAGAAAATAAACAAATGGGACTACATCAAAATAAAAAGCTTCTGCACAGCAAAAGAGACCATCAACAAAACAAGAGAGCCCACCGCATGGGAGAACACATTTGCCAATGTTACATCAGATAAGGGTTTAATCTCCAAAATTTATAGGGAACTCATACAACTTAACAAAAGGAAGATAAAAATCCAATCAAAAAATGGGCAAAGGACCTAAATAGACACTTTTTCCAAAGTGGACATACAGAAGGCCAAGAGACAAATGAAAACATGCTCAAAGTCACTCATTATCTGATGCAAATCAGAACGACAATGAGATACCATCTCACACCTGTCAGAATAGCTATCATCAACAAATCAACAAACGACAAGTGCTGAAGAAGATGTGGAGAAAAAGGAACCCTTGGTGGGAATGCAGACTGGTGTAGCCACTGTGGAAAACAGTATAGAGTTTCCTCAAAAATTAAAAATGGAACTCCCATTTGACCCAGCAATCCCACTTCTAGGAATATATCCCAAGAAATCAGAAACACCAATCAGAAAGAATATATGCACCCCTATGTTCATAGCAGCACAATTTACAATAGCTAAGATTTGGAAACAGCCTAAGTGCCTGTCAGCAGATGAGTGGATTAAAAAACTGTGGTACATCTACACAATGGAATACTTCACTGCTATAAAAAAAGAAAGAACTCTTAGCATTTGCAACAGCGTGGATGGGCCTAGAGAGCATTGTGCTAAGCAAAATAAGCAAGTCGGAGAAAGATAAATATCACATAATCTCATTCATTTATATAAACTGATGAATAAAAACACATCCAGAGACATAGAAGCATCAAACAGACTGTCAAACCTCAGAGGAAAGGCAGGGGAGGGTGAGGGAGATGAGGTAAGAGATCAACCAAAGGACTTGTATCCATGCATATGAGCATGACCAATGGACACAGACAATAGGGGGGTGGGGGCGTGTTCGGGGGGGGGCGGGAGAGGTCAATGGGGGAAAAAGGAGACATATGTAAATTTCAACAATGAAGAATTAAAAAAAGAAGAAGAAGAAGAACATCTCCTGACCCCCGAGTCAGGAGCCTTGCAGCCAGACAGAACCAGGTTAGAATCCTGCCTCTCCTGCTTCTTAGCCATGTGGTATTGGGCAAGTTACCAAAGTTTGCTCATTAATAAAACAGGGTAAGGTTGTCAGGAGGACTAAACTGTTCCATGAAGCTGTACAGTATTTCCCATTTTAGGGTCTGAAGAACACATGTTCCTATCTCTCCCTCCCACCCGGTAATTCCCTCTGCTTCCATGGTAGATTCTTTCTTTCATCCAGACAATGTAGGTAGTTATTAAAGGTGTAGTCTGCTGGGTTCCCATCCAGCTCGTCCATGACCAGAGTCACTTCAACGCCCCAGGCTCCCAGACACACAATGGAGATCCTGGAAGTGCCAGCCCCTAAGGTTGTTGTGAGGATCAAGGACATAGAGCACGCACAGTGCTTACTAAGGGTCAGTAAACACCAGCCACATCACATCTGTGCCCTCAATCAGTCCACAGCCCGTCTTGGAGCAAGTGGGGCCTATTCTCTCAGGGCCCTTGTGGGGACTCAGAGGGACCATATTTCAGTCTTTTACGATGACTTGAGCTTCTTCCTGATGCCGTCTCTTCTTCTTTGACCTTGTGGGTTGAACTCTCCCTGAACCTGGCAGAGACGGGGCGGTGGCGGGGGGGGGGGGGGAGGGGTGCGTTTCTCTGTTTCCGTGCGACCTACAAGGACATGTCTCCCCTGAGACTCCTTTGTTGCCTCTGTTACCAACGGATTTGTGGGTTTGACTTTAGGATTTGATTTGATTTTAACATTGTTTAAAAACAGCACAATATAATCATTTGTGAACATGCTTAAATCACTCGGCAGGACGCAATAAAAACATCAAACTGAAAATTACGGCTTAAAAAGCAGGCTCTGATTTCTGATTTCCCGTCCAGCCAGGCGGGCGAGGCAGAAGTTTGCCTTGCAGTGGAAGGTGGGAAATGGGGTGAGCGGGAGGGATCCCAGGACACAGCAGGGGGAACCTCATAGGGGAACCTGGGGCCTCTCAGAGCACAGTACCCTTCGGACCCCACCGCTTACTGATGGAACAGAGAAGTTGAGTGGCATGCCCAACATCACAGGAAAACCTAGCCCTCAGCTGGTCCGGGACTCAGATGGGATTCGGTGCTGAGCCCACCTCAATACAGA
Organism: Cnephaeus nilssonii; assembly: GCF_951640355.1. Lineage (NCBI taxonomy): Eukaryota > Metazoa > Chordata > Mammalia > Chiroptera > Vespertilionidae > Cnephaeus > Cnephaeus nilssonii. The sequence goes on along the minus strand of NC_137090.1, from coordinate 29,515,059 downwards.
GCCCATGGGCACCAACATGACGGTTCCTCTAGAACTGCCTTCCCTTGGGAAAATACTTGAGAATATGTTGATTCTGGAAAAAGTAGCAAAGCACATGAGGAGAGTGAAGGGGGAGAGGAACTAGGACTGGGCAAGGCGAGGGAGCTTTGCTCTGATGCAGACCCCTCCTCCAACTCTTTCTGACATCTTCCATGTGTTCTAAGGCCTCGGGCAAGACGCTTTCTGTGGAACTTAACAAAGGCCTGATTTCATACATCCTGTCCTTATGACCAAACAGAGGCCGGAAGGTGTCAGCCAAGGGTGACCAATGGGTCACTCAGACCTCAAGTTCAAAACTAGTAGCCTCTGAAAAACTAATAGACTTAATAAATGAATTCGGCAATGTAGCAGGATACAAAATTAACGCCAAGAAATCTATGGCCTTTCTATACACCAATAGTGAACTTACAGACAGAGAGACTAAAAAGGCAATCCCATTTACCATCGCACCAAAAAAATTAAGATACCTAGGAATAAACTTAACTAAGGAGGTAAAAGACCTATACACGGAAAACTACAGGACACTGAAAAAAGAGATAGAGGAAGACGTAAACAGATGGAAGAACATACCATGTTCATGGATTGGTAGAATCAACATCATTAAAATGTCCATACTACCCAAAGCAATCTATAGATTCAATGCACTCCCCATTAAAATACCAACGGCATATTTCACAGACCTTGAAAGAACTCTCCAAAAATTCATCTGGAATAAAAAAAGACCCCGAATAGCCACAGCAATCCTGAGAAAGAAGAATAAAGTAGGAGGGATCTCAATACCAGATTTCAAGCTGTACTACAAAGCCACTGTTCTCAAAACAGCCTGGTACTGGCACAAGAACAGACATATAGATCAATGGAACAGAATAGAGAATCCAGATATTGACCCAAACCACTATGCTCAATTAATATTTGACAAAGGAGGCATGAACATACAATGGAATAAAGACAGTCTCTTCAATAAATGGTGTTGGGAAAATTGGACAGATACATGCAAAAAAATGAAGCTTGATCACCAACTTACGCCATACACAAAAATAAACTCAAAATGGATACAGGACTTAAACATAAGACGGGAAACCATAAAAATACTAGAGCAATCCACAGGCAGCAAAATGTCAGACATATGCCAAAAGAAATTCTTCACTGACACTGCCCCTAGGGCAATGGAAGCTAAAGAGAAAATTAACAAATGGGACTACATCAAAATAAAAAGCTTTTTCACAGCAAAAGAAACCATCAACAAAACAACAAGAAGGCCCACTGCATGGGAGAACATATTTGCAAATGGCATCACTGATAAAGGTTTAATCTCCAACATCTACAGGCAGCTTATACAACTTAATAAAAGGAAGATAAATGATCCAATAAAAAAATGGGCAACAGACCTAAATAGAATCTTTTCAAAAGAAGACAGAAGGAAGGCCAAGAGACACATGAAAACATGCTCAACATCACTAATTATCCGAGAGATGCAAATCAAAACAACAATGCGGTACCATCTCACACCTGTCAGAATGGCTATCATCAACAAATCAACAAACGACAAGTGTTGGCGAGGATGCGGAGAAAAAGGAACCCTCGTGCACTGCTGGTGGGGTTGCAGACTGGTGCAGCCACTGTGGAGAACAGTATGGAGTTTCCTCAAAAAACTGAAAATGGAACTCCCATTTGACCCAGTAATCCCACTCCTGGGAATATATCCGAAGAAACTAGAAACACCAATTAGAAAGGATATATGCACCCCTATGTTCATAGCAGCACAATTCACCATAGCTAAGATTTGGAAACAGCCTAGGTGCCCGTCAGCAGATGACTGGATCAGAAAACTGTGGTACATCTACACAATGGAATACTATGCTGCCATAAAAAAGAAGGAATTCTCATCATTTGCAGCAACCTGGGAGGAATTGGAGAACATTATGTTAAGTGAAATAAGTCAGTCAATGAAAGAAAAATACCACATGATCTCACTCATTTATGGATAATAAAGAACATTATAATCTTGAACAAAAAGATAGATACAGAGACAGTAAAGCATCAAACAGACTGTCAAATTACAAGGGGAAGGTTAGGGAGAGGAGGGGGAGATAAGAGATCAATCAAAGGACTTGTATGCATGCATATAAGCATAACCAATGGATGCAAAACTCTGGGGGGTGGGGGCATATATGGGAGGGGGGTGTGGGGAGGGCAATGGTAAGATATGTACACATATAATACCTTAATAAAAAAAAAAAAAAAAAAAAAACTAGTAGCCTCTGAAGTAGCGAATACCTCAGGGCGATTCTCGTGCAGAGAGAAGGGTTCAGAGAGGCCCAACCACTTGCTCCAGGTCCCCTGCTAAGTAAGTGGCAGAGCCAGGATTGAAACCCAGCTGGGTCTGACCACAGGGCACGTGCTCCTGGCCTGGCTGCTCTCGGCCAGGTGGGTGAGTGAGGAAGAGGAGGAAGCCAGGCAGACCCTGAGCCTAACGTGATTTGGTCCAGGTGGGCACCGTGTGCCATCACTGAAGCAAGAGGCCAAGTGGCTGCCATAACAAAAGATCCAGGTGGGCATCTCTCCTTGTCTCCCTCATGCCTTTCCTAACCTTTCTAGGAGCAGAAGGAATATATTCTCATGCAGCTTCATCATCTTCTCAGCATCACCCCACACAGCAGCAGCAGCATCCAGCCGAGGCCTCCGAGAGTGGGCTGCAGACACAAGGAAAAGGCCAAGTGAGCTTGGCAAGGGCCTATGGCTTCCTCCCTTGGGGCAGCTCAGACTGCAGACAGGCCTTGGGCAGCTACGCTAACTGCAGCGCCACCTGCTGGCCCGCCTCGGGATCTGTGGGCTGGGAGAGGCTGGGAGAGCCGATGGCTGAGGACGCGACCCGCACAGGATGCCAAGGAAGCAAACCCAAGCTTCTAGTGATAAAATGAAAAGGACTGTAGAGCAAAACCTCAAGACAGTGGAGCAATGAAAGGCAAGCGCCAGAGTATTCGGTCACAAAAGTTCTGAGTTCTTTACTCAGTTCATAAATTTAAGCAGTTATCCAAAGCTACCAACCAGTTCCACGGCACAATGGGAAAAACGGGTAAGGGAGGACGAGCTGTCAGGCAAATGCAGGCACCTGTCAAGGCTCAATCCTGGGCATCGCCCCTCTCTCCCTGGGCTGGCTCAGCTACCCCACAGCTTCATTATACATCGAAGCTCCCCACACATCCATCTCCAGCCCAGGTCTCTCTCCCAGCTCAACCCCAAGATCCAACTGCCTGGTGCCATCTTGGACGCCTGAATTAGAAGGAATCCTTCTCATAATCGACCCAAGTCAAAGTAACTTGATGCCAAACAAGGCGGAGATTTGCTGGTCTGTAGAACCAACTTGTGAGGAGAGCAGAGGTGGAGATGGGCTATTTGTTGAATGAATGAAAGGGGGGGGAAACATGGAAGACTTTATTAGAGGAAGGGGATGGGAGCTCAGTCTTGGTGAGTACCTACTAGCTGCTGGGCACTGAACTTATTTAATCAGATGAGACTAAATGCTGGGGATGGGGGAGGGGGCTGTGAAGTTTACCCAAAGTCACACAGATAGTTCATGAAAGAATCGGGGGGTTCTTTCTGGCTGATTCCACTGCCTCTAGTCCTTAAATCAAATAATAGATTTAAGGTCTATGATTAAACATAAGGGGCTTAAGCGACTTTAGAAGTCATTTCATTCCCTGGGTACTCAATGCTTGAATCTCTCTCTTCCCATCCCAGCCAGGTAGTTGGGTAGATTCTGCTTGAACACCCCTCATGATGGGGAACTTACTCTCAAGACGATGCTTTTATTATGGAATCATACGGGAGGTTAGAAAGTTGAGCCAGAATTGTTCCTTCTTTAAGATTAAATAAGGTCATGTGTGTAATGTGCCTGCCACTCTACCTGCACCATCAGTAAATGCTATCATGCTCCCCACTTCCCTTATTACAATGATTCTTGAGTCTGTCTTTCCCTTGGGATGCCCAGAAACAAATCCCTCAGACAGCCCTTCAGATATTTGAAGGCAGTGCTTCAGGGTCCCCCGGAAGCATTGCTGGCCCCGGATAAACAAATACTCCAACCTACTTTCAGACACTCACTGGCAAGCAAGAGTCGATACTGTACACGCTGCGATTTCCCAGCTGCTGTGGTGTGTGAGGCTTCAGGAAAGCTGATGGAACAAGTGACAAGCCAGCCACAGCAGGGTGGTCGTGGGCTCTGAATCATGACCTCAGCCAAAAAGGAAGTGGTTGATCCTCACCAGACCTTGGCTCATCACCAGAGCCTCACCAGCTCCATGCTTGGTCCACCCACTGTGGGAACCTGTTTCAATGGAAGAAAAAGAAATGAGTGTGGAGAGCGGCTACAGTGTTTGGACAGGTTCAAGCCTCAGACTAATGAGAGGGCACAGTCCTCTCATGGCCACGTGCAAGTCCCAGCCTGGAGGGCAGAGCCCTCCCAGCACAATTATAGCCAACAGGTATAGTTATAAGCGTGAACCTATGGTCCGAACACGTGGTCCCACATGCCTGAGTGATGTGGGCTTGATTGAGTTCAGGTGCATGTAATTGAGTAGGATCGAAACCCACGAGAATGTTGTAAACATCTTGACCACGCCCTTACTGTGCCTTGTGGCATCTGGCTATAAAATAAAGACATGGCTTGTATTCCCTGGTGCTGTCTCTCTCCATTAGAGAGGACAGTGTCCCACCGAGACCCAGCTTTCTTCTCTTGTCTGTCTTTTCTAATCCTTCACCGCCCCCACTCAGGGTCACTGAACCTGGCTGAGCTGGCGCGGCACATAAGGCACTCTGGGGCTGAGTATGCCATGGCCGTGCCAGCTCGCCACAAATGAGTAGCCCCCAGAGTCAATATTCATCATTTTAAACACACACACACCCAGCTTTGCCAAAAGTCACTGTTGGTCCTTCCCAAATCCAATTAGTGTGTTTATGAATCCAATATTGATTAGCTTAGGAGACCTAATGCATTCTAATCATGGAATATCTACCCTTAAATCCTTCCTACTTACAGGTGGGGAGACTAAGGTTCAGAGGAGAGAATTATCTAAAGTCGTACAGGAAATCTGTGCAAAGGCTGGTCAACTTATGCACTCCAAAGAAAGGTGAGATAGTAAAGCAAGTGTGCATTTAAAACAAAACAAAAAGGAAGAAGAAAGAAGCCATTAGATCAAAACAAAAAAGGAACGCTCTGAGAGGCGTCCCTGGTGTGTTTCTCCCTCTCTCCCACCGATCTCCTGGAGAGACAATGTAGTATCGTGTGACAGGTGCAAGGCTGGAGTCAGAAATCCCCAGGACTGGATGCTGGCTCTGCCACTGACAAGGTGTGTGATCTTGAACAGGCTACTTAACCTTTCTGTTACTCAGGTGCCTCGTTAATAAAATGAGCACAGGAACATCTCCCTCAAAGGAGTCCTGTGAATGTTAAATGAGTGTGGAGACGGGGCTCTCAGTAATGGTGGAACAGCTTATATCAGACTAAATCTCCTGGAAAAAAGGAATGATAAACTTTGGACAAAATAGTTTAAAATACTATTTGATGGGACTAAAGCAGGCAGGACCTGGAGGGTATGCAGCCCTTGAGGCTAGGGACCCGCCCTGGGCGAAATACACATTTATTTATTTGACTTCTCCCTGGAGGCAGGTCAAGTTCTCAGGGAATACTGGAGTAGAGCTCGAGCAGAAAGTAAGCAGTCATTACGTTTAAAAAGACACAAGTCTGCCTGGCTGCTGTGGCTGAGTGGATTGAGCATTGACCCATGCATATATTCTTTCCAAAATAGGGACTTTTTTAAAAGGCCGTGGGACGCGGGACAAATTGTTTAAAATTGGGACTGTCCCGCCAAAAGCGGGACGATCTGGTCACCTTACCCATGCACCAAGAGATCACAGTTTGATTCCCAGTCAGAGCACATGCCCAGTGTGCGGGCTCAGTCCCAAGTAGGCGGTGTGCAGAAGGCAGCCAATCAATGTTTCTCTCTCAGATCAATGTTTCTCTCTCCCTTCCCCTCTCTCTAAAAAATCAATAAAAACAGATTCTTTTTAAAAGGCACAAGACAGAGTTCATGGTTCATGATTGCCAGAAAGGTTGAACATTTTTGGGAAGATCCTAGAAAGGTGGTACCCACAGAGGGGGAGCTCCAAAATGTTTTTATAAACTTCCCTAAAATCACAGACTGAACCTTGGACTTCATATGGATAGGGGTGATACTCCAAGAAGCCCAGGACTACAGGTGAAAGAGCTGGGCAGTAATTTCAACAGCTGCCAATGCAGGGAAGACAGACTGTCATTCAAGTTCCACCACATTACACCTGATAAGCATCCATCTCAGGCTTTCCATTCAAATCCCATAAGTGTCAGACCTTAGGAGTAAACATCACATTCCAAGACTAAGGGCTATAGCCCAGGACTAAGGGAAAAACAAAAATATTATACCCATTCTTATACAAAGCCTAAACAACACCTTCACAAAATCAAAGCGATTCACTCAGTGCTGTTCGATGGAAGATAACTGACCTGGAGCCACTATAGTTATCTACAATGTCCAGCATACAACAAAAAATGACCATGTCCTTCGCTATACAATCAAAACCTACTATACACATGAAGAAAGAGGTAAGATATGAAAAGAAAAAATAAACAATTAGTAGAAACAAATCCATGTATAACCCAATTTAGAAAACAACTTTAAAATAACAACGATAAACATGTTAAATAATTGCAGAAAGAGATGTAAATAATAAGAGATTGGCGGGGGGGCGGGGGGGTGCAAGATACGGAAACTTCTTTAAAAAGTCAACCTGAAACTGAAAAATGCAGTGACCTGGAATTTAAAACCGTTGGGTGGGATTATCAGAAGATTGGGCAGAACACAATAAATGAACACAGACCTGAAGACACTGGCCAGGGCCTCAGGACTTTTGAGACTTATCATTAGGCAATGCATATTGAGAATGATGATGTCTTCTTGATGGTTGATCCTGTTACTGTGAAAGTTAACCCTCTCTCTCTCATGCAGTATCTTTGTCTTGAAGTTTACTTTGTGTGGGAGGCATTTTGTTGAGCTAAAGAAGCCAGACACAAAAGAGCACATAGTGTAAGTCTTCATCTATAGGAAATTTGAGAAGAGGCAAAGCCAACCTATGGTGATAGAATCCCTAACAGCGATTGCCTGGGCAGGTGGGGGCTGATTGGAAAGGGACAGGAAGGAATTTTCTGAAGTAATTAAAAATATCCTATATCTCTTTTAATTTATTGGTTTGAGAGAGAGAGAGAGAAACATCCATTTCTTGTTCCACTTATTTATGTATTCATTGGTTGATTCTTCTCTGTGCCCTAACCAGAGATCAAACCTACAACCTTGGCATGTCGGAACAGTGCCCTAACCCACAGAGCTACCCGGCCAGGGCAAAAACGTCTTATTCTTGATTGAAGTGGCAGTTACATAGGTGTGGAGATTTTTCAGACTTTGTTGAACTGTGCATTGGAAATGTGTGCATTTTATTGTATTTTTTATTCTTAAAATTTTTTTTAAGATGTAAAGGACTTGGCTTGGGGCATAACACACAGTAAGTGCTCACCAACCATTAGTTCCTTCATCCTTCACTCTCTTCATCCCCAGCAGGCGAGTGCCATAGGTGTTAGAACAGTTTACAGTCATGGGGCCTCTGAGAACAAGTGGCACGTTCCCCAAAGGAGTTCGTTCACAGCTGGCACGGGAGAGCTGCTCTAGCCAGGGCCAAGGACCATAAACAGCACGGTATATGCCGAAGGCCGTTTCATCCCAACTCCTCCTCCAGGTCTAGGTCTCAGGTCCCAAGTCTGGAGGGTAGAATTTCCCAGAGATGGGAGATGACAAAGTGTGGAAGTGACAAGAGGCGGCATGTGAAAAGGGCTCTGGGAAGATCCGCATTTCTGGGAAGGTTCACAAGAGAGGAGATAAGAATACTAATGTTAGAGCCAGATGGTGAAGGCTTGTGAGGTCAATGGAGTCTAGATTGTCATGAATTAGTTGCTCAATAATTGTTTGTTGCTTGAGTAAGTGAATGAATGAGGCGCTGAGCCCATCTAGGCTGAACCTCCAGGGCTGACTGCTGCCCCCTTCTTCCTGTCTTGCAGCTCACATACCTGCCGCCTCCGTGGGGCGAGTGCCGATCCTCAGAGATGGGACTCGACTTCTTTCCTGTTTACAGCATCACCGCCTGTAGGATTGACTGTGAGACCCGCTACATCGTGGAGAATTGCAACTGCCGCATGGTCCACATGCCAGGTCCGTGCCAGGGGAGGGGCGGCCACAGGGGACCGCCTGGGGCCTTCTTTGCACTTCTCACCCTGATGGGAAACACTTCCCCCCCCCCTCCACGAGCATCCAAAGGGGTGTTATTGGTGCCCAGACATTTAGAGGGCAGGCAGAAACCCACTCTAGCAACCGAGGCAGCACCCTGGTGTCCTGAAGCATCCAGAAGTTTGGAGAACATTCTTCCCAATGTTAGAGCTGTTTGCTAACTGTTTGCTGTGTCCAGATATTTGGAGGGTTGCAATCGTTGCTTCCGGTGTGGTCCATGTTCACACCTCCAGATATTTCCCTTCCTGAACCCAAACATCCAGCACTCTTTCAAATGAGGCAGAAGCCCATCAGCCTGCCTGTGAATGCTGGTGCTGACATTTCTGGTGTCAGACTTACAGCGCATGTGGCCATCGCATCAGAGGCTGTCAGATTGACAGAGGCAGCCTTGCAGAGGGAGTGGGGCTGATGAGGGCAGGGAGGATGACCGGGGCTGGAGACCTTGGCTTCTCATTCAGGTTCCTCCACTGGCCTGCTTTGTGTCCTTGCCCAAGTTTCTAAACCTCTCTGTTCTCAGCTTCATTATCTTTAAAGAAAACAAAAATTAGGCTACGACATAAAAATACTTTTTAAACTGCAGGAGTCAGTGGTTGTTGTGTTAGCATATGGGAGGAGGAACCAAAAGTCCTGAGGACTGAAGACCTACTATGTGCCATGAATTTTGCTCGCATATTTAACAACTACTACTTCATGTTTATAGCATGCTTTATTTAAGTATATTTAACGAAATCCTTATATTGGGCATTTAGTTCATTACCAATTGTTTTCTAATATAACCAATGCTGAAATGAACATCCTCACAGCTAACTTCTGAATTATTTCATTAATAATCAGTAATTTATTTAGTAATCTAGGGTTAGAATTATTGATCTTTAAAATTGCCTCTGAGGCCCTGGCCGGGTAGTTCAGTTGGTTAGAGCATCGTCCCAATATGCCAAGGTTGTGGGTTTGATCCCTGGTCGGGAATCAACCAATGACTGTATCAGTAAGTGGAACAACAAATCAATGTCTCTCTCTCTCTCTCAAAATCAATAAATAAAAATTTTAGAAATAAATTAAAAATAAAATTTCCTCTGAGCTGCCTAGAAGACAGAGCAAAAAGGAAAACTATCGATTAAATTATTATTATCGGAGCCCTAGCTGGTTTGGCTCGGTGGATAGAGCATCAGCCTGCGGACCGAAGGGTCCCAGGTTTGATTCCAGTCAAGGATACATACATTGGTTGCAGGCTCCTCCCTGGTTGGGACACGTGCAGGAGGCAACCAATCGATGTGTTTCTCTCACATCGATATTTCTCTCTGTCTTTCCCTCTCTCTTCCACTCTCTCTAAAAATCAGTGGAAAAATATTCTCAGGTGATATGTATATTGGAAAGGAGGGAGCGTAACAGCCCCTCAGCTCTTGAAAAAGGTGTCTGGGAAAATAGCGAGGAAAGACATCGAGGTGGACATGCACTGTAGCACCTGGTAAAAGAGGAAACAGGGGACCCTGGACTTCTACAGAGATCTGCCAGGAAGGACAGCTGAGCAGTAGTTAGTGTCACCTGCCTGCTGCTCAGACTGTGAGGCTGCCTCATGGAACCTGAGCTGAAAGCAAGCAGTGGAAGTTCAGTCATTCCACCCAGGACCCGGGCACTAGCCTCTCAATTACTGGTGGGAATTCAGGGCGCAGCAAGAGGCGCTTACAAAGCAGCCCTTCTCCCAGTGCCGTGTGTGGTGGGAAGCACCTCTGCCTCGGGATCAGGGTTCACAGCCCCCCTCCATCACTGCCACTCCGGTGCCCTGGGAAGGCAGGATGCAGGACTTCCCCCTTTAGGAGGAAGTGGCCCACGCTCAGGACTTAGGAGGTGCTTACCGTCTCCCCCCACTAGCAGATCAGCCAGCAAGGTTTCCTCACCCATCACCCGTGCAGCAATCTGGGAGGGTCTCCCTACCCTCTGTCCACGATCACAGGGCAGATGGGAACCCCGTCTTCTGGCTCTGGGTGCACTTCTCCCGATGCCCCCAGGCTGCCCTGGTCCGGGGATCCTTTGAACGGCCCAGGGGCTGCCCCTGCCCGTAAGGGGTGCGCTGCCTGCCCCAGCCTGGGGAGGGGAGGTGTTGCGGCCTTTGTACCTCCCTGTGTTTCTTCTTTGCAGGGGACGCCCCTTTCTGTACCCCCGAGCAGCACAAGGAGTGTGCAGAGCCTGCGCTCGGTCAGTACTGGGGACACGTGGAACGCTGGGGAGGGCCTGAGATGATGGGGATCTCCTGGGTGTGGGAGAGAGATTGGGTGGGAGGGGGGAGGGGGAAGGGGGAGGGGAGAGGCTGGACAGAGTGGAATGGCTTCAGGAGAGGGAGGTGGAGAGCAGGGTGCGAGGGAATTGATGCAAGTGGATGAGGGCTGGGAAGGGCACAGGGGAGAGGACGGAGGCAGAGGGGTGGACAGAGAGCAGTGAATTTCGGGGTGGAGGTGCTGAGGAATGCAGAGGAGGGGCAGAGACGAGAGAGGATGCACGACAGGTGTGGGGGGCACATAAGGAGTGTGACAGTATCCCCCCACACACACACACACACACACATGCTGGTAGCTCACACAGCTAGGCCACCAAGGTTATTCCAAAGCAGTTGAGCCCAAGTAGGTGAGGCAGAGGAAAGAGGTAAGGCCGTGTGCATGGACTTGAGCTCCTTGGCAGCTGCACTTGCTGGAGTTAAGTGGGGGCAGCTCTTGACTCACCCTGCCAGAGCTTCCATGATTGGAGGGGGAGAGAGGGGGGCTGGTGAGAGGACAGGCAGTGGCTTCCAACGTGTGCAAAGACTCAGTCTCTCCTTGGAGTGAGGAATCAACAAAACCCATGGGCAGCCAGAAACACTGAGATGGTTAGAGGAAAGAGGGAGAGAAATGCTGTCTTTAACCACGGGGTCTTAAACAGAGAGGAGAGAAGAGGAACGGGTGGGGAGACTAGATGAACCTGGAGTTTGCCTCTAGAGAAAGGAGTGCACATCTTGGCCTGTGTCCTAACCCAGCGGGCACAGGAGGTGGGCGTGGCTATGGGGAGCCAGCCCAGAGGGAATCTGCAGAGCCCGGGCTTCAGATGCAATGGTCTCCCACATGTGCCTTTGCCAGGCGGCCCACTTTGTGGATGAGAACACTGAGGCTAGGAGCAGAGAAGAAGGCCCGGGAAGTTGAAGGGGCCAGGACTCCCTCGGAGCCTATTCTCCCAAAGCGGTGCCTTTTCAACAGTTTGTAAAGGGCCACCTAACAGTGAGAGAAGCAGAAGGAACACAGGACCAAGAGCAGCCCAGAAAGAGTGGGCACTTCTTCATAAGCGCTCGAACCCTCAACCTAGAGCAGCAGCCCAGCTCCCCTTCTCTCTGCAGCCCCCCAGCCCTCCCTCACCAGGGAGGGCACCTCTTCCCAGCTCATTTCTCTCCTGCTGGACCTGCTGCCCTGGCCCAGAGGTCGCAGACCCCACAGCGGACTAAGCCCCCCTCCTCTCCCCTGCAGGTCTGCTGGCGGAAAAGGACAGCAGTTACTGTCTCTGCAGGACACCCTGCAACCTGACCCGATACAACAAAGAGCTCTCCATGGTGAAGATCCCCAGCAAGACGTCAGCCAAGTACCTTGAGAAGAAGTTTAACAAATCAGAAAAATATATCTCGTAAGCCCAGGGGCATGTGCACTGGGGAGGAGCGGAGTGGTATGGATCAGGAGGAAATTCGGGGCAATCAAGGAAGAGGGCAAAAGTAAGCAGTTAGTTCCATTTAGCAGACATTCATTGAGCACCTGCTGTGTGGCAAGCTCTGTGCTTAGCACTCAGACTGTGAAGACAAAGATGATCAAGATGCAGTCCCTGCCTTTAAGGAGCTTATAGTCCTGCAGGGCGACAAGCAGACAACTGAATGCGACAAAGGCTGATCCCGACCCCAGGGATGCAGGGAGGTGGTTGACTGCACCTCGCATGGGGATGCTGCCAAGGAACGCGTCAAGAGATTTTTTAAATGATGCATAGGAGTTTTCCAGCAGGCTTTGCACATTCTGTTCCCTCTTCCCAGAATGCTTTTCCTCTCACTCTTCACCTGACTGGTCCCTCATGGTGCAGGTGTTCATTTCAATGTCATCGCCTCAGTCCACCGGCGTTGAGCATTTTAAACATAGCTTGAGCCCTAGCCAGTTTGGCTCAGTGGATAGAGTGTCAGCCTGGGCACTGAAGGGTCCCAGGTTCAATTCTGGTCAAGGGCACATGCCCGGATTGCAGGCCCAATCCCCAGTAGGGGGCGTGCAGGAGGCAGCCAATCAATGATTCTCTGTCATCATTGATGTTTCTATCTCTCTCTCCCTCTCCCTTCCTCTCTGAAATCAATAGGAAAATACATACACACACACACACACACTGAGTGGCCAGATTATTATGATCTCTGAACACATAATAATCTGGCCACTCAGTGTATATCCTATGTAATAAAAGGCTAATATGCAAAATGTCCCCTCGACCAGGAGTTCGACCAGCAGGCAGGCCGGCCAACCGCCCATGTCCCCTCCCCCTGGCCAGGCTGGCCAGACCCCACCCATGCACGAATTTATGCACTGGGCCTCTATTATATATATGGCCAGATTATTATGCGTTCAGAGATCATAATAATCTGGCCTCTCAGTGTGTGTGTGTGTGTGTGTGTGTGTGTGTGTGCATATATGTGTGTGTGTGTGTGTATACACATATATGTATGTGTATATATATATATATATATACATATATATATATATATATATATATATATATATATATATTAAACATAGCTTGAGTGACTCGGGAACTGAACTGTAATTTTATTTAATTTGAACTTGTTTAGCAGTTTTAGAGAGACCCTTCAGGCAGCCGCTTAGAGGATGGGTGGGAAGCCGGGTGGGCAAAAGGGAGCCAGTTAGGAGGTCGTCACCATAAACCAGGCAAGAGTTGATGCAGCTTTGGCACCTCGGAGAGCCCTGCTTGGAGAGAGGGGGTTTGCTCCTCTCCCCAGCCACTCCCTCCTGCCAACACCATAGTCAGAGTCCCTCCTGGGTGATGTCTACAAAGCGGGCTGCTTCTGTTCCGTGGATTGGGGACCGGCATTGAGGCATTGTGCGCAGCACCGAAGGAGATGGGGAGTCGTAGGAGGTGCCAGGTCCTGCTGCTGAGCAGACATTCTGCAGGCAGCAGCGGGGCCTCCTGCCAAGATGTGTCTCATTAACACATCTGCCTAAGGGAACAGAGGGAACCAAGGTGCTCCTGCCAGGGCCGCCCCGCCCACAGATGGAGGTTTGTGCCCTAAAAAGCCACTCCGGCTCTGGCAGCTGACTTGGTAATGCCAGGGTGGGACCTCGGGCTAGAAGCTTGTTGTAAATCCCAGTAGGAACTCAGGGACTCTCAGGAGTGGGTAGGGGAGGCCAGCTGGGCAGGCAAGCCTCGTCAAAAGAGTCCTGAGCTCACCTGCAGGGAAGGACCCCGGCAGACCCCTTGGGGGCCGGAGAGCCAGGAGGAGAGGCAGCGTGCAGAGTGGGGGAGAGAACTCGAGGCAGAGGGGGACCGCTGATCGGTGCCTCCAGGTTCAGCCCCCAGGCCTGTGAAGAGCACCGGGTGGAGTCGGGGCTCCTGGTTTCAAGGCCCAGCTCTGCCACTTACCAGCTGGAACGTTGGGCCGGTTGTGGCACTTCCCGGGCCTCAGTTTCTCCATCTGTCCAGGGGAAAGCGGTTAGATGATCACTGTGGATCCTGACAGATCCACCCATGTATGTACTGAACGTTCCCTCTGCAGAGAGAACATCCTCGTTCTGGATATATTTTTTGAAGCTCTCAATTACGAGACAATTGAACAAAAGAAGGCGTATGAGGTTGCTGCCTTACTTGGTAAGTCGAAGCGTCTGTTGCACAAATTTCCACATCTTACAGGAGGTGAGAGGGAGGGGGGTGGCAGGTGGGCAGCAGGCGGGCAGGTCGATCTGTACGCCTCCTGACAAGTCTAGCTCTATGCCCGCTCATTGTTCCCTCCATCCTTGTACGACTCCTGTCCCAGAACGCGAAGACCTCCAGTGTGGTGAAGGTTCTAGGCCAGTTTATGTAATCTCTGCCTCAGTTTCCCCATCAACACAGGGAGGCGGGTGGGCTGAAGATCTCTGAGGGCCTTTCCAGAGCTGCCCTCTTGGATTCCATGGTTCTCCGCCCCCAGGTTGGTGTCAGAGTCTCGGGGTGGGGCAGGAAGAAAGCTGTCAGATGCTGGGAAGACTGAGCGTGAAGGGTCCCCAGGCGGTGGACACAATGAGGGTCCCCAGTGGAGCCCCCCTGGCAAGCAGCGTTGCTGCATTGAGAAGGCCAGGTGGCCCCCTGCTCTGGGTCCTTTGTCAAACACAAAAGAAGGGCCACTTGTCCCCAGGTATCTACAGACCTGCCTGCCACCCACACAAGGTGCCCTGGCCCCGCAGGCACATAATGGATGCAGGGAATTCATTTCAACCCTGCCCCAGCCCAGCACAACATGCACAAGACCCCTGAGGCAGACAGAAGACCTGCCCCTGGGGGCCTCCTGCCAGCTCCCCCTCACTCTCAAGAAGGGATCTACAAGGAAAAGTAGCCGTTGTTGCCTCTGAGCTGAGCCAGGTGAGGGGAGCAAGGAGAGGAAGAGACACCTTCTACCTGAGGGTATAAAGCAAAGACCAGCTGTGAGAATGTAGGCCAGTGGCTTCTCCTCACTGGCCTCAGGTCCCTCATCTGTAAAATGGGTCTAATGAAACCCACTCTATGTGTTGGCTGTGATGGTTAAATGTGGTAAAGCCTCAGCCCACAGAAGGTCCATTAATATCATTTCTGGTCCCTGGACAGTCTCTGTGCCAGGGACCAGGACCCGGCTGGTGTTTCCAGGTGCCATCGGGCCTTTCTGCACCTCTCCCAGGAGGCTGGGTCCCAGCTGGGTTAAGGTGGCTGTCGCTCAGGCCTCTCAGGTGCCTGTGGCCAAAAGGGCTGAGCCTAGAGAATTGTACCCTGGGCCGGAGATGTAGGCTCCTCCCCTGCCTTTGCCACTTTGCCACCTTCATTTTCTAAATGGACTCAGGACATGACTCCTCCCCATCCCCACATAAGCTCACAGTCACACACACACACACACACACACACACACACACACACACACACACACAGTGGGGAGGGCCAGAGCTCGGATCTGTCAGGAAGGACAGCTCGTCTCTGCATCAGATATGAGGATGAGCATTCCTAGCACCGTGTTCCCTCCCAGAATAGCCGCTGAGAAAAGCATGGGCCATCTGCAGCCTCGTGATGGGAGTGTGTGCCGCTGGGAACTGTCAGCCACAGGCTGTCAGGCCCCCCTCTCACTGCCACACGGCCCACGCCCTCACCTCAGTGCACACTGCCCCCCGTGGGCACACACGCTCCAGGGGGAGTCACACACAGGCGTGCACCTGCACAGACCCACGTGCACACAGCATGCCTGCACTCACACTCTTACCTACAACTGCCCATACACACAAACACACTCACACCTGCACATGCTCACTCGTGCTCACACTCAGACACACGGTCCACCTCCACAAAGCCACTCACACACTTAGACACTCTCCGTGTACCTACCCTAGACCTAGATCACCACCTACATAAAGCCATCAACAGCCAGATGTACTGCCTATTTCTATCCAGACACTGCACACTCATGGGACCCTGGCACATACCCCCACACTCAGTCACACTTCATGCACATACAAACACACATTCACACCTGATGTGCACACACATAAGTGCACACTCCCCAATACACCTCCACTGAGGGCATGAGAGTGAGCATGAGGGAGGAGAGGCATGCAGGGAGCCTTTTGAGCTCAGCACCAAGTCCCACCAGGAAGACCCCCCCCATGATCTCAACTTGTTCAGGATGTGGCTGTCGGGCTCCTCCCAGCAATGACCAGGGTATGAGTGGGCAGATGCACCCATCAGGAAGTTCTCAGACCAAGAGGTCATCCTGGAGTGCCCACCCCAACAGCACCCCCATTCCCAGCACTCGCCCCAGCCCAGTCTTGGAGATTCCAGCTGGGAAGGACTTCCCAGCTCATCTCCTCCAAGCCCCCTCCCAATGGCCTCTACCACCAAGGGTGCTTTGAAGGCAAAGCTCCTGAGAGGGTCAAGGCTTATCAAAGCTACACAGCAAGCTGGTGGCCACTCCGAGCTCAGAGCCCCAGAGAGCAATGGGGCAAAGCACCGTGGGCTTCTGGGGGATCACAACCCTCGGAGAATGGGCTAATAGCCTCTCAAATATAAACTCTCCCACTACAAAAGCCAGGTGTCCACACTTGGTGTTTTCATTCCATTTCGGAGGATCTCCAACCATCTGAAGCGCACACAGGAGAGGGGTTTTCAAACTCTGGTGGACCAGAGGACCCCCTGGGGAACGTACAAATCCTGACCTCCAGACCCCGACCCCAGATCTGATATGTAGCCTGCAGTAGGTCCAGGCATCTACACTGGACTACAAGACTCCCAGGAGTTTGATGCAGGGGGGTCTGAAGACCAGTCCAGAATAACTTTGGTCAAGGGGCCCCTCCACCCCAGGGAAAGAACCTCTGCTCTAGAAAGAGACCAAATTGAACATTTACCTTTGGGTAAGGGAGATGGAAGATGCTTCCAAGGGCCTCATCCCAAGAGTGAGAGGAGCCCCAAGGTGATCCTGAAGGTCATGTCATGATGAAAGGCCTGGGCGAGGAGGCCTCTTGTGACACTGCTGCCAAGACCCCCACTCAGGGCACCTGACACTTGTGTCTCAAGCTAGACTGTGCCCTTGCCCAGAGTAAGGACCACACATGTCTTATCTCTATTCTCAGCCCAGAGCCAAAGCAAGGCCCAATCAGTGCGGGTTCTAATGTAATTGGCAAGCCTGTCAGCCTATGAGGTCTATTCTGGAACCTCCAATAAGCCTTCGGGTCAGTTCACATCCTCACTAGGTGCTGCACGCCATCAGCTCTCAGAGCTGTGCATGGAGGGCGGGACTTGTCAAAGGCCTGCCTTCCGGTGACAAGCCTGGGCTCCCCTGGAGGGGGGCCCACTCAGAAGGTCTGGGTTCCGAGTTCTGAGTCTGTTCGCCCTTCCAGGAAGTGCTGTGAGTGAAACCAAACCTTGGTCTTTTCTGTCTCTCTCCAGGTGACATTGGTGGCCAGATGGGGTTGTTCATTGGTGCTAGTATCCTCACAATACTAGAGCTCTTTGATTACATTTATGAGGTAAGATTGGGATCCCCCTTGGGGAAATGACCACATCCTGCCCCAATGCCCAGAACTGAAGCACTACATCTCCACCAGAGCCTGTACCTCCTCCTGTCCATGGCTATTGTCTGTCACCAAGCCCTAGGTATCAGGGAGGGATGAATGTGAGGGTGGGGAAGCCACAGACCAGTAGAGGAAAAGCAGTGGGCTGTCTACACGAGCAGGGAGGGGGGAGAAGGGAGATGAGACCGGGCTGAGGCCAGCTCTGAGCCCCTCCCACAGCTAGCCTGGACATGCACACACACACACTTATACCACACTTACACATTACACTTATACCACACTTACACATTACTCACAAATGCACACACACACACACACACCACACTCAGACACACACACTTATACCACACTCACACACATACTACTCACAAGTGCACAGACACCATTTGTACACACACACACACACACACACACACACACACACACGCCTGCTCTCTGGGTGGCTGGTCACCTGAGTGGTACCGTCATGGTTCAGGGAGACTGCGGTAAGGGGCATTTCCCAGCAGCCTCCTCGGTCCTGAGAAGAGCAAGGCCACACCCACTGCCTCTGGCTGCTAATGGTCCGTGGAGATGTCTCCCTCAGGGGCAGCAGGGACAGAGCATCTGAGAGCTTCCCAAACAGCGGACAGCGGCTTCAGGATTGGGAGCTCCTGGTGCTCGTCGGCCTTCCCACCCATTTCCCCAGACCCAGCTGGCTGCAGGGCTCCAGAACCCCTTGGGCACGCCCAGGCCCTCTCAGGCCCCAGGAGCACCGGATCTGGGCCCAGCACACAGTGCCTGCGAGCAGGGTCTGCCCCCAGAGAGGGCTGGCCGTGGCTGAAGGTCGCTCACTGTGGGGCGGGCGGGCCCTGTGGCCAGGGTTCCCGGCGTCCCGCCCTGCCTTTCAGCCAGGAAACCTTGTTCCACACACCAAAACCACGCCCCTTGGCCAGATTTTATTCCTCTTTGTTCTTAATTTTGTGAGAAGCTGTACAAAGTTAGGGAAATTGAATCACACTAGCTAACATTTGATAACTACCTTCCGCTGCTAAGAATAAAATGTCATGGACTCGAGTGTGCCCTGATCTTATGAACTGTGGGGTGATGGGCCTAGAAAGTAATTAGCCATCTTGTCCCCCAGACCCGGGCTCAGAAAGGGGCCCAGGCTGCTCCTGAGGGCAGATGGGGAGCCAACCCACGCCAGCACGTGCCGCTGCTCCACACTGTCCATCCACAGGAGATGGCTGTCCACACTGCGACAGGGCCCTCCTGGGATCTCTTCCAGGCTCCAGCCCGGGCACCAGAATCGCGTGGCAGCCCAGAGATGGGGCGGAGGCTCCGCCCGGCGGGGCCTGCCCCGGTTTGTCCGGCCACAGCCCAGGCAGCTGCTGCCGCTGTGCTTCCCCCGCGGAACCCAGGGCAGGGAGGCCTCTCAGCCTTTGCCCCTTCCCCAGCCTGACCACCCGCTCCGGCCTCTCTTGCAGCTGATCAAAGAGAAACTATTAGACCTGCTGGGCAAAGAAGAGGACGAAGGGAGCCACGACGAGAACGTGGTGAGAGCGGCGTGTGGGTCGGAGGTCGATGTGCTCCTCTGGTCTGTACAGGCGACGCGAAACCAGCTACGGGGCCAGAGCAGGAGGGGCGGAGCGGAAGGGACCCAGGCTCCGGAGGGAGCCGGCCTGGCTGGATCCCAGGTCCTGCTTCTGAGCTGTGTGCCTGGGGACAAGTACCTATCTCCCTGAGCATCTGCCTCTTCACAGGGACCTGGGATGGAAGCGGGTTAGGGAGGTGTGGAGGGGTGTCATTCAGATGAGGGAGACCAGACTATGAAACAATCAGCATACCTAGTGGGGTTTTTTAATACACTTTTATTGATTTCAGCGAGGAAGGGAGAGGGAGAGATAGAAACATCAATGATGAGAGAGGACCATTGATCTGCTGCCTCCTGCACGCCCCCTACTGGGGATCCAGCTGCCACAACCCAGGCCTGTGCCTTGACTGGGAATCGAACCTTGACCTCCTGGTTCATAGGTCGATGCCCAACCACTGAGCCACACTGGCCAGGCAGCTTGCCTAGCTTATAGTAAGTGCTCAGCAAGTTCAGGTTCCCCCACTTCCCTCCTGCCTCCGAAATGTCTCAGTCATAGGTTCCCCCTCTATCCTTCCCCCTCCTGCAGTATGGTCCTCATCGAATCTCTCCAAATTCTCAGCACGGCCTCCTGGCTGGTCTCTGCTCCCAGCCCTCCCGGCCCCCCACCCGAAGCAGCTCGGGACAGCCTGGGGATCTCCTGGAAGATCCGCGGCCCCTCGGCCACACCCTGCTCAGGGACCCAGGATGACTGTTCCCCGTGTGCAGTCTAACCCTGAAGGTCCTTTGGGCAGTTGTGACCAGCTCTGGTTCTGGCCTTCGAGGCCTCTGCCCTTACAGCTTGGCCTCAGCGATTGGTCAGCACCCCCTGCCCCAGGCCTAGCCCCAGGCTGCACCTCCTCACCCCTGCTAGGCCCCACAGGAGGCCCCCGAGGCCCAGGGTAGGATGGGCTATCCAGCCCCAAGCTAGACGTCACTCAGATGTAGCTCAGGTGGCACATCAGGGGACTTCTAGGAGGAACGGCCACACCCCATCACCAGAGAGTCCTCTCCCTGCGCCGGGGGCACCCAGGGGGGCAGTGGTGAGGATTCTGAAGGCAGGGAGGCCCCTTCAGCCTCATGCCCGAGATGCCAAACCAGTGCCTGGGGTGCCTGGGGCAGGGGCAGCAGTGCCCCGGGGAGCCCACACGTGCGGAGCGTGGTCCCCAAGGCTGCCAGTGGCACCTGATGAATTTTTGAATATAAACACCACCTTTGCCCGGCTGGCGTGGCTCAGGAGGTCATGGTTCGATTCCCGGTCAGGGCACATGCCCCAGTTGTGGGCTCGATCCCCAGTGTGAGGCGTGCAGGAGGCAGCCGACCAATGATTCTCTCTCATTATTGATGTTTCTACCTCTCTCTCCTTCTCCCTCCCTCTCTGAAATCAATAACAATATTTTTTAAATAAACACCACCTTTCCCTTCCTCCAGAGCACCTGTGAGACGATGCCAAACCACTCTGAAACCATCAGCCACACTGTGACTGTGCCCCTGCAGACGGCCCTGGGGACCTTGGAGGAGATCGCCTGCTGACAGCCCTCGGAGCACCCGGCACCCCCAAGCAGACCCTGAGGCCCAAGACCCGGGACAGGGGACAGCAGGCTCAGGCGGGATGGCCCCTGATGACGGAAGCAGCAAGAGCCCCCTATGCACACATAGCAAACTCTCTGCCAAAACCTCGCTGCGGCCACGTGGGACACGACCCGTCCTTGGTCCCCGCCGTGCGTCCCTCTTAGGAGACATGAGACACATTCTGGAACAGTCCGAGGACCAACCTGCCATCACATCTCACTGCCAGATGTAGAAAGCACCTGCATGCTCAGACTTCTCACGGCGCCGCCTCCACGTCTGTCTGTGTACCAGACGCTCCTCTGTGCGGTTCCCACGCGGTGGGACCGGGTTCCAGCCCCAGTCACCGCGAGGCCACAGCTGGAATCGCAGCTGCACAACCGAGGGAAACCGCAGAACTGTCGGCTACGTCCGGTTCTTGTGTGGTTCGTGAAAGGTCCTTAACCTGCCCACAGTCCCCTCCCCGCCCCAGCCGACCCCCGGGGGACCGGGCCGAGCCCCTCCAACCCCAGCGCCTGTGACGGAGGCCTGTGGCCTGGTGACTCCGGCCCGTGTCCGTGGCTCCCACGCGTTCTGCCCTCCCTGTGACATGGCTTGTACAGTCCGGTTCTGTCTTTGGGGGGTTTACTGTCTGTCAGAGGTCCGTTTGGTTTTGTTTTCTGATCTTTGGGTTTGCTGTTCTGAGTTTGGTTTGGTTTTCCCATTTTCTCTGGCGTTTATTTATTCGTGCTTCCCGTCACGGTCATATTAAAAGCTGGTCTTGTGGAAGTGGCTCCAGGGTGTCTGCCTCCTCCCCCCCCTCAGGTCTCTCTCCCCAAGCACCTAGGAAAGGGCCAGACCGCCCAGGCCAAAGACCGCAGGTTCTGTCAAGTTTTGTGCAGCAACTCTTACCTTTACAAAACCTATTCTACTCCAGTCTTTTAACAACTACTGATCGTGACCTTGTAAATGACTTCACGACCCAGGGTCTGAATGCCATGCCCTGACGGTGGCGGGAAGAAGGAAGGCGGAGAACCCGCCCAGACACAAAAACCATAGAGGAGGCCTTCACGCCTTCTGCTCTCCACCTTCCGTCCTGACTCCTGACCCGCCAGTGAACTTGGGCTGCACACAGGCCCGGCGTGGCCTCCCTCCCACACACCAGCGCTCCAGGACCCTCTCTATGCCTCAGCTCTTCCCCATCACACAGACCTGCTTGTCTCTATGGGGGTCACATTTGCATCCGGCCTCGCTCCTCACAAGTCCTCGGAGGCTGTCCGGACGGGAAAGGAGGCGGGGAGGGGCCTTTAGGCTGCAGGGGGCTGCCCTTTCCAGCCCGGGGTGGCAAGAGAGCTTGCTGTTCGGGCAGAATCCTTGTGCTCAAGCCATATGCTAAGTCCATAGGGACAGCCCCTCCCCCCAACCACTCCCAACTCCAAGTCTCCCCCAATGCCCGGGAAGAAAGGCCAACTGGTGTGTGCCTTCCGCTCATGCATAGATGCACAGAAGCTCCACTGGACCAGGCTCTGATCCCTGCTCTGCCATCTCTCTCTCTTTCTCCTTTCTCTCTCTCTCCCTTTCTCTCCTCCCCAGCCCACTAACACAAGGGAAAGGTATTCCCCAATGTGACCTATTGAAAAACCCCCGCGTCAGGACTTCAGAGCCCAGTCCCCCGCCTTCTTCCCTCAGGAGCTGCCTGACCATGGATGAAACCCTACCCATCTCTGGGATCAGTTCCTTCAGTTCGAGGATGAAGATAATAACTGACCTGGGTCTTCACAGGTGACCCCTAGAGGCCCCTCCACACTCACGGTGCTACAGCAGCTCCCCTCTGCTGCCCGGGGGGCCGCGTCAAGCGAGCCACACTTGAGCATAGATGGGCCTGGGAGCTGGCAATACCGGAGCCAGGAGGCAGTGGGGACCGAGCGTCCCTGGGACATCTCTCAGCTAAAATCTAGGACTCAGGAGGGCTGGGTTCCTTCTAAAAGCTCCAAGGGAGAAACCCCTTCCTCACCTTTCCCGTGCCAGAGGCCGCCCACATTCCTTGGCTCATAGCCTCTTCCTCTTTGTTCAAAGGCAGCAATGATAGGTGGAGTCCTTCTCACTCGCCTAACAGCAGCATCCCGTAGTCAAAGCTCCCTCTGACTCAGAAGTGTTCCTGCCTCCCCCTTTCTTCCATCAAGGACCCTTGTGATTACATTGGGCCCATGAATAATCCAGGATGACCTCCCCAAAGTCTAGTGGACCAGGTGAAGTACCATATTCACAGGTTCCAGGGTCAGAGCGTGGACATCTTTGGGGGCCATTATTGTCCCACTATAGGATCCTTTAGGACTGTCCTCATTTTCCAAATGAGCAGCCCCAAAAGGGGAGGCAAGGGACTTGCCTAGAGTCACCTGGTAAGTTAGTGGCGGTGCCAAAGGTGTACCCCCAAGCTCCAAGCTCCCAATTCCATCTGTAAACCGCTTAAAACAAGAAGGACTGAGCGCGATCATTTCTCCTGACGTTGCCAGGGCACTGGCATCCCTCTCCTGAGACAAACTCACTCCTCACTGCTTCAGGCCACAAGATGTCCTGCTGGTGCCTCGAGGGTCGGAGGCAGGAGAGCAGGGAGTGTCCTCAGACGCTCCCATCAGGGCCAGGAGCCAAAGGACGTGTCTGTTCAGTGAGTTTGGAAACTATCAGATGCTCTGCCTTGTCCCAGTTTAACAGTTTCATAAATTTTTAAAAATCTATAGATTAAGTTGCAATTCCACCCGCTTCACTGGATTTCTGGCTTCCTTTAAAAAGCACACGCACACACAACAACCTCACATCAATGTGAGACGGAGCAAAGAATACTCGAGCGGGTTTGCATTGCTTCCGGCCTCCCACACGTTATGTTCTCCTTCCGATGGGGGATTCTGGCTTTGCTCACCGTGGAGCAGGTCTACGAGCTTAACCTGCTTAAAGGGGGAAAGGCAGGAAATTCAAGAGAGCAAGTCAATAGCCCACTACTGATTATTATTGATTGGTTGTTAACCAAAGACCTAGTTGTCTGCCTCAACTCCTGGGAGTGGCAGGGTGTTTTTTTATCATCCTCACTTCAAACAAATAACCATTTTTGCAATCATTTTCTTTGGGGAGGCCTGGGAGGTCGGTGCACAGAGGAGGCACAGGGGTGTGTCCCATTTTGAGAGTGGCCCAAAGGACAACAAACAGCCAGCAGTCTGGACCAATCACAAGACGGAACGGCAAGGTTGGATTATCAGTGACCTTAAAGGGTGAGATCAATCAATCAATCAATCAATCAATAAAATAGTGGCACCTGACCCCAGAAACAGACGCAGTGGGGTCTGCAGTTAGGGAGAGAGAAAGGACGAAGCACTTCTGTGAGCAGCCATCCCAGACCGGGCCGCTGCTTACACGCTCCTGCTTTGTTGTTTTGGCAAAGAGAGGCCAGAGGTCATTTGCGTTCCCCTTTCCAGCTGCAGCTATATTTTTAATTTATTGATTGATTTTAGAGAGAGAGGATGGGAGAGAGGGAGGGAGAGATAGAAGAAGGGAAAGAGAAAGAGAGAAGCATCGATTTGTTGTTCCACTTATTTATGCATTCATTGGTTGATTCTTTCATGTGCCCTGACCAGGGATCGAACCTGCAACCTTGGCGTATTGGGACGACACTCTAATCCATGTTTTTCTAAGAGTCTTAACCCTGAACCCCCTTAGTGAGAAAGGGTCCCCAGCGGAGAAAGGTGCTTGGTGAGCTGGGAAGGAGGAGTCCGAGGCAGGCCCCGCCCACAGGTGCTACCTCGGCGGGCAGGCTTCCCCTCAGGCAAAGCTCAGCTCAGCCTGAAAGGCCCACGGAGAGACCTGGGAGCTCTTCCTCCACAAACTCAGAGATCTCAGTTCGATCGTGAGAACCGAACTCCGTGCGGAGGGGAGGGCCTCCAGAAAGTTCCAGTGAGTGTGCCCCCCGTTACAGAGAAGCCAGGGAGGCTCCAGACCCAAAAACGTGCTTCCACGGGGACTGTCGCCAGGCCAGATCCACGCCGAGCCAGGCAGGCCCTGAACTGCACAGAACACGCTTCCTGGCCCAGCTGGGAAGGCACAGGGTGACACAGGACGGGGAGACAAGACACAGACTTGCCATTCATTCCACTCCTATTGATTGTTTGCCCAGTGTGCACTGGGCACCTGCCCTCCAGGAATTGATCATGTGAGTCCTCCAGGAAACAGACAGCTAGGAAAGATGAATCGGAGTTTTGTGGTAGAAGGAGAGTGAGTCAGCGGCATATGCAAAGCCTGGGAGGTGGAGGCGTGGCAAATACACAGCCCAGGGACTGCACAGAGGTCCGGGGCACCCAAGCATAGAAGTCAAAGGGGCGTGTCTAAAGTGACACTGAGAGTGGCAGGTGCCCCGGATGAAGGGCGGGTTCAGCACGCTGAAGGTGCATCATAACTGAAGTCCTCCGAGTCCCTTCCTCTGATCTCCCAGGGTCTGAGAAGATGTTTCCCAAAGCAAAGGTTGATCTCTGTAGCTAATGGCTTTCTCCCCGCTCATTTGAGGATCCTGGCACGTGGAATCACTTTGTGCATCATTTGTGTTTTCCTAAGGCTAGTAGGTTAACCGTGTTTGGGGCCATGCAGTTCCAGGGGACCGTAACCCAGGGCAGTGGACAGGTGAGGACAGGTGAGAGGAGAGCTGCTTAATAATCCAATTTAACATTCGGTAAAACCTGTGCTCACGGCCTTTGTAGGAGCAATAGGTTAGTAAAGGCTTTTGACAAGAGTCAAAAAACTGCATTTCTAACCTATTTCTGTTATAAACTACTCCTACACCCCTGGACAATTTACTCCATTTTTCTGGGCCTACGTTTCCTCCTTTATAAAAGGAGAGGAAACCCCCAGCCGGTTTGGCTCAGTGGATAGAACATCGGCCTGTGGACTGAAGGGTCCCAGGTTTGATTCCGGTCAAGGGCATGTACCTCAGTTGTATGCCGGCCCTGGTCGGGGTGTATGCAGTAAGTAACCAATCAATGTTCTTTCTCACATCTATGTTTCTCTCTCTCTGTGAGTCTCTCCCCCTCCCTTCCACTCTCTCTAAAAATCAATGGAAAATACCCTCAGGTGAGGATTAACAAAATAATAAAAGGAGAGGGGATGGGAAATAAACAGCAAATCTCTCTGATGCATCAACTCTCACAGCCTCTGAGTCTAAGTGGAGGATGGGGACAGGTGTCTAAGCAGCTATTTCACTCACTGCTTCCAGCCTCCAGTTCCCACCTCTACGATGGAGAGGAGGGTGCCTAGTTTTCAGGGTCATTATGGGGTCAAATGAGTTAAGGTATATACTTCCTATCACTTCTTATTTTCTTTCTTCCAGTAAAACATTGATCTTACCTGGATACTTGTATGGATTAAAAATAAGGTGAAAGCTATGAACTTCCTCCCAGAAAACAAAAATGAACAGGGTCACATGGATAATCATAAAACTTGCACTCCATCTGAGGAGGGTGGTGGAGCCCCAGAGCCTGTTTGTGATCCCCAGGGGCGCACGGGTGCTCGGCCTTGCCGCCTGGTCCTGAAAGCGGTCACCTCTCCTCCCGAAGATCACCGCGGTACCACGAGGAGCAACCGATATTCCCCCTAATATGCCCTAATGACTGCCATTTTTCAAATCACAGGAGGGGCGGGGGAAATGACAGGCAGGGTTTGATCAATTTCAAGATTTTCCTCCCATCATTTTTTTAAACCTTTGTCACCTACTGCAGCTTGTGCGCCGAGTGAGAGCTCACAGATGGCGAGATGAATGAATGAGCAGAAAATGGATGTGAACCGAGAACCTTGGAGCTGTGATTTCATAAAATTACCTTATTCGTGTGGTGATTGGGAGGGCTGAGGAGACCTGCAGACAGAGAGCAACTGCAGCCTCGCTTTGCAAACATCCCTGTGGCCTGGTTCTTAAGGAATGAGACCACGCGTGCCCTGCACACGGGAAATGCATGCATAATGTCCTCTGGCTGCCGCTGAGCCCCCGGACACGCACCACTGTTGACATCTCATTCATTTCTGAGCAGAACTGCAATGAGGCTCTTTGTTTTAAGTAAGTAAGGAAGAAAGAAAGAAAGAAAGAAAGAAAGAAAGAAAGAAAGAAAGAAAGAAAGAAAGAAAGAGAGGGAGGAAGAGAGGGAGGAAGGGAGAGAGAGAGGAAGGGAGGGAGGGAGAAAGGAAGGAAGAAAGAAAGAGAGAGAGAGAGAGAGAGAGAGAGAGAGAGAGAGAGAGAGAGAGAGAGAGAGAGAAGGAAAAAGAAAGGAAGGAAGGAAAGAAGAAAAAACACCTCCTGGCAATGGCTGTGAGTGACACCTTGTGTGGAGAGCGGCTAGTGTTTGGACAGGTTCAAGCCTCGAACTAATGAGAGGGCACAGTCCTCTCATGGCCACGTGCAAGTCCCAGCTTGGAGGGCAGAGCCCTCCCAGCACAATTAGAGCCAGAGGCTATAGTTATAAGTTTGAACCTATGGTCCGAACACATGGCCCCACGTGCCTGAGTGATGTGGGCTTGATAGAGTTCAGGTGCATGTAATTGAGTAGATTCGAAACCCACGAGAATGTTGTAACCACGCCCTTACTTTGCCTCGTGAAATCTGGCTATAAAATAAAGAGACAGCTTACAGGCTGTGGCGCTGCCTCTCCATCAGAGAGGGCAGTGTCCCACCCAGACCCAGCTTTCTTCTCTTGTCTGTCTTTTCTAAATCCTTCACCACCCCCTCTCAGGGTCACCCTTGGCCGTGCTCACGTGGCACAGCTTTGGGGTGGGGAATTTAGACATCTAGCCTCCTTGAAGCTGGTCTTCACACCAGGTCTCTGAAGGAAGTGGCTCATTGGCTAACTTATCACCATATGGGCCATTTGTCTTTAATGTAATTCAGACATCGGGGCTTCCTTTCTAAAGGAATTACATTCAAGTTAAAGAGGCCCAACACAAAGTGATTGGTGGGCACCAAAGAATACCTAGCTCACCTGCTAGTGTTGCTCAGTGGTTGAGTGTCAACCTATGAACCAGGAGGTCACAGCTCGATTCCTGATCAGGGCACATGCCCTAGTTGCAGGTTTGATCCCCAGTGTGGGGTGTGCAGGAGGCAGCTGATGAATGATTTTCTCTCATCGTTAATGTTTCTTGCAGAGAGCAGCTACAGCGTTTGGACAGGTTCAAGCCTCGGACTAATGAGAAGACATAGTCCTCTCGTGGCAAAGCCACGTGCAAGTCCCAGCTTGGAGAGAAAAGCCCTCCCAGCACAAGTATAGCCAAAGGCTATGGTTGTAAGCTTGACCTTATGGTCCGAACCTGTGGTCCCAGGTGATTGAGTGATGTAGGCTGCGGGAGGTGCAGCAAGTGCTGCCAAAACAAAGCTTGATCAGGTGCTTGTAATTGAGTAGATTTGAAACGTTGTAAACATCTTGACCACGCCCTTACTTTGCCTCGTGGAATCTCGGCTATAAAATAAAGACTCAGCTTTCAGGCTGCGGCACTGTCTCTTCATCTGAGAGCAGCGTCCCATCGAACTCCAGCTTTACTCTCTTGTCTTCTTTAATCCTTCACCGTCCCCCTCAAGTTCACCCCTGGCTGTGCCGAGCACGGCACAGTTTCTATCTCCTTCCCCTCTCCCTTCCTCTCTAAAATAAATAAAAATATATTTAAAAAGGAAAAAAGAATACCGGGCTCAACCCACTTTAGAGGGAAGAGTCAGGAAGCCACTGGAAGATTTCCCAGTGCCGGGGGGCAAGGGGGGGTGTCTCTGGCCAGACTCCCTCACTCCAAGACATTTTCCGTGTGCCCACTGTGTGGAGGGCACTGTGCTAGGCACTGGGGGTTCATATATCCAGAAGACAGAACCTCAGGGGAGCTCAGAGTCAGGCAGAGGAGGACAACGACATGCGCACGAGACTGTGAGGGTGGAAGTGCACAAGGCCCAACACACCCGTAGGGGAAGAGCGACTGTCTGCCGGCTAAGGCGGAGCAGGTGTGGGCTGCCGCCTTGAGAGCCGGTGGAAGCTGTCTGGCAGGCAGGCTTGCAGAAGAGATTCCTGAGCGAAGGCTTGGAGGCAGAGGAGAACTTAGGGTTGGTCAGAGAAGTCACCGTGAGGAGGCAAAATTGAGACAAGCCTGCCTGCAGAAAAAGGAATAGCCACTCACAGCTCTGAGGATGGCGCCCCAGGCAGACAGAAGAGCAGGGTGCAGGCCTGTGCTGAGAAGACGCCTGCTGCACGGGAGGGGCGTGTTTATTCGCTGATTGCAGTGAGGGGGGAGTGATAGGTGGTGGGGAAAGGTAGGAAGCAGCATGCTACCCTCAGGGAACCAAAGGCAGGGATACAAACCAGCTAGAGCAAATGTTCCCAACAGCTGAGAAATGAATCTGCGTGACCCTGGGTCAGGAAAGAACTGAGGGACTGTGGGGCGCAGCTACAGTGTTTGGACAGGTTCAAGCTTTGGACTGATGAGAGGGCACAGTCCTCATTGCCACGTGCAAGTCCCAGCTTGGAGGGCAGGGCCCTCCCAGCACAATTAGAGCCAACAGCTGTAGATGTAAGCTTGAACCTACGGTCCGAACATGTGGCCCCACATGCCTGAGTGATGTGGGCTTGATAGAGTTCAGGTGCATGTAATTGAGTAGATTCGAAACCCACGAGAATGCTGTAAACATCTTGACCACGCCCTTACTTTGCCTCGTGGCATCTGCTATAAAATAAAGACACGGCTTGTGGGCAGCGTCACTGTCTCTCAGAGAAGCAGCGTCCCACCGAGACCCAGCTCTCATTCTCTTGTCTGTCTTTTCTAAGCCTTTCAGCCGCCCCCACTCAGGTTCACCCTTGGCCGTGCTGGCTCGGCACAAAGTACCAAGCCGAGGAACTCGGCCTTTAACCTGAAAGTGAGAAAAGCCGCTGGGGCCTGGATGCAAGGCAGCAAGGAGGTGGAGAGCTCACACTGAGGGGCGGGTCGATGGCGAGGGATCCCCTACAAGGCCACTGCAGTGGTCTCAGGGAAAAAGGGACAGGGCTTGATATAACGCAGAGGTATCTGGGAGAGGAAGGAAGGTCAGGCTCCACATATATTTTTTTTAAAGTAAAATAGAACTAGTGACCACTGGAATGTGGGGTGAGAGAGTGACGCGGAAGCAGGGAGACTCCAGGGCACAGCCTGGTTTCTCTAACCCCATGGTCGGCAAACTGCGGCTCGCGAGCCACATCCGGCTCTTTGGCCCCTTGAGTGTGGCTCTTCCACAAAATACCACGGCCTGGGCGGGTCCATTTTGAAGAAGTGGCGTTAGAAGAAGTTTAAGTTTAAAAAATTTGGCTCTCAAAAGAAATTTCAATCGTTGTACTGAGCGCGTCCCAGGACCTGGGACGTCCAGGTGGGCCCAGAGACCATCCACCCTCATGCACAAGTGAGGGCCGCCTGGCTTTGGCTAGGACTCGCTCCCCTGGATACTCCTCTTCCATCTCCACCTGCTCCTGGACAACCACTGAGAAAAACCGGCCAGGGCATCGGGCATCCTGTTTTGGTTGTTGTCACTGTTTATATTTTTGTTTGCTGGCTTGTTTTGGTAAATCTGGCAAACCTAGATTCGGGCAAAGAGTCTAGGAAACTCTGCCAGGTGTGGACTGGGAGACACTGAGCCCCCAGGCCTCCCAGGAATGTGGGCCAGCCTTCCACGGTAGGGTTTTGGAGCCTAGCTTAAGCCCAGGCCAAGTGGACTGGTGAAGGAACCCTGAGATTCTCTGGCTCCAACAGGCCACCTGAAATCACAGTGACAGCTGAGAAACACGTATATTAAACTATTCTTTATCAATTGCCTCGTGTTCCTTCCGGGGCAGGACCCACACCACACACACCCCCACCACACCCCGGCCTGCTGTGCCTGGCCCGGTCCATCCAGAGAGGATCCTAGAAGGTACAGCCATCCACCCAGTCGCTGAGGTCCTTGCCCAGGCAGTGATGCTTCCAGGCCTCCCTGGGGATGGAGAGGGGGGGAGAGGAGAGACCCAATCAGAGACAGCCTCAGTCCATGTTCAGAGAAGACCAGGAAGGAGCATAGGCTCTAAACCAGAAATTAGGTGAGGACAGGGGCTAGCAAGGAAAAGAGAGGAAAGCAAACCGTGTTCACTGGCAAAGAACCCCCTAGAAGAATTAAGAAAGGACCAGAATGGCCTTTAAAAACAGTCATCCATGTAGCCCCCTTGTTTTCCCAAAGGGATCTCAGAGTCCTTTGCTCAAGTTCACCCAGAAGTCGGTGACAGAGGCCTGGAGTCCTGAGTCCAGTCCAATGCTCTTTCCGCACATCACGCTGCTTCTGCCACAGCGATGCCCCTTGCATGTGGACAGCCCTTTACCATTTGCATAGCACTGTCACATCCATCACCCACATATCTGTCCCCCCACCGCAGCCCTAATGCAGTATATCAGGCAGATATTATTTCAAGTGAAAAAGAGACTAAGAGGCAAAATTACTTGCCCAGCCACAGTTATTAACAGCATCCATGCCCTATTTTCCTGGGTCTGTCAAATGTTGGTAACTCGAGTTTATAGACTCGGGACCATTGCATTGCTCTGGCGTTACACTGGCATCTTGAAGAAGATAAGCAAGATTCTGGGATTCTGGGGTCCCTTGGTCCCAAGTACTCAGGGGTTCCAAATTTTGATACCTAGTATCCTCCATGCTATCAGCATCGAAGAGCTCAATGACCACGAGTGTCCCTAAAGTACCTCCATTGCCCTATCCAACAAGAGTGGTCTAGCCCTAGCTGGTTTGGCTCAGTGGATAGAGCGTCACCCTGAGGACCCAAGGGTCTGGGGTTCAATTCCAGTCAAGGGCACGTACATCAATTGCAGGCTTCTCCCGGCCCAGGCCCGGGCCCTGATCAGGGCTCATGCAGGAGGCAACCAATCCATGTGTTTCTCTCACATCGATATTTCTCTCTGACTTTCCCTCTCTCTTCTACTCTCTCTAAAAATCAAATTGGGTAAGGATTAAAAAATAATAATGTTTCTTAAAAAGAGTGGTCTACTGGCTCCTTGGTCTCTTCTATTAGACTGTGAGACCCTTGAGGGCAAGGACATGGGTCTCAGTCATCTCAGAAGCCCAGCATCCAGCACAGAGCAGTTCTCAGTGTGTGCATGTGGGAGGAGTAAGCAGCACCCTTTCCACCTCCTGGGGCCACTTCCTATTAGCCTTGGCCACCTCTATGGGGTTATACAGGCCATGAGCTTCCTCACCTCACACTGTACAAAAGGGAGTTGTTCTTTGGTTTAACCCAGTGATGGGCAACCTTTTGAGCTTGGTGTGTCAAACTTCGCCAAAAAACTGAGCATAACTTGGATAGTGTGTCACTTTGAGGAAAAAACATTATTTCGCAAATGTTTCATCCTCAGGAGCAGCAAATGTTTCATCCTCAGCATGCGGCCGCCTCAGCGGCCGCGTGTCATCAGAAATGGCTACGCGTGTCAGTGCTGACACGCGTGTCATAGGTTCACCATCACTGGTTTAACCCAAAACGACCTGTTTATCCCATCCTCGGGTGGCACCCCCAGCACCTCAAGACCTTGGATTCCTGCCTGAGCCTGCATTCACCCTGCCTGGTTTATGCATGTGCACCATGTCCTGCTGGGCCTGCCTCATTCCAGATCCAGTTCCTTGGGCTCCGCTGTTCTCACATCACATGTCTCCAAAGCTGTGGCCATTGTCAAGGCCCTTCTCAGACCTTCTTTATATTCACAGGCATGTTCACCTCCTCCTCTCCCTCACTGACCACACATCACCTGTCCCTAGTCCTCCTCCAGTCCATCACCTGGGGAACCATCCTTGTCCAGACCATATCTCTCACCTGGACTCCTGCAAAGACGCCTCCACTGGGCCCCCTGCCTCTACTCTCTCCCAGACATCCTGTGCCTTCCAGTGGCTTTACCAGCCTTGTCGCTAGCACATCTGCCCATGGATCTGGCTGCACCGGCCACCTGGAGTACGTTACCTTCCCCACATTCTGCCCTGCTGGTCTCTCAGCCAGAAATGTGAGTAAGGGGAGGCTGGAAACTCTAAGTGAAGCTCCCATCAGAAGAGGCTGGGAAGCTGTTGAGCCACTGAGGCCGAGGACCTTCTGTGAACCAAAGATCTAGCCTAACGCCCCATCGATGCCCATCCAACCCCCGTGCCTGTGAGGAGGGCTTCCCATCATGTGCGAAAGGAGTGGGAAAGGCGAAGGCTGACAGGCTGAGGCCCCAGAGAGCCCACCCTGCTCGGGCAGGAATCTGTTAGTTCATCTGTTGTACATCGTGGGTCTTTATATGAAAGTTAGTTTAGACAAGCATGCCATGGCTCAAAAATATTTACTAGACCCAGATCTAGTGGACCAGGAGGCAGGCATCTCAACATAGGCAATGCTTAAAAGAGCCAGGCTGTGCTCCATGGCCTCCAGTGAGCTGCTTATCCTCCCTGACATGCAGGGTGCTGTCTGTGAGTACTTCAGTGTAGTAATCCCTACACCAAAAGGGGTGCGGGTCAGAGTGTGAAGCTGTGGAATGGTGCCTGGGACAAAGCGGGCACTCAGAAAAGGTCAGTTCCCTGCTGCTGGCCACTAGTCCCAGCCACATGCCCTTGTGGGCTCCAGCCCAAGTTACTTACCAGCTGCCCAACCCCTGGGGCTGTTGACTTATCTTCATGGCACAGATAACAGCATTCTTGAGGTCAGGATCCAATAACTCTGGGGTGGGAGGCAGAGAAACAGGATGAGGGAGCAGGGGGCAGAGCTGGACAAACATGGAGAATCTCTCTCTCATACACACACACACACACACACACACACACACTTCCATCTTAAGCTTAACCCTGTCGCCTGACCCCTCTGGAAGCACAGGTATCACTTTTGTCTCTGATCAGAAGCAATCCCTGTTCCATTCTGATCGTTCTCAGGACAATCTCCCACCAGGGAGCCCAAGTCAGATACATGGAGGATCCATCCCCATCACTTGCCCCATCATGCTCTCCTTGGTAGGACCAACACCATGTAAGGGGATCCGCACTCAGAGATAAAGGCAAGAGGGGCAAACAAAACCAGAGAGAAGCAAAGGCTGGTGCAGAGGCCTGGCCCCAGCAGCCCAGGCTCAGGCCCGCCTACCGGTGCAGTACATATTGCATCCCTTGCTGTTGTATTCCTTGAGAGTTTTGCACCACTTCCGACTGTTGATCTGGAAGATGCCGTTGTTGGTGCTTCCATCAGCTTCATGGTCCACAGCAGCTGAGTCAAAGCCACTTGTGTAATAAGCAAGACAAAGCCCTGTACAGGGTGGAGACACAGAC
The DNA here is from genome assembly GCF_951640355.1 of Cnephaeus nilssonii. Classification (NCBI taxonomy): domain Eukaryota; kingdom Metazoa; phylum Chordata; class Mammalia; order Chiroptera; family Vespertilionidae; genus Cnephaeus; species Cnephaeus nilssonii. The sequence continues at coordinate 29,480,892 of NC_137090.1, read as the reverse complement.
CAAAGGGTCCCATGGTCAAGGCCACCCCAGACCAGAGGGCTCCCAGTGCAGGTCCCAATGTTAGCTCCTTGGAGCCTCAACTCCTGCTTCGAGGTGATCAGGGCAGAGGCCCTCCCTCCCACTTAACAGAGGAACGCACCGATCCTCAGAGGGCAAAGTGGCTTACTCAAGGTTACATACAGCTGCCAAAGAGCAAGTCAAGACTGGGCCTCAGACCTCCTGCCCCTAGGCCAGCAATCTTCTCATTGTCTCATTGTTCTGCACAGAGTCAAGTCCAAGAAATGTTTGTGGGATGAAGGAATTAGAACAAAATCCCTAGAGGCAAGATTAGAAAGATGCAGGTGGAACCTGTAGAGGGGCTACACCTAGAAGAAAGTGAGTCCAGGTGTGGCTGTACTCCATGGCTTCCCAAACCACCACCAGCTTGCAACACTTGGCATTGCTGGTGTATTCAGTTTGCCCTACACCTCAATGGGAATGTCTGATCTTCATGCCAAGATTGAGATTAGGATACAAACTATTCTGTTGACTTTAGCTGTGGGGGCCATGAAGGGGCCATTATGATTTGACTGCCTGTTGCCTGCCTGCTACATATTGAACTCCGTGCTGGGTGTTCTCTACCTGTGATCTCACCTAATTCTTGTTTTACAAATGAGGACTGAGGCTCAGAAAGCTCCTGAGGACACACCCCTTGAGGGAGGAGGAGGAGGAGGAGGAGGGGAGAGGAGAGGGAAGAAAAGGGTGGATGGAGGGGGACAGGGCTAGCCAGGAAGAGGGGTGCTCACAGTCAGCCAGGCTGTGGCCGCGGTATCCCTCCAGGCCGAAATCCTGGAGCACTCGGAACAGCTCACAGCGACTGTAGACCTTGGCTTGGCCGCAGGTGAGCAGGCAGCTTAGCAGAGAAGCAACGGCCAGCAACAGGATCCCAGGTGGGCACAGCTGCCTTCTGGGAGCCCAGCCCCTGGCTTCCATGCAGGGCGCAGAGGTGGAGCCCCCACCACGCCGGCTCAGAGCTGGACTTTGAGGCAGGCAGCTCCACAGCCCTGGCCGTCCTCTCACAGGAGTCTAACCCTTAAAAGGAGAGAAACAGGGCCTGAGTGGACCTGGAAATGGGTGAAGGCTCCATACTGCCAGCCAGCTGCCTTGCAGCCCTGGTGAAGCATCAGTCACTCTCCCAAGATCCGGGAGGGGGTTTTCTGAGGCCAGCGCCTCTCCCTTCCCATCCTGCTTGACACCACCCTGTCCCAGAAGCTAGGAGAAGAGGCAGGGACTTGGGGGAGAAAACAAACATATTTTGAGCCCCATACGATATGCCAGGCAGTCCTGAATCCTGAGGCCTGAGATTGTATAACTAGGAAGGAGCAACGCTTGGATGGAGACCAAAGTTTATATGAATGCCAAGTCCCACTGGGGTATGGCCACGAGAGGATGTTCCCAGAGGCGACGGGCCGGGCAGTGTCATGGGTGTGAATCAGTCCCTGAGCCCAGCTGCCAAGGAAAGTCTCTTCTGGCCCAGAGCCTCCCTCCCTGGCCTGAACTGAAGCAAGGTCACCCGCAGCCCCCTGAGTGGAAACTGCTCTTTCTCCGCACACACAGGTCCCAAGGCCGCACTGAAACGCTCCATCGTGCCCACCGCCCCTTCCAAACCATCACCTTGCCAGAGCCCCTCCACCCTGGGAGCTGCCTTCTCAGGCCTCTGCTCCTCCACTTCAGGAGACCCTGGGCAGCCCTGCTGTCACCACCGCCTGAGGCTGATGACTTATTACATCTTCCAGGGCAACAGACCTGGACATCTCCACCTGCACAGCCCAGTCATCTCAGGCCCAGCTCGCCTACAACAGAACGCAGCTACTCTCCCCTATCTTGGCTGAAAATATTCTTGGTTGTAAACCCAGGATGTTTTTCCAAACTGGAAATATAGATGTTGTTCTTCACTCCTTCTCTCCATCACTCCATCCTTCACCCATCCCAACCGGTCAATCCCGAGGTGCTATTGATGCTCTTGTCCCTCCCAGCCTTCCTGCCCCAGGTTCAGAGCACCGTCCTGGTGTGAGGACGGTCTCCTTGTACCCAGTCCTGTCTCTTCTTCCAAAGTGTTTGATGCATATTCACCAAAATAAATCTTTGAAACATAAAGCCTGTGCCCTGACTGGTTTGGCTCAGTGAATAGAGTGTCGGCCTGCGGACTGAAGGGTCCCAGGTTCGATTCCGGTCAAGGGCATGTACCTTGGTTGCGGCCACATCCCCAGTAGGGGGTGTGCAGGAGGCAGCTGATTGATGTTTCTCTCTCATCGATGTTTCTAACTCTCTATCCCTCTCCCTTCCTCTCTGTAAAAAAAATCAATAAAATAAATAAAAAAGAAACATCAATCCTGTGACAGCCTTTGATAGCTCCCTTCATCACTGCTCCTAAACAGGATCTACAGGGCCCTTTAGGATCCAGCCCCTCGGACCCCTCCTCCCTCACACTTGTAGTTCCAGTAACGCTGTATTCAACCCAAGATGGTCCTGCCATCTAGGACAGAAGGTCTCTCCTTTCCTTCACAGGACTCTTACTCAGAAGTCAAGGGTCCCATCAGAGATGACTTCTCCAGCAAGACTTCCCCGGTAGGCCACTGCTCCCCAACACCCCAAAACACCCTGTGCTTCTGCCCTCCTCTGTCCCACTGGACTGGAGTGTGTGTTAGTCTTTCCCACCACAAGGTAACTTGCGAAGAACAGTAGCTGTCTTATTCCTCTTATATCCTAGGGGTCAAGCAGAGCTGCTGGTATGGAGTGGCTGTTCAATGGATGCTTCTTAAATGGAAATATCCTGAAGTGGTGCCCACAAAAGTATGAGCGCTTCCCATCAAAGTGCAGGAAAGAAAGGGAAGACAATTAACCTGAGTTCACACCCGGCAGACACGGTGCCCAGCCTTTTCCAGATGCCTTCCAACTTAATCTCATCTAATCCTCTCAACAATCCACGCGGGATAGGGTTATGATCCCCATTTTATAGACACAGAAACCAAGGTGACTGCTCTACAGAGACTGTTTTTGAATTTTTGGCAGCAAAGTGACTTAAAAGTCATTTTATCCGGAGCATTTCACAGCAGGTCTAGAGGCACGAGGAGTCAGGTCTGCTGACTCAGAGACCAGAGACCTGCCAGTGTGGGCCCCACTCTCTCTCTCTCTATCTATCTCTCTTTTTCTCTTTCTCTCTCTCTCTCCCTGAACTGACCACCTCCCAGCCCAGGATGCCCCCCATTTCTGACCACCCCACTTCTCATTCCCAGCCCCTCCCTGGCCAGCCCAGCCCAGGGACCTCGTTAACACCTGCAGAAAGCGGGACAGGGGGCTCACTGAGCAGGTGTGGTTCCCACCAAGGCTGACGCAGCAAAGATGGTGCCAAGACGCTGCTTCAGGAGAGGACCACGCCCGTGACACTGCCGGGTCCCCAGGCGCCCAGGCGGTCTCTAAACTCACGTGGGGCCTTCTGGAACTCCCCAGTTCTGTGAGCTCATCTTCTAGAACCATCTCTCTCCCACTGACATTCAACCAGTCCCCCGAAGCCTCTCAATTGCAGAGCCTTGGGAATATATGAGGAGCATTTAAATATTTAAATGCAACTTCTCTTGCCCACCTCTACACACACACACACACACACACACACACACACACACGACTTTGTGGGGTTTTTTTAATATATTTGTTATTGATTTCAGAGAGGTAGGGAGAGGGAGATAAAAATGTCAATGAGAGACTGCCTCCTGCATGCCCCCTACTGGGGATTGAGCCCACAACCCGGACATGTGCCCTGATTGAGAATCGAACCGAGACCTACTGGTTCATAGGCCGATGCTCAACCACTGAGCTACGCCGGCTGGGCCACACACACTACTTTGAAGGATGACGCTTCTCCTCCTAACAGATCCTTCCGGTGATTGATTACCCAGCAATGTCAGCAGGTGCCCACTCTCTCCCCAGGCAGCCTCTCCCACCACTGAACCCCTCTAAATGGCTGAAAGTTCTAGAATGCTGAGCCACACACCACCCCCCTTCTCCATCTGGATGATGACTTCAGTGTGGACAAGCTTGGAACAAAGATGACGCTGTGAACCCTAAAGCTTGGGGGACACAGAAGGGACATGGAAGGGCATGCGGCAAACATGCCTGTGCCCCACAGAGGCCCTGCTGGGAGCTGTGTGGCACAGCAGGGAGGCATGGGCTTTGGAGTTAGGCTGAGCTGGGCAGGAACACAGGCGCTGGTGGCTACCAGCTGGGTGACCCAGAAAAGTGACTCAACCTCTCAGTTTCCTCAATTCTCAAGTAGGAATAACAACTCCTGGAACATCTGTATAGATGCTTAGTACTTAAAGTACTTAGCTCTTAGTACTTAGTACTCAGGGTGCTCAATACACAGGCACAGTTACTACTAAGAGCTCAGCATAGCCATAAACGTGTTCAGTTGCACCAGGTGCCTCCTCTCTGCCTGACTGACCAGGTTAGAACTAAGGGTTGATGCAGCCACGGTCACAATTTTTTTATTTTGTATGATTCCTCTTATTTTTTTAAAATATATTTTTATTTATTTCAGAGAGGAAGGGAGATGGAGAGAGATAGAAACATCAATGATGAGAAAGAATCATTGATTGGCTGCCTCCTGCCTATCGAGCCCGCAACCTGGACATGCGCCCTTGATCAGAATTGAACCCGGGACCCTTCAGTCTGCAGGCCGACGCTCTATCCACTGAGCCAAAATGGCTGGGACACAATTTATTTTTTCTTTAAAAATTTTATTGTGCTATAAACACTTAACATGAGATCTAGCCTCAAGAAATTTCTAAGTGTACAATACAGTACCACTGGCTATAGGGTACAGTGTTCTACAACAGATCTCAAAGCTGATTCATCTTGCTCACCTGAAACTTTCTGCCCATGGATTAGTAACTCCCAGCCCCCCTCCCCAGCCTCTGGCAACCACCATTCCACTCTCTGAGTCTCTGAGTGTGACTATTTTAGATCCCTCATATAAGTGAAATCATGCAGTATTTGTCTTTCTGTCACTGGCTTATTTCACTGAGCACAGTGTCCTCAAGGGTCAACCATGTCGCGTATTGCAGAATTTCCTTCTTTTTTAAGGCTGAAGAGTATTCCATTGTGTATACAACATATACAACTTCTTTATCCAGTCATCAGTCCCTGGACATTAGATTGTTTCCACATCTTTCCTATTATGAATAGTGCTGCAATGAACACAGGAGTGCTAGTATCTCTTCAAGATCCTGATTTCAAATCTTTTGGATAAGTGCCCAGAAGTGGGATTGCTGGATCACTTGGTAGTTCTATTTTTGATGGTTTAAGGGCCCTCCACTCGGTTTTCCATAGTGGCTGCACCATTTTGCATTCCCACCAAAAGGTGCAAGACTTTCAGCTTCTCCACATCCTTGCCCATCCTTGTTGTGTCTTGGATACGGTGAGATATGGCACTGTGGTTTTGATTTGCATTTCTCTATTGACTAGTGATGCTAAGCATCTCTTTCCATATACCTATTAGCCACTGGCACATCTTCTTTGGAAAAATGTCTACTCGGCATCAGAATTACGTAAAAGCTCCCAGATGCCTCCAGTGTGCAGCCAGGCGTGAGCCTTTATTCAGGGAAAAGAGTTCTGGACTTGAGTTAGATAAACCGAGTTCACTGTCTTGCTCGACCCCTGGCTGGATGTTTAGTCTTGAGGCGTGAACCTCCATTTCCTCATCTATGGAATGGAGCTGGGGGCCCAGTCCTGGCCCCTGGAACCCTGGTTCTCAGTTCCCAAGCCTCATTTTTGCTCCTCTGTAAAATGGAAATAATCCTCCCTCGCTGTCTCCGTGCACGAAGATGCTGACCTCTTGGATCCGCCCATCTTCGCTATTGTTTTCATCGCCTGGCCCTCGGTGGTGATTCTGTCTGGTTGAGTTTTGGATTTTTTACTGCATCAGCCTGCTTTTACCTTTTTATCGCTTCTTTTTATTGAGTCATCTTTCGGCTGATTTTATTTTATTGCGTGTTTTGTTATTTCCCACCTGACTTTCACTTTTAAATGGGAATAAGAAACAGCAGCTCAAGAAGCACAGGTATGAGGGCAGACAAAGGCCCCAGTTGGGAATGTGCAGGTGTTCACTCCTCTGCTGAGCTCTGTAGGAGTATTTCCTGTTTCCCCAAAGCCAGCTCAATTCCTCTGTGGTTGTTTTTTGTTTGTTTGTCTGTTTTTAGAGAGAGAGAGAGGAAGGGAGAGAGACATATAATGTATACATTTAAGGTGAACAGGCTAATTTGATCCATGTATATATTGGAATATGATTGCCATCACAGGGAGAAGTAGCACCTCTACCATGTTACATAATACTTTTAGAGGTTGGAATAGTTAAGGCAGGGGTCCTCAAACTTTTTAAACAGGGGGCCAGTTCACTGTCCCTCAGACCGTTGGAGGGCCGGACTATAGTTTAAAAAAAAAACTATGAACAAATTCCTATGCACACTGCTAAGTCGGCTACTAAGCAGGACAGGCAGCGGCTGCAAAAACACCTGGTGGGCCGGATAAATGTCCTCGGCGGGCCGCATGAGGCCCGTGGGCCATAGTTTGAGGACCCCTGAGTTAAGGTCTCATCTCTTAGCAAGTTTGATGATTATAATACAGTAATGTCATCTATATTCACTGTACTGTACAGTAGATGAGATTAACAGTAAAATCAATAGAAGAGTAAAGCAGATTACAACCAGATTGTCCTCCCTACTGTGGGTGGGCCTCGACCAATCAGCTGAAGGTCTGAATAGAACAAAAAAGCTGATCCTCCCCAAACAAAAGGGAATCCCTTCTGCCTGACCTTGTTCAAACTGAGACATGGGCTTCCTTCCTGCCTGTGGCCTCCACTGAAATATCAGCTCTTCCTGGGCCTGGAGCCTGCCCGCCTTTGGACGGGAACTGCACATTGGTTGTCTGGGTCTCCAGCTTGCCAACTCACCCTCCATCATTGCATGAGCCTTATCTCTATATATAAAAGCCTAAGCGACCGAACAACCGAATGACTGGTCGACTGGTTGCTATGATGCGCACTGACCACCAGGGGGCAGACGCTCAATGCAGGAGCTGCCCCCTGGTGGTCAGTGCACTCCCACAGCTAACCTCCCCCATCCAGCCACCCTCCCCACCTGCCCTCCCCCCCCCCATCAGCCCCGATTACCAGCCAGGCCGAGGGACCTCACCTGTGCATGAATTTTTGCAACAGGCCTCTAGTAAATTATAAATATATAATCTCCAGTCGTCTAGCCAAACATTTTTAAGTCCCCTGTACGTGTGTGTGTGTATGTGAGTATTTATACAAACACACACATATCCTTTTAGTTCTGTTTCTGTGGAGAGCCCTGACTGATCCACTCTCTGAGTGAAGTTGGTAGAAAACACTTTAACAGTCATCAGGTTCCTCAAACCAGGTTATTCCCTTCCTTGCCCCGGTGCCACTACTGGCTGACCTCCTTCCCTCCCCTCGTACGATCTGTGGCTTGGACAGTACAGGGCCGCCGGCTGAGAGCAGCAAGACCTGGACTGGAGTCCTGATGTGGCAAACTCTCTAGCTCTATGACCTTGGCAGGTAGTTAGCCTTGCTGAACCTCAACACCCTCACTTGGAAAATGGGAAGAACCAGCCCCTGTGGGGTGGAAGGGGATTAACGGGATAACGGACAATGCATCCTACACAGAACCAGGCACCCAGCAGACACGCCACTCCATTTAAGGTAGTGTGCTGTTTTTTTAAGGTAGTTTTTAATTATTGTTATTATAAGGGAGAGGGAACCAAGTAACCAAACTTTTGAGAACCTCACTTGAATTGTCAAAACACACACACACACACACACACACACACACATGCACACATGCACACATGCACACACACAACATGGCCTGAAGGACAAGGCAAAGGAAAAGCATGACTTGTTTTAACAGGTCAGAGGCCTTTCTTTATCCAACTTGCTGCTGTCTTGGCCCTCCCTGAAGTCAGGAGATCTGTGTAAGCAGGGAATTATGCTACTAGCATTCCCCTTGGACTTACATCCTAGGGATGCACCCTCAGGGAAACAAATACAGCCTTTAAAAAAAAACAAAGGAAAAACGTTCATCTTAGAAAAAGAGCTTGCTCATCCCTGTCACGCTCCCCCACCCCAGCCTGATGTCCCGCAGAGGTCAAAATGGTTCTTCCACATCTGTCCCCAGCACTCCGGTGGGTGCTCTCAGCGTACCTTAGCTGGGACCGCAATCATTTCCTAACTCGTCCTTCCACGTGGACGTGACACAGCTGAAAGCACCTGTCCCCATTTTTAAACCTTTCAGTGGGTCTCTGTCACTTGCAGGACTAGGTCAGCTGGTTCAGTCCAGCAGCCGGAGGGCCCTCCACAGTCCTCTCCCCAGTCCTCCAGCCTCCGCTCCCAGCACCTCTCCCCGTGGATACCACCCCCAGACTTGTCTGCCGAGAACCTCTCCTCAAGGGCACTAGATAACTCCATTTAGTCCTTCAAAATCAGCCCAGCATTGCACCTTCTGCAGAAAGGTCAATTCAACACTCTCTACCTCTTGAATCCTCCATTCTTTCTTGTCCCAGCACCTAACGTTTATCCCTATCACAGAACGAGCACATTATACTGCCATGTATGGTGCACATGACTGCAGCCCTGTCTGTGGGTCCCTCCAGAACAAGGAGTTTGGTGTATTTCTCTCTCTATTTCCTTGACGCATTGATGGGTAAGGCACACGGAAGGCACTGATTGGTGAGGGAGGGAGACGAATGTGATATACGGGGATAGCACAAGGGTGATTTTTGTGGGGACTGCACAGGGGTGGTGGGTACACATGTTATAAAACATGTTCTAAAACATGTCTACACATGCTATAAAATGACATAGAACTATACACGCGCACGGTAACAATGTTGATGTCCTGACTTGATATTCTATTACAGTTATGTATGATGTAACGATTTGGGGAAACTGGATGAAGAGGACATGAGATCCCTCTACTATTTTTGCCACTTTCTGTGAATCTACAATTGTTTGAAAATAAGGTGTGGTTTTTTTTTTAAGGAAAAATGCACAGGCTAGTTTTATCATTCTGAATAATCTAATAAAATAATTGGAAATAAGCGTTGGTCAACTGGGATTTTTCCCAAAGTCTAATTTAAGATTATTTGCAACGGACCGGCTAGAGGGTAAATGATTAGAACATGAACATAACCCAAATGTGCCTCAACAACCTGAAGACTCCACAAGTCCTAAGAGCAGGGGCCCCTAATTATTGAGGTCTCTGCTAACGTGGGGCCTTTGAGAACCATCAAACCTCTAATAAATTGAAAAACTGAATAACCCAGGGCTTCTGACAACTCAAGACAGATAATAAACTGAGATTCTTAGCAACCCAGGTCGCCTAGCAACCTGGAGACTCTAACCATCAGCGAGTCCTAGCAACCACACACATAGCTGGTGTCCAACCTTTGGGCCCCAGACGGCCTTCCCTGAGCAGCGGCTGCACACCGAGTCTGTGATCTAAGCAATAGAGGAAATGGTCACTGGATTCCTGGTAACAGTCACCTCTGAGGGGGAGGGAGGATGGGAGTGGGAATGGAACACACTGGGAGCTTCCATTATATCGGTAACGTTTTATTCCTTTACACGAGGTCTGATGCAAATATGGCCTGATGGGATAAAGCTTAGTGGTGGGTAAATAGGTACTCATTATGGTCCTTTCTATTCTTGTCTCATCTTTGAAACATTTCACGATGAAAAAAAAAAATAATTCAAAAAGAGGGAAAGCAAAAAGAGAAGCATTCCTTAAGGAAGAAAGTAAGTCATCATCTTGAAGACATGCGGGTGGCAGCGACAGGAAGAGCAGAAGGGCTCATCCGTCCTCCCGGCGGGTCCTTCTGGGCTTCCTCGGGCTCCCTCAGCTCACCAGCTCAGAACTCGGGGCGAGCCTGACCCGGAGACCCACGTGCAGAGCCAAAGGATGTCTCTACCCATGGGTTTTCCCCCTGTGGCTGGAGAAGGAAGGCTGACAGAGGCCAGACACCCAGACCTGAGAACCTCGTTCCAGCCACAACCCCCTTTCCAGAGGCAGCTGCCCACACCCACAGGCACCACAAGTCACCTCAGGGCCTCGAGGTGAAAACGCCAGGTTCATGCACCAAGCCCTGCAGAGAGGGAAAAAGACAGGCCAGGCCTCTCTTGGGGACCCACTGTCAACTCAGCAAACTGATTGGCCTTAGTTCTAGTAGACTGAAAGTAACAGGAGACTCAAATAAGAGTGGCTTAAAACAAGACAGAAGTCATTTCTGTCTCATGTGAAATAAATCCAGAGGTAGACAACTCGGGGTAGCGAGGAGGAAGGACCAGCTTCCTCCTCTTTAAAGGAGTTTCCCAGAAAGCATCCCACGATTTTCCACGGACATCTCATTGGCTAGAACCGTGGTCGGCAAACTGCGGCTGGCGAGCCACATGCGGCTCTTTGGCCCCTTGAGTGTGGCTCTTCCACAAAATACCACGGCCTGGGAGAGTCTATTTTGAAGAAGTGGCGTTAGAAGACGTTTACGTTTAAAAAATGTGGCTCTCAAAAGAAATTTCAATCGTTGTACTGTTGATATTTGGCTCTGTTGACTAATGAGTTTGCCGACCACTGAGTTAGCCGCTAGAACATGGTCAAATGGCCACACTTACTCCAAGGAAAGCTGGGAAATGTAGTCTTTTTGTGAGAAGCCGAGAACCAGCTAAAAACCAGCAGCTCTATTACCAGAGGGAAGAAGATGTTAAAGAGAACAGGTATTAGGGAAGGCAACTTGCAATCTGTCACTGTCACCAGCTTAGCGTGTCACCTGGAGCAGGTGCTGTCACTTCCTCGCCCTTCAGTCAATGCATCCGACTGAGTCATAGCTAAGATCCTTTCCAGGGCTGACATTCTTATCTATGCTCAAGTTTTGTATTTATATAATCCATTGATTCCAACGTCAGGAGAGGCAAAGGGAAGGGAGTTAATATTTATGGCGAATGATCGACAATTTCACTCTTAAACCTCAGAAGCATCTGTTCCATGTTGGATGTAAATTCCCCTTTAGAGATGAGAAAATTGAGGCTCAGAGAGGCTAAGCCACCTCCCAGACTCACACAGCTTTAAGTGGTGAGTCCAGGATTTGAACTGGATCCAAGCTCCTTCCTTACAACTAGCTGTCCATTTCTGAATTTGGAAATAGACCCAAATGCAATCCTAGGTTTGCCACCTACGAGCAGGGTAACCTTGGACACGTTCCTGGCCTCTCTGTGCCTCATTTTACTCAGCTGCCAAATGTGAATAATAATGATGCCTATGTCATAGGGGTGTGGAGAGGATTAAATGAAATGAATAAACATAAAATGTTGGAACAGTGCCTGGCGGGCCGAATTAGTACATTAAGTGTTAGCTGTGACCCTATTAGGCAACAGCTGGACATGCCTTGAGGAGAACTGAGGACAGAGAGTGCTCCAGGCCGAGGGACAGCCCAGTGCGAAGCCGGGAGGAGGACACGGCGGAGTCAAGTCTTAAGGGCTGATCAAGAATCATGAGTCTCTCTCCAACCCTAGTATTCAGCAGGGCCCTGGCCTGGGTAGGTCCCCACTAGACACATATTTTATTCAAAGAGGCCTTGAGTCAACCGCTAAGAATGAAAGACAGAGACATGAATCTCAAATTGTACTGGAAGAGAAGTGTGACACATTCTAATTCTCAGCTGCGAGTCCTCCGTGGCTCTGGGAGTACGAGACAGGGAGCAGCCCGACATCCAGAGAGAAGGACGTGAACTTGGGCCCTGGGTGCTATCTCGGCCCCTCACGCCTGTGTCCCAGGTGTTCTACCTTGTTACTCACAGCTGGCAGCTGGCCGGCACTGCAGCACCCAGCCCCACCTTCTGAACTTTGTCCCCAATCTGGAAAAGTGTCTGCTCTGTGTGCTTAAGGAGGGGACCAGTACAGCGGGTCGTGCCCACGGGGCCACCTGGCCAGGGCACTGCAGCCAGCGGGGGCCTGAGGGACTGGCCTGTCCTGCCCAGTGCCAACCCCTCCCTGTCTCAGGGACCACGTGCAGGTCCGGCCTTGAGGAAAGCGGGCACACCAGGACACGGAGGCAAGCACCTGCCAATGGACTTGGAGGCCTGGGTTCTCAGCCCAGATGTGCTGCTGCCTCGTTCTGTGGGCCAGTGCCTCCACCTCTCTGAGCCTCGGGTCGGTGCGAGTAGTCATACCCATCTCATGAGGTTGTTCTTCTGTTGTGAACATTAAATGGAATAATGCAGGCAAGGCGTTTAAGCAGCTACTGATGGGCCGTGGTGACCCCGTCCCTGGGAAGCCCCCTGTCTCCGAGTCTTCCCTCAGCGTTCACATCCCCCAGCGCTGTGTGATGAGTCCCTTGGGTGCTTAGATGACTTCTCTCTCTCTCTCTCTCTGGTCCTAAGTATATGTTATGCTTCTGAACTTAATGAGTTTACCTTTGAACTTTTCATACTGTTTATACTTTTATGACTTTTTATCACAACTTTCACTTCATGACAGATATTAGTGGCCTCTCCTCCAAGCTCCAGTGAGATCAGATCAATGACATGGGCACACAAGCATCATATGCCTAATGGGAGACACATATCTAGTCTATTCATCTACTGTGGTACGTTCTAACTTCCGATCTGGGTTGGAGAATTCAGATCAATGCCAGGGATACAAGTGGGACTTCCTAACTCCCAAATCTAGATATGAGAGCACATCCCCACACGCACCAAAGGCTCACCTACAGGGATGCAGCCAGGCCTACAGAGGAAGCTCGGCTCCATGACACAGGCAAGGGTGCAACCTTCCGGAAGGTAGCCAGGCCGGACCGAAGGTGCTCCACGTTGAGACAGTAAGAGACTCAGCACTCCCCGAGGAGGGCGGGGAGTCAGAGAGGAAGCCGCTGGCCTGGTCCTGATCCTGAGTCCCAGGAGCCCTACCCACCAGTAAAAGGTGACCCTGTGAATATCAGCCTCTGTCCAGCCAGTCTACACCCCCTTCCTCGGCAGGAGCAGGGAGGGCTACGGAGAGAGGCACTTCACCTATCCTCACACGCCTCCGTCACAGGAAAGGAGGTCTGAATGGAACCTCAAAGAAAGGTAGGAAGGAGAAACGTTGCTCAACACGGAAGGTCCTGTGAATACTTGCTGCTGGAAGAAGAGCAATGAGCACATCGGTGGGCGTGCAGTACATCGAGTGGACATACCTACCATTTTTGAGCACCTACTGGGTGAAAGGCAATGGGCTAGGCCAGTGGTCGGCAAACTCTTTAGTCAACAGAGCCAATATCAACAGCACGATTGAAATTACTTTGGAGAGCCAAATTTTTTCAACTTAAACTTCTTCTAACGCCACTTCTTCAAAATAGACTTGCCCAGGCCGAAAATCGACTTCTGCGCAGGGGCCACAAAGTTTCAATCGCACTGTATGTGCGCGCCCGCATGTGGTATTTTGTGGAAGAGCCACACTCAAGAGGCCAAAGAGCTGCATGTGGTTCGCGAGCCGCAGTTTGTCGATCACTGGGCTAGGCATATTACATACGTTAGCGCTCACAATTCACACACACACACACACACTTTGACAAGAGCATTGAGATTTAAGAGTGGTTAAGCACTTTGCCTAAGGCCACCCAGCTAGTAAGTGGCAGCGCTGGGATTGGATCCCTTTCAGCCTGACTCCCACTTCGCCCATCCCACTGGAAATGGAAGGAAGGGAGGGAGGGCACTGAGAAAAGGTTCCCTGGAATTGGAGGGGGCATGTGCTCTGGGCGGAATGAGGGGCTGCTCTTCCACTCGCCTCCAGCCCCTATGCTTACTTCTGCCTTTACATTGTATTCAAATTATTTGCTTACACACCTGCTTCATTCATTAGACCGGTGAGTGAGTCTCATCCCTGGCTGAACATTAGAATCTCTTATTTAAAAAATAACACTATGGAATACTAAGCAGCAGTAAAAAAGAAGAAACTCTTACCCTTTAAGACAGCATGGAGGGACCTGGAGAGTATTATGCCAAATGAAATAAGCTAGTCAGAGAAAGATAAGTATCACATGATCTCACTCATAAGTGGAATCAAATGAACAAAATAAACTGATGAACAAAATAGACCCAGAGAGCATAGAACAGACTGGAATCTCGGAGAGAAGGCAGGGGAGGGTCGGTGGGTGGGAAGAGGTCAACCAAAGAACTTGTATGCATATATGCATAACCCATGGACACAGACAATACCATGGTGAAGGCCTGAGGGAGGCTAGAAGAGATCAATGGGGGGGGGGGAAGGTAGGGGAAAAATAAAAAATAAAAAAATAACAATGCCTGGGTCCCACTCAAGACCAAATAAATCAGAATCTCCAGGACTAGGACTTGGGCATTCATAGATTTTTTTAAACTCCCCGGGGGCTGATTCAAATGTGCCCTCAGGTTTGAGACCCAGTGTTGCAGCCTGGGACACTTCAAGGTCAAGGACCAGGTGGTGAGTATTGGAGTCCTCAGAGCCCAGCGAAGTCTGGTTCATAGTAGGTGCCTGACACATCTCTAAGGAGAGGATGAGCACAGATAGCAGAAGATGGAGATCAAGAATACAGAAAGGAAAAACAGATAAATGTTAGGCAGAAGAGGGAGGAGAGTGGGGGGGGGGGGGGCGTGATTTGAGACTGAGAAGCAGAGAGAATCTTTAGGAGCCAGGACCTGGCTGAGGCTGCGTGATCGTGAGGTTGTCTTGCATAACAAATCTCCAGTTAAAGCTAATTTGAAGCTTCAATGCAGAATAAACAGCATCTGCTTCCGAGAGAAATGAGGTGAAGAGGAGTCAAAAACGTGAGTTTCTGAATGTGCCGGAACAATGGGCTTTGGGGGCCAGAACCCTCAGTACTGAGGAGATGAAGAGAGCAAGTGCCAAGAAAAAGAAAAGAGGAGAATTGTGATTTTGAGAATCACTGAAACGTGTGGGGGAAAAATATGACAAGGAAGATAAAATTCATGATTTAAAACTAAAATGAGAAAGCAAGCTTCAGAATAAGAGTGGAATGAATTCCTGGCATCGCATGCGTATTTGCTCAAAATGCTATTGTTTTAGCGGTGGGAAAAGGACTAGAGGTAAATAAAATATGCAAATGCATTTCATGATGAGAAGCTCTGTGATGAGCAACTGAGATAATCACTGTGAAAATCCGCTGAAAAAAAAATACAAAAGGTTCTAGAAATGCTGCTGCAGGGGGTGCATTCCCCTGCGTTCGCCCACGTGACTCACGGCCAGGTGGACTCCACACTATGGCCTCATGGACTTCAGCCTGATGCTCTGCCGGACCCAGCTCCACCGTGGAGAGGCGGACGCTGGCCCTGCTTTTGGCTCTACTGGACCCCTAGCTGCACCCTCTTCAGGACTTTGGAACCCGAGGAATGTAACTCCATGCCAATAAAGCCCTTGACCACATCTCATTCTCCCGTGGTGGCTTCTGAAAAATGCTTATTTCGGTGGTACCCCAAGAACCCCACTCCCACGTGGGACGGGGAAATCTGGCCTACTCATTTCTCCGGGAGCAATGCGAGGTGGCATGCTTATCATCCTGGGGTCGAGGTTGCTGTGCAGGCTAAGAAAGTTAGCTTGGCATTGGGTCCAAGCAGCCTGAGTCCCGTGTCAGAGAGCTCTCAGAAGGTGGGCTCTCAGGGCGGGACCCCGGGGAAGAGCACGAGGTACCCTAGAGCCATCTCAAGTTGGGAGAATTAGGTTTTCATCTCCAGCAGCAGTACATAGAGCCGGAAGGCAGAGAGGAATAAAACAAAGGGAGAAGAGTGGTTCAAGGAGAGAAGGGAGATGCAGCTAACATTTATTGAGTGCCTACTGTGCACCAGGCACTGGGCATATGGTACTTCATTTAACCATCGAAATAACTCTACAAGAGCCTTAGACTGGCCCAAGATCATATTAGATGTTAGGGTTTCCATGGCCCTTGTGTTTTCACTCCCTACTCTTTCCATAGCATCACACCCATAGCCATAACTCTAATAATGATCCATGACAAATCCCCAGCCCACTCTGCTCTGAGCTTCAACTGTTTTAACTCAACGCCGGTGTCTCAAATGCATCTCAAACTCGAGTCCAAAACAGATGGTTCCTAATTCCTCCCCAAACTGCATCCTCTTCTGGTGTTTGCTGTACCAGTGATCCTTGTCCCCAAACTGTCATCCCCATGTAGGCATGCAAACCTGAGGCCGAGGAGTCTTTCTTGACACCCCATTATCTTGCATCACTGTCCTATGTCCAATCTACCCAAGTCTTACGTATTTTACTTTCTAAATATCCCTCAAATGTATCCACTCCCCTGACTTTCCATCTCCCTCTCCCCGCCCAGGCCAAGCTATCATCTCCTCTCGCCCAGACTGATGCAGTAGCACTGGGTCTTCCCTCCCTATTTCTGTCCTCCAACTGACTCTCCACATAGAGGCCAAAAGGAGTTTTTTCAAAATACAAATCTGATTGTGTCTTTATCTCCAACCCGTCCACCACCACCCACTGTGAATAAGCCATTTGAATGAATTCACATCACTCTTCACATCAAAACCCACGTCCTTCCCAGGGCCTGTCTCATTGTCCCCTTTGTTTACTCTCCAGTCACACTGGCCTTGTCTCAGTTCTTGCTACAGGATGTTTGTATGGACTATTCCTCTGTCCCCACTCATCCACCTCTGAACTGCTACTTACCTCCAGAGAGTAGATCCCTTTTAATGGAAGCCTTCCTTGATAGGTTAATTATCCTAACCATCTTTTATAAGATTATATCTCTCCTCTTAAAACACTTTACAAGCTTTTAATTTCATATGCACTTAAGCAATCATTTGCTTAATATCTGTCTTCCCTCACTAGTTTATAATCCTATGAGAGCAGAAATTGTGTGGTTTATCTCTGTCCTGTATCCCCAGCACTTAGAGTCTAAGTCTTAGACAATGCGTGCCACATAACAGGTGTCCAATGGAATTTGCAGAAGGAAAGGAAGCAGTCAGGTGAGGAAGGAGATGGCTAGGGAGTAGCAGAGTCGGGATTCCAACCCAGATCTGTCTCCCTCCAGAGCCCAGGCTCTTTCCCAGCACCAAGGACTAGAGGGAAAGAAAGGATAAGCAAAGACATTATCTCCCCACCATCCAGCCCAGATGAAGACAGGCTGTTCTCTAAGAGAGGGCAGACAGTGCCATTGTCGATGGAATTTTGTCAGAGGTCTTGGCTGCCAGACGGTACTTCCTGAATGAAACTCTATGCAGAGATTGGTTCCATGAGGCACCAAGAATAATTTGGGCTGTATCTTCAATGGCTCACCATTGCTCTCAGAATAAAGTTCTCAACATGATTTATGGGTCCCGATTCTTTCCAATCCCCTCACCCAGGACTGCTGCTTCTCATCTAAGATTCTAACGAAATATATTACGTTCCTTCATATCTTACCTTGGGACAGATAGCTTCCTCTCTGCACACTCCCATCCACTCTGTCTACCTGACCTCTTCCTACTCGTCCTTCAAGACTCTCCCCGCCTCTCCTTGTCTCCCTCGTCCATCTCTTTGATCTCTAACTATTCCCACCCCTATTTTGGGGGTGGATAAAGCGAAGTTTGATTTTTTTCGACTCTGGTTGCTTGGGTGTTTTTTTTTTCTGCCACTACAGCTAACGTGTGAATATTATTATTAATCATCCACCCATGGCACTTTGCTGCTTCAAACATTTCAATGATATTTATTTGTTCTCTGGATGAGAGAGGATTTTCTAATCATAAAAGCAATGGAAGAAATCACTAAGGGAAAGAAAATCAATAGATTTGACAAAACCAGAATTAAAACTTCTGGAGTCAGGAACATTCTAAACAAAACTAGAAGGCAAATGACAAAGGCTGGGGAAAATATATGCAATAGATATGACAAAGGTTTGTTATCCTTAATATAGAAAGAGCTCATATAAATCGATAAGAAACATACTATAGTCCCAGGAGGAAAATGGACAAAGGACATGAATAAGTACATAGAGCTAATAAACACACGAAAAATGTTTAACTTCACGAGCAGTCACGTTAATGCAAATTAACACAATGCCAAATCACTGTTCACCGATCAGGTGAGGGTAACATTAAAGACGGGTGAGGGTGCAGAGATTATTTGATAGTTTCCAAGAAAAAAATAACAGCTTTTCCAATTTTTTCAATCACTCCCTACCACCTGGAGGAAAAGTCCTGCGTCTAGTCCTTTCCTTCCTCTCCCCTTGATGCCTCTCCCACCACCTCACCTCCCATCTGACACGTGCACAGTATGGATGTCACACTGCACGACTGCCCTGCCTGGATCCTCAGTCCTCCTCCACCGCTACCTCCTTCCATCTAACACCTACGCCTCCTGGACAGTTCTGTTTTCCGGGAACTCGCCTAGACTGGGTTTGGTGCCCTGCTCTGTGCTCCCATTAAACACCCGTTCCCTTACTTGGCACGTACTGTGATGTATCGCAAATCATTCTTTATGGGTTTCTTACCACCTTAGATTACATGTGCCCCAAGAGAGGCATTATCTTTTTATTCACTCCAATATACCCCAGGGTTCGCCCAGTGTGGATGCTCCACAGACAACTCGAACTAATCAATCCTGTAATAAATTAATTATTCCATTTTGCACCGTAAATTTTTGCGACTATTCTGGTAAAAGCACGTTTTCCTTAAAACAGAACAAATTAAGTCATTTTGGATGGAGAGAGAATGCCTCACCCATGCCCCAGCCCTCATTTTACTGCCCATGTTCTATCACCCTATGTGTTGTAACCGACTATTGGCCATGAAATTAATTTATTGGTCAGGACCACTATTTCTTTCTTTTTTTTTTTTTAATGAAAAATAGTAGAACTAGAAGGAATAGAATGACTCATAGGGGTTGTTACCTTCCCTTCACTGTAGATTTCCCCACGCACCGCCCCCTAGTGGACAGGAGTGGTGGTGACAGAACATGAGCTGGGAAGCTGAAATCCCTGTTCTGATTCATAATGACTCCAGGAAAGTTGGTTTCCTTGCCTGTAAAATGGGGATGATGAAAATTCAGAGGGAATGAAACAGAAAGGACCCAGTTATGCCTCAAATCCTCAGAGTTCTCTCTGCTCATCAGCATTTCTGGCACAGAGACTGTTACCTACCAGAGGCAGATCCAGTGCAACCTTATTTCTCCCGGCACTTTCTGTTCTGATGCCTAGCTCCTCGCTTACTCCCTTCCCACCCAGTTGCCCACCCTGACTTTACACCATGACTGAGTCATGAGCCTCTCAGATTCAGGGAGGAAAAGCACTCAGTGGCATCGGGCAAATTTATGGATCCTGGAGCCTAACATCATAGGGTGTGAAGTTAATGAGTGTCTTTCTAAATGGCAATTCTGACCAAGTCACTCCCCTGGGTAAAGCCTTTCTATGGTCCCCATTATGCTCAGAATAAAGCGTCAACTCCCTAAGATGACCTGTTAAATCCTCCATGATCTGATGCCCGGCCAACCTGTCCAGCCTTTACATCCCACACTCCAGCCCTCCCCAAACACCTGCATTTCTCAAATGAGCATGCTCTCCTGGGCTCGGATCTTTCCCACATCTGGTCAGCCCAGAACACCTCTCTGACCTTCTGTCACGCCTCAACGCAAGCATCAGCTCCTTCCAAGTGCCTTCCCTGACTATCTCGACACCACCACCACCCCCCACCCTATGTCCTCATGGACCCTCTCACTATCTCTCTCTCTCTCACTACACTGATCACAGCTGCTCCCTTGTCTCTTTTGCTTCTTAAGGACAGGGCTTGTGCCTTTTGTTCTATATTCCCAGCACCTAGCACAACACTTCCTCCCAGAGTAAGTAAAAAGTACGTATTTGTGGGAGGAAGGGGGGAGGAGTTGCAAAGGGAGGGTGAGGAGGGATGGACCGAAGGAAGAAATGAATGGGAATTCGGCATCTGACATCTTCCCAAAATGTGTAAGGTCATAAAACAACTCAGGGGCTTTGGACTGTAAGTCCTTCTCTAAAGATCAGGCTCCTGTGGGCACACAGAGTCCCTGCGGAGCCGCTCCTGGAATGAGGCAGGTCAGGGTGAGCACGGGGTGAGCACCGACTGGGGTGAGCTGGATGCCGCTCCGTTGGGGAGGTTTCACAAGCTGGAGGAGGCTCCCAGGCCCTGCGCTGCAGGAATGCAACTTGAGCAATCAACCCTGGGAACCCTGATAAGAGGCTAAGAGCTTTGATTGTCTGTCCTGAACGTGGGGTGGGGCAGGGACATGCTGGACCACTCTCCCTACTGCAGTGATTCCAGATTTTCTGGCAAAGCCCCTGCTTGGACAGAGCCATGGTAACCGAGGTGATAGATCTGGGTCAGCTGCATTGGGCACAGGGCGAGTTGGGGTGGGGTGGAAAGAAAGGTTAATGTTGGTTAATCAGTACCAGGCACACAATTGGACATTTCTCATATGCCATTTCATTGATTCACATACCAACCCAGTGAGGCAGTAGCCTTGATTTTCCAGGTGAGAGAGCCAAGGACCAGGGAGGTTAAGTCACTTGTTCAAGCTCCCACAGTAAAGGACCGAGCCCAGATTTGAACCTAATTCTGCCTGACTTCAAAGATCGTACTCTTCTCACACTCAAATCCTGTCCCTAATTCCTTCTTCATTTAGAATTTTAGTCTGATGCTCCCACTCCAGGGAAAGAGGGGGTGGGGGTCATGGAAGAAAAGATCTACCACCATGCACATAGGCACTAGTGAACGAGGGACTTGGGGGGTGTCTGTCCTCCGGGAAACCTCCTGGCTAGATCCCAGGTGCTCCCAACCAGCCCCTCCCAAGGGAGGAAGTAACTTCCGCCAACTCCCAAACAGCAGTTGGTGCTCCACCTCAACCATCCGCTCCACCTCAACACCACCCTTATCCAGAGACCTTTAACTTGCCCTGCCCTGGGGATGAAAGGAAAAACTACAGAGCAGCAGAAGCAGGGGTCCTGCCATCTAGCAGACACTTCCTCTGTCTTCAGCCACCTCTCCTCACCACGCAAAGGGCAGCAGCTCAGGGCCTCAGGAGGCAGGTGTGCTGGGACTCGCCAGGGCTCAGAGGTGTCACTGGGGGTCACTTCAGGGGAAACGTCTCCACCTCCAACCCCACACCTGGTGGGTGGTATCTGAGAGGTCAACTCAGGGTTTCTTCTCTTTGGCTTAGGGCTCTGGTCCAGGTTAAGTGCAGGGGACATTTACAACTGTAGCAGCCATTGCGAGCCTAGTATGAGTTTCCGGTCTGGTTATGAAACAGGTTTGAAAGGGAGGGGAAAAGGACAAAACCAGGAGGACTATGGGTGTCTATTTATGGAGGCCACAAATAGAAAAGTCCAAGTGGCTCTGTGGGTATTTCCCACTCACAGCTCACCAGCAGGACAGGAACGTTAACTACCATATAGCATGCAGTCCGAGTTGATGGGAGTGGGCCATCCAATAAGGTGTCCCCTGTGATCAAGAATCTATCCTTCACCCTAGCCCAGTGGTAGGCAAACTCATTAGTCAACAGAGCCAAATATCAACAGTACAACGATTGAAATTTCTTTTGAGAGCCAAATTTTTTTAAACTTCTCACGCCACTTCTTCAAAATAGACTCGCCCAGGCCGTGGTATTTTGTGGAAGAGCCACACTCAAGGGGCCAAAGAGCCGCATGTGGCTCGCGAGCCGCAGTTTGCCGACCACGGCCCTAGCCGGTTTGGCTCAGTGGATAGAGCGCTGGCCTGCAGACCAACGTGTCCCGGGTTCAATTCCGGTCAAGGGCGTGTACCTCAGTTGCAGTCTCCTTCCCGGCCCGGGGCCTGGTTAGGGCTTGTGCAGAAGGCAACCAATCGGTGTGTTTCTCTCACATCAATGTTTCTCTCTCTTCCACTCTCTCTAAAAATCAATGAAAAAGTAAGAGTGAGGATTAACAACAAAAAGAATCCATCCTTCAGTCCATGAGAGTGGAACTCCAGCTTCCCTCTCTCGATGCCATCTCCCCAGATGGGAATTGTGCACTCTGCTGGTTACACACATCCTGCTCTCCAGGAAAGACTGAAATGGGCCCAATGACACATCTCAGTGACAAGCAAGGCCCAAATCTTGGGCTTGGGGATATGGGTTCCTGGTTGTCCGGAATCAGGCTGAGGGATTTGCTGACTTGAGTCAGGGCAGAGAACGTTAAATGAGAACTGATGCGGAGCTCCGAACATGCTTCACCGCATCAGACGTGAACCAAGGCAGCCCCCAAGCCAGGCCCTGCCCCCAGAGCCAGCCTGGCTCTGAGAACCTGGGAGGAAGCAAAGTACTTCAGGCGTTCCTGCCCTCGTGCAGGAAATGGCGCAATCAGGATGTGCATCTGGATTGTGCAGCTGTGATTCTCGACCTCACACAGGTCTCAAGTCATAAAAATGTCCCTCACCTTTCAACCTTTACAACACACACCGATGTCCAAAGCACGCAGAACACGTCCTTCATGGACGCATTGCTAAAGTGAACTCAGGGCGCTGAAATATTTCACTGAGTCACACGCACAAAGCATGCTGAGGATTCCTAGGCTCTCTCCTTCCACCCTCGGTTCTCGGACAAATATGTCCCCCACGCATTTGAATCTGACTCAATAACCACACACTAGAGAAAAACCTAAGTATGCATTTACTATCCACCTAGTGGTAACTAGGTCAAATTACAGGCATAATGATGAAAAGGGAATATTCAACTCTGGGGTGCTCACCTTCAAACACACACCTGTGCAGAGGAGGAGGGACTCAGATGCCTCAGGGAACGGGCAGATAACACAAATCAATGAAACAGACCAGGTGAGAGAGTCCAAGTCTTGCAAAAAGAGGCAACCCCACCCTAGCCAGTTTGGCTCAGTGGATAGAGCTTTGGCCTGCGGACTGAAGGGTCCCAGGTTCGATTCCGGTCAGGGGCATGTACCTCGGTTGCAGGCTCCATTCCTGGCCCCGGTCAGAGCATGTGCAGGAAGCAACCAATCTATGCGTCTCTCACAGATGGATGCTTCTCTCTCTGTGTCTCTCTCTAAAAATTAATGGGAAAGTATCCTCAGGTGAGGATTAAAAAAAAAAAAAAAAGGCTACTCCTACTTGGTTCCAATTGATTGCCCTCTTTGGAAAATGCAGGTCAGAGTTGCCTCACCTTCTGATTGTTCAAGGGAAGCCAGAAATGCTGATTGTGATGTGAAACCTCCTAAGAATCCTTAGGTGGCTCAGGTTCCCTGAAAGCACCAGGTGAGCCCAATAAAGGTTAGAGTCCACCCGTGCTCAGAGGGCTGCTGCGCAGACGGTGAATGGCGTCTCCCCTAACTGTGGTGTCAGACTGCCACTCGCCAGCCACCATCTGCAACTGCAGCAGAGGCATCGACGCACGGGCTCTCCTGATGTATGATGCACACAGCTGGGCCCCCGAGCCGTGCGGAACTAACGACAGGAAAAGTGGAAGGCTCAGCCGGGCCGCCGGGGCCACCCTTGTGGTCAGCGGCTGGCCAGCCGGCACTAGATGGCCGACTGCTCCTGCAGGAAGCCCTCAGGGCCTGGGGGGCCCTTCTCTGGCTCAGAGGCCAGGGCTGCTTCTCGAAGGACTTCCAAGTGCTCCTCAGCAGCGGACAGCGACTGGTCTACCCAATCCAGGCCCCCGGTCAGGTGGCAGGCATTCCTGGTCACCAGCACCAGATGACTGACAGACAGGAGCAGGGCCGTTGTCCTAGGAAAAACAACAACAGGATCAGGTCCCCCCAGAAAGAAGGAACTTCGTGCCAAAGCCCAACTGGTCTGAAGTCTATAGTCTGTTCCCCAAACCGGAGCCCCTTCCCAAGGAGGTGGGTGAGCTTGCAATTTACAGATGCTCGGACAAATTTGGGAGGGGCTAAGTTAAACAAGGTTACCTGAGGATTTGGGAGCCTTTAATCTATATATATAAAAGCCAAGCAACCAGAATGATGGAATGACTGGTTGCTATGATGCACACTGTGGCAGCCAACCGGCCCAATCGGGGCCCAGATCGGCCCCACCCAACTGCCCACGGCCCCTGCCCCTGGCTGGCCTGGCCCCGATTGGCCCCAAAAGGAGCAGGCCGACCGGACCCCACCCGTGCACGAATTCGTGCACCAGGCCTCTAGTGAGAATATAATACGCTGTGTCTCATTAGCTTATTTGAGACTGTGGTGCCCACTGTCCGCTGCTCACCAATGACAAGGCTCCAGAAGAGAGTGTTATGGGACAACCTGCATCTAGCCAATTGGATGAGCACATCCCACTGCTACCCACTTAAAGAGAGGGTATCCACGCCCCACCTCGAGCATCCTCGTTGATTCAGAATCCCCCAGCCAGGTGTGGCTCACTGGTTGGTTGACCATTCACATTGCACTGAATGGTACCCAAGGCCCAGGGCAGCCCAGGAATCCAGCAATACGGCCTTCTCCCCACCAACCCAGACAGCCGACCTCACAGATCTGATCAAGCCGTGAGCCGGCAGCATGGAGGGAGGGGCGGCCATCTCACCGTGCATCCAGGAGCTTCGGGTCCAGCGGCGGGTACATCGACTTCACAACATCGTCCACTCTGAGGGGAGGCACAGGGCTTTCAGTATCTCACTCTCCTTAGCGCCTTCACACCCTCCCTCCTTTCTACCTTTTCTTAGCCCAGTTCTTCTCTTTTAATATCCAGGCTCACGTCTTAGGTGGTTCTTTCTCTAACGGCTTTTGCATTCTCCACCTGAGACGTAGGAAGACTTCAGGTTCAGTTTAGAGAGTATTTTGTTTTCTGGTTTGGTTTTAGTTCCAATGATTTGAAAAGTACATGGTCCAACACCTGAGATGATGTTCAAGATACACTACTAAATTAAAAAGACACACTGCCCAACATATGTAGAGTTTGATGGGTCCCATTTGCATAAAAATAAAATAAAAGCCATGAAATGCAGAGAAAAATAGTCAGAGTGATACTCACTATTCAATAGCAGTGACCCCCAGGAGCTGGGAGGGGGTAGAATTAGGGGATACTTCACTTTCTAGATAATCCGTATCTGCAATGTTTTTCTTTTTACAGGTATTTATTATTTTTGTGTTTGGAAAAAAAAACCATGGTTAAAGGTTATATAGAACACTAAAAAAATAAGCCCTACAAGTTTAATTTGGGGGCAAATTGCTCCACTGTATTTCTTTTTAACACATGGTAGAGCTTGTGGTTAATTTTTTTTTTTTTAATCTAGTTCAGGAAAAAAAACAAACTATTCATTCTGATTTGCATGGTACAAGGTTTTGCTCCAAGTTTTTGCTCTTGGCCATGTGATAATCAGGAAGAAAAAAATAACAATGTATTATCTGATTTTTAAACGCACTTGAAAATAGATGTCCTTAAATGCTCTGGTCTCGGGGCGGGGGGGGGGGTCATCGAGGGGGCGCTGCGGGGCTGGTGAGAACATGCAGAGGGATGGCCACTCCAGCCTCTGCCCAGCCGGCCTGTCTCCATGGCGCCTGGAGCTGACGCCATGCCCCTTGAAACTAAGATGCTACCAACACACCACGTGGAATAAATGGAGCAAGAAAAACAACAGGACAGAACCGGCCAGAGGAAAATGACGTGCGAGGACAACAAGGCAAAGCAAGGACACAGATTGAATTCTGGCGGGAATGTTCTGGAAGCAGTCCGAGGTGCTCTGCAGGATGGGCCAGGGGGCACCAGGTCAAGCCCGCCCTCTGAGCAATGCCACACCCACACCCTAGCACCACTGCTCATCCTGACCACCCAGCCCTGGACTCATCCTCCATCTCTTTCCTCCTCCGACCCCTCCTGGCAATGCTGCCTCATAACCTGGTTCCAAGTGAATTTGTCAGCCCCGCTGGGGTGGCTCTTAGGAGTGACAGGGCACACGATGGAGGTCCAGCAGGTATGAGCAATGGGGAGTCTCTATTGACACTGAGTGGCCAGAGGACGGTCTGGGGCTTGCCCAGAGCCTGGTTCGAGGGCCCTTCGGGCCAGGAGCCGACCTCGGCTGATATAAATCCTGGGACCGCACCCACCGGGGAGAGCTCCACAGAAAGCCAAGAACGGTTCTGGGCGGAGTCCCTCCCACTCTCTCAACACACTGAACTCCCTGGACAGAGTTCAAGTGCACCAACTCTTTCCTATGCCCTCAGAGGGCTGGCTCCTCATGATTCACCCTAGGCCACAGCCACCAGGAGAAAAAGGGCCCCTGGAACTTGGAGTGGGAGTTGGGGGGCCACCATTCCCACCAGGGATGTGGCTGGACAGGGACAACACCCCACTCAGGCACATCCACATACCAGCCACCAGATGGCAGCACAAACTTAGCACAGCCCTTCTAAGAAAAGGGCTTTATTTTTCTTCACCAAATTGAGCCCACAGGAGGGGGTGTAGCTGTTGACTGCAATCCGCTGGTTGCCTCCCACACGGGATTTTGCAGATGCCTGGAATTTGGGAGAGCCCAGTGATGTACGGCTTCACCTCCCACTCAGTCCTGGAGGCTGCTGGCTGGGCCATGGATGGAGCAGTGGGTGCCAGCCACCCCCGAATTAGTCTCCAGTACAGATACGGGTGGGAGACAGGACATGGCCACGAGGTCACAGCAGATGGGGGTGCGGGAAATGTGCTTACTGACCCGAAGCCTGGGACAAAGGCAAAGAGGAGGAAAGCAGCCCCGGCTGGAATGGGACTGAGAAGGAGGGGGTAGCCCAGCCGGTGTGGCTCAGTGACTGAGCATCGACCCAGGAACCAAGAGGTCACCGGTTCGATTCCGGATCAGGGCACATGCCCAGGTTGCAGGCTCCATCCCCAGTAGGGAGCGTGCAGGAGGTAGCCGATGGATGAAGTTTCCTTCTCATCGATGTTTCTACCTCTCTATCCCTCTCTCTTCCTCTTTTTCTGAAAATCTATTAAAAACATTTTTAAAAAAAAAAAAAAGAAGGGGGCAGCCACAGTGGGATGTGTGGAGTAGAAGAGTCAGCACTCGTCATATGTTGGAATTTCCCCAAAAGCCCCCTGGAGGTGGGGGGACGGTGTGAAACATCTTAGCTTGAAAGTCTCCCCACCCAACCCCTGCTGGATGCCCTACGGGTGTTCGGGAGGTAAATCATTCAAGTGGTCTGTGTGGTTCCCCCCCTCTCCCCCCCGCCCCCAGGAGCCTGGCCCCGTGGAGTGTGGGGGTGAAGGCCTGGCCGCTCACCTGGGGCTGATCCGCTTGGCCACCACGATGATGTCGCTGACGCTGGCTGAAGTCTTCATCTTGGCCCCTGAGCCCATTGTCATGGCAACAAGTTTTTCTGTCAGAGTGTGACAGATCTAAGGCAGCAAGGAGGACAGAGGTGATGAGGGGTGACCCAGGTCCCGAGGGGCTTCTGCCACCCCCCACAAAGACAAACAGGACCCCCGCCTTGGGTCTCATCCCACAGCTGGGCCCCCTAATCCAAATGGTCAAATGGAAGTGAAAAGTACACAGAAAGGAGAGGAAATGAGGTGGAAGAGGCCGACGCTGAGAACACGGCCGGGTGAGGAGGGAGGGGCAGGAACCTCAGGCCGGGGTCAGGGTGTGGGCGTAGAGAAGTCTAAACTGAAATAATCTGTCTAAGAAAAATCGTGTGCTCTAATTTCACCATCTCGTGTGAGGGGGAACACCCACTTTCTCTTTCTATTCCTTCACCTCCTGGTTTAGTCTTCCACCGCCCACGGGGCACCCTCAGGAGCCTGGCTGGACCAGGGACACCTGCTCCCTTTCAGCACATCCTCCAAAAGCGCCACTTATCTCAACAACCCTCCAGGGGACACATTAGCATGTTTGTCTGGATGGTGATGCAAGAGCCTTGGAAAAACGCAGGAAACAGGCATGACTCGTGCCTTTCTCATCAGCCGCCAACTCCGCTGGCCACCCCCAAAGTCCCGGTCTCCCCTCCCGCACCTCCCTGATGGTAGAGCCTGGATGGTTCTAAAGAAGTTCCATCACCTACCTTACGTTGCGGCTGCAAAAGAGGGGACACCAAGGAGCCCAGGAGCCCACCCAGGAGAGATCCCGGGAGCCCCCACCACAGGGACTCAAGGGCAGGTGGCCACAGCAAAATGACCCTGGGATCTCAACAGGAAGGTGAGAGCCTCTCCTTTGATCTGAGGTCCCCAAGGCGGACCATTGATCCCAACCCAATAAGACTCCTTCCGTCTGCTAAGCGAAATAAGCCAGTCGGAGAAAGATAAGTATCACATGGTCTCACTCGTTTGTGGAATATAATGAACAATGTAAACTGATGAACAAAAATAGATCCAGAGACAGAGAAACATCGAACAGAGGGTGGAGGGAGGAAGGGGTAAGAGGTCAACCAAAGGACTTGCATGCACACATATGAGCATGACCAATGGACACGGACACTGGGGGGTGGGAGTGGCCGGGGAGGGGTCGGTGGGGGAAAAAGGAAACATATGTAATACTATAAACAATAAAGAATAAAAATAAATAACAAATGAATAAATAAAAGACTCCTTCCGGCTGACTCATCCTCTCCCTCAGGGGCCACTGTCCTCCTCCTCTAATAGGCACAGGAAGGGACAAAAGCCAGGGCCAGGACACGTCCCGGCTGGGGGAAGAGAGGTGGAATATGCCACGATTGCTCTATCTCTGTCTACAACCGCATCTATACCCCGAGAGCTTCTTGGAATTATATAAAAAGCCAGGATGGGTGACAACAATGTCCTACTAGGCATTGCGTTGTCCCCCGAGAGAGGCAGCGGAGGAAGAGGCGGGAGGAAAGGTGTTTTAATATCTTACACAGCAAGACGCTGAAGCAAAGATGAAGCTATTGGTTTTGAAATTCTGAATAATTCCTAGATAAAGATAAATGTGCGGTTTCCCAGGTTACAGATATGAAGAAACCAACACTATTTACCAACGGCCAAGTATTTCAATATTACTATGATTCCATTAGGCAGGATCGTGTCTGGCAAACATTGAAAAACAAATGCTGAAACTATAAAAATTACCCAAAATGCAAATTGGGTGCAATTTTTCACCCGGTCCTGGAGGCTGCAGACATTTAAGGAGAGAGAAAAAAAAAAGTCTGTCTTCAATTTGAAGTACTCGTGGTTTGGATTTTTTAGCACTGACTGTCCCATTTGGCTGCCTGCTGTCATCGCCAAAGAGGGACGGTGACGGGCTTTCTGGTATTGGAGAAGCCAGATATAGAACCCAACCCACTATGCAGGGCTGAGCTCTCTGTGAATGAAAGAAAGTGCCCACGCCCTGGCGGGTTTGGCTCAGTGGATAGAGCTTCGACCTGCGGACTGAAGGGTCCCGGGTTCAATTCCGGTCGGGGGCACATGCCTGGGTTTCGGGCTCGGTCCCCAGTGGTGGGTGTGCGGGAGGCAGCCGATCGGTGATTCTCTCTCATCATTGATGTTTCTATCTCTTTCTCCCTCTCCCTTCCTCTCTGAAATCAATAAAAAATATATTTTTTTAAAAAGTGCCCAGGGGGAAGATGGGAAGCCCCGTTTCCCCCTCAGCAGCTACACAGTCTCGGGCACACAGCTGTGTCCACGGCCGGCGACAATGTGGCTGGTGACTACCCACGTGGTTTTTCCCACAGGTCACTGTGCTATGAGGAGCAGGTGCAACCCGGCCCCTGCAGTATGCCAGACAGTCCCTGTAGGAATGGAGGCAAACTGCCGAACCTCCAAGCTTCAGGCAGGTTAAAAGGCCTCCTGCAAGGGTTCCGTGCCCTTCCTAAGGCTGCTTCCGACTCTAACCAGTTGTGCACCGGGGTGCTCTGCTGACCACCCCTTTATCACCTGGGGGGATCAAAGCGTATTACCTTCAAGATGGCAATGCAGTGGGACATGAGACCCCTGGGGAGACAAGAAGAGCGTGTCAGTGCTTATCTTCAGAGGCCCCCCTCCCCCCAGCCCCCACCACTGCTCCTCACCCAGCTCTGCACACCTGGGCACCACCTAAGAGCAGCGATGCCTCGTCACGTTCGAATGAACAAGTCAGGAGCTAGTGAGGAAGGCCCTCTGTCCTTAACCTTCTCCTCCCACCCGCACCTAACCAGCGCTTTGTCAACACTACTCCCCGCCAATCAAGTCGTGCTCTGAGCTTCTGACGCTGTTCCTTCCACCCCCACCTCCCCACCCCAGGCAACTGCAGACACCGCCTCCGCCGTGCCCCCACTGGGCTGTGCACAGAGACCCCTATCATTTCTGAGATACCGTACTTAGTAGAATTCTGTCTCCATCTTTGGTGCCTGGCCCAGGGCCCTGCGCACATGGCCTCACAGACAGACACCTGCCCGGTGAGTGAATGACTAAATGATGGGGGAATGGAGTGCCTCCTGTGGGACGGAGAGATCCCTGAGGACACGGAGGACAAAGGCTGCATCCCCAGAGCCTGCCTGTCAGATTCAAGGGCACCCCAAGGATAACCAAGCACCTCAGGGTGACTTTCTAACAACTTTTGGCATACACCTATGAACCCCAGTGTTCAGGTCTGCAACCTGAGGGGTGGGGGTGAGTCCCAGACAAACACTGTTATGTCATATTCTGATTTCCCTCCTCATGAGAGCAGGGGAAGAGCAGAAACGGACACAGGGCTCCTGGGTGCCCAGTCAGGTGTTCAGGCGCAGGAAGCCAGAAAAGGGCGCAAGGGAGTCCCGCCCACCATCCCCAGGAGCTCCAGGAAGGCAGGCCCTCCCCAAGGCCTTACGAGGCATCCTCGATCCAGTCCTCGTTCTCCAGAATGGCCTCGATGTGGGGGTTGGTGATGACGACGTCGTCCAGTTCTAGCTCAGAGGGCTCGGACTGGGTCTCCATGGCACCGATGAGGTCCACAATGGGCCTGGAAGGAAGAGCCCAGGGAAGCGGCTTCAGGAGGGACGACTGCTGCTGACCCCTCCGCACAGAGGCCCACGTACCCCCCACCCCCAAAGGCTGACGGGAGTGAATAAGTCAAGCAGGACCGCTTGTCCTGGATCCAAACCTGAGCTAATGGGATTGCAGTCACGGGCAGGACACATGGCTCGACAGTGAATCAAGGAGCAAGCAAGGCACGAAAACAACAAGAGAAAAGTTACAGAGCCCGGCCGGTGTGGCTCAGTGGTTAAGCGTCAACCTATGAACCAGGAGGTCGAAGTTCGAGTCCCGGTCAGGGCACATACCCGGGTTGCGGGCTTGATCCCCAGTGTGGGACATGCAGGAGGCAGCCGATCAATGATTCTCTCTCCTCACTGACGTTTCTACCTCTCTCTCCTTCTCCCTTCCTCTCTGAAATCAATAAAAATATACTAAAAAAT
Source organism: Cnephaeus nilssonii (assembly GCF_951640355.1). Taxonomy (NCBI): domain Eukaryota; kingdom Metazoa; phylum Chordata; class Mammalia; order Chiroptera; family Vespertilionidae; genus Cnephaeus; species Cnephaeus nilssonii. The sequence continues at coordinate 29,449,513 of NC_137090.1, read as the reverse complement.
ATAGATATATATATATACTAAAAAAAAGAAATCTGAGCAGAGAGATAGGCCCATGCTGGGATTTCACACCACCAAGTGTCTGCTGGTTAGACATGTAAGCATTGGATTTCTCCTCCTATGAGTTTGGTTGGAAAGGGATGTGGCTTGTCCAAATGCCGAGTGAGGTGGCCGTTTTGTGCAACGGATCCACCATTATGCTAGGTGACCATGTTGAGTTGCTTTCTCATTCGTTCGGCGACAGAGTCAGAGGTTGCTCAGGATGTTGGGGGCTTAGGAACATTCTCAAGCTCTGAGGTCTATACTGGGAAGGAGAGCCTTCAGGTACCATTGCAAAGACAAAAAGCTGAGCCAGGTGCCCAGCACCAACTTCTTTTACTTTTGTGGGAGCCCCAGGGCACAGCCTCCCTTCCCCCTCCCCTGCCCAGGTGCACTCACTTGGAATCATAGCGCTGCAGCAGGTCCCGGGGTCGAGGTCGGCAGTACCGCTGCCTGCAAACCACCACCAAGGCTGCGAACGAGGCCAGAAAGATGGTGGCCAGCACGCCTATGGCCACGATCACCACAGTCTCCATGCTTCTGGCGGCCCCTCAGTCCCGGTCACATTCCCGGCGAGTGCTAAAGCTTGAAAGACACAGGGCAGAGCAGGCCTGGTAAGGAAGGTGCGGAAAAGGATGGCGCAGTGGGGTCTTACCTGCTGGGGGAGGAGGGGCTTGGGAGGGGGAAGTTAGGTTGCCCCAAGTCACCCGCAGAGACCTGAAGGCCTCCACAGAATCAAGATGCGTTTTATGCCATGCCCCAGATTTGCCTCTTCTTTTATACAAAGAGTGTGCTCCCCAGCTGGACCAGGCTGGACTTCTGTCCTGGGACAGCAGGAAACATTTTCACTAACACTGTTGTCTTCACATTTACAACCGGAGCATGGAAGAACAGCCACTTCAGAAAGAGAAGGGCACGAGTGTGTGTGCTGAAGGCATGCTCCATGCTAGGCACGTCGTGTGTTAACTCTTCTAACCTATGAGACAGGTATTTGTATCCCCATTTATAGTTGAAGAAACTGGGGTTCAGGGAGGTTAAGACATTTGTGCAAGTTTATACAGGCAGAAGGCCAGCCACGTGAGCGGAGGTGAGCGTTCACCTCCCCTTCCTTTCTACACAGTAAAGAGAAGTCTAAACATTCCAGAAGAAGTTTTGGTGGTCCGTTTCAGTGTCGGAAACGTAGAGCTGGTATTAAACTGTTGGTTGCTATTGATTGTTTTCATTCAGGAGGTTCTTTCACACCTATTTTAAACTCATCGGCTGGAGGAACACGGAAGTCTCCAAGTATGTATTCACAGTGGTCTTTTCCTGCTTGTGTCCCCAAGTCTTCGCCCCTCTCTGGTTTTAATTCTTCATTTACAAAAAAAAAGGATGCTTTGACCTCGGAGTCTCTAGGAGTCCTCCATTTGGATTTAATTCTATGTTCCCTGTCTTAGAGGGTCCAAGTGCTCCTGTTTGTCATTCAGTAAGTATTTATTGACCATCTACTGTGTACCAAGCACTAGGCTGGATTCTGGAAATTGGAAATAAATTAAGACATGGACCTCAAACCTTGAAGAGCCAGGGGAAGAGGTAGGCAGACCAACAAACCATTTCAACTCCACATGCCTGTGCCATATGCAGAAATACACGGAAAAGAGAGTAACTGTGATTGCGTGACGTTCTCTGGGTAAGCCTTCTTCACAGGGCAGGTGATGCTTGAGCTGGGTTTTGAAGGATGAATAGGAGTTTGCCAGGTGGACAAGGTGGAGAGTGCCAAGGAGGTCTTTCTCAGAGTTCTCACATAGCTCCTCTCCGTTCCCCGGGAACTCACTTGCCCACAAGGGTGAGATGGCTGGGGTCTCTTCCATCCCTGTATCTCGGATTATATATTGGGGGGTGGGGGAGCTAATTCTCAGGGTCTGCCTCAGTTTCTCTACTAGATGTGTGTCTATACTGTCCCTCCTAAAGTACTATCTCCTTTAGTCTTATTCTTCCCTCCTCTCATTTCTCTCTGCCTCTCCATTCCCCCCTCCGGTTTCCTCTCCACTCCAGCGAGAGTTCCCCCTCCCTCCGTCTCTCCCCTTCTCCGAATTCCCTTTCCCCTCCCCCTGCCCATGGCCTCCAAGACCACCGGCTTTGTTCCTCTCTGCCTGTGCGTTTGTGAATGTGTATGAGCTTCGTGAGTTTTTGCCGTGTTTCTCGGGGATCTGTCTGTATGAGAGTTTCTTTGTGTGTGTTTCCTCCTCTGTGTTTCAAGAGGAGTTTTTCTTTCTTTGTGTAGCTTGGGTAGTTCCCAGTGTCTGTCTGTCTCTTTCTCTCTCAGTCCCTTCCCCGCTGTTGAGTTCTAAACCCACAAGGATAAAACAGACCCAAGCCCCTACCTCCTTCCCTCCGCCCGGCCACCCCGAACACCCAGGAGGCTGGGAGGGACCCCCGGCGCCTGGGCGCGCACCGCGCGGGGCTACCGGGCGCGCAGCTCCAACTTTCTCCTAGTCCGTGCCCGCACGAGCACCGTGGCCGCAACAAAGCGGCGGCCAGGCGGGCTCCCCACCCCCCAGGCGGCGCCCCGATCCCCCACACCCTGCCCGCCGGCCGGGCGCCCCCTCTCCCCAGGGTCTGGGCGGCCCGCCCGGGGCCCCTCTCCCGCAGCTCGGGGCGGCGGGCGCACCCACCTCAGGCTGCGGCTGCAGGACGCATTCCGGGGCGCTCCCAGGGCTGGCCCCCCGCCGATGGCAAAGTCCGGGCGCGGGACTCCGGGCGGCTCCTGGGAGCGGGGCATGCCGGGAAGGAGCGGGCTGTCCCAGGGAAGGGAGATAAGTCCCCCGGCGCGGCCAAACCCCCGGCGGCGCAGAGGGAGGGGGGGACGCGGCCGCGTCCAAATCCCCCGCTGCCAGGCGCCGCTGTCGCCGCCAGGCCCCTCGGCGGGCCGGGGGTTGGGGCGGCTGGAGGCAGTCACCGTGAGACCCAACAAGCGGTCCTCGCGCCCCCGCGGAGGCCAGGCCCGGGCAGGCGGGTTGGAGGGAAGGGGGAGGGTCCCTGCCTCCCCCAACCCCCACCCAGGCATCCAGAGGGGGCTGGGGAGCACGAGCAGTTTCCACAGTGTGACTCGTCTTTGCTACATGCTGCCTGGTTTAAATCCTGGCTCTGCCACGCTCACTAGCTGTGGGCAGTTTATTTCACTTCCTTGTGCCTTGGTTTCTTGGTCTGTAAAATGAGATGGCTACTTGTAAGCATCCTCTGAGTGGAATAACAGGATGCATGCATGGCCCGGAGGGAGGAGCGAAGAGGCTGGTTCCTGGCCAGTGCGGGAAGCTCGCGCTCTGTCCAGGCAAGGAGTGAACATTTGTTGGGCACCTACTACGTCCCAGACACTGATTAGGTATCTTACGTGCCTTATCTCATTCGATCCTCTCACCCACCCTGGAAAGTCAGCATGATGCTGTTTGCAAGGAAGGGAATCGGCTGGAAGGAGAACTTACCCAGCTCCCAGTTTGTAAGTGGTGAGGGAGGGAGTGGACTCCCTGGCACCGGAGCCCATAACACGCAGGGCAGGAATCTGCTAGCTCCACCCCCACCCATGTCTCTGGGCAACAGTCCCTTCCTTCCGGACAGTTAGGGCCAGTCAGGTGCAACAAACCTTCCTGCTCTAGCAAGAAAAGCTGCTCACCTGCTCATAACCCTTGCTAGCCCCTCCTGGGCCACCTCTGGGCTGTCAGAGGGGCAGCAGAGTGGCATCCTTCACCCCCTCCGGGTAGGCGGTTAAGACTAGGAGCCTGAGCCCGGAAAACCATTTCAGATCCGCTCCTCCACAGAGTAGCTGAGTGACCTCGGGCAGTTCCCGCAGTCTGAGTTTCCCCAAATCTGTGGAATGGGCCCGGCAGTAAAACCTATGGCCTACAGTTGTTTTGAGGATTAAATGAGATGACGCATTTAAAGTGCTCATCACAGAGAAAGTAGAATGCTGGCTGCCAGGGGCTGGGGGAGAGGGGAATGGGGAGTTCGTTTTAATGGGTACAGAGTTTACGTCTGGGAAGATGAAAAAAGGGCTGAGATGGATGGTGGTGATGGTTGCACAGAGACTTAATGTGGGTGAACGGTATACTTTAAAATGGTAAAGTTTATGTTATGTGTATTCCCTCACAATTAAAATTCCGAAGTACTCGTTGCAGTATGACACAGAAAAAAAGGGGGGCTTCCTTGACATTCCTCAAACATGCCCAGCTCCCCCTACCTCAGGGCCACGCTGTGCCCTCTGTCTGCAATCCTTGCCACCACTATTCCTATGGCTCCCTCCCTCTCTTTGCTCGAGTGCCTGCCTAGAGTCACCTCCTCAGAGAAGTCTCCCTGATCACTTCCATGGTCCACACTCCCCTGGCCCTCACGTGTGTTTTTTAACAGCACTCATCACCACCTGAAAATGCACTACATGTTTGTTTATTCCTTCTCCTCTTCCTGAATATAAGTTCCATGAGGACAGGGACCTTACCGTTTTCTTCTCCACCGACCCCCAGTATCTAGAACAGTGTCTGGTACTTAGTAAGTGCTCATTAAACACTTGTGAAAGAAGCGACAATAATGCTTAGTTTTGTTTCACTGTCTTTCTACAGTGGGGATAGGACCGCTAGACCCATTCCCAACATCTGGAAGCCTGCCGGGGTGTGGCAGCCGTGGGAGACCTGAGGCAGAGGGTTAGGCTCCTGGAGAAATGCTGAGAGGGCAAGGCGTAAGGCACCCGCATTGGAAAGAAAGGAAGGTTGACCTGAATGAAAGAGTCACATTTTTAAATCCCTGATTTGCCCATGAGTACATGCTTGTTTTGTGTTCAGGCCCTTTTATGGGCTCGTGCTTGGTTTTCCAAGGAGAGAGGCCAGCTGGGGAGGAGTTGTGGCAGGCCAGCAGGCCTTCTCGGAGCTGTGGGTATAAACAGAGACCACGGGAAGCCAGTCCCCCTTGCTGGAGCGAAAGCCAGCGAACTCTCAGAACCGCTGGGGCTGGCCTGAGCGAGGGGCAAGACCCGGAAGCTGGGAGAAAGAAGGCTGGAGAAGGGCTGCAGCTAGCAGCTCGGGGTGGGGCCAGGATCCCCACTGGGGACAAAGGTCAAGTTTGCATTTCCTCTAAGTCAAGGCAGCTGGTCCAATGGACACAGAGACCATAAACAGGGATTTCCCTAGGGGCATTTGGGGTGCCTACACCACGGGAGAGCAAGGGAAACTATACTTTTGCAAAAAGACAATATCTTCAAAAGACTTCTGAAAGAGCTCTAAAGACAGTTTTCCCAGCCTTCCTGTCTTGCCCATTCTATATTACCACCCCTCTTCAGAGCCTCTCTTGCATTAAGTATTTAGGGAGTAGTGAGCAGGTGTGTATAAGGGAAAGTAACATCCCATAATTTATTTATTTATCCATTCATTCGTTCATTTATTCATTTATTTATTTAAATCCTCACTGGAGGCTGTTTCCATTTATTTTATTTTATTTTATTTTATTTTGAGAAAGAGGAAGAGGGAGAGAGGGAGACATTGATGTGAGAGAGAAAAATCGATCGGTTGCCTCCTGTACACACCCCAACTGGGGATCGAACCTGCAACCTGGATATGTGCCCTGACCTGGAACTGAACCCACAACCTTTTGGTGTACAGGACAACGCTCCAACCAACTTAGCCACCTGCTCAGAGCATCCCATATTTTATTTAACGCAGGTGAGGCTATTTCAAGAATGGATTGAATGTTCTCAATAAGGAAAAGTCATTTAGGTCTCCAGCTTTAAATGTGGCCCACCAGCAGCCCCTCCTTTTCATGTTTCAACGTGATTGTATTAATCACAGTTACTGCCACTTCTTAGACTTTTTATGTGTCACTTTTATGATGAGTACTTTGTAGGGAGTCCATAATTATGACAACAATCCCTTAGTGCAGGCATTATTCTCCCTTGCTTTACATATGAGGTCGCTGGGGCTCAAAGCAGTGAAATACGTTTCTACAGCTAGTAAGTGGGATCTGAACGAGAACTGTCTGCCTGCACGTGTGCAATGTCACCCAGCACCTAGCACAGTGCCTACCCCATAGTATGTGCCCCAAATATTTGATTGTGAATGACCTGAATGAATGAGTTTTACTATGTCCCGGGGGTCTCACCAGCTCTGGGAGGTAGGAGTTGTCTGCACTTCATGCAGGTACACGGAGGATCTGGGAGGCTCGGCGACCTGCCAGGGGAGCCACAGCTAGTAACGGGCAGAGCTGGGTGTGACGCTAAGTCTGTCTGACTCCAAGCCCCATCTGTGTGCTTCATACACCCTCCTCCCTCTGCGCTCTCAGCCCAGGAAAGGACTTCGGCTGCCGCCTGGCCTCTGGTGGAGCCCCCAGTGACCAGGAGTTCCCTGCCTCTGATGGGATTTCATTGCCATTGAAATTCTTTTCTTTCTCCTTAAAATGTATAAAGTCTTCCTGGGCGTAAATTTCTAATACTAACACCTGAAACCAGGCACCAGGTCAGAGTAAGAAACACTCTCATGCACATTATTTTTTAAAATATATTTTTATTGATTTCAGAGAGGAAGAGGGGGAGAGAGAGAGAGAAACATCAATGATGAGAGAGAATCATGGATCGGCTGCCTCCTGCACGCCCCACACTGGGGATCGAGCCTGCAACCCAGGCATGTGCCCTGACCGGGAATCGACCCTGACCTCCTGGTTCATAGGTCGATGCTCAACCCCTGAGCCATGCCATCTGGGCTCATCACTGATGTTTCTATCTCTCTCTCCCTCTCCCTTCCTCTCTGAGATCAGTAACGAAAATGTATTTTTAAAAACCCATCCTAGTGCCCAAAGCCGTCCCAGGTGGCTTGTCCTAGACCCCAGGGCAGCAGGAACGGAGCAGAGAAGCCCAGCTCTGAGCTAACAGCCCCGATTGCCTTCGGTGCCCGACCTCTGCTTCCAGTTACCCAGCTGAGCAGCAGCCTCTCCATCCCCACAGAGAGTTCAGGGCCAGTGGGACAGAGTCCTGCCAGGGACAACTGTGGAGGGAGTCGGGGAGGGCTGAGTGCCTCCCCGGTGGAGCAGAACACCCCCCCTCCCCCGCCGGTTATTTCATACAAGGCTGCTTCAGGGTCTGCTCACCACCTACAACCCAGAGGTTACACTTCAAGGAGTGGTCACTGGGTGTCACCACTGCTGCTTGGGCCAGCGCCTTCTCGGCTCAGCTAACACTGAAGGGGGCTGGAGAGAGAAATCCTGTTCCTGACATCTGTGTCTCCCGTGAGCATCACGGCACGCGTGGTCCGCCGTGGAGTGGCTCCCTTGCCCCCTCTCCTTCCCAGCTCGCTCAGCAGGACTCAACCTCTGCATTCCCCACGGCGGACGCATGCGGCCGGAGAAGATCACACCGCAAAACTGGCTTTGCTCTCGATTCAGAATCACAGACCTGAACAGGCACTCATTCCTGCTAAGCAATCTGTCCCTAACCATCCAAGTCTTACTCTCTCCTCCCTTAGACAGCGGCTTCATATCTTATCTTCAAACCTCCCAGGCCCCTTCTGCACTTGCAGGTGAAACTTTTGTTTCATTCCAAAAAAAAAAAATAGGTGCTAACTTCCTCATCTTTTCATCACCAACAAGAATAAGACACATACAACAAGAGAAAATGCCTTTTCTTTGTTTTATTATTTATTTATTTATTCATTTTACAAATCAAGTCAGAGGCTAAAACCACAGGACCCAGGGCCCAGGTGCGTAGCACCAAGACTCCCGTACCTCTCAGATACCGTGTCTTCCAACGCAGCTCGCTGACACACCGATTTGCTTTGACAAGTGCAATCATTTCCACAACAGGGCCATTCAGAACCACTTCGTTTATTCAAAAGCTCTTCTCTGCTTGACTGCCTCCAGGGTCTCTGTGGGACAGGCTAACCGCCTCCTGGCCAGCCGCTCCAGTCGCCAATCCTCCAGAAGAACCCAGGGCATCTGAGACCCAGAAGCACCCACGGTGGGCTGGGTGGGTCTGGGTGGGTCTGGGGGAGACACGGTACAGGTGCGACAGAGAAGCGAAGGCTTCCCAGAGTGAGCAATTTTTGGTCGTACCCAGCACCCATGGCTTCTGTGGATTTGTGCATACGTGGAACCACATGAAGGACCCAGAGGGACAATGGTAGGAATGTGGTGAAAGAAATCAGGCCCTGGCCCTGGCCGGGTAGTTAATTTGGTTTGCGGTTGCCGGTTCAATCCCCAGTCAGAGCACATACAAGAATCAACCAGTGGATGCATCAATAAGTGGAACAACAAATTGATGTCCCCCACCCTCCTTCTCTCCCAACCTTCCTCCCTCTAAAATCAATTTGTAAATATCAGGCCATTATACCTATCAGCTGTCTCTGAGGAAGGGTGAGGGAGGGGAGGAATTTGTGCCTGGTGAGTTAACCCGTGTGTGGGGATAATTCAGACTAACCAGGTCACTTCAACTTTTTGTGCCTCTGTTTTTCCTACCAGAAGCTGAGTTAACATCCACCGCCTTCTGAGGATGGAAAATACAGTTTCAGTTAAGGGAACACGCTCACGCTGCATATTTCATCTTAGCAAGCACTTTACTTTGGCACTTCTCAATTTCCACCCAGCTTACTTCCCACCAAGTGCGGGGAGGTGGGGGAGAGTGCGGGGGGGGGGGGGGGAGGGGGGAGGGGAGAGAGACCGGGGGGGAGGGGGAACGAAGGGGGGGGGCTTGCTCTTCCTCGGATGGATGCCCTGTATTTTCCAGTCTCCACGCCACCGTTTATCCGTCACCCCTACCTAGCATGCCTGCACCCAACTCCAACTTTCAACCTGTCTTTCCTTTAAGGCTCCTCCCCGAGTGCCACGTCCTGCTTATCTACATTCCACACGTTATTGAGTCCCTCTTGCCACCGAGGCCCAGAGCCCTTTTGTGGTCTCCGAGCCGTTATCGCCATCACACTGCTATGTCATCAGCGTCCTTGGCTGAAGTGAGAGAGGCAGGGGAAGCGTCACAAGAAGGCTGCGCCGAGAGTCACCCACCCGTGAGCTCTCATGCTCACTCTGTCTAGACAGGAGACGTCCTGGAAGCAAGTCCTCTTCTCCCCCTGGGCTTCCGTTTCCTTTTTGCGAGAGGAAAGGCTTACAGCGGGACTCGGAAAGTTTCTCCTGGTTCTAACAACGCACAAGTATTCCCTCAAGTCCCCCGCCCCGCCCCCGTCACCCCCTGCACTGCAGGCTTGTGAGCCCCTTTATAGTAGAGACCCCATCCTTTGCCTCTGAGCTCCCACGGCAGACCTGGCTTGCACTTACACACTCTGTGCATTTAGCCAACCAACACCTTGCTTAATCCTCATCGCGCCCTGAGAGGCTGACCCAGGGGACAGACCTGGCCCTTTGGTGGCCTGGAGAAGCAGACCCACGTGGTAAGGACAGGCCAAGGAGAGCCTAAGATCGGAAGGCTATAGTTGGTTGGGCATCGTCCCATGCACCAAACGGGTATCTGTTAGATTCCCATTCAAAGGCACATGCCCGGGTTGTGGGCTCTCGATCCCCGGGGAGGGGCTGTGCAGGAGGCAGTTGATTGATGTTGCGCTTCATGTTGATGTTCCTCTCTCTCTCTGTCCCTCTCTCTTCCTCTCTTTCTAAAAATCAATACATTATATATTTTTAAAAGACTGGGAGACTGCTCAGTCCACGCGCTCCCGCAGAGGGCCCTTCCATCCCGCAGGCTCTCCAGCAGTGGGTTTCACCTGGGGCGGTTTTGCCCTCCTCCAGGGCATATGGAGCGATGTCTGTGGACATTTGTGGCTGTGCATGAGGGAGGGTGCCACTGGCACTTGGTGGGTAGAGGCCAGGAATGCTGAGCATCATCCTACAATGCACAGGACAGCCCCCTGCCAACAAAGAATCATCCAAAATGTCAATAGTGCTGTGGTTCGGAAACCCTGCTCTATGTCATGCACCTCCTCTCCTCCCATCTCTCCTCAATCCCATTCCCCCCTTCTCCCGGGATAAGCAACAGGTTCCAAAGGAGACTCCTGGAATGCAGGGGACTCTGGCACAATAACACTCATGAACGCTCAGCCTCGCTTCCTTATCATGAAGAAGTAAAATCTAAGGTCGGGCCTGAGCCCGTGTTTCATTGAACCCCTTCCTCTCTTCCCCACAGCTGCTTTTGGAGGGGAAGACTTGCCCAATTTTGTTTCCTACAAGGTGTCTGCTGTGGGGTGAGGCTGGTGGGCAGGGAGAAGGAATGAAGGTGTCTTCCCACTTTAGGCACATTCTAAGTCCAGGGCACCATGGAACAAAAACCTGATCTATGCAGCTCTTCCCAGTGTGGGACAGACTAGAGGTGAATACCCCCCTACATGAAAAGAGGAAGGCATTTAAGAATCAATTTACAGCCCGGCTGGCATGGCTCAGTGGCTGAGCATCCACCTATGAACTAGGAGATCACAGTTCGATTCCTGGTCAGGGCACATGCCTGGGTTGCGGGCTGGATCCCCAGTGTGGGGCGTGCAGGAGGCAGCCTATCATTGATTCTCTCTCTTCACTGATGTTTCTATATCTCTCTCTCCCTCTCCCTTTCTCTCTGAAATCAATCAATAGATATATATTTTTAAAAGAATCCATTTGCAGCCTTGGCTGGTTGCTCAGTGGTTAGAGCGTTGGCCCGCAGACTGAAGGGTCTTGGGTTCAATTCTGGTCAAGGGCATGTACCTCGGTAAAAGGCTCAATTCCCAGCCCTGGTCAGGGCACATGCAGGAGGCAGCCCATCGATATGTCTCTCCCCCTTCAATGTTTCTCTCTCTGTTTCTCCCCTCCCTTTCACTCTCTCCAAATAAAATCAATGGAAAAAGTATCCTCCAACGAGGATTAAAAAAAAAGAATCAATTTACAGATTGCCTGTCAACAGATACAAGAGAGGGAGACACTGAGAGCTCAGGTGTGCAGAGTATCTGCCAACAGAAAGGAAGCCAACGGGAGGCGATAGCCGCCGGCGGCAGATCCAGTGAACAGAAGCCACCGGCACGCGCCTCTCCGGGAGCTCAGCGTGTGAGGAAGCACTCCTGTGTCAGAACAGGCTGGAGTCAAGAGCACACCCAGGGCCCCGAACATGACACCTGCCTTGGCCATTCGGACGTTTCACAAAGAGAGTCCCAACTCTTGTTTTAGGATTTTCCCCATGTCACCAAACGTGGCCTCCTTTTTCTTTCCCCTGGTCTCCCCACAGGCTGAGCTGGCCCACCTTTCCGGCTGGAATATGTGTTCATCTTCGGGAACCTTTGGCCACATCAGCCATGGAAGTGCATGTGGGAGGTGTAATCCTTACACTCCTAGCTCAGAGCCCTGCCTGCAGGCACGTGTGTACTCCCCAGAGATTTCATAGGGAGAGCTGGAAAGCACTCTTTCCCAATAAAACAAGGGACTGGCGATTGCACCTGCCAGAGATGAATGCTCTCAGAATCCCTTCAGGGATACTAGGCGTAGAGCCCAAAGCAGGCTGGTGTTAGGTTCCTGAAAGGAGGAGTGTGAGGCGGGAAACTCAAAACCGTAGGCTCTCTTCTGTGACCGAGAAAGCAGCCGCTTTGATGTAATGGCCATCCGTTTCCCAGGCAACCCTAGTCTCGGGAGTTAGTCTTGCTATGTGTCTAACTCCGGGAGTCCTCATTACAGTGGCTCTTAGCCACGAAGAACGCAAGAGGACTGGGGGTGGAATTCTGGGAGCTGTATGTTTCTAAAGCATCCCAGGTCAATCCAACGACCAGCCAGACTTGGGATCCATGGGTCTGTAAGACCTTCCCAAAGACACAGATCCGGGGGTGGGGTGGCAGGAGCAGCTCTTCGCGCACATCATGCTTACGCCCTGCGTGTTCATATCTGCACAGGGAAAGAAATATACGTATCTCCTGAAAGGCAAGTACATAACTGGTCATGCAATAGCAATCAGGAACTCGGGGACAGAACATGACTAGGAAGGCCAGAAAGTCGCTGTCTCTTCTAGAATGAACGTTGAGCAATTGTAGACAGAGAGGCCACGAACTCCCTGTAATTACGGTATCAGCTCAGCCTCCAGGAAGTGGCCAGTCTGACACGAACCAACAGATAAGAGGACACCAGAGAACCAGGGTGTCAAAGGAAGAGAAGAACCAGACTCCCTTCCCTCCCCATCTAATTATGAGCCCCTCAAAGCCAGGGTGGGGGGACTGGTGGATCATTTCATCCTCCCACACTCCCAAATTTTCTAGCCCTAACTATGACCCAGACCCCATGCTAAGTGTTTAACGTACTTTGCCTCATTTAATCGTCATAGCAACATTATGAGGGAGGATACCAACATTATGAGGGATTTCCTCACTTTACAGAAGAGGAAACTGAGTCTCAGACGACTTAAGTGACCTGCCCAGGCCACATACAGTGCATATGGGTCAGAACCGGTCCCAGAACCTTTGCTTCCAACCCCACCCTCTACCACCTCCCAAACCTGAACACCAGAGCCCCACCTTCCTTGTAGTTACACACGCTTAGTCCAAGCACTCCGCATAGCTGCTACACGTATCTACTCACTGAACTTTGATGGAGAACTTTGAATGGAACCTATCCATGGTGCAGGCTCAATTCTTCTGAATTAGTCCTTTGATAACAACTGCAGAAGCTAAACCGAGTGCTTCTGTGGAAGAAAAAGTGGTTCCCTATTACCTGGTTGTCAGAGCCATGTCACACCCACCACCCCACTCCTACTCTTATTTCACCAGCTCCATCTCTCATTATCTCTCTATTTGAAAATGGAATATATGCACAGAGCACATGATGAAGTGAAGTGGAAGCTTTCATGCAAAGAAGTAAATACCAACTGGCAGGTATCTCCAAGGCTCCGTGGGATGGCACACGTCACTGGCCTGGGGCCACGGGAAGGATCGGGTCAGGCCAGGAGGGAACTGATGTTAAGAGGATGCTGGAGGGCATTGGGGGAGGGGCAGAAGAGCAGGTGTGTGTGTGGGGAGTGGGGAGGGTAGCACAGAAGGCCAAGCCAGATGGCATTCACTCATTCGAAAATATTCAGTAAATGTTGATTCCCTACTAAGTGCAAAGCCCATGGCTATGCATAGAAATGGTAATAAAATCCCAATAGGAACCACATGTCACACAGAGGAAAATCATAGGACGATTGGAAGACCCGCAGGCAGATATTAGAAATCTTAGTCTGCTAAAAAGGGCATTGATAAATTATTACCTGCTAATAATTCCCCTGCCCTGAAGACAAAGGAAGCCCTTTCACCGATGGCAATGCTAGTGTGTATTCCGTGCTCACTACCTGCCTTGGATTCTATGAGGCACTTTAGAGTCATCATTTCATGGTTTTAATACTCAGAGGTGGATTTTATCATCTCTTTAATAAAGACAGGGAAACTGAGGCTTATCGTACAGATGAACAAATGTGTTCAAGATCACCTAAGTAGTAAGTTGAAGAGCTAGGAATTAAACTCTGACACCAAAATTTCCACCGATATATCTCCAAGTTAGGCCCCCTGCCCACCTTCAGCAGCATCTCCTGGGCTGCTTATTAAAACAAAGATGCCCAAGCCCCATCCTAAGGCTCTGCTACAGGTACCTGAAGTTTGAGTGCCACTGGACCACCCCTGTATGGGGAAATGCCACTCTGAACCGAATCCTATTCAGAAGAGCTCATTAGAGACTTGGAAAGAATGGGAACACCAGGGGAAAGTGACTGTGGCGTGGCTGAGAGATAAGCACAGTCGGACACAGACCTTAGAAATGGAGAAGGCAGACTTCAAAGAGGTCAGAGAAAAGAGATTCAGGATTCTGTGGCTAGCAACTCTACAAGGCAGGCCAACTCAAGAAAAATGGGAGGCTCTTCCTTATCTGGCGATGACCTTGGCGGCCCTCCTGGATTCTAGTGCACTTGACCCTGGTCCTATCTCAGTGGCATATTAGACCCAAAGGCCATCCCAAGCTCATAAATAGGGATAATGAGTAACCAGAGCAGAAGATAGGACGGTTGGGAGCTGGTTGGCGTATAGGGCGTGCAGTGAGTCTGGGCAGTGATTCGGGAGTCAACCTGAGTGAAGGATGTTGGAATCTGCTTTTTGTGGAGACACCTGCAGGGGGTAGGGGTGGTCTAATGAGTCAAATGGTCCAGGCATCATAGCACATTGTAGAGGGGATTCAGGCCTTGGGTGGGATATTAGATTACACGGCCTCTGAGGTCTCCTAGATTCTGTGGATTCTGCTTTTACGTTTTTAAAAAAATATTTTTTATTCATTTCAGAGAGGAAGGGAGAGGGAGAGATAGAAACATCAATGATGAGAGAGAATCAATGATAAGAGAGAATGCATGCCCCCCACTGGGGATGGAGCCAACCCAGCATATACTGTGACTGGGAATTGAACTATGGCCTCCTGGTTCATAGATCAATGCCCTACCACTGAGCCACACCAGGTGGGCTGGATTCTACTTTTAAATCATTTAAACTTTCCCCTTGTCTCATTTCTTTAGGGTTAGGTTGTCAGAATTTGGATAAAAAATACTGCTCATATTATTTCTACTTCTAGATAGTCTGAAGAATTAATCCAGTTGATTGGAAAAAGTCAGAGACTCACTCTGTGCATTTTAATGTCATCTGACTTCATGATCTTAACTCTAGGAGATGGGTGCTGCCCACCAGCTGAGAAGCTCTGGGTGACTGACCGGAGGAGAGCAGGCTGGGAGGCGGATTAGGAGATGTCACCTGGAGCATGATGTCACATTCCTCCTGGAATGTCAGTTCTGTAGACACTAAACCAATATTAATGGTAGATGATGTTAGTACTAACTACGTGCTACTTTGTCTGGTGAAGGGAAGAAGGGAATTGAAATTTTTCTCAATCCCAGCAATATCTTCTTTTAAAAAAAATATATATATATATATATATATATATATATATATATATATATATATGAAATCATATATACATATATATATTTATTTCAGAGAGAGGAAAGGAAGGGGAGAGAGAGATAGAAACATCAATGATGAGAGAGAATCATTGATCGGCTGCCTCCTGCATGCCCCTTCCTGGGGATGGAGCTCGCATCCCGGGCATGTGCCCTGACCTGGAATCGAACTGTGGCCTCCTGGTTCATAGGTTGACACTCAACCACTGAGCCACACCGGACAGGCTCCAAGTGATTCTTATACACTTTAAAGTGGGAGACATCCTGCCTCAATCCATGCATCAGCTGTGGACGTGCCTTTTTGTTTTCCCTTTCATGAGTTCCTCTCACACTTCCGCATTTTCTAGCTCTAGTTTGAGATTTAGTGGTTTTCTGGCTTGGGGCTCAGAGAAATGCCCCACGCTCCTTGCAGTAGAATATTACAGCTATACCCACCCATTTCCTAGTTTATTAACCCACAATGAATTCACCTATTCTAGTGAAGAAATACCTAAGGGGCACCAGGCACAGCTTGAGGGCTCGAAAGGAAAGTATGATCAGGGCATGGCCCCTGTCCTGGAGAGTTTAGGGACACGCCTAGACAGCCAACTGCAACTCAGTGTGATAAGTACTTACGTCACTATCAAAGAGGATGCATTCCAGTGACATGTCTGTAGTCAGAAACTATGTTGTCCTAGGCAGGAACCATTCTGGCCGCAGCCCCAGGCTGTGTCCGCCTGCGCCACCCGATTCTGTCTTTCCTGTGGCCTCAAATCGGTGGCTCCCCTGCCCACAGAGGAGGATGTGCTCTTGGGACAGTCCCTGTCTGGTGACTCACAGGATACTGACAGTGATGACACGCTTACATTCTTCTCGACGACTCCCCAATGACGAGGACCTGGGGTGTGACCCTTCCCTTAGCCCAGGGGTTCTTTTCTTTTTTTAATTTCTTTATTGATTAAGGTATCACATATTTGTCCTCGTCCCCCCATTCCCATCCCACACCCCTCCCCACACATGCCCCCATCCCCCTGTTGTCCTTAACCGCCGGTTAGGCTCATATGCCTGCATACAAGTCCTTTGGTTGATCTCCCCCTTTACCCCCACCCTTCCCTACCCTCACCCCGAGGCCCGACAGTCTGATCCATGCCTCCTTGTTTCTGGGTCTGTTCTTAACTTGGGATGCAGAGACAGGTTATTTTGGGCGGCAGGGCGGTGGGAAGGGGAAGGGGGGTATGGGGAGGAGCCCACGTGCCAATTGCTTTGTGTATGAGCTTGATACATTTGTCTTGGGAGCCAAAGACCACACGTTATCATCAAAGGATGGCGACACCTAAACATTGAGAACCAGTGCCTGTTACTGTCCGCCTGCTGCCCTGAGACCCTGGCAGAGGCAGCCCCTTCCTTCTCTCCTTCCTCCTCCATCTCCTCCCCCTCTTCGCGGGCATCTCCCAACTTCCTCTGTGCTTCGTTTGATTGTATTAAAAGGAGCTCTGCCTGCAAGTATCAGCCATTCCAAAGAGCTAAGGGAAGATCCTTGTCCCCAACTCAACACTGTCACAGGTAAGCTCCGCTGGGCCACAGGGACAGAAATCCCTGGGACCCAGAACCAGGTCTGTGCCCTCCTCTGTGCCCCCACAGCACCCTGGATCAGTCATCGGCTGGCTGATCCTCTGTCTTTAATAACTAGAAGTGAGAAAATGAAATTCTTAAGTCACTTCCTGGGCTTTCAGGGTGGTTAATGCCCGTGATCCCTGCTATGAAAACCCTCTCTCCTGTGTCCTGTGGGATGTCTATACTGGGAAAGGAAAGGGTGCAGGAGCTGGGGGTGGGGTAGGGGAGCAGTCCACAGGTGGGCAATACATTGACAACAGGGAGGCAACGGTTGGGTCTGTTTTTACTTTAAAAAATTTAGGCTCGCCCTAGCTGGTTTGGCTCAGTGGATAGAGTGTCTGCCTGTGGACTGAAGGGTCCCAGGTTCGGTTCTAGTCAAGGGCACATGCCTGGGTTGTGGGCTCGATTCCTCCCCCCACCCCCAGTAGGAGGCGTGCAGGAGGCAGCCGATCAATGATTCTCTCTCACCATTGATGTTTCTATCCCTCTCTCCCTCTCCCTTCCTCTCTAAAATCAATAAAATTATATTTTAAAAAATTTAGGCTCCTTTAACCATAGAGAACATATCTTGGATGCGTTCAAATCCAGCCATAGGCATGAAAGAGGAGAAAGTACATTTTGAATAATATCTAAGGCAGAGAGTTCCATTTCATGGCTATAAGGCTGTGAGTGCATCATGAAGTTACTCTGCAACATAAATGCGCCTTCCTACTTCTGCTCTGGAATCACTGGGGCTAACAACATGCGGTGTGACTGCTCTTCCCGGCCTTCCTGCCTGGGTCTGGCAGGACTCAGGCTGCGATGAGTTGTCTTCCTAGATGCAGAGCACCTGGTAAAGAGAGGGAGGGTGGGGCAGCCCAGAAGCATGCTGGGAAGGTAGAACAGGGGCAAATATTTGCTGTGGAAGATTCAGAGTTGATTTTCATGGATAACCTGGAGCAGATCCTCTACAGCAGCCGTCAACTACAGAAGTGTTTTCCCAACAGCAGCTTCTGTTCAGTGTGAACATAGTGTGCCGGCCTGGCCCCAGGGAGAAGCGAGCACAGCCCTGAGACCTGCTTCTAGGGGCAGGAGACGAGAATGAGATAAATGCTGCACAAAGACTCATTTCAATGCAGAAGATCGACCGAGGGGGTGGATTACAACCTCACATCACATAAGCCAGAGATCAGAGACCATCCCATTTTCATTTATCAAGCGGCTGTTTATTAAGAGCTTCACACACTAGGCACTGTGCTACCAGGTGCCAGAGTTACATCCGAAAATAGGACACCGCTTCCAGCCCTCATGGCCCCCTCAGTCTGAGAGATGGACAATGGGCTCAAGTGTGTTCGGTGCTGTAACAGGAGTGACACTTCCGGGGTGCTGTGGGGGCACAGAGGAGGGACAGCCAACCCTGACTTAAGAGATCATGGAAGCCTTCTTGGAGGAGGTGATGTTGAGGCTGAGAGCTAAGGGATGAGCAGAAGTTAGCTAGGCCACAGCGGTGAAGGCTGACAGCAGGAAAGAATTTCAGGCAGAGAGCAGGATGTACCCTGTCTGGGACATATGGCCATATTTGACAACTAAAGCAAACATTGCATTATTTGTACTTTTAGAATTGTTCCTTCAGTGTTTATAATCTCCTAGCACAGCAATGGCAACCAGAGCTAACAGATATTCTCTATCAGTTTTCAAAGTGTGTTCTGGTTTTTCAGTTCTGTAAACACCTGTTGTGACTTTCATGTGTAAGTATTATTTGATTTCTCAAAGATTATTTTAAATAAAGTTTTTAACAGTTTTAGACCATTATTTGATTTTTAACTTTATATTTTGAAATAATTTAAAACTTAAAGAGAAGTTACAAAACTATAAAAAAATCTCCCATATATTCTTTATATATCCACCAATTGTTTACATTTGCTTTATCCATCTATCTATCTATGGGTATATCCAACACATTATTATTATCTTTGCCAAACAACTTGAGCCATCATACCCTTTAGACCTAAACACTTTACAGTGTATCTCCCAAGAACAAAGACATTTTGGTACAGAACCAAAGCACAATGATCAAATTCAGGAAAACCAACTAATACACGGTCTGTATTCAAATTTTACCAATTCTCCCAATAATGTCTTTTACCTTTTTCTAGTGTGAGATCCAGTCCAGGTCACACATTGCCTTTAGTTGTGGTGTCTCTCTGGGGTCCTTTAACCTGGTCCAGCCCTTCTTTGTCTCATGCCATTGATGTTTTTGAAGACTGCGGATTGGCTGCTTTGTAGAATGCCCCCTAATGTGGGTTTATTTGGTGTTTCTTCAGGATTAGATTCAGTTGATGCATATCCAGCAGGTGAGTGACGTTATGTCTGTTTTAGGAGATCACATCACTCATGTGTATCTCATTATTGGTGATGTTCATTTTTATTTTGGTTTTTGGTATATTATTTTCAAGTGTAACACACACACATACTACATATCCAAACGTGTTCACATACAAATTTTATCACAAAGGAGATTAACGAGCTAACCTGCTCTACAGTTCCTTGTTTGAATGCAGACTTCAGTGTTTAGTTTCTCTGCCCATCTCTGCACATATTGTAACTTCCTGTAAATGGGTCATTGATTCATCAGATTGTAGCTGTGTTTTGGCCTTTAAAAAGGCTGGATGTGAAACTGTAGGAGTAAAAGCTGACTGCTTACCCATGCAAATCAGAATTGTCTTGATACTGTACAACCAAAACCACATGCAAAAGAAAATTGGGATCCTGAGGCCAATGTAAGGTGACAATGAGCCCTGCTAGACAGATCTGGGTTCATCAAAAGAGCCTCATTTGTCTCAATGCCTGATTTTATACTAATCTCAACTTATAATATACCCTTTGCATATGTTCTGTATATGTTATATACGTTGTGCTCCTGTATGAGATATTGATTGGAACAAGAGTTCCCTTGCTTTGGCCATTTGAAACCCATCGCTGTATACCACTGTATAAATCATACCCACTGTACAATCTCTTTTGTTCTAGTGACCCAGGGCTCAGGAAATATACATACATACATTTAGTAATAGGTCATTGAGTGTGGTCCCTGATTGCTCCCAATAGAACAACATTTGAGATTTCTTGCTTTTCTTTGTGAAACCCAGTTCTGTTAAAACATACCAACACCAGCATTTTATGACTATACCATACTCTATGCAGTCACCTGTTTAGCCACTGGCTGGCCCACACAAAGGACCCACGTAAAGGACAGTCCTACCATGGACAGTGTCTTACTCCACACATGAGGACACTGAGACCCACAGGGGTTTCTTTGGAGGAAGGAGAGCTGTCAGTGGTGGTCAGACTGCAGTTCTGCCTGGGCAAGGGGTGGGCCAGCTCTCGGGGGAGGTGACCGAGCTGCCTTCCCCGCTCTCTCGGCCAGGGTGGGTTTCGGCAGCTGAAGCAGGCCGTGAGCAGGGTCCTTCCGGCTGTTTTACTCAGTCAAATTGGCCCACAGAGCTGGAGCCCATCCAGATCTTTGGGGGCTTCCAGATTCCCTAGTAGATTTTGGAACAGAAAATGGTCCTCACGGGAACACCAGGCAGAACAGGAGCTGCCTTAGAAAGCCATTTATAAAATATTTTTATTGGGAAATGCAGTCGAAGTTCCCAAAGAATTTTCCAAGCTCAACCAATGTATCTATAAATTGGAGACCACCGAAGCTTGTTCTAGCCCATTGAACCACTGTGGACTTCATAGCTACAGGTGCAAGGCAGTACAATAGGACTTGGTGGGTGCCAAGAGGGGATATCGGGACATTTAGGGCATGAACCCATGCTCAGGTAGCTTCCAATAATCCCAGGGAGATGATCCATACATATATTAAAAACTTAATAATAATATAAGCGGATGTTTAATGATATGCTCAGAGGAGTGGAAGAGAAGGGTGGATTATGGGACATTGGAAAAGGAAAGCTTGTGGCTAACCGCTGGGGCTCATAAGCCAAATGACCTGGATGAAAATGCAGCTTCCCCACTTCCTAGCCATGTGGCAAGTTACTTAAGTTCTCTAAGGCGCTTTGGTCACTTTTATTGTCACCAACATGTTAGCTGTTATTCTTTCAGTCTGAGCGCAAAACATCCTTGCCAGGCGAGGATGTGAGCAGAGAAGCAGAAGGGGGCTTCGCGGCTGGGTGACTGGATCATTAGGAATTACCCTCGCCAAAAGCTCCGCAGGCGACTTTTGTGACTTGGTTGGCATTTACCAAGCGAGGGCGAGAGGCCGCCACCCTGGACACTTGATCCCACCCACCCTCCTACGTCCGCCCTCCTCGGCCCCGCCCCGCGAGGTCCCAGCGCCGGTCCCCAGAGGGCGCTGCCGCCCCGCGCCCGGCCCCGCGCGCGCCCCCGCCCCGCGCGAGCGCGCCGCCCAGGTGAGGAGGTGGAGGCCTGCGCCGCCGCGGGGCGGGATCTCAGCGGCGGGGCGGGGCGGGGCCAGGCGGAGCCCGAGAAGCCGGGGCGGGGCGCGAGGCCGCGGGGCCGTGGCCAGACCCAAGGCCAGAGGCGGGACCAGCCGCCGCCGTCTCCGTCTCGGTGTCCCGGCCCCCACAGCGCCAGGCAGCCGCCGCGGGAGAAGCGGAAACTGCCGGGTGCGCCGCGCGGACCAAGAGCGCGCCGAGGAGCAGCGGGGCGGCCTCCGTCCGGCCCAGACCCTCCGAGCGGAGCACGGCGCCCCCTCCCCCGGAACCCCCAGCCCGCGGCCTCGCCCCGGCCCCGCCCGAGCTCGCCGCGCGCCCCCGGACCGGCTCCCGCGACCCCAGCGCGCCCACCTGAGCCCGGCAGCGCCCACCTAAGCCCGTTCGCCGGCGCCATGGCGGAGCAGGAGAGCCTGGAGTTTGGCAAGGCGGACTTCGTGCTGATGGACACCGTCTCCATGCCCGAGTTCATGGCCAACCTCCGACTCAGGTGAGGGCGGAGCGCCCGGGCGCCCTGGCGCGAGCCTGCGCTGCGCCGAGAGGGGGCGCCCCTGCGGTGCGGCCGGGTTGTGGGTGCGGGGGCGCCCCGAGCTCTAGGAATGGGGTGCCACCGGAATGGGGTATCCCGGGCTCTTTGCCGCGGGAGGACGCCTCGGGCGCGGCTGCTTTGGCGTGTAAGGGGCGTGCTGAGCTGGAGGGCTGCGCCTCCCGGAGAGGGGGTGCCCCGGGTGCTGTCCGGACGCGGGGGTGGGGGTGGGGGTGGGTGGGAGGTGTGAGGGCTGTGCGGAGCTGGAGGCAGCGCTGGGGGCCGAGCAGGCTAGTGTGCTCCCCCAGGTAAGTGATGTGGGCGGGCCGGGTGACCTCATGGAAACAAAAGTAAAGGAGAGTAACTTTAGGGAGAGCCGTGGCGGCCCGAAGTCCCGGGAAGACCAGAGGTTGTTTAGGAGAGGAGCTAGGGGCGCATCCCGGTTTCACACTTGCTGCTCTTCTTTTTCTCTTCCCTTCTCCCCCCCACTCGCCCCTCCCTGGCGTGGTTCCATCGCGTCGTGCAGGATGCTGTGGAGCGATCCCTGAGCTGTCTGTTCCAGGACACGGGCTATTTTTTAGTTACTCTCTACACGTAATTAGACACGTTTCCAGACATCCAAGAGACTGCTCGGCTTGCCAGTGCCAAGATAAACTGTCTGAATTTGACAAGGCGTTCATGGTTTCAGTTTTTTTTTTTTTTCTTTCAAGGAGTTATGGATGGAGCCCTTGTGTTATTGACATCCTTGAAAATGCAGTCACAACTCAGCACCCCCAAATGAGCTTCCAAAGACGAATTTATTTTTAGAAAGTCTTCTACATGTGATTTCTTTCTCTTTTGATAGAGTAATATGTAAGCAGAGCTTTAAAGTAGTTTTTTTTAAACCATTACAGTAAATAGTTTCAAAATAAAGTAGTTTTTTTAAAAAAAACATTACAGTAAATAGAGTTTCAAAATAGAGTTTTGGTCTGTGCGTTTCCTGGAAGTTCTGGCCAGGTTTATATTAAATATCACACCATACTTGTAGGAAGTGAACACCATAATCTAGGTTTTGGTGCTTAACTCACCCCACATCTCAGTATTAGTTACCCCTGCTGGTCTCAATTTGTATTTGAAAACCTTTTTTAACCTTTGCAATTGCAAACCCCCATTAGAGTCTTCACCTGCCCGCAGCCAGATTTCCTTGTATCCCTTGTGTCCCGGAGGCTGGGACCTAATTTTCTACACCTGCCTGTTACAAACACACACCCCTGAGTGAGTTTCCTCATTTGTAAAATAATGAGGACTTTCAAGATTTTTCAGCGCTTAATTATATTTTCTTTTTGCTTTCATATATCATTGGTTGCAGAGGTGTATTTTATTTATTTATTTTTATTGATTTCAGGGATGAAGGGAAAGGGGGAAAGAGAGAGAGAGAAAGAAAAGCATCAATGATGAGAGAGAATCCTTGATCGGCTGCCTCCTACACGCCCCATACTGGGGATCGAGCTCGCAACCCTGGGCATGTGTCCTTACGGAGAATCGAACCAGTGACCTCCTGGTTCATAGGTCGACGCTCAACCACTGAGGCACGCCAGCTGGGTGGCTGCAGGTTTTCTAAGTGTGAGGTTTGAATCTTAAGATGATTAATGTGAGCCAAATGTAACTATGTGCACAGAAGAGAACTTGGCAGTTTAATTGTATAAGGCACCCTAGGAGGTAGGGTGGGAGGATCCAAAGATCTATAAAATGTGCTCCACGCCTCTCAGAGAGGGGTCATGTCGAGGAAGACAGGGAGAAAGGTGAAAATTGCTTTTGATTTAAATAATAGGTGAAGAAAACAACAGAAGAGCTCATTAAGCCTTATAGAGCTTAGGTGATTCTTTGCTAAGTACTTGAAGAGGGAGATGCTTGAGGCTGGCTTAGAACACCATGTAGAGCAAGCATGTCAAACTCAAAGGCTAACACGGGCCAAATAAACGAGGCATGCGGCCCAGAGGCCGTGAGTTTGACATGCTTGATATAGAGGATGAGAGAAGTTGAGTCGTAAAGGATGCGTAGGATTTGTCTAGGAGGATAGAGTAGCATGAGCAGAGGTGTGGAGGCACGAAAACCTTCTCCGGGTGATAGTGAATACGTAATCTGGAGGGGAAGGAGTTGTGGGAGGAATCCCCCCAGCTCTCATTAGCACGACCCCTGGCTAATGCCCAGGGTTCTAGGTCTGCCTTCACGCTCAGTCACCAGGTCAGTCAAGATTCTGGATGTTCAGACCTGGGTGTGTGTGTGTCTCATCTGTGTGAGCACTTGACAACTCTTAGAATTGGCTGCAGTTCTCATCGTACAGATTCGGCGATAGTTCACGATTTACTTACATGCTGCCAGCGATTTGTTCCCCGTAGCTGTAAACACAATCCCAGCAAAGGGGAGCAGCGCCCTTACCCTCCTCCCCAGCTGTGAACCCTGAAGACCCAGGGGGAAAGCAGTCCTCTCTCCGGTAGTCTGAATTTCTTGTCACCCTGATACCCCTGCAGACTGTTTCAGTGTGCAGCTGCTTGAGCTCCTGGGACGCTTGCACTTTGCAGAAGGAGACCAGAAACTCACTGCAGGTACAGGTGCTCTTATGTGAGGTTGTAGTGTTTTCAGCTCCCAGGACATGGGTGGTTGGGCCATACCATGTGTATGTTTATGGTTGGATCCAGGTGAGATTTGAGAGTTTTTCATCTCTCAGTAGTAAGTGTGCATGTGCCTTCCCGACCTGGGCTTCTCTCACTCCGTTGGAATGTCCTGCCCTCTGCTCCCCACCTGGCTTCTGCAAGGCCCTCTTGAGGATTTTTGGTCTGTGACGAACAGTGGGGTCCCCAAGGCTGCCATTGTCTCAGGGGTCTGTGCCATCCCAACTCGACTTTAATTTTTCCCACAGCAGCACCCAGCATACTGGTGGGCACATTCTTGTGACAGTGTTTTTCATCGAGAGAGAAAGAAAGAATGTTTCCCTTTCCTTTTTGACCCTTTTATGACATTGTCCATTTAGAGTTATCTTCTTCTTTTGCTACTGCGCTGGCCTTTTCTTTTCCTGTTGGAGCTAAGGCTTGACTTTTAGACATCCGCCACAATGGATGCAACTTTCCCCTTAGTGCTTCTATTTTTAAAAATTGACGTAGGTGGGTGTCTGTGCAGGAGGCAAGATTGAAGGGTGATGTGGGAGTCAGTACCTATATCGGAGGAGGAGTTTCAATTTTTATGTTTTACCCTTATGCCCCAAACTGCCAGTAGCTTGAGGGACGTCGCCTTTCCCTGCTAGAAGTCTCTTGCTAGGGGAGGTTTTGTTCTATTTGTTTTTACATTCCGTGGAGGTGGAGGTGGAGGTGGTTTTGGCTGCCATGGCAAGCTCCTCACTCCATTTTCAAGGGTAAGATTCCTCCCCAGGCACCTCCTGCCTTCACGGTCAGGCATGGCTCCTGCCAACAACCTCATGACCACTTGAACCTCATGACCACTTGAAGCCCCGGCCGTGGCTTCGCCACCGTATTCTGCTTTCCTCGTAGCCACTCCCTTTCTGGACCCGAAGCCCCCTTTGCGTGGGCCATTCCGGTACTGCCGTTTTCCCAGCATTCACAGCAGCGTTGCACCCTCTCTCGAAGTGAGCGCCCCGCCGGGGCGAGCCACCCGGAACAACTGTGCTCCTTGCTCCTCACTTAGCCGCCCCCGTGAAGGGGAGAATGTGGACTGCTGCTCCAGAGCGGCCTCGAGCCGAGGACAGCGTCCCCGAGAGGCCTGCTTCTCGTGGCACAGGACGGAGAAATACCCCTTAGGCTCCCGGGAGGCCAGTTTCCTAACTTTGTTGGTGGTGGTTTCTGTTTTAAGAATAGGGGATCGGCTCAGCCTTCTCTCTTGGCTCCTTGGAAAGTTAATGTTTCCTCCCCTCTCTTCTTATTGGCTTTCCTCTGCCGTAAAAGCGGTCATTTAAAGCACTCTGTTTGCCAAAGCTACAGGCAACGTCTCCCTTTTAACCTAGCACACTATGTCTTTTATACCTCTGCTTGGACCAGGTGTCTCAGCCGTGGCGCTCTTGGCCTTCGGGGACCGCTTTGTTGTGGGGGCTGTCCTGGGCACTGGAGGACGACGTTTAGCAGCAACCTTGGCCTCTATCCCCAGGCGCCAGTAGTACCACCCCCCCTCCCATTTATACCACCAGGATGTCTCCAGATCTTGCTGAATACCCCTTGGGGCGAGGGGACATTGTCCCCGTTTGAGAGCCACAGGCCTGGGCTGTTCTCAGTCTCTTAGAATGTTCTCCTTCCCTCGCCTCTGCCCTCCCTGCCTGTCACACTCTAACTCATTCTTGAAGACCAGTTCTGAGACGTCTCTCCCACTCCGCCACGTCAGGGTTCGTTTCACTCTTACCTGTGCGCCCAGGGTACATGGACACTGGGTCCTGCTGTTAGAAAGAATATATCATATGATGATCTCTGCACGCCTCCCGCCCACCAGATTGCGAGCTCTTCGAAGACAGAGAGCCTGCCCAGAGGCCTTGTGGTCCTTTGAAACTCCTTACAGTTGAGGAGGTGGGGAACCATCTTTAAGGAAAAGAGCATAAATTATGAACGCAGCATCAGGTACAGGGCTTTAAAGGGACAGTGCAGGTGAGTGGCTGTGATGTTTTCTATCTGCTGCAGAATCGGGCACCTAGGTGTTCCCTGCCTCTTAAAATGAGTAACCTGAGCAGTCAAGTATAGGCTGATTCTTTTTCAACCAGTAGAATCCTTAATTTGAAAAAGCATATAATCTTCTAAAATATATTATACTTATTTTAATACATCTTAACTGTGGTGGCGGCGGGGAGTGGGGTGTACAATTAGAAAGGCAGCAAAAAGGCTCGCGCGCACGCGCGCACCCACACACACACACACACACACAATCACAATCTCTGTGCTCTTTCTTGCCAACTCTTTGGTCATTTGGAGAATTTGGTGGGGTGAAGGATCCCTCTTGCTTGCCAGGGGCAAAGCCTTAGCTACTCTGGGTGGTCTTCAAGCAAGGATAAGCCTGCAATTGGTTCAGAGCGTTGGTTCGAAGTGGCCCTGGTTAGATTTACAGGAGGGGCGAATGGCACACTAAATCTTCTTGGCTTCCCTGTGAAATTCCTTGGCAGCCCCTTCCCGAGGCCTTCGGAAAAGGACAGTGTGCGCTGTGCCTGTTTTGCACATTGGCTTCGGATTGGGACAGAAATGAGCTTTTGGTTTTGGGAGCTGCCATTTGGAGTGAATCACCCTGCCGTCTCGTTTCCTTTCCTGCCCCCTCCATGACAGATTTCCAAGACTATTTTTACTCGGGGTCATTTGCTGACCCTGGAGACTCCTGCTGAATTTAGCTCCCAAACAGAGCCAGATGCGGGTGGAAGCAGGACCTCAGGAGCGCCGCCGGGCGTTGCATTGCCGATTTAGGAAGGGTTCTGCTGCTGCATTCAAGCGATGAGCTTTGGCCTTTTTGCTTAACATGGAGACAAAGATGGTGCCTCCGGTATATGGACAGAGATGTGTTTATTTAGTGGCCCCTGTGTCAGTTGTCTGCGCTGTGGATTATTACCCTAATGCGGAGAGCTCTCTGTTGACATTGTCACCTACGTCGGAGCCAGCGCCGCCAAAAGGCCCCTGTCTCCAGGACTAGTCCCGCTTTACGGCCATTCTCTGGCACCCATCGCTGGGTTGCTGTTGGACGGGACAGGATCACTGGCCCTGCTCAGTGGAGCGAGCTGGAAACTGCTGTCCGTGGTGGTGCAGCCCCGCTGGGTCGATGAGCTGTTGATGAGCCTCCCTGACAGGGCCTTATAAAAATGTCAGCTCCATCCATGACTAGGGTCAGAGGGTAACAGCATTCTAAAATATACATTGGAAGCCTCTCTCTCCTTGTCTGTTACACTCCTCGGGTCGAGATGACAGTTTTATTTCCTGTGGGAAGCAGGCTCCGTTCGGTTCAACTGCCATGTAATTACTGGTTAGATCTCTTAATAGAACAGTTTCCCCAAACGTTAGTTTGGGGCACTTATGGGAAGAAGAAGAGGGAGAGCATGCTTGCAACAGGGAGCAGTGGAAAGAGACCTAGCTGACCAAGTTCAAAACCCACTTCACTTCTCTTTTTCTAAAATATATTTTTATTCACTTCAGAGAGGCAGGGAGAGGGAGAGAGAGAGAAACATCAATGATGAAAGGGAATCATTGATCGGCTGCCTCCTGCATACCCCACACTGGGGATCGAGCCTACAACCTGGGCATATGCCCTGACCGGGAATCAAACCGTGACCTCCTGGTTCACAGGTTGACACTCAACTACTAAGTCACACCAGCTGGGCCAATTCTATTCTTTTTTGCTTTAAGACTTAGGGTAAGTTAACTTGCCTAAGTCTCTGTTTCCTTATCTCTATATATAAAAGCCTAAGCGACCATTCGACCGTTGGACTGGTAGCTATGATGTGCAATGACCACCAGGGGGCAAACGCTCCGACCGGTAGGTTAGGTTGCTGCTGGGGCCCTGCCAGCCCCGAATATGGTTCACTGACACCCCGGATCCAGAGAGGAGGGAGGAGGGAGCCCGATTCCTCTCAGAATTGGCCGTGGGTTAGCTTGCTGCTGGGGCCCTGTCGGCCCCAAATCTGGTTCGCCCACACCAGATTCCCTTTCAATGTGCACAAATCCGTGCACCGGGCCACTAGTACTATATAAAATGATTGCTTTTCAGGATTATTGGGATGAAATCACATGATGTGTAAAAAGTGTCTGGTCAGTGCTTGATACATAATGCCCACCCAACTCATGTTAACTATCTTCCTGAATCCTTCCCAAATGGCCTCACCTCCCTGCCCTGATCCGGTTGCTGCTGGAGGTCTACTTTCACTTCTTCCTTCCTCACGAAGACAGACCTGTTTGCTTTGGTTTGTTTGGGAGGCAAGGATGAAAAATGTGGAAGGGGTTGGGGTTCCCTAGGGGAGAGAGCAAGATCATTGGAGATGGACAAATCTGGACCTTATCCTGTTTCTGTCCACTTACAACCACCTACGTGGCCTCGGACAAGTAAGTTTGCCTCCCCGAGCCTCTGTTTCTTCATCTGTAAAGATGATGTGTTATTGTGAAGACTAAATTATAGCACCTGTACTACACGCAACGTGGTACCCGTAGCAGAGCAGATGCTCGGTCGGTGGTCCGCTGTCCCCAGTCCTGTGGACCAAGTTCCTTTGCCATTCCCAATTCTCTGCATAACTGTCACCCCGCACATACTCATACTCCTGCTCTCTCCAGGGGCATCTCAGCCTAATCTCTGAAAATTGTTTTCAGCTCTTTGGAAAAGGAAATCTGCTATTCCTATTAAAAATTTCCAAAGTATTTTATTCTGCATGTCACACTGTTCTCTGCTTTCACGAAGGTTGGCGACGTTGGTGCCTGAAGTCCCCAGGCACTGTAGCTGGGTGAGGAACTTAAAGTAGAAAGTCGTTTCGTTTGTTTGTTTTAATATGTAACTTGTTTCCTTATTAAACTATAGACCTGTATTTGTAATATAATCTCCTGGCTTTGAAGTTAGCAACTACGTACTTGAATTCTTGCCTGTGTGCTTAACGTTGTGTTGGGTACTGTGGTGAGCGTTACTTTTTACGAAGTCACTCTTTGCGGGGGTAGCTTTATTGAGAGTAAAAGACGCCTTAATAAACAGATCAATATAAAACAGAATATTACTGAGCCAACAGGAATAGTGCAGACAGTCAATTCTTTGAAGGGGTTCCTGCAGAGAAGGGATCAACATGCCATCTTTTTAAAGAAGAGGACTGGTGCCTGGCCAGCGTGGCTCAGTGGTTGAGTGTCGACCTATGAACCAGGAGGTCTTTGTTTGATTCCCGGTCGGGGCTCATGCCTGGGTTGCGGGCTTGATCCCCAGTAGGGGGCATGCAGGAGGCAGCTGGTCACTGATTCTGTCTCCTCACTGATTTTCTATCTCTCTGTCTCCCTTCCTCTCTGAAATCAATTAAAAAAATATTTAAAAAAAATAAAAATATGAGGACTGGTGACAGTATAATTGAGCTGTATGTATGTTATGTACTAGAGTTCTGAGGGAATTTCAGGACAAGAGAGAATGGGATTGGGAGTCGGTGGAAAGGGCTCTGTGAGGGGGTAGAGCCTGAGCAGACCCTTGTTGGAAGTAGATGGTCTCTCATTTGGAAACAGTCCCCTTCACACGCCCCGCCCCCCCCACCCTGCCCAATGACCCCCGCCGTCCTCACCTTTTCTTCTCTCTCCTCACCCACTCTCAGCACGAGTGGGCTGGCCATGCTGCTAGCCAGCTTCCATTGCTCAAAAATATTTCCCTCCTCACCGTCTGCACTTTTTGTCTTTCCTGTCTAATGCTGCCCCATATTCTTCCAACTAGAGTTTAAAAAGTCCAATACTCCTACTGCAGCACAGCTGCATTCATGTAAGTTAGCTCGATCCGCTCTTTCTCGTGCCTCGATGAGATCAGTTAGAAGGAGGGACTGAGAATGTCATTGTTGAGAAATAATTTGGCAGTGTGTGACTGTTCCAGGGATAAGGTATACCTGAGATGGAGATGGGAACTCAGGTGGGAAGGGGTGGGCGGGATACAGTTCGAGCTCAGTTTATTCTTGGGGAGGCAGGCCCTGATGACAGGAGGGACAGGGTCAGAGCAAAACTTGGCTCAGTTAAAAAAGTGTGTCTTGCCTTTGGGCCTAGAAAAGAAAGTGCACATTTTCTGATGCCTGATTGGTGAAATGGGGATGATCTGCTTTTTGGAAGGAGATCATTTTAAAGTAAAGGGTTCTTATAAGCGACTTCATTGGATGGAGAAGGGATTCAAGAGCATCAGCTGCCCACCTCTCAGTCTCCTCATTGCCCACCTCTCAGTCTCCTCATTGTCCCAGCCTCACCCTCGAAGATATTTAAGTTTCCAGGCACACCTGCTCCTGTGGGAGAAGTTACTGTTGCGGCTGAATGAGACCTCCTCCATTCCCCCCACGTTTTGTCTCCTTGGTGCGCAGTATAGAAATGAACTTCACCTTAGTGAGATTAAAGTGTTAACTCTAGTAAAGTGACTTAGTTTTAATAAGATTGCTTACTGCTGACAGTAGTTTTTAAAAGAGTCATGAGCCAATTCAGAGTTCTTAAAAAAAAAAAAAAGTGTTCGGCCAGCCGGTGTGGCTCAGTGGTTGAGCATCAACCTATGAACCAGAAGGTCATGGTTTAATTCCTGTTCAGGGCATATGCCCCGGTTGTTGGCTTGATCCCCAGCAGGGGGAGTGCAGGAGGCAGCCAATCAATGATTCTCATTATTGATGTTTCTATCTCTCCCTCTCAATTCCTCTCTGAAGTCAATAAAAAAATTTAAAAAAATGAAAAACCCAAATGGGATAGATGGAAAAAGATATATCAAGGAACAACTTTGCTTTTGTTTCTCTCCATGTATCTCCCACAATCATATTACTAACACTTGAGGGGTGGGGGTGGGGGGGGCGGAATTACTACTATTATGTATATTCAAGGGTCCCATTACTTCTAGAAGCAAACGAATTAGTCAAAAAATGGCTTCATCTGAAACAATGAAGCAAACACCAAGAGAAATTCAAACCATTTTTTCCCCTCTGACCACAAAGTCTGCTTTGAGTAACTTGTACAATAGGGGATCGTCCGTCTCGGGGTCAGAGTGATCCCGAATGGCTCCGTCTAAACCACTGCTTTGTGTTCGATATAAAGTCAAGAAAAATTTTATAGTCAATTAAAAAAAAAAAGGTCAAACCCCATTAAAAACCTTACGTTTATTTTGGAGAACCCTAAATTGGTTGTTTCCGTTTTGGCTTTTATAGACATCTTAGTCGTTTTAAGTTTGTGATAAGCGTAGTTCTCAAGAGTAAGGTGGAGTTTGCCGGATGTGCCTTTCTAGCCTCTGTTCCTATAATTAAGGAGAATTTCAAAAGATAAAAATTTTAAAAAGCCCTTAAAACCAACATCTCTAGAGTGGTTTAAATGTCAATAAGTAAACGGTGAGGAGTATCTCGTTGCATTCAACCTGCCCTGTCTGTTCCTATTTGTGTCCTAACCTCTGGTTTCTGGCCCCGAGGGCAAGGGCCAAGTCTTCTTTATCTCCGAAGGCTTATTTCCAGGCATTGCCGGCAAAATGTTTCTGCCTCCACCAATGAATGAATCAATAGATACATAATATCTATTGATTCATTCATGCCTCTCTGATTCCTGCCTGAACTATGTATGTACTGGATATTTTATGTATGTGTTGGACATCATTATATACTCTGGTTTTTCTGTTGTACCTACAGTCTTTGGGAAGATAGGATAGTGAAACCACCCTTGCTCTTGGAGGGGGAGGGGGAATACTAAAATATATTTGGGGTCTTTGTGAAATGGTGGAATTTTTCTTTTAAAAGACCTGTAGAACTCAGTCAGGATGCCTGATTCACAAGGGAGAAAACAGACTTTAGTGGCACTGTAATCTTGCTTGTGTCCTGTTGTTGCTTACCTTAGCGTTTGACCACATTTTTACCAGCATCGAGATGCTTGTGTATAGCTTTGTATCCTTTGTTGAATGTCTCTAAGGGACATGTTTTTATACAGCCAGTCCAAGGACTGTACTTATTTAGATGGGTGCTTTTTTCTTAATCTGCATTTATTCTGTGGTGTCCCTGGCCACGAGGTACCTGAGGATTCTAGGAGGGGTGGGGCAGGGCTTCCGGCCCCCTGCTGACTACTGCTTTTAATCCAGCAGCTGTGCTGCTACGTATTGGGGTGCCAAGAAGTTTTTTGTCCAGAAAAAAATGCTATCGCGCTGAAAAAACAAACAAAGACCAACAGTTTTGAAAAACCACTGTTCTAGGTGATTGTTTTCCAGCTGGCTTTTACCCTTGTAAACACGTACAGGGAAACATGCCCAACCAGAATCATGTGAACCCTGGCAGTGCAGTCTGAAATAATGAGCAAAGGAAATAGTTCAGATCCCCAGACTTCAACATGGCGGTACTACGTGTTGTGTGGCTTCAAACAATTTACTTCAGTTCTCTGAGCCTCTATTGCCCCATCGTAAAATGGAGCTGGTCCCTACGTTGCAAGGTTATGTCATGAAATGAGACGATAGGTGCGTGGTTCATTGTTCGTAACACATCGAGGGTGGACTCGAATGTAATGCTCCCTCCGGTCTACTCCTTAAATAGCGTGTGATGGAATATAATTTAATTTTCCCCTTAAATGACTTAGCTCATCCTGACCCAAGTTCTGAACACTTGTTTTCATGCGCTTGGGCTTAATGGGTTATGGGGAATGCTTTGTTCCTCCCGGGATTGATCTGAACAGTTGAACAGTTTAAAGGTTTAGAGCCTCTGGGTGACTTTCTGTTGCCTCCTTCAGGGCCTCTCCCGGCGAATGCTCGCTCCCCTCGTAGTGTACAAATCTGGCCGGCGCCGGCTCCGGGATGAGCTCCTGGGGGGAGCGTGAAGAAGGGGTTAATGTCTTCTGAGGGGGTTAATGTCTTCAGCAGGGGTTGTCTGGGGCTATCCGGCGTAGGACAGGACTTCTGAGACGTCTGTGTTTTCCTCTTCTCTGCTCAGAGGTATTTTTCGGTGGCTTTGGTACGGTGGGCTGGCCAGGCACGTAGGCCGAGGCCGAGTCCTGAGTGGGAAAGGTGCTGCTCCAAAGCGTATCGCTCCCCTTGGCATTTGAATTATTTGTGTGGTTGGAACAAACCGAAGCATGCGGAGTGGACGTTTCCGCCCCGGGCTCGCTCTCTGATGGCTTGTTGCCGCGGGGTGGGCAGCTGCGATTGGCAGAAGCGATTACTGTTTGCCTCCCTGGCTCTGAGGCTCCTGTTTTATCTGAAACCTTTACTGAAAAGCAACCTCTTCTCTCGCCGTCTTGATTTATCCCAGGCGGAGGGGTCTCACCTTTGGCGCTGTGTCAGCATTGCCCAGCTTTGAAAACACACAGGTTCCCTGGGCTCGGCCCCCAGAGACTCTGAGGTAGTAAGCCTCATCAGAGCCCAGGTGATTGTCATCTGCAGCCGGGTAGGCGCCGCCAGCATCCTCGGCTGATGGTTTTTCCCTCCACAGGTGTGTTCTGTTCAAGCTCAGTGGGGTGTGACTGTAATGTGAGCTGACCGGTATGTTATTAACAAGTGGATCATGACTTATCCAAATAGTCAGTGTTCTTAGTTCTGTTATGATTATTTTTTTAAATACATATTTTATTGATTTTTTTACAGAGAGGAAGGGAGAGAGATAGAGAGCTAGAAACATCGATGAGAGAGAAACATCGATCAGCTGCCTCCTGCACACCCCCTACTGGGGGATGTGCCCTTGACCAGAATCGAACCTGGGACCCTTCAGTCTGCAGGCCGACGCTCTATCCACTGAGCCAAACCGGTTAGGGCCTGTTATGAGTATTAAGTCAGTTTATTTATTTGATACTCACTCGTTATTCTTCATCCTTACAACGTGTTTTCTCTTCTTTCCACCTTTGGTTATAGTTGGGCACTTTTAGCACACTTGGTATTATTTCCTTTTTTTTCCATTATTTTTTTAAATTAAATTTTTGTTGAACTTACGGGGGTGACATTGGTTAATAAAGTTATATAGGTTTCAGGGGTACAATTCTGTGATACATCCATCATCTGTATATTGTGTTGAGCAGCATACTTTAGGTTATTTCTGTCACCAGATATCCAGCGAGAAAAGATATGATCATCCTTGTTAATACTTCAATATATGTCCTTATAATCCTGTGCACATTTATAACTGGACAAACTTTAAAATTTGGAGTCTTCCTGCTTATACGAGATATAATTTGGTAAACAGTTTCCTCATATAACATAGTGGCTTAACCTTTGAAGTTCTGATGGCAACCACGTCTTTATTCTTGTCTGGGTGTGCAGGGACAACCCAGACAGACGAGGCTCTGCTCCCATTGAGCTGAGGAAGCAGCTGGGGAGACACACAAAACTGTGGTAAACAAGGAAAGAATAATTACAAGTAGGAATAAGTGTATGAAGGGAAAGAGCAGGGTTCCTCATCGGGGAAATGGCTGCCACAGAGAAGGCATTTTATGAGGAAGTTGGCTTTGAGATTAGAAGGATAAGGAATCTGGGGGGGGGGGGGCGGGGGAGGAATGGGAGGAGGCAGGTGTGGGGTGGGGAATCCGATAGGAAAGGGTGGTACAGGCCAGGCAGAATCATGAGAAAGGGAGAAAGGAGGGAGATGTTGGTGATAGACTGATGCTTGTCGTGTTTCAGAAACTGAAGGCGTCCCGTGAGGCTGGAGTCTTCAGGCAGAGTGGGACAGGTGGTGATGGAGGGCTGACCAGGGACAGCTTTGCAGAGGGTCTTGGGAAATGGACGATTCAGACTTTAAGTACCTGGGAAATGATTGAAGGACGTTACACACCACACATCTTGCAATCACTTCAGAGCGATAGCATACTTTTCAGTCTCTGGGCTTCCTTTCATTGAGCTGCCCGAATTCCCAGGCGTGGTGGCTCTTCCGAGTGTTTGTTTTTGTCAAGTTGGTGGGTGGAGTGTGGACTTGGCAATTACTTTCTATGCGGTCCCTTGAACGATAATATGTACGGATAGTCCTGTCTTGATCTGTAGCGTAGCAAAGTTATTTCTTGCAGTCGGTAGCCCAAGAGCAGTGTTGTGTTGATTTGAACTAAGTCAATCTCTATAATGACTAATAGACTTCCTTCCACTGATTTTCGGGGGCATTTATTTTTCTAATTTTATGCTTCAAGCAATAAAAGAAGAATTCTGAGTCATACATTCTCTAAGGATGTCTCTGAGTCATAAAAGTTTAATACCAGGAAGGAACCTTGGAGTTAGTTATCTCGCCGATGTACAGATGCATGAAGTTAGGGACACAGTGAGTATGTGGTTTTGTCCAGGATTCTTCATTGGTTTAGTGGCACAGTTATTACTGGAAGAAAAAAAAAATCTTATCTCATAGCTCTGTATTCTTTTACTTTTTTCTCTCTCTCTTGTTAGCTGGTAAAATTGCTTTGAAATCAAGTAGCAAGTCTATAACTTCCTCTATTATTCCCCCATTTAAAACAAACTTACTTAAAAAGACCTGAACGGGTTGAAACAATGGAAAAGCTAACAATGTTAACCATAAACAAACAAATCTCTAGTTGTCTACTGAAGGGCAACAATGTAAGATCAAACTCACACTGCAGGAGGGCCAAAGAGGAGGGTTTTACTAGACTGTATTATGCGTCAACCTGGTCTCTATCAAGAACTGTGGGCTTGGAAGTTCTACTCAGGCTCATGCCACCTCTCCTGGAGGGGTGAACAGTTCCCATTCCGCCCTGTGTCGGTTAGACTGCTGTTGGCTGCACCTGAAAGAACGGAACAATTGACCAAACAAAAAGGAAACGTATTATCTCAAGGTAAGGGCTGGCCTGGCCAGTCCTGAAGGCTCCTCGGGTCTGTGATTGGCATCTTGGCCCTGCCTGTGTGCTGGTTCCCTCAGGCTAGTGGAGGTTAGTCACAGCCATCTGTGCAGCCCTCCCAAACACAGTCACCCCCCCTCCCCCCCAGGAAGGAGAGGGAACCACCTGCTTGTCTGTGCTTCTTTCCTAGGGAGCCCCTGGAAGGCTTCCTCACGTTTCATTGGTCAGCATTTCATCACATGCAAATGACTAAACCCTGGTTATCATGATTGATTTAGAATAGTCAGGAGCTGAGGATGGAGTTCCCTTTTCCTGAAGCACATGAATATATGGAAGCAACATGACTATGAGTAGATAACCTGAACAAAACCTGATTCTTTTAGGGAGGGGTGAATTTTAGGGGCAGAATACTGTATTAGAGTGATAGCTCTCTCTCTCTATCTTTATGTGTACATATATAGATAGATATGTGAACTATCTATATATATATTTTTTAAAACAAGCTTTGTAGACAGCATGTGTTCATTCAGAAAAGAATGCTGTGTGATGAGGGCACTTGAAACTATTCACTTAATGACAAAGGGACAAGACATAGGACATGATGACTCAGGTGTGTTTGCCAGTGCCACCAAGCAGTTCTCCCGTTCTCAGTGGACACCAACTGTTTCCTACACATGGAATAGGCACAAGTCTGGCATTATCCACGTGGAAATAGTGTCAGAGCCCAGAGGTCAGGAGCTCAGTCCCACAGTACTGCCCCCTGATTCAGGCACCAGTCACAAGTCTGGGCTGTCACCTGCGCTTCTGGCCAGCCAGCTATATATTGGAGGTGCCCATGACCCCTTCCTCGGGTTTGGTTAATTTGCTAGAGCGGCTCACAGATAGAAACATTTGCTTATGTTTACCAGTTGGTTATAGAGAGTATTATAATGGTCCAGACAAACAGCCAGATGAAGAGGTACATAGGCTGAGGTCTGGAATCATCCTGGAATAGTATAAATCAAACTGCATGAAAAAGGCTCTGTGTGTATGCCAGGATGTAGGATCTGTTTCATGAAATAGGTGGTATAATTCCACGTTTGTAAACAGAGGTGAGTGACATCCTTTCCTGCTTTAAGACAAAGGGCAAGAAAATCCAGGGGCCTCGAACCGTGCCAGGAAGACAGGAAGTCCTCAAAGAATGGAGGAAGGGGTATGGAAGGCACAGAAACCAGCTTGAAGGAGCTCCCACTCCTCTGGGTCAGGCTGAGCATCAAATTGAAATAGGTAACCGTGGGTCCTATTTGCATAAACTAATAAATGAACTACGTGAAATTTGGTGAGGACTGAGATATTTACATAGTACCTGCCCACAAAATGCTCATCCGTTAATATCATTGGGAAAAAAAGAAATATTGTTGCAGTGGAGAAGACAGGCAGACACTACCTTACTAAGCAATCAAAAGGAGCAGCGTCAGTAATGGGACACACCAGACACACACCAGGTGAATAGATGCAGCGAGAACACAGCGTCACTTCTGTGACATTCCCGCTAAAGATGCGAAATCCGGGACTAGTCAGAGGAACATATAGCAAATTCACCTCGAAGGACCATCTACCACCTAACTGGTTTTCAGAAATGTCGAGTTCATGAAAATCGAGGAAAGACTAGAATGAAGGAGGTTAGAGAGACATGACGAATGGTAAAGCATGACTCTGACCCGGATTCTTTCACTGTAAGGGGCGTGATTGAGACATTTGGTGGAGTTTGAATGGGGTTTGTGAATCCATTGTTAGTAAACGTATCGGCTGTCCATTTCCTGATGTGATGATTGTGTTGTGGTTGTGTCGGAGAATGTCCTCGTTTGTAGGAATTACACACAGATGGGTGTCAGGGCTTCAGGTCAGCGAGTTATGAGTCTCAGGTGGTTCAGGGAGAAAGAAGGTACTTGCAACTTTTGTTGTAAGTTTGAGATTGTTTCCAAAACAAAGCAGCTGCTACCTAGACATCACATGGGTCCCCCAAGGATACAGTGAGTCTCTGGTTGTGCAGATTTATTGCAACAGAAGTTGAACGTTCCCTCGCTGAGCTGGGGTTCTTTCTCAGGAAGCCCCTAGAAGAAACGTCTCGTGGTGTCAAGGGATGCTGTGCACCTGGAAGACTGGTCTTCGTGACATTCTGAGTCCCAAATTCTAAGATTCTGCATATCTGGTTACATATCAAAGTAGTGGTTGAATGTATTAAATGATGTGTATGCCTTCAGCTTGTACAAATCAGAGGAGATTGACCTCTCATAGCTGTCAGCAGGTGTTAGTTAAAACTGTTCTCTAAAGACTGCGTATACTAAGGGCTGGATATCACTCTCTATAAGAAGTTAATGGTGTAATTGGGTAAAAGGGGCATTGACAAAGTATATGACTCCTCCCGCCCCATAAAGTAGTATATAGTAAGTGCCAGGTCATTGGTACCAATGCTCTGCGGTTCAGACCAGGAGGATGTTTCTGTGAGCTTCAGTGATTGAGGAGGGCCTTGACAGAGGTAGAGTATTGGCTTGGGTGTTGGAGATGAGTAAGACTTAGGTATGTGTGAAGTAAGAATGGCAGGGGAGAGCATTCCGTGCACACGAGCCTCCGCAAATGGGCAGGATGTGTCCAGGGACAATCAGAAGACCAGTCTGACAGGTTTGGAGGTTTCACATAGAGTTCTGCTTTCACGGTTGTATGGTTAGGGAGATAGCACTAGTTTCCATAAAAGAGAAAATGGAGAGGACACTAATGACTGGGGCAGCTACCAGCCATCAGGCACTGTGTTAGATGGGTTTTAACTAATCAAGCTCATTCATTCATTCATCTCTTTGAATCTGTTCAGGCTCGCTCTCTCTCTCTCTCTCTCTCTCTCTCTCTCTCTCTATATATATATATATATATATATATATATATATATATATATATATTGATTTCAGAGAGGAAGGGAGAGGGAGAGAGAGATAGAAACATCAATGATGAGAGAGAATCATTGATCGGCTGCCTTCTGCACACCCCACACTAGGGATTGAGCCTGCAACCTGGGCATGTGCCCTGACCAAGAATTGAACCTTGATCTCCAGGTTCATAGGTTGACATTCAACCACTGAGCCACTCCAGCCGGGCTGAATCTATTCAGTCTTACACGATTGAAAGTGAAACATGTATCCAGAGGGAAAATGACTTTGTCAGAGTCACAAACATAGCTAATTAAAAGGCAATTTGAATTTGGAACCAGACTGGCGTGACTTCCAAGCCCATTTCTACTACCCCGGCTGCTTCTTACACCTGGAAGGAGTTAGAGGGCGGTGATAGAGACTGGGGGTCTTGACTGTATGCATAGACTATCGGGAAAAGGAGAATGTCTCTCAATACCTTCCCTCGTGTTGCGATGGAGGTGCCCAGGGGATGTGCCTGTGAGAGGTGGGTTACCAGAAAAGAGCATGAAGTCTGAGGAAAGGGCCAAGGACTGAATCCTGAGGGAAACCTATTTAAGGGACAGTCAGAAGAAGCACACGGATGGGATCACGAAGAGGAGCATCCAGAGGGGTTGGAAGACAACAGGAGAGTGTGGTATCGCAAAAGTCAGGAGAGGAGGCGTGTGGTCGGCAGAGTTGACCACTACAGAGAGGCCAAGGGAGATGCGGAGGAAGAGGTGTCCCTAAGGAGCACGAGGGGATGAGAACGAAGACACTCTCGGGCAATGCAAGCTGGCCGCACAGACCCCCGGAGCAAGGGCCAGGAGTGTTAGTGCCGCGGCCTCATTCGAAGAACTCTGTGCTGCACGCTGCTGAGCTGAATGTTTGTGGTGGTTTCTCTGTCATGGCCTTCTTTTCGGTTATTTAGTTTGAGCTCTGAAGAACTGTTTTTATCTGTAATAGTTGGCCAAAATATGTGTTTGAATGAATGATAGGAAGCATGAAAAAAAAAAAAAGTACTGCTAGACCTGCAGTGTAGACATCAAGCAAGAGCGTTAGATATTAAAATGCAGCCTGGAGTCAGAGCCGAAACTTGGGAAGAACACAAGTTTCCATCAGTAGCAGGATGGAAAAATAAATTGCGGTGTTCATACAATAGAATCACGAGATAACAGAGATGCATGAACTCCAGCTACATGTGTCGGCATGAATTCATCTCACAATCATAACACTGAGCCAAAGAAGGGAGACGCAAAAACAATACTTACTCTGCGCGTCTGTCTATATAAATTAAAAAAAACAAGCAACACTCATCTGTGGTGTTAGAGGCCAGGAGAGTGGTTAATTTTGGAGAGGGGAGACGGAGCAGGGAGGGCTGGGGGAGGGCTTCTGGGCTGCTGGTAGTGATCTTCACATAGGAGTGTCATACAGGTGTGTTTGCTTTGGTAATTTTTGGTAATTTTTTTATGTGTGGATCGCATACCTCAGCAAGATGTGTTTTCAAATAAAAAAGACAACGGGGAGCCTTCAAAGAAATGGTTGAGGAAGCAGTGGGAAAACCGGCAAGCAATTGAGAGTTGGTGGAAGTCCTTTGACCTTAGGGATGCCATCGTAAAGCTCAGGGCAGCCAATATCTGCTGAAGGTACGTCATTCCTTCAGCGGATCTGCAGAGACTGGAAGAGCAACTGCCAACTACGCGTGGGAAGCAGCGTTTGCACACACGTACATACACACCTGCATATCATGCGTTGGCATCTCATAGCTCCTCGGTACAGTGTGTGGATTTGGGCAGTGCGCTCAGACCCAGCCAGGCACCCCACCTCCCTGCCTGCAGTTCCTGTGTTCTGTGGCTATGGTTTTCATAGACTTTCTGGTGCCTGTTCAGCTTCTCTCCAGGTCACTTTCTGATTTCATGTTGCGTCTCAGATGCCCTCAAGATTTGCACGTTTATAAGACGTTTTTAACCCCAGGTTGTGCGTAACTAGCTCGGTTGGTTTGTGTCCAAGAAGTGCAGACAAATTCTGCTATTAGTTTGTCAAATAAAGTGAAATCTTTCACCACTGCATAAAGTAGATACTGTGTCCCAAAGTGAAGCAAGAGTTATTTGTGGATAATTGGTTGTCTGCTGTTGGCTACATCAAGGATTTCCTCCTTTAGTTAGGCCAGAAGATACCGAAGTTGATTTCCTTACATGTGCAAGTTCTTCATCTTCAGGTTTATTTCAGGTGGAACTTGGCTTTTCTTTGGGAGAAAGGTGACTCACTTGTGAGGAATTTTAAATAGTTAAGCAAGGCAGAGGCCTGTTTTTCAAAGTTTTATAAATTTTCAATGGTCTGCACTCTGTCGGGATTCACTTTCGTCTCTTCCTAACCCCTTATGAGTTAGATGCTCATGATAATTCTGATTAAGACACTAAAATTCCCATGTGTTTGGAGTGAATGGAAAAGAAGCTCTGTATTAGGTGAAAATGAGATTTTATTTTATTTTTTTAGTTTGGACTGGTTCCAGTAATTGACATTGCTAGCAAAAGGAGTATTTGACTTTTCTCTCTTTTTAGGGAACGAAGGTGATTTTTGCCTGTATTCGAAATCAGTGGCTATGAAAGGTGACTTTCAAATGTGTGCCTCACAAAGAGAAGAAAAAAAAAGCTGGGCGGGGAAGGAATTCTTATGAACTAAGCTAAAAAGTTGCATACTTTAAACATCACTGCAAAATAACTATGTAAACTTAAGGCAGATACCACACTTCATAATGTGGAACTTATTGTTTCCGTACTTTATTGGGTAAACTTACCATGTTGCATGTATTAGTTCTTAGAGCATTGGTTCAGTTGTGTGGGGGGAAAAATCCATAACTTGTTAATCCATCCTGTACTTTTTTTTGTTTGTGAACTAAGCCATTCATTCATTTAAGCAATTAGTACATTTGATTATTCACCAACCATATGCTATGTTTAGGAGATACAGAGAATAGAATCCAATCTATTTAACCTAAATTGGGAAGGAAAGACAGGCATGGACATAATTACAGCAGTGTGATCCATGCTGTGATAGAGATATGGATGGCAGGCTGCAGGAACCCATAAGAGGGTTGGGGGGTGGAGGTAGGGGGAGTAAAGGGAAGCTTTCAGAAAGAGTTTTGGCCTCACATTGAATTTGTTTCTCATATATGCGGTCCCCCCCCCCTCAATATGTAAATGATCCTAGTGGAAAACTTGGAAAGTACAGAAATATATAAAGACAGTAAGATTCACCCATAATTCAGTTCTCATTTCCTAAGAAAATCACTGTTAACATTTTGGAGTATCTCCTCTCAGACTTTTTTCCTTTGCATATGCTTTCTACTCAGTTTCCATACCACTGTATAGACAATGTTGCGTCCTGTTTTTCCCATTTAACATTGGTTCAAACCTAGTATCATCTTATTAAAATTATAAAAATATTGCATTTAACACATCTGTACAAGGATTATTTCTCCTTTTATTTATGATTACAATGTTTTCTTGGCATACAGACTCCTAGAGGTAGAATCAGTTGGTTAAAAGATGTGAATAGATATAAAGCTTTACATTTTATGAAGTGCTTTTCAAAATGGTTGACTTGAAATGTCTACTCCCACTGACAGACCACTCTAACGTTGAAGTAGACCACTCTACTAAAGGAAGAGTCAATAAACAAAATAGATGAACTAGCAAGTAATGGTCTGAGAGAACCTAGAAGAGTAAGTGCTATAGAGAGATCCCACCAGCAAAGGATGGATGAATCGTTGGGTTGGTGACTGGGGGAGTTGGTATATGGCAGGGTGTTAAATAACCAGGTTACAGTGAGCAGAGAAATGGTGGAGTGGGTGTGGTTCATTCCAGAATCATAGCTGTGAAGGGCAGGAAAGAGTGGGCTATGAGGAAGAGGGGCTGTAGATTTGATAGAAGGTGCTATATTGTTTGTTTTTCAAGATGGGTGAGGCAAGACGTAGGCATATTCGTGGGTATGAGGGAAGCTCGAGGAAGTGGGAGAGGGGTCCGAGCTCTAGGGCTACCTCGTTTCCTGGGACAGGAGGAAGGGTGCTCAGGATGGGAGTGGATGTAGGTAAGCTGGTTGGAAGTTGGAGTAGTTTCTAATAGATTTTATTTTTCTCTGAAATAGAAGGCAAGACAATGGGTGAGGATGAAGGGAGTGGTAGAAAAAGATTGAGGTGTAGGGGAACAGGGTTACTTTCTAATGCCGTGATGGTCAAGCTGTTTAAGGACAACTAGGAAGATCACCAAGCAGTGTCCAAGGGTCTCTTGAGGTTGAAACCACAAATTTGTACAGTTTCCCATGTGTGGATCTGGGGGAATTCTCTGCAGTTCCTAGCAGCCCAGGTGCAGGGGAAAAGCAAAGTAATCAGTTAGTCATCTGAAAAAAAATTTTCTTACAAGTAACTTTAAACTTAAGTACAGGGAGGTGTATCTATAATAATAAAAGCATAATATGCTAATTAGACTAGACAGCCGAACAACCTTCCCGACGTCATTCCAGATGTCCTTCCTGATGAAGCCGCAGCAGCAGGGCCGAGGCAGAGGCGGTTAGGGGCAATCAGGCAGGCAGGCGAACAGTTAGGGGTGATCAGGCAGGCAGGCAGAGTGGTTAGGGATGATCAGGCAGGCAGGCGAGTGGTTAGTGGCGATCGGGTAGGCAGGCAGAGGCGGTTAGGGGCAATCAGGCAGGCAGGCAGAGTGGTTAGGGCGATTAGGCAGGCAGGTTAGGCTCCAGCGGTCCTGGATTGTGAGAGGCTGCAGGCCGGGCTGAGGGAACATCCCCCCACCCCACCCCACCCCGTGCCCGAATTTTGTGCACTGGGCCTCTAGTTCTCTCATAAATGAGCAAAAAGAAGCAGAGATTGACTCCCATGTAAATCTGGTGAGCAAGCCCTGTCAGACCTTGGCACTGCCCTGTTCCCTTTTAATTCATAGCACTTGTAGTTATGTTTTAGAAACATTGGTAATAAAAAAGGAGAAAATGGTTGGGCAAAGAAAAATTGGTATAGATAGGTCTTAAATAAGAAACAGGAGCCCTGGCTGATTTGGCTCAGTGGATAGAGTGTCAGCCCGTGGACTGAAGGGTACATACCTTGGTCAGGGCACATGCGGGAAGCAACCAATTGATGTATCTCTCTCACATCGATGTTTTCTCTCTCTTTCTCTCCCCCTCCCTCCCACTCTCTCTAAAAATCGATGAAAAATATACTCTAGTGAGAGGATTTTTTAAAAAAAAGAAACAGGTTATAGAGGATTGAGCTAGGGGAAAGGGGAAAAAAAAGGCAGCATTACTGTATTGGGGGTGCACGAATAATTTGGTCAATGGAAGTTTAGAGAAACAATGGAAAAGAAGGCAAGAGAGCATGTACAAAGGCCATTCAGTTTGTGTGCTACCTAGACATTTTACATGACCAATACTTTAAAAATTAACATCCCGGCCGGCGTAACTCAGTGGTTGAGTGTCAACCTATGAACCAGGAGGTCATGGTTCAATTCCCAGTCAGGGCACATGCCCGGGTTGTGGGCTCGATCCCCAGTGTGGGGCATGCAGGTGGCAACTGATCAGTGTTTCTCTCTCATCATTGATGTTTCTGTCTCTCCCTTCCTCTTCCTTCCTCTCTGAAATCAATAAAAATATATTTAAAAAACTAACACGAAGACGAGTTTGTTCCAAGGAAAATGGCCAAGTTGTTTGATAATGGTGCTGTATAAATGGTACCAGAGCAGTAACTGTGTGATGTGTTAGGGGTGGACCATTGTCCATTTTCACATCCGTGGATAATTATTATTTTTATGAGAAAAGTTCATACAGTTTGATTCTCTCCTAAACGATTATGAAGAAATCATTTCTTTATCCGGTTTACTCTTCTTTTTTCCCCTCTTATATGGTTTTGAGTGACATCAGTTTTCAGATGGCTTTGTAAACAACCATTCTCGGGAACAGTAGCTATTAAATGGGTTTGAAGGCTGCTTGACAATGATGGAAAAAAAATATTACTTCCCAAAGGCCTGCAGTGAGGCCGCCGGTTTTTATGCCAGGGGAAGGCCAGTTCTCACCGCAAGAATTTCCCGG
The DNA here is from genome assembly GCF_951640355.1 of Cnephaeus nilssonii. Lineage (NCBI taxonomy): Eukaryota > Metazoa > Chordata > Mammalia > Chiroptera > Vespertilionidae > Cnephaeus > Cnephaeus nilssonii. Next base: position 29,404,571 of record NC_137090.1, on the reverse strand, counting down.
TAACCTTTCATGATTGAAAACATATTACTTGCTATTCAAAAGCACAGGCAAATTAGTGAGGAGCGTTTCTAAAATAAGCCCAAGGGTTAGACATGTAATTTGAGGATGACACATCATGATGGTAAAGTGTGTTTCCTTCTGTGTTTTGTTTTAAACTGTAGAAAGGGCACGCAACGCCTCAATTCGGCCCTCGATGTGTTTTCACAGCTGTACGATGCGCACACTTGATGGTTAAGGGACTGCTGGTTCCAAGTGCATATGCCTTACTACCTGATGTTTACTTCTAACAACGCATTCCTTCTCCTGTGTCATAATATATATTTACGTAACTTCAGTGCATGCGAGTGTTAGGGAACTTGGTATTGTCTTTGAAATGGTCCTCTAAAAGCCTCCTTATTATAGGGCTATTCCCTGAAAGCATGTGTTTTAAGGAACAAATAGGACTTTTGGGACTTTTGTGTTGCCTGAGCCCAGTGACACATCTTTACAGTGCGGGCAGGGGAGACTGTGGTTAGATAGCATCTGCACCGATAGTTCAAACTGCAGGTAGTCACTGACACCCTAAACAAGAGTGTTCTATCGGGAGCGAATCCATTTTAGGCCCAGCATGACTGTCGGGGAGCTAACGACAGAGGACAGTGACTCGTCAAGCACACCAGACCTCTGCAACATCCGGAACATTCCATTTCCTTGATCCCTCTGAGATGCGACTGCCACGGAACCACTTGCTTTCTTATAGGAATGGAAAGAGAGAGATGAGCCCCACCTGTGTGGCTCAGGGGTTGAGTGTCAACCGAGGCACCAGGAGGTCACAGTCCAATTCCCTGTCAGGGAACACGCCCAGGTTGCGGGCTTGATCCTCAGTAGGGGACGTGCAGGAGGCAGCCAATCAGTGATTCTCTGTTATCATTGATGTTTCTATTGCACTCTCCCTCTCCCTTCCTCTCTGAAATCTATAAAAAAAAAAAACATATTTTTTTTAAAAAAGAGAAGTGAATTAACTTTCTGTGTAACTTTTTACTTTGACGTAATTTAAAATGTCTGAAAAGGTACAGGAATTCCCATATACTTTTCACTCAGATTCACCCATAGTTTGGCATTTGCTCTATGACCTCCTCCTCTGATATTTGAGAGTAACTGCAGACATCAAGCCCCTTTACCCCTCATGCGTCAGCGTTCACTTCCTAAGGACAAGCAGAGCCTCTTACATAACCACAGGACAGATATCAGAAGCAAGAAATTTTACTTTGGATTAGATCATAGTCTTGTACCAAAGTCCATTCTTAGATGTTGCCAATTGCCTCCAATAATATCTTTTATAGCAGTGTACTTCCTGGTCCAGGATTCATATCATATCTCTTTCATCTCACTTAATCTTAAACAAACAACCTGTTTTAAGTGAAATGGAGGGAGACACACTTTTCATTGCATGCTTTTATTGCATGCATATCACCTTTAGCATCTTCTCTGAAACAGAAACTTGGATTTTTTTAATAGCAGGTATCACGTAGGACATACTTGAACTTCATGGCTTCTCAGTTGCGACCTTTTCCAGCAGACGAGTTCCTTTCTGCCCAGGCGACCATTGGTCCTTACTCAGTCTTGCTGTATAGGGACTGTCGTGTGCAGACTACAGTACTAAGCTTGCTTTTGTTCAGGCCTGTCTTTCCCAGCCTGCGAGAGCTGCTCTTTCATCCCATTGGAACGCTGAGTGTAAGTTCTGCTGAGACAGTTCCAAAGTACGTCCTGCAGCTTATCTTTAGCTGAGGAAAGAGGACAAGTGGCCACCGTCCTTTTGCTTAGGCCCAGCGGTTCACTTTCTCCTCGCTAGGCTATAATTATTCTCTGGAGTACGTGGACAAACAGCATATGCTTGTGATTTCAAAAGCACTCCTAACCTTCCTCGTGTTTGTTCCGTTGAAAATTGCACAGCAGCCTGGCCAGCGTGGCTCAGTGGTTGAGTGTCGACCTAGGCACCAGGAGGTCTCAGTTGATTCCCAGTCAGGGCACATGCCTGGGTTGTGGGCTCAATCCCCAGTGTGGGGCGTGCAGGAGGCAGCTGATCAATGATTCTCTCTCATCATTGATGTTTCTATTTCTCTCTCCTTCTCCCTTCCTCTCTAAAATAAATAAAAAATCCTATATAATAAAGAGGTAATATGCAAATTGACCATCACTCCAACACTTAAGATGGTCACCCCCATGTGTTCAAAGATGGTTGCCCCCATGTGGACACAAGATGGCCACCACAAGATGGCCAGCAGAGGAGGGCAGTTGTGGGCGATCAGGCCTGCAGGGGAGGGCAGTTGGGGGGGACCCAGGCCTGCAGGGGAGGGCAGTTAGGGGGGACCAGGCCTGCAGGGGAGGACAGTTAGGGGCTACCAGGCTGGCAGGGGAAGGCAGGGGCAATTGGGCCAGCAGGGGAGCAGTTAGGCATCGATCAGGCTGGCAGGGGAGTGGTTAGGGGCAATCTGGCAGGCAGGCAGGCGAGGGGTTGGGAGCCAGCAGTCCTGGATTGTGAGAGGGATGTCCGACTGCCCATCAGACATCCCTCGAGGGGTCCCAGACGGAGAGGGTGCAGGCTGGGCTGAGGGACACCCCCCCTCCTGTGCACGAATTTCATGCACCAGGCCTCTAGTATATTATAAAAAAAAAGAAAAAATTGCATAGCAGTTTTCTGTACTGATGTTTCCTTCTATGAAAGTGTAGCGGTATAGAAATTCTGCTTCCCACAAGATAGGAAGAATTCCCAATTTGAGGTTTCTTTTAATAGAGATAGGGTCTACTAGTAAATGGAATCAAATAACTAAGAAATCCAGTACAGTTTTGAAAGGGTTATTTTGTTTAATGTTTTGGTTCTACAAAGATGGGACTTATACTATCATCGAATCTCTGTATTCTGTCTTGATTATTGAAATTTTTAGGGCATGAGTGGGGGGGGGAGGAGATGGAAGGGTAATGAGGGAATAAGGACACATATGTAACACCTTAATCAATAAAGAAATTTATTTTAAAAATTTTTATAAATGTTTGACTACAAAAGATTAGAATGTTCTTCCCAAAGTTTTTTCTTTTGTTCTTCCCAAAGTTTACCTAGGAGTGTGCTTTCTTAGTATTTATATTGTCAGTCTGTTGTCCTTTTTATTTAATGAATTGAAAATTTCTGATAGTTTTTGTACATACAAGTTTTCATTAGTATCACTATTTTAATTTACTTTTGTAAGAATGTATTTTTATTTCATAAAGCCCCAAGGTAGACTTTTCACACCAAGACATATCTAGATACTTACCTATCGGTGACCTGCATTAGTGAATCTGCATGACACCGTATTTGCTGATCTGCTGTGCTGATGAGCTATCAGAGTAATGTGTGTGATCACATGATGTATATGTACTTTTGGGGTGATGCCTGAAATGATGTTAAACTAGGTCTTCTGCTCTTCAACTTTTCAGAGTGAAGAACAGAGCCACATGGTGTCACCCTATGAGCTAATTCCTCATCTTGTTTGATTTGTTAAGCCCAAGTTTCATTGCAGGCCAATTCCTGAATTGTGAGGCACAAAGGCTATGTGGGGCAGGGCCAGACCTAAAGTCTCAGTTCTATTGCAGAAGAAGATGAGAGGGAGTAAGTGCCGGGTAGGAAACCCCTAGAGTTCACTCTGCAACCCTTCACACTCTCTGTATGTCCATCTCCAGCTGCTCAGTCCTCTCTGCACCAGCAACCTTTCAGTTATCCGAATTCAGCACAGTATTTTGTCCTATAATTTTTTCAGAGGTTCACATCTTGTACAGTAAGATCATCAAATAATATTTTCCCTTCTTTCAAAGGGCAAAGCATGGGTGTAGAAAGCCACCACATGAGTGGAAAATGTTGTTGGAGCGGAAATCCCATCATTTCTGTGGTGATGGAAATATTCTATATCTGCCACAGTCTAATATAGTAGCCACTAACCACAGGTGGCTGTCGAGCCCTTGAAATGTGACGAGTGCAACTGAGGAACTGAACTTTACATTTACATCATTTTCATTAACTTATGTTGAAATCGCCAAATGTGGTCCGTGTCTACCACATTGGATTGTGCAAGCTAGCACTAGCACTCACACTCACCCATCTTCGACTCCGCGCACATCCCTCCACCTCTCCGAACTCAGGCTACTCACCTGAAAATGAGGATTATACTTCCCCTGCCTGTCACAGAGACTCGAGAACCAAATAACAGTATAGATATAAAAGCTCTTTGCAAGTCATACATTGAAAATATAAAATGACATTATCATTATTTTGCTACCCCTGTCTCTTTTCATAGCAAAGCTAGAAGCAGCCACTTTTGGTTGATTACCTCAGTCCTATTATTTCTCCTGTTCTACGGCTGATTATTTCTTTTAGTGGGAATAAACCTCGAGTCTATTGTGTAAGTGGGGAGAGAAAGCAAAATTAAAATAATAGGGTAAATAGGGAGAGGAAGTAAGATGAAAACAACTTATTATGAACTATTGTTGAACCTGATATTAGCTCTTAAACAAGTTTGAAAGTGAGAATTGAAGACAGATTTTTAAAAAATATTTTTTATTTCAGAGAGAGGAAGGGAGAAGAGAGAGATAGAAACATGAATGATGAGAGAGAATCATTGATCAGCTGCCTCCTGCACGTGCCCCCCCCCCCCCCCCCCCGCACTGGGGATTGAGCCCGCAACCCGGGCATGTGCCCTTGACTGGAATCGAACCTGGGACCCTTCAGATCACAGGCCGACGCTCTGTCCATTGAGCCAAACCAGCTAGGGCGAAGACAGATTTTTTTTTCAAGTGAAAACTTTACTTATAAAAATGGTCCTTATTTTTTAAAAAAGGAATCAAGACAGGAAGTTATAAAGAGGAAAGTAAAAAACACAAAATCTCACCACCCAGAATAGCGATTTTCAGTGTTTTGGTGTGTCCTACTAGAGTCCTTTTCTTGTATATGTGTAACTTTCTTAAAAACACAAATATGGGAACTTGCTGATTTAGCCTGCATTTCCTGCATTTTTCACTTGAAAAAATGTATTATTGATATTTTCACATGCCAATAGATATACATCTACTTTAAAATACCTATAGGTTCCTAATTACAAACATAATAACAAAGTTATACAAAGTTAAAAATTCAAGCATTGCATAAATATAAAATGTACAAAGAGAAATTCCCAGAATTTACATCCTCTTCACATAATTGTTGGTGTATATTTATTCTATCCTTATATAAACACATACATGTGTATGTACATATTAATGTTACTTTAAAATTTATTTTTATAAAAACTAGACCACACTATAATCATCTTAAACTTGCCTTTTTCACTCAGCAGCATATGTTTTACACATTTATTTTATACTAGAGGCCCAGTGCACGACATTCGTACACAGGGCGGGGAGCGTGGGGGAGAGGGGTGGTCCCTCAGCCCGGCCTGTGCCCTCTTGCAGTTGGACATCCCCTGAGGGGTCCTTAGCGCTGCCACAGAGGCAGGAGAGGCTCCAGCCTCCCCCGTTGCGCTCACCAGCCAGGAGCCTGGCTTCTGGCTGAGCAGTGCTCTCCCTGTGGGAGCGCACTGACCACCAGGGGGAAGCTCCTGCATTGAGTGTCTGTCCCTTGGTGGTCAGTGTACGTCATAGCGACCGGTCGTTCCGCCATTCGGTCAATTTGCATACTAGGGTTTTATTATATAGGATATTATTTACTGTATTCCATACAGGTTGTTTAATCAATTTAACCGTGAGCTCATTTCAGTTTTTTGTTAATAAAGATATGATTATGCTAATGAATGTGTGTGTGTGTATGTGTGTGTGTGATTTTTTTAATATAGATTCCTAAAAGTAAAATAGGAGTCAAAGTGTGTGTACATTTAAGTTTTTCCTTTTGTTTTTTAAAAATGTGTTTTCATTGACTTTTTAGAGAGAGAAAGAGAAACATCCATCAGCTGCCTTCTGCATATGCCATGACTGGGAATTGAACTGGCGTTCTCTTGGTGCACAGGAAGACACTCAACCCACTGAGCCACACCAGCCAGGGCTAACATTTTTACACCCATTACTAGATTGTTCGGTAGCAAGTGACATGAATTCAACAGAACATGGAAGTGTCTTCAACATGGGTATTGCCATATTCATTTGGGAAGAATACGTTCTATTGTTGTTAATGGATTTTCTTTGCGTTAATCCTCGTCTGAAAAATAACTGGGTGAGTTTATTTGTAATCCTTAGGGAATTATAGATCTCACATTTTGCCTGTAGTACATTGATGAACCCACTGCCTGTTCTTCAGTCTGGATTCCTATGTGTGTACACTACTTCTTTCTCTCTTATTTTAATCTCTTCTATTCCTCAGAGGTAGGGGAAAAGAAGGAAAGTTGGTGACTTTGGATTTCCTTTGGCATACCACATAGAACACATGATTTAGTGACTAAGAGACATAAGGCTGGTAGTCAGTGCTAAGCATTCCATTTGATTCATTCAACATTCCATTACTAATTTAGCTGGTTGTGCAGCTTTAAATACATTTTATATAAACACACTTCTCCACTTTCTGTTTGGTTACAGGAGTTTGTTCTCTATAGACACTCAGTGTGCTATAGGAGCTTTAGAATAAGAAGATGGTTGTCTGCTTCTTTGGTTGGCTGATACTTTTTTTTTCTGTTCTATATACTTTATTTAAAAAAAATTTTAATTTTGCCCTGGCTGGTTTGGCTCAGTGGATAGAGTGCCGGCCTGTGGACTAAAGGGTCCCAGGTTCGATTCCAGTCAAGGGCACATGCTCGGGTTGTGGGCACGATCCCCAGTAGGGGGCATGCAGGAGGCAGCCAATCAATGATTCTCTCTCATCATTGATATTTCTATCTCTCTCTCCCTCTCCCTTCCTCTCTGACATCAATAAAAAATATATATATATAAAAAAATTTTAATTTTACTTTTTATAATGTTACATGCAATAATCATTTCAAGAAAAATGATTTTAAGTATAATAATATTACCAAAACTGTACTAACATAGTATAATATCACAAAAGTTGTAGGAAATATTAAAAATCTGCAAATAACAGGATTACTTCTATTACTTTCTAAAATATTTTTTTCTCTATTTTTGCTCATCAGTTTATGTTGTTTATTATATTCCACAAATGAGTGAGATCATGTGATATTTATTTTTCTCCGACTGGCTTATTTTGCTGAGCATAATGCTCTCCAGGTCCATCTGTATTCAATCATAGGCTCCAATTACTCACACACACAAACACACACATACACATTTTGGATTAAAACTTGAATTTAAGAATATCTGTCCTTAAAGAGAATTAGAAATAAAGCAAGTGACAATATAACCATACAAAATAAAAAACAACAACATACCACACCAGGGTATTGACAGAAAGAGTGATTTGGGTTAGGTAGAACCTTGCAGAACTTCCTAGAAGAAATTGCATACTTACCTGGATTTTGAAGTTGGTGAGATCTTGTAGTCTGGGCACATAGAGCAGGAAGTGCATTCTAAATGAGAGTGGGGGGAGGGCACGTGAAACACCATGGGTGGAAGGTGGAGTGCCAGCAACATCTTGCAGCTTTCTCTGATTGGAGTAGATCACCTGACCCAAGAAAGAATGCAGGTAGCTTAGAGGGAGAAGGAGAAGAAATATAAAGACTTTGAGGAATAGCAAATATTTCTGAAACACCATCAATATAGTGTCCGTCTGAACCCTAAGAGTCCTGAGTGACCCCTGTCCACTGAGACACTGTTGGGATGAACTGTCTCAGAAACCTTGCAGCCCGCTAAACTGATGGCGCGTCAGCTCCCGTGCTCCTGGTCATCTCCCAAAATGTCATCTGTATTCTTGTTCTCATACTGCTTCTTGCTTCTCCCTTCTGACCCAGGATTAGCAACCCACGCTCCATCGCATCTATCTTCTTTCTCAGCCTGTAACTGCATTGTCCCACTGTCGCTCAGGGACCTCACCTGGCCAAAGCCCAGCCGTGGACCTATCGGATTGTTCTTTTCTGTTTCCCTCTGTGCATTCAATATTGGGGCTGCTGAGACTTGCTGGGGGAAATTACGTACAGATAGGTATCAATAAGTGTATAGTTGTTAACCTCACGTGGATCTTAAGACTGCAGGGATTCCTCCTGTGCTTCCCTGGGCTACTCGCTCTTAGTCTGCAAAGCGTCTACTTCATATTCTTCCCACTAATCTCGTATTTCTATCGTGTCCCCTCTCTCCTGCATCCTCCTCCTGCTTCTCAGAGAAATACTTCTCTAGATCTGAACTCCCCTTCCTGCCGGTACATCTAAACGCCGTGTCTTCCCCCCCTCCCTCCCTTCCTGTTACTGTACAACACGTGCTAACCCTCCTCTCTTAGGCCAGTCCCGCCTACCCTCCCAGGGATCCCGTCTCTTCTACCCTCCCAGGAACACTGGTCTCTCACTTGTTTTGTTCTTCCGAATCTTCACCCTTGCCCTCTGACCTGGACCCTTCCCTACAGCATTCAGGTCTTAGTGGACACCTGTTGTTTCTTCTGACTATCCCTCCTTCCAATCTAGTCAAATGGTAACTTGGGGAGCCACAATTTAAATATAAGACCCTCATCCTCATTGGCCACCGTTGATTGGTCCAGGAGTGGACACCTGACTCAAGCAGGAACAATCACAGTTCTTCAGCAGGATTTTATATTTGAAATGAAATGATTTTGCTCTCTCTTTTGGTAGCTGAAATTCAGAATGTGCCTATTTTGGAACTGTTGGGAATCAACTTCTGCATGAGGATTGAAGAGTAGAAAAAATAATAGTGGTAGAAGAATGAGGTGAATGAGAGAGAGAGAGAGAGAATATGAATGAATGAATATGAATGAGTTATAACCAAAAGACAAAAACGGCATTTCCTGAGTTCTTTACAAGCACCGATTCACGTTCCTTTCCATGTCATGACCCACTAGGAAGTGATAATATCAATAGTACCTACTGAGGGGAAGGAATAAGGCTGCGCTTATGGCTAGTGTGGGCACATTTGTAACATGAGCTCGATGAGGAGATTGTGTTCTACGTGTTCTGGGAGAGCACACCTGCAGCCCACCCCCAGGTGGAGTCGCCCTGTTCCAGTACCTGGTTCCAGCTCTTAGCTTGGGCGCCAGCCTGTAGGTCCTGGGCGATGCCCACATAAACTTCCCATAGATGTCAGTTCCTCCAGGCTGCCTTCCTGAATTCCCAGGTGGCTCTCCCATGTCCCCGGGGCCCTGCCCTCTAATGATCTGTCTGTCTGTCTGTCTGTCTGTCTGTCTGTATGCCTGTTGTCCCTTGAGTCCCAGGAGGGAGGGCGCACATAGCCCCAGTGCTCTGAGTGTGTAAACATCTCCTGAATGAAGGCATTATGCTCTGCCCAGGTGAAAAGGTGAAGACGAAGATTGTCATTGGAACCAAGTCTCTGTGTACATATTCTTTCTTTTTAAAGGAGACAACTGAGCCCTAGCCGGTTTGGCTCAGTGGATAGAGCATCGGCCTGCGAACTCAAGGGTCCCAGGTTCGATTCCGGTCAAGTGCATGTACCTTGGTTGTGGGCACAACCCTAGTAGGGGGTGTGCAGGAGGCAGCTGATGGATGTTTCTCTCTCATCGATGTTTCTAACTCTCTGTCCCTCTCCTTTCCTCTCTGTAAAAAAATCAATAAAATATATTTTTAAAAAATAAAATAAAGGCGACAACTGAGAATGGGAGCACTGGAGAGGAAAGGGCATGAGAACTATGTCCTTTCAGCATTTTCTTTTTTTTTTTTTTTTTCCGGCATTTTCTATCCCGTAATGTTGTCAGACTGTGAAATCTTTTCATTTTCTCATATGTTGACTGGAATTGCATACCTCAGTATTCATACTGGAAAACGACACTCAAAAACCATTTTCAGAATAACAAATCTCTGTGGGTAAAAAACAAACAAACAAACAAACAAACAAAAAAACCCTGAGAATAAATTGGGCATCATAATATGGGCACAACAATGTATCGGTGTTGTCTACGGGCAGAATTACGTGTTCATTGTTGATCAGTACTGAGAATACAAGGAGGGTTAGTTTTCTTCTCATAGGGTTAACCTCCCCCCTCCCCCCACCCCGCAACCCCCCAGGTTTTCTTTCTCGGGAGGGAGCCCTTTACCCTCAGTTTGCTGTCTGTCATGGACTTCCCAGGTCACTGCTCTACTTTGTTCTGTGTGAGAGAATCCAGACTATGGCCAAGCGAAGCCACACGGCTACTCCTCACTTCGCTGGGCCCAGTGTTAAAGCACTCAGAGGCTCTTCCGGGGGCTTTTGCCCTCCTTTGGTGCTCAGACTCCAGCTTGCTCTGAATTCTGGTTGAAGATTTTTGCTTATTCACTTCTTGAATTTTGGAAAAATAAGGTTCGTTCTTCGTCGGGGCCTCGGCGTAGTACCTCTGTTTAACTAAATTTACAAACTGTCCACCTGGCTCTCTGCAACAGCTCGTTCTGCCTTCTTGGCTTCGACTTAGTCCTGTTTGCATCTGCCTCCCCGTGGTTTTTCACATTTCCTCTACTTTTGGTCAAGATTAAGACTCTCCTACCCTGCCTTTTCCCCCGTGAGTTTTTGTTTTGCTCACAACCAGTTACCTTTGCAGAAATACAAGCAGCAGTTACTTCATAACCTTAGAGAAAATGATCAACAAAGTTGTAATTCTTCATGAGTTAATTTAAACATTTAAGTCGTTTCAAATAAAGTCACAGTTGGGTTGGAATCTGGTGTTGTAAGAGGAAGTTTGGCTAAATAATTTCATGGTTAACCTGGGAAAATAAATACGTGATAGTAGCATTGAAAAGTTCGAGAAAGAAGAGTTCCGAGTAAAGACGTAAGCTTACTCCTGGCACCCAAGTAGGCTCCTCAGTGGTACTCTTGCCTTCCCCCATTACGTTATTTCCGTCCTCTAACAGCCAAAGTGGCTTTCTAAAGTGCATATCCGAGGATTTGCTCCAGGGTTCAACTCTTCAGTGGCTTACCGTGCCCGCAGGAGAAGCACAAGCTCATTTTCAAGGTCTTGCGTGAGCGCACCGTGCTCCGCCCCAGCCTCGGCTCCTGCCGCACTCCCCTTCCATCCTGCACTCCAATCGGAGTGGCATCCTCCCGGGCTCAGCCAGGGCTCCCTTTTCTCTTCCTCTTCCACATCTTTTCAGCGTGCTTTCTTCTCAGCCCTCCAACATCACAGCCTCCAGAAACCGTTCCCCATTTCCAAGTCCAGGGTAGAGGCCCCTTAGCTCCCTGTGCATCTCCTAGCAAAGGTACCACCCTGTGTTGTCACTGCCCGGGGACTTCTCTCCATCCTCCCGCCAGCTGCAAGTGCCAGAAGGACAGGGACCAGGTGTGCCTGGCTCTCCCACTCTTTACCCTGGAATCTAACACAGTGCAGGTGCCCAGTGAATATTGCTGCAATGAAATAATGATGAGGCTGTGAGAATGGGAACGATGGGATGGTGTTGTAAAAATAGACAAATTGATGGAACTGAAAGGAGAGCCCAGAAGGAGACTATTACCCGCATGAAAATTTAATAAGTAATGAAGTATGCATCATAAATCCAAAGGGTAAAGGAATATTTATTTGATAAATAGTATCATTTTTTAAAAGCCAGCATCGGCGAGGACATGGTGTATTCCCATGCATTGCTGAGTACCAATATCAGTTGATAGAATTCTTTCTGAAACAGTTATATCAATCCCATGTGGTCATATACATCGATTCAGTAATTCTACTTCTGTGAATCTAGAACCTAAAGGAAACTTTTTAGATAACAGACAAAACTTTAAAAGTTGGTCATCCAAGTGTTTAATGATAGCAAAAAATTAGAAATAATCTAATAATAGCAGTAGGAAAATAATTAAATGATGACATACGTAACGGATAGAATAATACATAGTTATTAACAATGAATATGAGCCACACCTGGAAAAAGATTTTCACAATATTTATAGAATTCCTACCCATCCCACTTACCCCTCAAAAAAAAAACAGCCCAATAAAAAAAAAATAGGCAGGCACTTAAAAGATAACCAAATGATCAATAAACATTTTAAAAGTCCACAATATCATTGCACATCAGGGGAATGCAAGCTGAAAACCACAAGATAGTGTTATACACTGAGTGGCCAGATTATTATGATCTCTGAACGCATAATAATCTGGCCACTCAGTGTGTGTGTGTGTGTGTGTGTGTGTGTGTGTGTGTGTCCTGGTGCATGAATTCGTGCATGGGTGGGATCCAGCCAGCCTGGCCAGGGGGAGGGGACATGGGCGGTTGGCCAGCCTGCCTGCTGGTCGATCTCCTGGTTGAGGGGACAATTTGCATATTAGCTTTTTATTATATAGGCTATACACTGAGTGGCCAGATTATTATGCGTTCAGAGATCATAATAATCTGGTCACTCAGTGTACATTCATCAGAGTGGCTAAAATTAAAAGGACTGACAAAAATCAAATGTTGGTGAGGATATGAAGCAATTGGAACAGTAACCTATTGCCAGGGAGAATATAAATTAATTCAGCCACTTTGGAAAGCTTTTTGGCAGTATTTTTTCAACACTAAATAACTGTACACCTGTCCTATGACCCAGCACTCCTCCTAGGTATGTACTCAGGAGAAATGAGTTCCAATGTCTGTCAGAAGAAATATCCAGAAGGATGTGATGGCTGCTTTCAGGTTAGAAACACATTCCTGTGATAAGGAGCTTGTTGTACTCTCTGTGGTCTCAAGCAGAACCGGCATCAGAAGGTAGAAGCCATTCCCAGACCCCAGTTTCAGGCTGTGTAAGGAAACTGTGACGGTGCTGTTCACGCGTTTATTCAAGACACTGGTTATGTGCCCTTCTGTAGTAACGAGGAAGGAAGCTATGACAATAATATAATGTTTCACAGTCATGAAACAAGTATGAGCAGAGCCCAGCCGGCGTGGCTCAGTGATTGAGAGTCTACCTGTGATCCAGGAGTTCACGGTTTGATTCCCAGTCGGGACACATGCCTGGTTTTTGGGCTCGATCCCCAGTGTAGGGCATACAGGAGGCAGACAATCCATGTTTTTCTCATCATTGATGTTTCTCTCTCTCTCTCCCCCTCTCCCTCTCCTTCTCTAAAATCAGTGGAAATATATATATATTTTAAAATAACAAGTATGAACAGAATGTTATGAGAGCCCAGAAGAGGAAACATTCTCTTCTGCAGGAAATTGGAGGAGGAGGTAACATTTTCATTGAATACCAAGTGATGGAGTAATCAGTGTTTGCCAAGCAGCCAGGCAGGGACTGGTATCTGGGGGATGGGTGTGTGTGTGTGTGTGGGGGGGGGGGGGGAGGGTGGTGGAACAAAGCTGTGTTTAATGAACCTGTGAAGGTATGCTTGGGACAAGAGTGTTCAGGGCTTTGTATGTCCTGTTGTGGTCAGTAGGAAGACACTTAGGAAAGGGAATAGTGTGTGTTTGTATTTTTGGGGGGGTGCAACTACAGCCGCAGTGTGTAAAACAGACTGGATGGGGAGAGACTGGTAGCAAGATGCTCGTTAGGGAGTACCCATCATTCTCCGGTGGCAGATGATGAAGGCTGGGGAATCGATGGTGGCGTTAGGAGGTTTGACCACCTATGACACAATCCTGACTTCCACTCAGGAGGTCTTGCCGACACATGGGTTCATTGTGGAGAAGGTAAGGGAGAAGAAGGAATTGAGGGTGATTCTCAGGTTGCTAGCTTGGTAAACTGGGGCCTGATGTTCCTGACCTTACCCACAGGAACCTGTGGTCATGGTCATGAGGGCAGGCACCATATCTGCTTGCTCACTGCCGTTTCCCAGTGACTGGGACAGGGAGTGAATGAACAATTTGCCATCCTCCCAAAGTGTCCTACTAATTTGATGGCAGTTCTGGGGCTTCTGCTTTTTATATTTAATTAATGTTAATCAGGTTAAACATGATATCAAACATTATTAAATTTTGGAGAAGTTAACTCTTGTGTTCATTCAGCAAACACTTATCAAGTGCCTACTATATGCCAGGCACCGTTCCTGGCTCTGGAGAAAACAAACCAAAAAAAAAGACAAAAAGCAAACAAAAAAGGTAAACAATCTGCTCCTTCATGGAGTTTTTTAAAATATGTTTTTATTGATTTTAGAGAGAGAGAAAGGGAGAGGGAGAGAAACATCAATGGGCTGCCCCCTGCACGCCCCACCTTGGGGATCGAGCCCACAACCCTGGCATGTGCACTGACTGGGAATTGAACCGGTGACCCCTTGTGCTTGGGACTCCGCCCAACCCAACTGAGCCATACCTGCCAGGGCTCCTTAGTGGAGTTTTATTTTAGGGAGGAGAGACAGACAATAAAAATCATAGTAAAGAAGCAAGTAATAACGTGCATTAGGTGGAGATAAGTGCTACAGAGGAAGAGCACAGAGTGGGGAGAGGGGCGCGTGGTTTGCCAAGAAGGGGACACTGGAGAGAAGTGAGGAAGTGAGCCATGCAATTGTAGTGAGCTGCTAATCAGTTTAGGAGGAGAGAACTCCAAGTGAAAGGAAATGCTGATGCAGAGACCTGTCAGGTGGGGACTTGCTGGGTGTGTGTAGAGGAACAATGCAGAAGCCAGCGAGGCTGGAGCACAGGGAGTGGGGAGGAGAGAGAGAGACACTGTCATAGATGTGGGTGGATTGGAGTCGGGAAGGCTGATGGAAAGATTTGGCATTTTTCTGAACGCCTTGGGGAGCCTGAGCAGAGGCATGACGTGTTCTGACTTACATAGTAACAGAATCACTCCGGCTGCTCTTTAGAGACGTAAACTGAAGAGGCAGCAGGGGCAGAGGCCGGGACACCAGATGGGAAACTGTACAGTAATCCAGGTGAGAGAGATGTGGTGGCTCAGACCAGGATGGCAGCAGCAGAGGTGGTGGGAAGGCGGGCCCTGAAAATCGATTGAAGATAGGCGTTGCTGGCAGGCGAGATGTGGGGTGCAGAGAGCAGGTGGAGCAGGCCTGCGGGCAATATCAAGAGCTCAGTTTGAACATTATATGTTTGAAACGCCCAACAGACCTCCAGTGGAGAGGTTCAGGGGAGGAGTCCAGGCTTTACCCAACTCTACTTTGGAATCATGTGAAGGTCCCTGGGGAAGAGTTCAGATTATGTTTTGTGGCACAGAAACATTTGATAGATTGGATAAATTAAGCTGCTAACTTGTACCCAAGTTAAAAGTTATTTGCATTTTAAAAGACAGAGGAGACTTAAATAATATGTAATAATTTCTATTTTTTACATTCATTTTTTAGTTTTACTTCAAAATAAAACATGCTCTTTCTCAAGTCAATAAAATTGGTGTCATGGACAGTTTTTAATGCAGCTGCCTTTACTCTAAACCAGCGGTCGCCAACCTTTCGGACCTCACAGACCACCAGTGGTCCACGGGCCACCGGTTGGCAACTGCTGCTCTAAACAGCAATTCCTTTCTTAGCTTGCCCAAGCCCTTCTCATTAGTGTGTGTTCACAGACTGAGTTAATTTTAACAAATACAAATTATAATCAGGAAATAATGTAGAGTATGCCAAACATAATTCCTGATTAATAAAATTAATGGCTATAAGAAGATTGGGAGCTATAAGACATCTTTAAGCATTTTTTAATAGCTAAACATTATCTGTAACTACCGATATTCTATTTACTCTACTATTACTTTCAAGGCCCTGAATGTTATTTATTTCAGTAAAAATTTATGGAAAATAGCCATCTTGATACAGTGGTATGAAATGGGGATTTGTTTATTAGATAGTGAAATCTTTTCCTTTTCTTAATATTTAGCTTTACATGCACAATTAATTGGCATTTATTAAGTATACTAGAGGCCCAATGCATGAAGATTCGTGCAAGAATGGGCCTTCCTTCCCCTGCTGCTGGCACCGCCTTCATTTCAGCCCAGAGCCACCATTCTGCCTTCCCACGCTACCCAGAGGCCCAGAGCGGCTGGGGCGGGGTGGAACGCCCCTGGCCACTTGGCGCCTGCGTATGCAAATTAACTCGCCGTCTTGGTTGGGTTAATTTGCATACTTGCTCCTGATTGGCTGGTGGGCGTCCTGCAGGTATGGACAATTTGCATCTTACTCTTTTATTAGTGTAGATGTTGCAGAAAGCACTTGGCCATGTTGGGGCTGGGGCAGTTGCCTCAGCAACCACCTGAAAAAGGAAAAGTACAGACAGAGCTGCCGTTGGTGAAAGGGTAGAACTTGATTCATTCTTTCTTCTGAGAAGCGTTTGTGGAGACCCTCCTCTGTTTCACACATGTCTTTTCATCTGCTATCTATCAGAGGCAGAGAAACTAAAGACAGTCTGAAAGACAGTGGAACACAGTACAAGTCCTCGGACTTAGAGGAAAACGGAATCAAGAAGCACAGGGAGGCGGCAGCAGAGGGTCCCATTCAGCTCCACCTCCTTGACGAAGTGACAGGAGCCCACATTCCTGTAAACACGATGTGCTTACAAGCTCAGGTTAAGCACCTCACCTGTATCAGCTCTGCACCACAGCCCTCCTGAGATAGGTATTCCAGTTATCTCCATTTGGAACTTGGGGAAACTGAGACACAAGAGGTGGAACTCAAGTTCACACAGCTAAGGAGTGGTAGAGCCAGCATGTGACCTGGGTAGGTATCACTTTTTGGAGAACGTCTTCCTCCAAGCACTGTGCTGAGTGTCTTACATACATTTATCTAAGGAATCTTTGTAACCCCCTGTATAGGACAGTAACTTCTATTTATACACGAGGTTGCAAAGCTTAGCGAGGCCATTACCCACAGTCACACAGCTAGGAAGTGGCTGAGCCAAGACTCAGAGTCTGTGCTGCTGCATTGCCTTACCTAGAAAAAGTGAGATGGTGGGAAACGCCTCGCACTTACCTGTAATGACAAAGGCATGCCTCGTGACCGGATCAGGGAATTGGAATTTCAGGAAAAGAAAGCAGCAGGCCAGTGTGAACTTCTGTAAATATTTGTTTAAGAATAACGCATAAACCTAAGTCCAAATACCACAGCATAAGTTAAGTGTGTAGAAAAGTAATCAAATTCTCTGGGGCACAACATGCGTTAATAAATGCAGCACAGTATTTTTACTGCACACAGTTCGCTTATTACTTTGTGTGACATTAATAATTAATTACATTGTTTTCACCTTGTTTATTTAGATTTGAGCATGTGTTCCTTTGTAATAGATCCTAAGCCTTCATTTTCAAAACGATGTAGTGGAAGCCTGATGACCACATTCCTCTTGAAACCTATTTTTTAATGGGATTATTATTTCATTATGTGAACGCACTTAATGCTCTGTCAGCATGGGTTCTAAGTAGTGTTCATTAATCAGGGAGAACAAAAGTGAAATAAATTCCTTCTGTGAGGATGTATCTGGGTACCATTAGTACAGGGTGTTTTTTTTCATAGGTTTCCTGCAGTTAAACCTCAGCATGGTCTAACGTAGCAAAAAAAATATCAAAAAGCTATTTCTTTTTTCCTCTGAGTAAATATGTGATTTGAAAAAAATGTCATTCTCTTCTCTTTCTCAGCAGAATTTTAAAAGCATTTTTCTGATTGGAATAGCACATGATGAAAATTGCTGCTTAGAACTGTGCTGAATTCCATTTTCTTTTTAATCTGTGACACTATTTATTCTGTTGATCACAGTCAGTAATATATTTATAAAAACCTTATCTTTCCCCCCTTTTTTTCCATTCATATACCTCATGTATCATTTAAAACCTTTTAATTTTGTTGTAGAAAAATTAGAAAGTGTGTTAGGAAAAGAAAAAAGAACTGTAATCTTTCCATTTAGTGATAATTATTCTTAATATTTTGTATTTATCTGCCCAGGCTATTTTTTTCCAACATACGTATAGATATAGAGGTAAGATAAATGCCTACATGATTTCTAAAAATAAAAATGGATTCATACCATAAATAGGTACAAAGGTTTCTCTGGCTTACTGTTTTTAAAAACATTTTCAGGTCAATAAGATAATATCTCTGTAGCATTATTTGGTTCAGCTTCATGCTCCACTATACAGTATCTCAAAGTCATGTTTTCATCATCCCCGCTTTAATCCAGTGATAGCAGCTCCTGGAGGAGGGGGGGAGGTTCTAAGCAGTTATATATTTTTAGTATTATATGTAATGATCATTGTATTGTGTAGATGCTATTTTCATTGGATGGGGGACTCCTGCTTTGATTTAAACGTTAATACTTTCTTCACCCCACTTATTCAGAACAAAAAAGTAAAATGGATTTCGTGCAAAAGATAAAATATTATAAATGAATCACTTAATCATAGGAGACTGTCTCAGCCTTCACTTGGAGCTCTTTTTCCCTCTAACTTTAGACATGACTCTAGACCAGGGGTGGGGAACCTTTTCTCTGCCCAGGGCCATTTGAATATTTATAACATCATTCACAGGCCATACAAAATTATCAACTTAAAAATGAGCCTGCTGTGTTTGGTCAAACATTTAATTAACTCACCCCTAATACCTTGGCAGGGCCAGACCCAATGATTTTGTGGGCCTTACTCGGCCCTTGGGCCAGATGTTCCCCACCCCTGCTCTAGGGCTAAGCTTCAACTGCCTGAAAAAAATAATGCTATCGTAATTTAAATGACTGAACCTATTAGGTCAACTCTTTTATTCTTGGAAGAAATGGTTACTTGGTTAATGGTAAGGGAGAGAGCTTTTATAATAGGTCCTCTGCTAGATACTTTCGTATTCCATTGTGTCTGTGCTTCTGTCTCTTTCCTTATTTCCCCATTTGTTTAAAAAACAACATGAGACTCAAGGTCCCACTCCTAGTAAGTGCAAACTAGGGTCTGACCTAAGGAATGACTTTCAAAGCTCACGTTTCTAGGATCCATGCAGAGGTGTGTGTCTAAAAGTAAAAAAAAATAAAAATAACTTTGGATATGGGTACATGATTTTGTCCATTCATTTGAAAATGGGTATGTCTGATGTTCTGAGAAATACCTGCCCCCCAAAATGGAATTATGGCGCCCTGAGAAGACCTTACTCGAACATTCCGACTGTAGCTATTTACCCTGTTCCAATGCCTGCTCAGTTTCTCTCTGTTAGCTCACTTGCTACTATTTTAAGATCTCATCTTAAAAGTAAATGTTTTGTAGTTTATTTTGGCATCTGCCATTGCATTTTTCCCCTATCATTTCCATTTTCGTTCCTAACTTATTTTCTCCTGCCCGTGTGGGACTGAGGATGGTGTAGCTCAGGGTGTCGTGAGCTCTGGAGTCAGGCCCAAGGTGTGTGTCCCAACTTCGTCACTTACGAAAAGTGTGGCTTCTGGCAAGTTTACCCTACTGGTACGCGCCTCAGTTTCCACAGCAGTAAAACAGGAATATAATAATGCAGAATCAACAGAACCAACAATCCCAAATACAACCCCATAGGGTTGTTGTGACATTTCCCCAAGAAAAGTGCATAGAAAGTGGCACCTTGCCTCTTAGCACAAAGCAGGACCTCAAAATTTAGCTCTTACACTCTTTTTATTATCTCTATATATAAAACCCTAATATGCAAATAGACCGAACAGCTGAACAACTGGTCGCTGTGATGTGCGCTGACCAACAGGGGGCGCATGCGGAACATGGCAGGCATTGGGCGTGGTGTGATGGTGGAGCAGGTGAGTGGAGGCGCCAGACCAAGGTGGGGCGCCAGTCGCTGTCATCGGGGCGAGCCTCTGGTGGTTACTGAAAATTCTTTGCTCCCACACGCCACGGTCCCACCAGGAGCTCGCACCTGCTGCCTCAGGGCTTCTCAACACCCCCCACCCCGCTCCTGAGGGGCAATCGGGGCAGCAGCCCCACTCATATCCGCTGACAGCACAGGTCCCAATCGCTCCATGCCATCAGCGGGTACAAGCGGGGCTGGCACTGTCAGTGCATGGGAGTGGGGGTGAGAGCGGGGCTGCTGGCAGACGGGGGATCAGGGGCCACGGTGGGAGGAGCCAGGCTGGGTCGCAGAGGATGGGCTGAGACCCACCCCTGTGCCCACCGCAGCCTTGCGGCCCACAGTTCCTTTCAAGGTGCACGAATTCATGCACTGGGCCCCTAGTGTTAAATATGAAACAATTGATTTTTCCCAGTGGCTTACACTGCGTATTCTCTCCCTTCTCCCCTCCATCCCCACCCCACCCCCACCTGCACTTGGAGACAGAATTAAAGGGAACATTGGAACATGGCATATCACTGCCAAGAGCCTAGCCATCCTCTGATTGACTCTTCCACATACGCACCTGTTTCCTGTCTTCTCCTTCTAATAACACAGAAGAATGAAAACAGTCTGATTTACTTAGTAAAACAATGAGCTCTTACCCAGAGCCTTTCTGGAAAATAGTTCCTGCCATCTGTGTCCCTGCTTCCAAGTCAGCTGGATCCGCGGAGGCCTTCATTGGAGGGGTTATTCAGTGAGTTTTAGTCTCTCCCGTGTTCTGTGTTTTGTTCTTTGCCTGGTATTTGCGCTTTTTCCCAGTGGTGTGGTTCTGACTTGGTAAAAGTTATTTCTTGATGCTATGCAGGGTTGCTCCTTTTTCCTTAGTGAAAATGTAGTTGATAAGTAAGGATATCTCTGGCCAGTGTGGCTCAGTTTTGTTTGGGTCGTCTCTTGCACCAAAAGGATGCCAGTTCTATTCCCGGTCAGGGCACATTCCCGGATTGCAGGACTCAGGAAGATCGATGTTTCCCTCTCATAACTCACTCTCTCTCTCACTCTCTCTCTCTCTCTCTCCACCCCCTCCCTCCCTCCCTCCCTCCCTCCCTCTTTCCCTTCTTTCACTCCCTCCCTCCCCTCTTTCCTTCTTCCTCTCACTCTAAGAAATATTTAATAAAAAAATAAATAGGGATAGACATTATAATTTACCTGCAAACCAGATTTCAGAAAATATTTGTCTGCTTAAGTGGGAGTTGTTTTTTTAAGCTCACTTTCCCCCTCCTTGCTTTGGCATAAAAGATAATTCCTTGTGTACATAGTCATCAGCCATCTGTTTTGTGGGCTGTAGATTCTAGAAAGTTTGTCTTTAAACATAATGATGTCTTTTTTTTCTACCTTTTTTGGGGGGTATGTGTTAGTTGAATAGATTGGAGGTTGGAAATAAAAACAAGTAAGTAAAAACTTTGGAACTATAATGAAATACTTCCTACTGATTTTTTATTATGGTAAAATAAACATAACATAAAATTTGCCATTTTAACCCTTTTTGAACGTACATTTCAGTCAACTATCACCATCATTCGTCTCTGGAACTATTTTATCATCCCAAACTGAAACTCTGCATCCATTAGACACTAACTCCCCCCACCACCATTCCCCTCACCCCCCACCCCTGGTATCATTATTCTGCTTTCTGTTTCTATGATTTGACTATTCTAGGTAATTTATGTAAGTGGGGTCATACAATATTTGTTCTTTTGTTTTGGCTTACTTCACTCAGAATAATGTTTTCAAGGCTTGTCCATGCTACAGCAAGTGTCAGAATTCCACTTCTTTTTAAGGTTGAGTAATACTCCACTGTATGTATAAATCACATTTTGTTTATCTATTCACCCATCAGTGGGCATTTGCATTGCGTCTACCTTTTGGTATTGTGAATAATGCTGCTATAAACACTGGTATGCAAATTTCTGTTTGAGTCCCTGCTTTCAATTCTTCTGGTTGTATACCTAGAGGTGGAATTGCTGGGTCATATGGTAATTCTGTGTTTAATTTTTTAAATAGGTTTTCAAAAATTGATTTTAGGTAGAGATAGAAATATTGATGAGAGAGAAACATGGATCAGCTGCCTCCTGCATGCCCCCTACTGGGGATTGAGCCCAAAACCCCAGGCACGTGCCCTGGGAATCGAACCTGCGACCTCTTGGTGCATGGGATGATGCTCAATCAAATGAGCCGCACCGGCCAGGGCTGTGTTTAATTTTTTGAGGAACAGCCATACCGTCTTCCACAATTGGCTATATCATTTTACATTCCCATGCTTCCTAATAAATTTATACATTTTTAAAAAGTATTTTACATATATACCTTTCAAACGGTGATTATATTATAATTTAGCAGGAAAACATAAAATGCATAAGTAAATAGAGCACTGTTTCATGTTTTCTCATGATAATGTTATGTCCATCTAAATAGTGTACTATTAGTATGAGTTGTTTTCTGTTCAAATAGGCATTTTCTCTATCACAAGCGTGTAGGAGATCTAGTGTCCACCGTGTTCTAAGTCAGGACAGGGTTTTTGGTGCGTGGTGTCACCTCTGCAGATTACGTTAATGTTTAGGTTTGTTAGATTTCACATTTTAATAGTAGCAACTAGAAATTACAGAAGGGATGTAATTTTTCTACAGATAATGTTTCAAGCCATACATTTGCCACTAAATATTTAAACTCCTGTTCTTTCTAAGGTTATGTTAGCTGGTGTTAAAGAAAAAATATTTCATGACACTTGTCAAAAGCCTCGTAAGGAAGACTTTATTCCAGGTTGGGGGCTATCTTGCAAGGTGTTGGGATCGTACAGTGGGGGAGGGAGAGATTGGGCCCAACTCCCAGTCCCAGTGGGAATTTATAGCCAAGGAGCAGGGTGGTGGTCAGCAGGTGGAAAATCACTAAAAGGAAACATCCTGGGTCAAGGGGATTCTGGTCAAACCAACCGAACAGGATTCTTGCTTGAAGACAGGCCAGCGTGATCAGATAGCCCCTGGGGGTTGGAGGTGAGGTGTGGGGTGGAAGGTGAGGAATCTGAGCAGATATGAGAGATGAACAGATATTGAGGGTTGGGGTTTGTGGTTAAACTGACTTAGAAGGGTTCTTGCCGAAACTAGATTTTACAAGCAAGTGCACAGATAGGCCTCGGAGAAGGTTCAGGAGCCTGACTGAAGTGTGGTCAAGCAAAGAATCTTTGCCTCTGGCTGCTGTTACTGATGTCTCCCTATACAGTTTTTCCACGTGCGTCTAAAAGCATTTAGTCATTCATGTCAGCACACACATTGACCCTGTGTGCCAGGCTCTGTGCTCAGTGGGTCAGAGGGAGATGTTGATTACAGACAAGCAAACAGGCAAGTCCAATGGAATGTGGTAAGTGCTGTGGAAGAGGGGAAGAACAGAGTGTTTTGGGAGTCGATGGGACCGGGCAAGCTAAGATTTGGACAGGAAAGAAGAATGTATCATCAAGATCTCTCAAATACCCCCAGATTCTCCAGGAAATGCATACTCCCTAGAGGATTGGACTCCAGATAAAGTCGTAATAAAAATGTTACAGCATTTTAACAGCATCTCTCATTTGTGCAGTGAGTGTCCTGTTAAGGAGGCAGGCAATTAGCTTCCATCATGCCTGGCAATGAAAAATACCATTAAAGTTTCAAAATGCTATGAATGTGGGTACGTTACCGTACTTTAAGAAAGTGCATCCTGAAATAAGAGATAATTGGTATTATAAAGTAATGTGTTATGGAAAAAATTTCCCAGTTCTATTAGGATAAAATTGACATACTTTATATCAGTTTAAAGTATAAAACATAACAATTTGACATATATTGAAAAATGATTACAACAATAAATTTAGTTAACATCCACCACCTCACATAGTTACAGTTTCTCCCCCTTATGACAACTTTTAATATATATTCTTAGTGACTTTCAAATATATATCCTCTTAGTAACTTCCAAATATGTAATGCTGAATTGTTAACTGTAGTCACCATACTGTACATTATATCCCCAGAACTTAATTATCTTATAGCTGGAAGTTTATACCTTTTAACCTCCTTCACCCACTGCCAAGCCCCCACCTCCAGCAACCACCCATCTGTACTCTGTTTCTTTTTTATTTTTTTTATTTTAAATAAATCTTTATTGTTCAGATTATCACAGGTGTTCCTCTCCCCACCCCCATAGCTCCCCTCCACCTGATTCCCCACCCCACCCCATGCCCTTACCCCCCGCCACTGTCTTCATCCATAGGTGTAAGATTTTTGTCCAATCTCTTCCCACACCCCTCAGACCCCCTTCCCCCTGATAATTGTCCGTCCCCTCCCTTTCTATGTCCCTGATTCTATTATATTCACCAGTCCATTCTGTTCTTCAGATTTTTTATTCACTTGATTTTTAGATTCACTTGTTGGTAGGTATGTATTTGATGTCTTTTTGTTGTTCATAATTTTTTACCTTTACCTTTTTTTTCTTCTTCCTCTTCTTAAAGAATACCCTTCAGCATTTCATGTAATCCTGGTTTGGTGGTGATGAACTCCTTTAGCTTTTTCTTGTCTGTGAAGCTCTTCGTCTGACCTTCAATTCTGAATGATAGCTTTGCTGGGTAGAGTAATCTTGGTTGTAGGTTCTTGCTGTTCATCACTTTGAATATTTCTTGCCACTCCCGTCTGGCCTGCATAGTTTCTGTTGAGAAATCAGCTGACAGTCGTATGGGTACTCCCTTGTAGGTAACTAACTGTTTTTCTCTTGCTGCTTTTAATATTCTCTCTTTGTCTTTTGCCCTTGGCATTTTAATTATGATGTGTCTTGGTGTGTGTTTCTCTTTGGATTCCTCTTGTTTGGGGTTCTGTGTGCTTCCTGAACTTGTAAGTCTATTTCTTTCACCAGGTGGGGGAAGTTTTCTGTCATTATTTCTTCAAATAGGTTTTCAGTATCTTGCTCTCTCTCTTCTTCTGGCACCCCAAAAATTCGGATGTTGGTACGCTTGAAGCCATCCCAGAGGCTCCTTATGCTATCTTCACACTTATGGATTCTTCTTTCTTTCTGCCTCTCTGGTTGGGTGTTTTTTGGTTCCTCATATTCCAGATCTTTGGTTTGACTCTTTGGGTACGGTGATCTACAGTTGAGTTTCTGTATATTCTTTATTTCAAACAGTGTATGCATAATTTCTGACTGGTCCTTTTCCATTTTTTTTGTATTCTCATTAAGGTCCTTGAAGGTCTCTTCAAGTTTCTCAGCTGTTTTTAGAAGATTCTTGAGTAACCTTATAAATGTGGTTCTGAACACTGTGTCATCCATTAGTTTACTTTCCTCCATCTCTTCTATTCGTGACATACTTCGGTGTCTCTGCATTTTGGCTGCCTCCCTGTGTTGATGGAGTGGCTTTGTGTGGTCAGTGACCTATAGGGGCCGGTAGCTCAGCTTCCCCAATCACCCTAGGTGGTCGCTCTTGGTACACCCCTTTGTAGGCTGAGTGGAAAGTCTTGGTGTAGTTAAAAGCCTTGATTGTTGTTGGTACACTGGGAGGAATTGACCTCCAGGCCAATTGGCTGTGAGGACCTGCTGTGTCTATAATGGAAGCACTGCTGCGCTGGAGACATGCTTGTGGTTCAGGGCTTGTTTGAGTGGGGCTTTGGAGTTCACTGAGTCCGCCTCCCGAGTGTGTCACTTATGGATGTGGGGAGTTGAAATCTGGTGCCTCACACTGACCACTAGGTGCATTGGCTTCTGGATCTCCAATGGGGTGCAGTTCAGCTGCTGTCTGAGGCCACCCTGCAGGAGCTACAGCGAGAACTGCCGTCCTCTCCTCCCTGCTTGGAGCTTGGAGGCCTTGGAGCTGTCTGTATCTGGTTGCAAGTTTACTAGTTTAAACTGCTATAGAGAAGGCCATTCATATGCAAAAGCCACTGCTAGGAGCTTGGGTGTGTTTGTAGTTTGTGTGGGGCGGAGTCTCAGGGCGTCACTAGGCTAGGGCGTGTCAAACAGCAATGGCTGGCAGTGAGCCGCCTCCAACCGCGTCCCACAATTGCGTCCCGCCGTCTTGCGTGCCCCGGCACAGCCAACAATTCTACCTCCATGCAGCTCTGCTAGTAGCCACCCTCACTCCGACCCGATGGCAGACAGCCCAGTCTCTCCCCAGAAACTGGATTTCAGAGAGATTGGGGGCTTGTCTCTCTTCGGATTGAAGAAAGCAATGCCCGCCTCTAGCTGGGCTCCGCCGCCAGCTCGTATCGCGCGCACACTCCCCTGTACCTCAGTTTTTCAGCGTTTGTGTCCTGATTGCGCCCGTCTCTTTCGGTCTAGTTGTAGAGGTTCCGCTCAGCCAGCTTTCCTATGGTTCTGGGTGATAGATGTTCTGTCTTTTAGTTGTAGTTTTGGAAATTGTTGTGGAAGGCAGTAGCCCAGATGTTTATCTATGCCGCCATCTTGGATCTCTGCCTGTTCTCTGCTTCTATGAGTTTAGTTTTTTTTTATTTTTTAGATTTTACATATAAGTGAGATCATAGGGTATTTGTCTCTCTGACTTATTTCACTTAGTACAGTGCTCTCACGGTCCAGCTGTGTTGTCACAATGGCGGGATTTCCTTCTTTTTATGGTTGAATAATATTCCACTATATGTATCACATTTTCTCTATCCATTTACTCATTCATGGACACTTAGGATGCTTCCATGTCTTGACTCTTATAAATAATGCTGCAGTGAACATTTGAGTGCAGATCTCTCTTCTAGATAGTGATTTTATCTCCTTGGGATATAAACACAGAAATGGAATGAATTCCTAGGTCAGATGGTAGTTCTATTTTTAAACTGTTTTGAGGAAACGTCATGCTTTTTTGCATAGTGGTTGCATCCATTTACATTTTCACAAGGGTTCCACTTTTTTCACATCCTCCCCAAAATTCGTTATCTCTTGTTTTTTTTGATAGCCATTCTAACAGGTGTGTGGTTTTGATATCTATTTCTCTAATGGTTAGTGATGTTGTGCACCTTTTCATGTACCGGTTGGCTGTTTGTATGTCTTAGGGGAAATGTCTATTCAGGTGCCCTGCCCATTTTAAAATCAGATTTTTTTCTGTTGAGGTAGATGAGGTTTTAAAAATACATATATTTTGGATATTAACCCTTTAAGAGATACATGATTTGCAAATATTTTTCTCCCATTCCATAGGTTGCCTTTTCATGTTAATGGTTTCATTTGCTGTGAAGAAACTTTTTAATTGGATGTCGTCCCACTTGTTTATTTTTGTTTTAACAGATTTTTTTTTTTTTTAGTGTCAAATTTTAAAAATTATTGCCAAGACCAGTGTCCAAGAGCTTCGCCCTGTATTTTCTTCTATGAGTTTTATGGTTTCAAGTCTTACATTAAAATCTTTAATCATTTTGAGCTGATTTTTGTCTATGGTATAAGATAGTGGTCCAGTTTCATTCTTTTGCATGTGGCTGTCCTTTTTTCCGATTACCATTTACTGACGAGACTATCCTCCCTCCCCATTGTATGTATAATCTTTGTTTTAAATTAATTGGCCATGTACACGTAGGTTTATTTCTGGGCTCTGTATCTGGCCATTGATCTATGTATCTGTTTTTATGCCAGTATCATACTGTTTTAATTATTATAGCTTTGTAATATAGTAGTATTTGGTTAAGGAAGCAGCAATTAACTTCCATCATGCCCAGGCAATTAAAAATGCCAATAGCGTTTCAAAACTCTAAATATGAGCACGTTTCCTTCCTTAAAGAAAATTCATCCTGAAATAAGAAATAGCCTGTGTTATAAAGTAATGTAGTATGGGCATTTTTGTTTTACTAGAACTTGTTTGGGATGTACAAATGTCCCACACAAAGCTGAATAAGCTCAATAAGTACTGTTTCTAATGTCACAATTTTCAAATAAGCCCCAGCTGAGATAACAAAGACATACTGTTCTTTGTATAAAACCTTCTGTTTTAATTAATCTTAGTTACTTTTAATTTGGTTTACTTTTTTATACTTATTTTTTTAATTACCAAAGAAAAACATGGTAGCAACAGTCAAATAATCCAAAGTAAATGAAGTAAAATGTGAAATGCCTTCACTCCCTTCCCATGCACCCTCCTACTCCCCAAAAGTAAATACCGATCTTTTAGTGTGTCTCTTTGCAGAGCATGTAAGCATTTGGACAACCAACTAGTTACATATATAAAAGGAGGGGGAGAGGAAGGGAGGAAGAAGAGGAGAGGGATCATGTGAGAGTGTGTGTGTATGTGCACACATGTGTATACACAGAGTTCAAATTAAAAAATATAAGGGGCCATGCCTTAATAGTGTTCTATAGTATGGTGTTTGTTTTTCCGTTTACTACAATATGACCTTAACCTCTCTTCATGTCAGTATAATTAAATGCTGTCTCACTCTTTCCAATGGCTACCTAATGTCATTGTTTGGATGTAATCATTTTCCTATTCACAAATACTGCATTACAAGCTTACTGCAGTGAATATCCTCATATATGTATTTCTGCACACTTGGGCTGGTCTTTCTGCAAGGCAGGTGCCTAGAAATGTGATTGCGGAGCCATTTGCTCATGCACATGCAATTAGCCCTCCTTATCTGCTGGTCTGGAATCCAAGGATTCAACCAACTGCAGATCAAAAACAGTATTTTTGATCCACCCTTGGGAATCCGATGCAGACGGCCAATTGTTTGCATTATCTGATGCCATTTTTATTGAAAGGACTTCCAATTTTAGCATCCAAGGCAGGTCCTAGAACCAATCTTCCCAAGGGTAGCCAAGGGTACCCAATGGTGAGTATACAACTAGACTCATCATTTTAAGGCCCTTTGGTTACCAACATGTGTTACCAACTTGCTCTCTCGAGTGCTTGTACCTATTTATCTTATCCCTTTAACAATAGATTTTGCTATTATAAGCAGCTTTTGCCCGTCTAATGGGTGAAAAACGGTATGTCATTATTTTGTTGTACATTCCTGGATTGTTAGTGAGCTTGAATGTCTTTTCTTAGATGTATTAGTCATGTATATGCCCCAAAGTGCCTATTTTTATTAGCGTATTTGTCAGAATCTTATTGATTTTAATAACTTTATAAATATTACTCCTCTCTACTATGTAAGTTGCAAATATTTGTCATTTTGTTCTTTTAACTTTGTAGTAACTTTGGCCAAATAAAAGTTTCTAATTTTTATATAGTCAAATCTGTTAAGTTTTTTTTTTTAATGGCCTCTGCTATCATGATGATAAAGACCCTCCAAATCCAAGATTATGAAACTATTCACCTGCTTCCATATGTGTATTATGCTAAATTTTGAATGCATTTGGAATTCAATTTTGTGTATGATACAATGGTAGAGATCTCATTTTACTTATCTCAGGAGATAGGTTCACTTGTCCCAAAGTAATATATTGAATAATCTGTCTTTTCCTCTTTATTTAGAAATAGCACCTTTGTCAGGTGCTTTTCATATTCTGTTTCATGGAGCTGTCACCTGTGTTGCTGAGAGGCAGTTTTGTCTAGTGAGTGAGACCAGACACCAGCTCTGAAGGAAGAGGCCCTGAGCCAAACTGAGCCATCCCTTACTAGCTATGTGACTGTGGACAATGCCACCTTCCCAAGTCCCAGTTTTTCATCTGTGAAATAGAGGCACCACGCTGGCTCCTTTGCAGGGTTGTGAGGATTAAGGTGAGATAATAGGCTGGCACGTGCCAAGCACTGGACGAACAGTAGACTGTTAGTCTTACGGTAGCTGCTATAATTAGAATGGTGATCGCCGACCCTTTGTGTTGTGTTTTGCTGTGTGAAAAGCCCAAATCTCTTCATTGTTCTTTACTTTGCTGAAGTTGAACTTGAACACCAGCCTCTCGATTTCCAAAATGAAAGTTCCTTAAGTTCCTAGGGTGACTGCATTCAGTTTATATAAGTTCAGCTTTGGGGAGAATTGATGTCAACTTTCAGAGTTGCTTTTTTCCAAATGTCTCTCGTATTCAGCACACAATTTGATTTTACTTTGTGGTCATTCAGAGTCTTGCTTTTTTTTTTTTTAATATATTTTATTGATTTTTTTACAGAGAGGAAGGGAGAGGGAGAGAGAGTTAGAAACATCGATGAGAGAGAAACATCGATCAGCTGCCTCCTGCACACCCCCTACTGGGGATGTGCCTGCAACCAAGGTACATGCCCTTGACCGGAATCGAACCTGGGACCTTTCAGTCCGCAGGCCCACGCTCTATCCACTGAGCCAAACCGGTTAGGGCTAGAGTCTTACTTTTAATGAGCTTAAATCACAATACATTGATATGACAGATATGTTTAGTGTTAGTTGTGTCCTATTTTGTGGGAGTTTGAGGGGGGAGGCCTTAATTCGTCTTAATTTTTACTCTGTGTTCAGTTTTTTAATTGCTTTATGTGTTTTTCCTTCTGATAATTTGAACACTTACATTTAGTTTTTAGGGTGTGTTTTTTTTTTTGCCCCTAGTAGTTACCTTTATAACTAAAACTTTACATACCCCTTGTCCCTTTCATCATCCAATTTTTGATTAGTTATGTTACTATTATTAATTTTTCTAGTGATAATTCAGTTGGGATTATGGGTTTCTGTTTGTTCGTTCTCTATGGAATAGGACTCCAACACCATTGACTTAACCAAATAGGGGATATGTCCTCATAAAATGAAAAGGGCAGAGGCCAGTCATCGGGCTGGTTTCGTAACTGCACAGTCGGCAGTGCCCTGGCCCTTGGCTCTCCTTGGCGTGTGTCACGGCAGCTCATGCCCGTCTTCTGGTTATATGATGGTTGCTCCACCGCCAGCCTCTCATCTGCATTCTGAACAGGAAGAAGAATAGAGGCAAAGGAAAAGAGATGCCTGCATCCGGGAAGCAGAGCTTGCCTTCACACCTTCAGCTTGCATTGTACTGACCAGAACTGTGCCCCACCATCACCCCCGGCTGTCACCCCTGACTCTCACCCCTAGCTGGGCACCTTGCCTCCCTGAGCCAAATTGGGGTTCTGTTAGTAAAGAAGAAAAGGTAAAAAGGATATTCTTGTATAGTTAGCTATGTTGGGCACAAATTTACTTGTATACCCTTAAATACCACCAATTCTTTCGTAACTTAGAATGTATACTGTAAACAGTACTAGTATCTATGGACCCTCATTATGGAAGATGAGGAAGTCAGAACATTTAAGTGAACAACTACCTTTTTTCCTCCTCTACTTCCTGAATTGTGCTACTTCTGCTATTACGTCTGATATAGATTGTCCCTTATTTTGTAACCTTTTTATTCTCTCCTTTAATGAGAGCAAATGCTCTCCTGCATTTGCCCCCAATCCTCGTGCCACAACTTCATCCTTCATTCCTTGGTTGATGTTATTCCTCCATGGCTTTCTTCAGAATGGGCTCATGTGAACTGTATCATTTCCATTCTTGCACATTTTCAAATCACACCTGATGTTTTTATTCTAAAGTGATGATTTGGGTATAAAATTCTTCAGTTGTACTTTCTTTTCCTTGTCACCATTGCTTTGCTGTTTTCTGAGGTTGAGTATACCTGAAAGTCTAAGGCTAGCCTGGTTTTTCTCTTACAGGCGGATGTGGCTTGAGTTATTTTTTTCCTTTTCTTAATGGTCGTGGAATTCATTTGGGGGGTATTGTTTTATTTTTGAAGCTCAGTAACTTCACTAGGATATATCTGGGTGTTCATTCATCTCCATCAGTTTTAGAACAAACATGGGATATTTCTAATGTAGCCCTTCATTAAGACCATTTAAAATGACTTCTTGAATTATATTTTGGAGTGTCTTCATCTTTCTATGTTTTTGGACATGATTTTTATCTGGACTGGCAAATTTATCTTGGTATATATTCTTTTTTTATTTCCCATATTCAGTCTTATTCATTCTCTCTCTGCAGTAATTTTTAAAGAAATAATCCTGTATTTGTTCATAAGTAAGAGGAGTTTTTCCCTAACGTGCTGTTAGTGTGGGCCAATTGACTGGGGAAATAAACTAACATAGCTGGTGGTTGGGGTTTCAAGCTGTCCGTGAAAGTTCAGTTGTAAGCCAGGACTGGATCTCCCTGGATCCATAGGGAAGCCTCATGTCCATCAGGGGTGTCTGTCTGACTTTGTGTATGTTTATCATGTGGGTGATTGAGTTTTCTTCAGCTGGCAGGCTCCTGGCCACCCCTTATTTTTCTTACTTGTATTTCTTAAACATAAGTTTTAGTTAATTATTAGTTTGTTGATTTTGAAATATACGTAGAAGATAAACAATGAAAATGATGGTTATACTAAACATATTAATTATTAAGTATGCCTGTCCTCCACCTACACCCTTTTTAAGAGAAACCACTCTGCTGTGGGCTTACTGAGGAGTGGCTGTATTTTGAACTAAGGTCCCCCTGTTCCCCTCCACCCTCACCCCGCTACAGCTGGGCCAGGGCTTGATCCAGACAGCCAAACTACCGTTTTACCAACAACCTGTGGCTTGATTCAGAAAGTTTAACTCAACCCGTTTTAACCACTATGTATATTGTCTAGTTAAATTCAAGCCCAGCCAGTTACTAGTTGTGTAACTTTAAGCAAGTTACTCAAGGCTCACTATGCCCCAGTTTCCTTTCTGTAAAAATGTTGTTTTGAGAATCAAAACATAGTTAATCCACATAAAGTCTTTCCAACAGTGTCTGACTCCTACTCAAAGCTCCGTCAATGGTAGCAGTATTGTTACTCTTCTGTTGGGAGTTGGGAATTAGGAAGCTGAATGACTAAACAGAGTCCCCAGTAGCAACTAAAGCGGAAGGGTACTGAGCTAGAACAGCAGTGGTTCTTACTCCTTTGGGGGCATCATTGTTTCCTTGATGAATCTGCTGGAAGTATGGACACTTCCCTGCAGAAAAGTCCATGTGCATATATGTGAGCACACACAAAATCAAGGTTGAAAGCCCCTCATCTAGAAAAAGAGTGGAGGGGCTATGGCAAAGCCATGTGCAGTTAGATTTCTGAAAGGACAGAAACTCATCCAAGCCAAGGCAGCCCTTTCATAACGGGAGGAGAAAGGCCTGAAGGAGAGAGGAACAGAAGCCTGAGGTAGCTAGCGCCTCGGGTCTGGGGCCAGGGCCGGGGCCAGCAGTTTTTACCCCAGAAATCCTCCCAGATCCTGCTTGTCTCCCCACTTCCCTGGACCGAACCAAGTTGGCAAAGCCCTCACATCTGGCAGCCAAATTTAGCCAGACAGAACCAGTGATGAAGATGACGTTGACATGATGAGGAATTGTTGCTGTGTCATTGCAGATTTCTTTTAGCCAACACCCTGACGGTTTCCTGCGATGCGATCCTATCGGCAGCCAGTGCTTTCAGAGTAAAGCGAATGGCCAGCTGCTGCAGCTTCAGTGACTGCTAGCTTCCTTTTCTGTTGGTCGAACACCTCCCAGGCCTATCCGATTCTTTTAAATATTCCAGTTTAAGGAAAAAGCAACCTCTCTGGTGGAATTGTTTTTCATTTTGGTCAATTTCTTACGTTTTGAACTGAAAATGAGGCAGAAAGGACTTTGCAAGATTTTATAGCAGGAAAGGATTAAAAATTTTTCTTGTCCCACGATTTTTTTTCTTTTCAGAAATATTAGTAAAGGAAACTGGACCTGTCACCACCCTATACCCCTAGTATCAGTATTGCATACTCTGTTTCATTAGTACTCACAAGCACCTTATGTGGTATAATACCCTGATTTTACAGGTGCGAAAACAGGCTTAGAGAGACTAACTCCTTACCCGAGATCCAAGATATTGCACGTGGTGGAGCTAGGATTAGAACCCAGGTCTTTCTGACTACAAAGCCTATCCTATCATGCCTCCATGGCCTCCAAAACTCAGGCTAGAAAAGAGGGAGCCTATGCTTTTCTATTTCTTCTCCTGAACATGGTCTTTCTTTCAACATGCTTTCTTGGAAAGAGGGCCAGGTGCATGTGAGCTTTGCTTTTTGATCTTTGAGCTAAGAAAGGTCTTAACTCCATTGAATATCTGCCTCCACAGCAGAGTAATAGCAACCAATTACAACGCTTTCCACCGAGTTGGAACTGCTGTTGGAGGTTTAGCCAACGTGCCTTCCACACAGAGGCTGTCCCGTGGAACCACAGCCCGGAGCTGCTGGCCAGGGTGGATCCACAGTTTGGTCGGTGGCATAAGTAATAGTTGTTTACAGAGTATCTGCAGGAGGGAGGAGTGGTTAAGGGCACCGGCTGTAGAAGTAGACGGCTTGGGTGAACTCAGCAGTTTGTGTTTAATATTTGAGTGACCTTGGGCAAGAACTCACTACCTTTTGAAGTCTTGGTTTCTTTATCTGGAATATAAAGTGTGTGATAACATTGGATTGTGGTGAGGATTAAAAGTAAGCTCATGACACAGTAACGCCTAGCACAGGAACGCTCAATAAATGTGGATTGTTATTATACTACTTGAAAATGGCTTAGAGAAACAGCAAGAAAGAAGTAACACCAGCCTCCTATTAGAATTCCCTTTTACTTTGGTTAATTTTTTTTTTTTAAGTTTTCAAACTTAAAGAAGTTGTAACTTTATAGGCTTTTAGAGCTGGGAAGGCTTACTTTCCTTGAGATTGGTAACTCCTGTGTTTAGCTGAGAAGATCCGTTTTTAAAACGGCAGTCATTTTATGAGTATAAAATGCTAGCTTCAAAACGCATTAAATGTATGTACATTTTATGACTGCAATGCAGAGAGGTGGAAATATGTTCTCGTTCCAAGTTGTTTAGTTGCTAAACGATTAAATAATATGGCTGTTTTCCTGTTCCACAGCAGAATAAAGACACTTCAGCCCCTATACCTTCTGGGACTACAAAAAGTTTTACAGATTTTTTTATGCATTCTTATAACATTACTGTGAAGTACTTAGCAGATGAATATGGTTTTTATTTTATTTGCAACACTATATCAATATTTAACTTTAAATAATGTCACAATTGTCTTCTGCTTCACTACCTAGATGAATAATTTTCAGGTATGTTTGTTCTCATAGACTATATGATTTGTCATAGGCCCATATTGATTTTTCATGTTTCCTAGACATTGCCATGCACCATGGAAATCTTGGTGTGCAGTGTATTACCAATTATTATGTAAATTTTGCCAGTGTACACATATTGTGTATATGTACATGTATGGTATAAACTTAGAAAATAGAGTAATGTGTGTTTTATTATTAGGTGATGGTTTTGGACAGAATTACGCATAAAGTTTGACAGGTGGGCATTTGGGGGTATAAGAAATACCACGTGCATTTGGAATCACAGAGGTTGACCTGGAAGGGAATTTAGAGATTATTCTAGACTAGTACTGCATGAAATAGATAACTGAGGCACAAAGTTATTTGCACAAGTTACACAGATGAATTATGATAATCTTTTCTATCCAAAAAGTTTTCACAATGTGGCTTCTCTTGCCATGTGTATTTCCTCTTTCAGCCTAAAAATGTTAGTTTTAAAAGTTATTTTTAAAAATCCCCCCAAATGGAAGTATATCGTATTTGAAGAAGAAAGACTAAATTCTGTTTTGGAATAAAGACAGATTCAGGTTTTGGTATTGAATTTTAAATTTAATGTTACACCCAGGAATTAATTTTCTGCAATATCTATAGTTTCATTGAGCATCCATCTTATTCAATGTAGACCACTTTTTAAATAAAAATATATATAAAGCAAAGAACTAACTCATGGTTAACTAATTGCAAATAAATAGCGTATTTTTCAAAGGGAAGTTGTATTCCATTTTCTTCCTCCCCTAATATTTGAGGACATTGTTAAAGAATTGCAGTCTAGCCCTAGCTGGTTTGGCTCAGTGAATAGAGCATTGGCTTGTGGACCAAAGAGTCCTGGGTTCGATTCCAGTCAAGGGCATGTACCAGGAGGCAACCAACCGATGTGTTTCTCTCACATCGATGTTTCTGTCTTTTCCTCTCTCTTCCACTCTCTCTAAAAAAAAACCAATAAATCAATGGAAAAATATCCTCAGGTGAGGATTAACAACAACA
The DNA here is from genome assembly GCF_951640355.1 of Cnephaeus nilssonii. Classification (NCBI taxonomy): domain Eukaryota; kingdom Metazoa; phylum Chordata; class Mammalia; order Chiroptera; family Vespertilionidae; genus Cnephaeus; species Cnephaeus nilssonii. Next base: position 29,368,784 of record NC_137090.1, on the reverse strand, counting down.
AAAAAGAATTGCAGTCTATTGCACACCTGATTGGTTAGCATCAAATTGAATTCTTTAAAATTCAGTTATAATAGTGTTATAGCAGTCAAGTGGAGAGAAACTGAAAGAATTATTAAAACTACTTCAAAGCTCAAGACCAGAAGTAATAATTAATATTGAATTGCTTCCAGTCTTTCTCACCACAGCCTGTCCCATTCCCTTGGTCGGAAACATTCTTAACCCTCCCTTTTCACCTTGTCTAACCCTTTCTTATCCTTCAGGGCCCTATTTTTGTCTCAGCAGCCTCCCCTAAACCAGTGAAGTCTCAAAGTGCCATGTTAGCAATTCTGCTCTTCTTCATGTCTCCACTTTATCTGGATTGTAATAATAGGGTGGTTGGTAATTTTTTTTAAAAGCCATCTCCCTTACTTAACTGTAAGTTCTGTCCGGGCAGGAACCACACATGTCTTTTTCATGCTATTTCCTTAGTGTCAGGCATCACGCTAGACACATAGACATCTGCAACCAATATTATTGACTGATGGATGAATGGATTCCTTGTTTAGGGTGTTGTGGCTAAGAGATGTTCAGAGGAATCAACTGACTACTTCCCAGAGGGCCTCCGATCATGTTAATTGCCAATAGGTCATCAAGAATAAAGGATTTGTTTAGGTTTGCAAGCCCAGAAGTTTAATTTGATCATTTTTATTATCTGTTTCACTGGTACTAGGAAACAAATCACAGGAAGCTAATTTGTATGCCAGAATACAACTTTTAAATGTAGAGTAGGAAATGTAGCTAAGAACTGGGGTTTATGGTCTGTACCAGTTAGGCCAGACCATAATCATGGGAGAGCCTTGTATGTACTCCTCCACATGTCCTAGCCTAGCTAGCCATCAGGTTGGGACCACATGACTAGTACTGGCCAGTGAACTCTGAGCAGAAGTGGTATGTGTCCCTTTGGGGCCATGGTAGTTAAGAGCTGCTGTGCTCTCTTCATTTCTTTCTCCTTTGCCGTGGTACCTCATGGGCCACATGTTGTAGTTGGCAAATCTACAAATTGGAGGAGGACTATGACCAGGATTGAACTCATTACATGAGCAAGAAACAAACCTTTGTGTGTTGGCCATCGAGAATTCAGCGGCTTATTTGTTACCACAGCATAGACAAGTATTATCCTGACTAATAAATTGGGAACTCTCTCTTGGTTTATAGATTTCCATTCAGAGACACGAATTGCAAATATGGAGGTTGGTTCTTGGGGAAAATCTCCATGTTTGGATCTTAATTGTTTCCCTGAGCTTGAACTACCTGAAATAATAACTATGCTTTATATAAAAATTATGAGAGTAACAGCTAACAAATGAACATTTAAAACGTGAGTAATTACTAGCTACTAACGGGGATTTTGTAGTACTTTAGAAATTGTATTCACGGTTCTTATTGAGCCACAAGTTGGGAATAGTTTCTTCATAATATTTTTGGTATCTTCCTGGTGAATAAGGAAAATCCAGGTTGAAATGAACAACTTCTCTAAATCAAGATTTTAGAAAGCTTAAAAAATTTTTACATTTCTTCAGTTTATATATTCTACAATTAACCTTTTCGCACTAGTTTATCCATAAAACGGATCTTTTACAAGGCATTATTTTTCATAAGTTATTTTTTCAACAGAATTACATTTTAGTATTTTAATTCCTGTTTTCTTAGAGATGCTGTTAGGCTTTGCAAAGATGAGTAAGTTATATATGTTGTCCTTAGAATTTCCCATGTATAACAGAGACTGCTAACTACTCACCAAAACTTTCTTCCTCTCCTTTGAGGGCACACACTTCCTTGAAGCTCTCTGTGTTAAGTGACTGAGGACTCGCCAGTGGAATTTCTGAGGTCCAGCCACTCCCAGGTCTAGCTCAGAAAAGCCTCCCACATGTGATCTTCCACCCCCAGTCCCCTTTTGCTGGCTGGTTATCAGTGGCCGAGTTAACCAGGAAGTCGTGTGTTGCAGATGGAAGAGTTTCTGTCAGACTGGTCACTAAATGACTGTCTGGAACAAAGGCCCCCACTCTCCCCCAGAAACATTTGTCTTGGATAATGTGTGAGGAACAAATAACACGTCTCGAGTTCAGCCACTGAACATTCGGAGTTTGTTATTGCAAGGAGCATGACCCCCAAAGCAACATTTACTAGCTAATATAGCAATTCCAGAGTAAATATTTAAATTTTCAAGAATGATTAACGTGCATCTTAATTGGCAATGTGTCCCACTTAGAAGAAACAATGATTTCATTTTCAATAGTCCGCTAATTCTTTGTCTTGCTTTCATCATTCCAAGTTACTTGGCTCTTCCCGACAACACCCAACAGCCAGCTAATAGCTACTCCAGTTAAGTAGGCCTTTGTTTATCCTTCTTCCTCCCACACCGTTTTATAAGGCCACATTCTGTGTTTACCAATCCAGAGAGCATTTACTCTTATTTAGAAGTGCAGTAGGAAAAAGAGAAGGAATAAATTTAAAATGTCAACACAAAGGTATTTGTTATGGGGCTGACCGAGACTCTGGCAGGTCGCTGTTCCAGAAAGTGTGGCTGCTTTGAGAAATTTACCAACATGTACAAGCGGCTCTGTGCTCGGCCTTCTGCCTCGTGCCCGTGCCAGAGATCTGGTTGTCCTCGATTCATCTTTCTCTACATCATCTCCAGCCTCACCGAGTCAGTCACCAGATGAGGTAAATTCAGTCTCCTTAATCGCTATTGAATCTGACTGTCACCATTTCTAGTTGAGGTGTCTGCTAAGTGTCCCATGGATGCAGCTGTCTCCTAACGGGTCTCCCTAGCTCCAGTCTTAATCCTTCTATGCTGTAACCAGAACACACCTTCCAAAATGCAAAACTCGGCACCTCATGCCTTTGCTTTGAAATCTTCCCCTGATTCTCCCTTGCATTTGGCACAAAGCCTAAACTTCTTCAAGTGTCTCGCAAGACCCTGCATCATCAACGAGGAATACCTCTATTTTCTATCATGTCTTCCCTTCACCTGCACTGTCTTTTCTGTGCTCTGTTCTCCAGCCTCATTGAACCTTTCTTTAAAGACACCTTACTCTTCCTTCAGCTCCCCAATCTTTGTTCCAGCTGTGGAACATGCCTCTTTCCCACCTTCTCAGCTCCCTGAGGTCTGGTCAACTGCCTTTAATTTGTACTCCAGTGTCGCCCTGCTCGTCCTCTATCACAGAGGCTGTTGTGCTGTATATTCTTGATTGCTTGTCTATACCACCTAGTGGGCTGTTCGGAAGGATCTCTGTATGCTAAGTGTCTCTCCAGGTAACGACGTCACGTAGCAACTCCTGGCTTCCCCTCCCTAGTAACCAGCCTCCTTGCAGTTTCTTCAGCCCAGGAACACCACTTGCTTTATAGCCAGGTGGAAACATTTCACACTGTAACCAAATGTCTGTGAAGCATTTTCCTGTGCCTCATCTCATTTGATCTTCACATAAGTCCTGGAGTATGTAGATAGGAGACTTGGTGGAATCCTATTTTCTTTTCATTAGCTGGAAAATGGAGATTTAGAAAGCTTAAAAACTTGACCCAACTGAAAAGAAGTAAGAAATGGTGGACCTTGAAAATGACTTCAGGTTTTCTCACTGCGCAGAATATAGTCCAACACTGCTGCAGTTAAATATTTTACCCTTTGTTCTCCCTGCGTGATCTGCAATAATAATCTGCTTCGTGTTGATATTTACTGCTGTGTTGTGGACAATTACCTGAAAGAGAAGTTGGGGTGCTTCACTGGGCTGGAAAAAGGTTAACTAAATCAGAAAGCAGGCCTAATTCAGCAAGTTTATTCTATATCTATAAAAGGCTAAGTTGACTCGTGCATGCGCGATACATATAAAGCTCTCACAGGTGCCAGTTGTCCGTGTGTGTTTCCATCTGTCATTGTTGATCGTGAATTTGGTTGACACTTCTATTATAGAGAAAGGGCGAGCAGCAATATTAAAATATTTCTTCTAATTAATTTCCTTTCAATGTGCACGAATTCATGCACCGGGCCACTGGTGATTATTGGTTACCAGCACAGAACAGCCAACACAATAATAGCCATCCAGTGTGAATGAATGAAAATTATGCCTATTTTTTCAGCAAAAAATGTATTTGGTCAGATCAGCAAACAATATATTTTTTTTGTGTGTGTGATTAGTTAATGTGCACCATGGGATGAAGAGGGTTGGCAATCATTGCCTTAGCACATTGCCTGGCCTGACAAACACGTCCTGGACAGTGAGTAGTAGCAGGATGTGTCAGAACCCAGTCTTTTTTATTTTGTCTGTGAAGTGATATTTGAGGATATTCAAAGGAAGACTAAGGTCATTACCGGGATATTTTTCCAAATATTGAGAAATCGTCCGTGCTGACAGCCATTTACAGGAGAAATGACTGAGTTCTGGATATATTTTGAAGGTTGAGCTAACAGGACTTGCTGGTGGGTGTGAATGAGTGCATGCTTATAAGTTATATTTGCTTGGTGAAATTGCTCATGAGAAGATAATGCCGTAGTGATGGTTAAGGTTATTGTGAAGATTAGATGTCAAAACATACATATGAAGTTCCAACCTAGCCTGGCGCTTGGCATTTTGTCTGTACTCAATAAGTATTATTTTCCTATCTGTGGGTGACTTAGTATCTTGTTAAGACCAGGAAGCTAAATGCACTATTGGAGCATGCTGCTCCTAAGCATACCAGTGCAGGGGGCGAAGTTGGTGTCCGCCTCCGCCCGCACTTCTGTAGCCCCGTCCCTTGTCCAGCGCAGAATCTGCAGGCTGTCTCGGGGTCAGGGCCTCTCCCCTGACCCGGCCCTCGAGTTGTCTCTCCAGCTCCCTGAGTGTCAGACTTTATTACTATTATGCCTCGTTCTTTTCCTCCAATTGAAGCTGCTCCTTTATTTTTTTGTTGTTAAAAATTTTTTTTAATTGATGTTTAGAGAGAGGAAAGATTAGAGGGAGAGAGAGGGGGAAACATCAATATGAGAGCGAAACATCGATCGGCTGCTTCCTGCATGCCCTACCAGGAATCAAGCCCGCAACATGGACATGTGCCCTGACCAGGAATCGAACTCGCAGCCTTTTGGTGCATGGGATGATGCCCAACAAACTGAGCCATACCTGGGACTAGGGCTGCTCCTTTATTTTTTCCCTTAGAAATTTTGTGGTTAGTCTTCACTTCTCTGAATATTGCAAGTTATGACCCCACTGTTTTCTCCGCCTGTGATTTAAGCATTAGGTAACATAACGTAGTGTTTACTCTATTGTCAGCCTGCTGGGTTTAAGCCATGGCCCTGCCATCCAACCTTTGTAACCTTTGTCAAGTTACTAAACCTTCTTGGTCCTCCTTTCTGCCATGTGTACACTGGGATTGGAAGCTGTTAAAGCTGTGAGGATAAAGGAGCTAATTCTTTTAATATGTTTGGAAGGGTGCGTAGCACGTGAAGGGCACTGGGTAAGTGTTAGCCATCAAGTAGTCCTGGTCACACCTGGTGACTCTGCATGTCACTTCTGTGCTGAGTCCCTCCTCTCTGCACTCCTCTCCTCTCACCTGCTCTGTGATCTTGTTTTTGCTTGGATGTCCACCGAACTCAAACTCAGTATTCAACGCTAAGCTTATCAGCTTTTCTCGGGAGCAGAATGCTTTGGCTACAAGTAGCAGAAAACCCAAACAAAACTGGCTTAAACAACAAAGCAAGTTATCTCCCTCTGATAACAAGAAGTCCAAAGGTAGGGTGGATCTGAGGTTTCATAATCCAGTTGCTCAGTTGTGTCTCCTCAAGGACCCAGCTCCTTCCCACCCCCTCAGCATTTTGACTTGTCCTTTTAGGCTGGCTCCTCTCTCCTCAAGACAAAAATTAAGGCAACGTGTGCATATGGCAGCTCCCTTAAAGAATCCTCCCCTGTTCCCCTCCCCCGCATCTTCACACAGATCTAGGAAATTGTCCTAATCTGATCAAGGAGACCAGAATTCCCAATTTTAGCTTAGAGTAGCCAGCGTCCATTCCTGAGTAAATGACTGTGTATATATGTTGGGGGAGGGTGAACACCTGAGCAGAATCACAGGTCTGCTGGCAAAGGAGGTGGGTTGGGGGATGACTTTGGGTAGAGGGCATACAGTGTCTGCTGCAGTGTTTGAAATATTTCACAATTCTTTTGTTCATTAGATTCCACATATAAGTGAAATCAGACTCACAGCTGTCAGAGGGGCGGGGGGCAAGGGGTGGTGGCTGATGAAAAAGGTGAAAGGATTAAGGAAAGAAAGAAAAAAAAAAAAACAGCCTTGTAGCCAGACAACAGTATGGTCATTAGCAGAAGGAAATGGGGGTGAGGAGGGCAGGAGAAGGTAGAGGAGGGATAAAGGGTGATAGAAAGAGACTTGACTTGGGGTGGTGAACACACACTCCAATATACAGATAATGTATTATAGAATTGTACACCTTCAACCGTATAATTTCATTAACCAATGAAATTTCATTAACCCCAATAAATTTAATAATAAATGAAAATGAAGAAAACTATTTCACAATTAGAAATAAAAAAAATAAACAGTGAAGAAGAGTTGGGAGTCCCACAGAAGTCAGAAAAGCTAGGTCGTGGGTATTGTACATCAAGTCAGACTGAGGAGCAGGGCCGAGGCAGAGGGTGTGAGGTGCAGCCGTGGCATCCTCAGTGACCGGGTGGAGGAGGCGGGAAGAGGAGCCTCATTTGGTTTCCAGGTTCTTCTTAGCTAAGTAGGTAGCCCTTCGTGGATGTGAGGATGACAACAGGATGAGGAGGTTTCATTGGTGGGGGGTTAGTTGAGTTAAATGTTAACGCAGGTTGAGTCTGAAATGCCTGTGAGACATCCCAGTGGAAATAGTTCAAGGGCAGTTGGAAGAAATGTCCAACCTGGAAATGTGGCCTTTAAGAATGATGCTTGTTTCCCCTCAGAAGTCCTGCCCCTGCACGTTTCTTTATTCTGATACTATTTCTCAGTCTCCTTTGAGCCCTCCTCTTCTTTTTTATTTTCCTTTAAATATTTGTATTGATTTCAGAGAGGAAGGGAGAGGGAGAGGGAGATAGAAATATCAGTGATGAGAGAGAATCATTGATCAGCTGCCTCCTGCATGCCCCACAGTGGGGATCGAGCCCGCAACCCGGGCATATGCCCTGGCCGGGAATCGAACTGTGACCTCCTGGTTCACAGGTCGACGCTCAACCACTGAGCCACGCCAGCCGGGTGAGCGCTCCTGCTTGTTGATGGCCTGTCAGGGTCAACAGCTTACTCCCTTTCTTCTGAAAGAATCCACTGTCTCTGGTGAAGCCATCTCTTCAGCCACTGTCTGTGCGCCAAGGCATCAGTGTAATCGTGCGAGTCAAGTAACCATCGCCTGTTCAGAGTAATTCAGAATTTACAGAGCCAAATAATGTATTTGACCTACTTGTTTAAAGGCTCATAAAAACTTACCTTTCAAAAAACAAAACTCTCAAACTAAAATACTTCTACCCCCAAGCCCAGGAAATTGCGGTAAGTGGACAGGTTATTTAAAGACATATTAAAGGCCTGCCCTGGGCGGATGACTTGGTTGGTTGGAGAGTAGTCCTGTATACCAGCACAGTGTGCACGCCAGCTTTTCTGTGCTTTGGTCAAGGAGTGTGTGTGTCCCATGGCCCATTATAACATGGCCCTAACAACCAATAGCATGGCCCTAACAACTAATAACATTGCCCTAACAACCAATAACATGACCCTCACAACTAATGACATGGCCCTGACAAACTAATAACATGGCCCTAACAACTAATAACATGGCCCTAACAACTAATAACATGGCCCTGCCTAACTCTGAGAAGGGGTTGAAGTGTGGGAGTAGATAGATGGAATGTTTGGGGTACAAACTCTTTGCCATATTATTTAAGGTGTTAAAAAAAGCAACGTATAGATCAGATTACATGGTATATGTATGTGTGTATATAGACCAAGGTAACCCCAAAAAGTGTATACACACTTTGAATAATTATTAATTCCAGTGGGTTGAATCTGAAAAGAAACAATTGGAATTAATAATTATTCAAAGTGTGTGTACATTTTTGGGGACACCCTATATATGTATGCATACATAATATTTATATATAATTTTATTTTTTAAAATATATGTGCTTGCATGGACTATTGGCACAGAAAGTTTTCTGAAAGGATACATAAGAAGTTATTAACAAGAGAGACCTGTAGAGAGTGGGTCTGAGGCCACCCTTAACAGTATAGTTTACTTTCTACCTCCTATTAATATATATGAAGATAGTAGAATTGATGCATGTTCATTTTCGTGGGTTGTTTTTTTTCCATCTGGTTTAAATTGACTCCATGAAATCCTTCGTGGAAAAAAAAATCAATTTTGAGAAATCAGAATTGTACAGCTGATAATGTTCCTTAAGTGAAATTAATATATTCCTCTTCTCTGTATATGTATATATAATATTTGTAGAGTAGACAGAATAGCAAAATCCACCTATACTTGCACTTCCTTCTGTTATTTAGTTAAGCCTTGCCTGTTGCCAGTGTTAAAACATGGGAAATGCCATTCACCATTTACTGGGCACCACTCCTTTCCTGAATCTGCTGGAGCTAAAGGGCAGGCAAAGAAATAAGCAATTCATTCATAGTGAACAAGCGGGGGACTGACGAGTATCGCCTTGGGAAGCCAAACACGCAGTGAGCTACAAAAATACAGTAACAACAACAACAACAAAATACAGTAACAGATGGCACAATCCCGACTCCTAGGAGAAGTATCTAGAAAGTATATTCATCTCTATTAAGGCATTCAAATACAAAGGTTCATGTTTAGTTAATGCACCCTTTTTACAAAGCCAGGCATTCTCATTTACAAAAATGAGTCTATATGAAATATACAGTAAAGATACATTTAAACTCTAATCGGAAAAAAACACACACACCACAAAACAGCCTTGCCCCTGAGGGGTGGTGGTAGAAGGTTACTTTGGCAATCATGCTCTTCTGCCTTTCATCCAACCCTCGGAGGGCAGTGTCACCCCTGTAGTTGGATATTGCCTGAGCAGGATGTGGTTAGAGATGGTGGTTAGAGACTCTGGAAGGGTCTCTAAAACCCCAGGAGAGAACTTGCAGCCTCAGACAGAGCTCTTCCAGGATCAGGTCCAAGGTCTAGGGTTCTTTGGAGCATCAACACCGACCTTGATGTCCTTACTGGCTGCCCAGACCAGGTGCGACTCTGCTACAAACGTTGGCTTTTTAAGTTAGTACTTTTTCTTTCAAAGAATTCTTTTGGTTTTGAGGTTATTCCTTTATATGTTATGTATACATGCTGTCTCATGTTGATGGTTTTATTAGTCATCTCTGCCAATCACACACCTCATCCTAGGTTTTAGCCCTAAAACTAGACTCGGTTATTATGAGGGCATCACACCGCCAAGTGAAACCTACTACAAACTCTTTGCGTCTTGATTTCTCTGGACCGGCTCCCATCATCATAATCTGGTTCACAATAAGGGTTACGTTCGAAAAGATGTGTCTTTTCTGGACAGAAATGTCTGCGAAGCTTGTTTTGTGAAGGATTAGGCATGAAGTTAAATTGGATTAAAAATAAGTACTACAGATTTTGCTTTCCTGGTGTGGCTAAGAGTGCTGAACTACAAATTTGAAAACAGACCTTATTAAAATTTAAATGATTGTAAACATAAGCAATAAAAACAAGTAAATGCTTATGTTTTCTGAGGTTTTTATGTACTTTTGAGTTAGAGTTGATAAACCGTCCTTGAGTATTACGCATTATAACATGGTCCAACTGTGTGTGACTAACACCCAGTGTGCACCACACGGGACCTCACCATGAGAGTGTAACAAAATGAGTTCACCGATCTCGCTCTTGGCTGTTCACTGTAACGTCAAATTGCCATAAGCGTTTCTAAGCGCTGTTTCCATACTTACCACGGCCAAGCAACAATTTGCAGCTGGACCACTTGGAGTAACACTGTTCTAGGAACTATTGGAGACTATAAAGAAACGTGGAAACACTTAAAATGTTAAATAGCCATACAGAATTCCATAGCTTAAAGGGTAGTAGAAGAGATATCCCCAGTGCAGCACCCGGATAATTGACAAGTTATAGAGAAGTTAACATCCTCAACGGCCAGCAGAGCAAGAGGTCATTCGGGCTTGACAGACAGGGGTGCCAGGGAGAGCCCATGAAGAGCACAGGGGGAACTGCATGATTTCTTAAGTGATGGTAGATGTTTAAGAATATAAATTGGGCCCTAACCGGTCTGGCTCAGTGGATAGAGCGTCAGCCTGCGGACTGAAAAGTCCCAGGTTCGATTCCGGTCAAGGGCATGTTCCTTGGTTGCGGGCACATCCCCAATAGGAGGTGTGCAGGAGGCAGCTGATCGATGTTTCTAACTCTCTATCTCTCTCCCCTCCTCTCTGTAAAAAATCAATAAAATATTAAATACACACACACACACACACACACACATATATATATATATATTGGATCCATCTTATTTTATGAGTAATTGTAGTATCTTGATTATCTAATTAGTGATTTGAGCTACATAAGGCAAAAGTAAACAAACATTCATCGTACTAATCAGTCATATGTTAATACTGATTTTACTACATAAATCTTAAGGCCAACGTTTGGCTGCAAAGGGAACTTCCTTGCTTGTCTTTTTTTTTTTCCAATTACAGTTGACATTCAATATGATTTCATATTAGTTTCAGGTGTACAGCATAGTGGCTAGACAACTGTATACTTTACACAGTGGTTCCCCCCCAACATTTCCAGTACCCACCTGGCACTGCTTACATTCTGATTTTAAAAATTAAATTTAAAAATTTCAAATGAAAAGTCTTTGTTCTTTTGAATCGTGACCGGTCCCTTGGGGTAATTGCCGTGTTTGAACCAGCTTCTTTATGAGAGGGAGCACTCAGGTTCTTCTAAAAAGCTGTTTCACAGATGTTGCTTTGTGGTAGGGATCAGCCTTGCCAGCTTCATCTTCCTTTTTCATGTGCGCCGTGTCGTCTCGATTGCCTCACTTCCTCTGCAAGAGAATGGCTCCAGGATCCTAGGGTCGGGGCATTGTTTTACACAGTGTCTGTTACCTATTTATGGTATTAGAACTTGCTATTAGTCATCGCCAGATATTTAATGGGAATTACCATTACACCTGGCAACTGGTAGTGTTCAGTGTGCTGTATACAAGTCACAGATGAACTATTTTTTTCCTAAACTAGTTTTATAATTTTTGACCATTAGTCCTATTTTAAAATAGGATAATAACACTTAAAAATCCACTATGTGTAGGCCCTGGCTGAGTAGCTCACTTGGTGAGAGCATTTGATCCCGGATCAGGGCACATGCAAGAATCGACCCCTCCAACCTCCCTCCCTCCCTTCCTCACTCTCTCTAAAATCAGTCAGTAAATTAAAAATCCACAATTTCTAGCTTATTTTGAAAAATCAGTTCTGTCACAACTTGGTCCACATTTTAAAATAAGAATTATCTATTAGGTGTTGTAAACAAGCTGCTCCCTTTATGTATGTGGGGACGGACAAGCATGTCCCAGGGACTTATCTCCTTTCCGCTTCACTCATCTGGCAGCCTGGCTTCCATAGAGAGCTTGGTTTGATTCCTGGACTCTTGTGTAATGGTATGATTTACCCACCAAATCTAAAACCATGCCAAAACAAGGCCTTCAGCTATACCAGCACCATCAGTTACCTTTCCTAGCTTGAGTTAGGTATTATTTGAAGAACAAAATTATGTATAGTTCTGTGGCTGAAATAAGTCGGTTGATCTGAGAAACAGATTATTATAATCTGCATAAATAAAATATTGTGTGTGTGTATTTGTGTGTGCATACATATATATGTGAGAATAACACAGATATGTTTGAAATCATCTGAGTGGAAGATATTTGGGAGTTTTTTTTAATGCTCTTCTTACAACTTTTATGTTTGAATATACAAATATTTTTTAAAAGTAAGAGCTAAATCTCAACCACAGATTGTCAACAGAGAGAAAGATTTTTTTTTTCCTCCCCAAGTGATTAATCTTTTAGTCAGAATTTGAGGAAAGGGAGTATTTAAAGCCAACCTAATTGATACCATGTCTTACAAATTATTTTTCAGGGGGGAAAAATGTTTTCTTCTAGTAGACATTAAGAATACAACTTAGAAAAATATTTTTTGTATGCATTAATAACCAAAACCATTTGTCTCGGCATCTGATTGCGAGTACCCCGACATAAGTACACGCTCAGAGCATAAATAAATGCATTGCCTCACTGTATCCAGAGAAGGGCCTTATTAGCAACGTGTATAGATATTTGCCGATGTGTAGGCATCTGCATATTAGATGTTTTTTAAAAGCACCATATTGTCAACAGAGCACGGATCTGAGCTGTTTGTGCATTTGTGGTGATGGCTTTATGCCAGTTTAACCCCACGCTTTGGTCTAATCTGTGGTCTGCGTCTCTTGGCAGCTGGAAGGTAAAAGCTGCGGTCCACACACCCACGAAGGACAGAGAGAAATACTCGTCGACAGTGACGTGCATTCTCCGTGTTTTCCCAATAAGCAGACCTACTTGTCCCGGGTTTGGAGAGTGGAAGCCCCTTTGGTCTAGCTGTGGTATCCGTCTGCCATGTCCCTGTCAATCTTTGAGAACTTCCTTCCTTTCTGGCTCACTACCATTCCAGGCTCATCTTGGGCCTTCCCTGTCCCAGTGATGAAATCAGCCATTTCTCCAAAAAGCCTTGGTGTGGGATGTGGAAAGCAAAACCTGGGTTGTAGGTGTGGTTGTTGCTCCTGGTGTGTTACTGCTTTTAGACTGTCAGCAAACAGAGCTGGGGGCATGGGGGAAATGCGCACACACACACGCACGCATGCACACGCGCACGCACACGCATGTATGGGTGTTTCTCTTCCTTTGTCTATTTATATTAAATACCACAAGTTCATACTGATATCCCTCCTTTCATTCCAGCACCATGGGTTGCTTTTAGCCTTCTCCCTCCCGTAGCTGCCATGTCCTTCTGCAGCAGTGAGAAGCCTGCCTCCCGTCATCCTCAGCACATCCGCTCATGTTCTCAGTCTCCTTGTATGGAACTGAATTCCCCACTGCATGGGCCACCTCCTCACCCCCTACCCTGCCGGACACCCCAGCAGCACCAGTGCAGTCCTGTCCCTGGCCCCGCCACACAAGTGGCCTGAGCCAGCAGAATCCTCGACCCCAGATCTGCCAGACGTGCTGGCCACGCTGGCCAAATCCTTGACTTTTTAAACTTAGACAAATTATAAGCAAAAATTTGAGACAAAGTATTTCCTGAAATTATAAAATAAGAATATTAATAGCTTTAGCTATTTAACGACACAGGTTAGTTTCCATTCTTATTCACAGAGGACAATGGAACCTTAGTAAAGATTTGGAATTTATAAGTAGGCTTATTTCCTCTTACTTTTTGAGATGTAATATCACCAGACAGGTGGAGTGTAGAGAAACTGCTTGCTGCTAAAATGAGCAGGGCCGAGCTAGAGGACAGCTACTTTCTGAGGGCAGCTGACACTTTTCTTCTTGGTCTATGGAGCTCTGGATTCACAATCATCGTCGTTGGGGTGACACGTAAACAAAAGATAAATATTAGAGTATTTTCTTAAATTGGCAACCCATCTACTTACATTCCTTTCTCGGTTTGATCTAGCAATAAAAATGATTTAATTTCTGCTTTAGGAACTACAAAAAAAAAATTAGGGAAAATTATTTGTTTTTTCCATTTCCTGATGTATTTGATCTGTTTTTAGTTTTTGACTCTTTTCTTTGCCACCACATTCTTATTCTCTTAGTTCACTTCCTGGTGTCTGGTATTCCTGAGCACAGACCACACTTCGTTATTTTCACAAGTGGAGGACTGACTGGATAATGAAGAGTGGTAGATTATCATGTTTGTCTTTGGAATGTGTTGATTTTTTGAAATTGAATATGGGCCCATTTAATACTTTGAGGGTTTTTTTGTGTGTGGTTTTTTTTTATTATTATTTTTTAATCTAACGAATCTCTTAATGGTTCCAGGTCCCTCCTCCTTTAGTAAATATTCCCTTGGATCCCACAGCGTTGTACTAGGAATGAGTAATAATAAATTAAAAAGAAATATGGCTCACCATTTCTTAGGAAACGCAATTACAATATAGGAATAAGCTGTAAAATGCAGCATCTCAAATATCATTTAAAAATGAAAGCTCCCACACTAACCCATGCACCAAAAGGTTACTGATTCAATTCCTGGTCAGGGCACACGCCCAGGTTTTGGGCTAGATCCCCAGTAGGAGGTGTGCAGGAGGCAGTCAGTCTGTTATGTTTCTCTCCCTCTCCCTTCATCTCTCTCTCTAAATATCAATAAAAACTCATTTTAAATGAAAACTCTACGCAGTGTGGAATAGTTGATGTCTTTCACCTTTTCTATCCTCTTTAAATCCCTCCCAAGTCAGCTGCCTTCTTTTTACTATAAAAAACTCGACACCAAAACAAACAGCCATTGTTGAGGGGCCCCCATGAGCAGTGTCAAGTGAGCATAGAAGAGTTAGGAGGCTTTAGCTAAAATTAGAAATGGCAATATTTTATCCAAGGGCCTTAGGATTTGCAGATCGGTAAACACTGCCCGGTGTCCCAAAGAAAACATTGAGAGTTCTTATCGTGAACAGTACATTTTTGAGACGAATCAGTCCTGCGATCTTAGCCTCTGCTTTGGTCTGAGGTGGTTCTCTTCCAGAAATCCCGTGGTCTGTCTGGGTAATGGCTGCCAAGTGGTCTGTGCAGGGAAACCTTCTTTCCCAGGTCTTCACCTGAAGAATCTTGCCTATATTATCTCTAGTATTTACAGGCCTCCGGGTATCGATGCACTGGAAGACCCAAAAGTGTCCGTTCCCAGGCTAGTTAAAGCAAGGATGGAATCATGTCCTCGTGCCTTCACCTACTTGATTTTTAGTAACTTAGCAGCGTCACCCTTTTCTCAGCAGCATTTAGTGTGTCACTTGGGGATGCCGTCTGATGTTCTGAAATGCCCTTTAGGGGTCGTGGATCTCAGGGATGAGACAGTATTGCCACTGGCCCTGAGAAGGGCTCTGGGCCTGCAGACACTCCCAGCTGGAATACTGCGTGTGCCAGTTTAACCTCCCTCCCTCCCCAGGGCTACTGTCCACAGTCCAAAGGCAAGGCCACCTAAATGACATAGATTCTACACTGCTGATAGGAGAAAAGAAGTTAACCCCTCGCTCTACCTTAGACACAGAGAATGTTATTTTTTAAAAAAAAATGCTTTCCAGAGGAAATGTGGCCTTAATGGGTGTTACAGACGTCTGACCAGCAGAGCCAAGGAGAGCTGCTGACAACATGGCTGGCCCGTCAGTCAGTCATTCAATAAATATTTTTGCTGGTTTTAAAATCCCCTGCTCAACTCTATGGTGGCCCAACAGAAACAATAGCCGAACCACTAACTTCGGTGCATCTGTGAAACATTCAGGGTTTCCCCTCCTCTTACACAATCCGTTCTGTGGTGGAAATAGATCTCCCTTCCAGGCCAGTCAGTGGGAAGCATGGCTTTGCCATTCAGACTTCTCCAAGCAGAGGTGATAATTAGGTGATTGGTTAAGTGTATGGTAATTTTCTTCTTACCTGTAACTGGGTGTATGATGCCAACAAAAGGAGGTTTTGGAAGGTTTTCTATTAATAGTTAACAAACATAATTAGCAACATACGTGAAAAACAGCTGAGGTGGTTCTTGGCACAGTCAGTGCACAGTACATATCAGTTCAGTGTGTCTTTGTTTATTGAACTTAACACAGGTGTTGTCACAGTAACTGAAATGGAAATAACTCGTTCACGGACTACGTAAGCGATTATTTCTCTTCGGTGTCTCCAGCCACGACGACTACTCGGTTTGTACCCAAAACTGAGTAGATTCAATAACACCTGGAAAAACCTGGCTCTAAATACATCAGAGCCTTCACATGTTATGAAAAAGTGATGTAGTGGGCTGTCTAGATTTTTGGTCATTTACTAAATTAGGCATAGTTGTTAAAAAGGGATGGTGTGTACCTGTTAGGTCACCCAGAGAGCGCCAGGGCGTGGAATGCCTAAGGACAGTGTAAGGTGAAGAGGCTTCCTATGGGTATGAATGTGAGGGTGGGATGGGCTAAGAATCTTCCTAAGTTTATCCTTTTTATTTTCAGTCCTCAGATATCTGTGAGATTGTTTGTTTGTTTGTTTGTTTGCTTGCTTGTTTGTTTTTTAAAAAGAGTGTTCGGTACAATAGTATAAGTGGTTTATAGTATTATTTAAAATGCATATTGTTATCAATTCACATAATTGTGCATTCCTGCCAAAGGGTTTTCTGACTTAGATCCAAGTATCCTGCATCTTCCTGGGCAGTATCCTATATAATAAAGATGTAATATGCAAATGGTCGTTACTCCGTGAAGCGTAACGACCGACCATGTAAGGACCGGATCACGGATCAGCAGGAGGGTGGGACAGTGAGCTACAGGTGGGCGGCAGAGAGCTACAGGAGGGGGCAGGGCAGCAAGCTATGGGGGTGGGGGCGGAGGGAACTATAGGAGGGCGAGGCAGCGGGCAGAGAGCTACTGGAGGGTGGCAGCGAGCTACTGGCGAGTACTGGATTCATGCGCAGGGCTACTAGTTGATTTATAAATAGGCTAACTCCTTGGTTAAGGCAAATTCCAGTTAACTACTCCCTTAGGCATGCCTACTAGCCAAACGGTTACTGTAATAGAAGTCCTCTTTTAAATGAAATGGATGGGAAGGAATAAATGTATAACTTGAGCCCCAGGTTGAAGAAATTATATTTATTACTTGTGCATCAGAAGAGAAAATAGAGTGTCATGTCATAGGAAAGTTTCATTCTTATGTTTTGGTCTAACTCTTCCTGCCTGTCGTTATTAAGCACTCGGCATTTTGGCAATCGATAATACTGTTGTGATTTATTCATAGGCTGACAGTGTGAAATATATAACATCTTGCTTGTGGTGTGTTTGTTTGCTACTCACTTTAATGGCATATGAGTATTTAAATGTCTGTCTATTGGTCTGAGGGTCTGTAGTTTCTTAGGACTCTTACAGGCCCTTCTAGTGGCTTCCTTGCAGTCTAGTTCATTGATCCCTGCATTTCCTCCGTTAGGATTTTAGCCAAATTGATCAGTCGGTTAAACAATGTTTAAAAGCTGTAGGGTGGCAAAGGATGGTCAAAACCATTTGCATCCCGTGGTATGGGTTTGGTATGCTATAAACCTCTTATAATCTCATGGAAAGGACAGCTTTTCTTGCACGATCAAAACCGAACCATTTCAGGATTCCCTGGGTTGAAGTTGCAGGTGCTCTGACCTCACAATGATCCTCTGCCCAGCGTGGAAATGTCCTCACACCAGCAGTCGTGGAGACTGTCCATTGTAAGGTGACTGGCTGACTGAGTGCCCTGTGGGATTTCCCAATATCCTTCCCCTCGAAGTGACAAGACTTGAAATTTGGACCCTTTTCAGACGCTCCGGCCGACAAAACCTGAAAAGCCATGTGTTCACAGATGTCAACCCATCCTGCTTATCTGTGGGCATGGTTTGCTGTGCCACACGTGACAGATTACTTTGTGTCATTGGGAATTGTCTCGTTTTCATCGACATATTACTATAAAATGTTCTGGTTCCTCTTGCCAAGTGAATGAGTTGGTAAAAGTATCTTTCATAGTCAAGAGAATGATTTAGACAGTATTCTGAGAGCTAGCCTTTAATTTATTTACTAGAGGCCCAGTGCACGAAATTTGTGCATGGATGGGGTCCCTAAGGCCTGGCAGCAATCAGGGCCGATCTGTGGGGCGCCCAGTGGGGTGATGGGGGGGTGGGGGCCCACTGGCACCCGCCGTGGCTGACCTGGTGCCGCCTGCTCTGGCGGGGCGATCGGGGGCCGATGCTGGCCTGCTCACTGGCCGGCCCCGCCCCATGCCGCCACTGCTGGTCGCCTTCCTCTGCGGGGTGACCAGCAGGGCGATTGGGGAGCCCCCGCTGGCACCCACCTTGGCTGGCCTGGGGCCTGCAGGCTAGGGGCAGCTCCTGCATTGGGCATCTGCCCCCTGGTGGTCAGTGCATATTATAGGTCGTTCCACAGGTCATTCTGCCATTCGGTTGATTTGCATATTAGGCTTTTATTATATAGGATTTATTTATTTATTATTAACCAAATTGCCTAGGACCTTAGTACAGAGTCTTTATGGGGGAGAAAGGGTTGTGTTGTTTCTACTGTTTTCTTACAACAGGAATGTGGAGTCACCAAGTGACTTGACAGGATCCAATTTAGTTACTAAAAAAATTTAAAATAGAACCCCGGTATGTGTCCTACCGCGTTAAGATGCTTTTCTTGCTTTTCCGTTGCATGTTGTCTCCCTGCAGCATTTGCCGCCTTGCCTGGTGCTTATTATTGGTTGCCCTCCCTGTGTTTGCTGTCCTGGGTGGTTTTTCTTTTGTGTCCAAGGGATCAGGTTTCATTCGATTGTGAGAGGAAGAAAAGTGAAAGACATCTTGACTGGGTAGCTCTCAGGTAATTGTGACTCAACACAGCCTGTCCAAACCATGGCCACCTCCTAAAATTCTGCTCTTCTTCTCCTGTCCCTGTTCTCCTCCATACACAGCTCCGTGGCCTGCTCCGCGGCTCCTGTGAGAAGCCCTGACACCGCCCTCTTCTCACCTCTCACGTCCCGCAAGTTATCCGGGCTGACCAATTCTGCTTCCTCTCTTAAAGCCAGCCCACTGCTCCATCCCCGCTGCTCCATCCCCGCTGCTCCACCCCCGCTGCTCCACCCCCACCGCTCCAGCCCCGCTGCTCCACCCCCGCAGCTCCAGCCCCGCTGCCCCACCCCCGCCGCCCCACCCCCGCCGCCCCATCCCCGCTGCCCCATCCCCGCTGCCCCATCCCCGCTGCTCCATCCCCGCTGCTCCATCCCAGCCCACGCGGCAGCCTGCCCATCCTGGGACCAATGCCTACGTAGCCTCCTCTCTGCTCTGTCACCGGGCCCTCCGTCCTTCCCACCCTGCGGTCAGAGGGGGCTTGCAAAAAAGCCACTGTGATCAGTACTTAAAACACTGCCCTTGGCCTGGCTGGCATGGCTCAGTGGTTGAGCATAGACCTATGAACCAGGAGGTCACAGTTCGATTCCTGGTCAGGGCACATGCCTGGGTTGCGAGTTCAATCCCCAATGTGAGGCGTGCAGGAGGCAGCCAGTCATGATTCTCTCTCATCATGGATGTTTCTATCTCCTTCTCTTTTCCTCTCTGAAATCAATAATAAAAAACAACAACTCCGCTCTTGGAATCAAGGCCAAACCCCTGCAAGGCCTGATGCACATTCCACCCTCTCCCCGCACACATCTTGTTGTCTGTGCTGTGGAGCAGTCCCATTGTCCTCCGGTTGCTCAGACATGGTCCCCGCCCACCCGCCGTGGGGTGCATGTCCCTTCGCCTCTTGTTGAGTGTCTATCCCTCTCGTTACCTTGCATTGTGGCGGAGAGAGCGCTTGCCTGTCCCCCCTCTCCCCATGGCTCCCAGCACACACAGGGCTTGGAACATGGGCCCGAGTAGCTATGTATTGAATGAATGAACAAATGAACACACATAAAATGAAAGACAGCAGTCAACACATTTAGAGTGAATATGTTTCTACAAGGCATGCCTTAGTAAAATAACAGACATGTGTTTTGAAAAAGCAATCATTATCTTAAAATGTATTTACCAAAAATACATTTTTCCCCATTTACAAACATACAAACAAAATGTCAACTACCTTCAGCCGGGCGTCTGCTGACCACACGTTCTGGTGAATGCCTTTCGTGCTGCCCACGTGAAGAGATGTTGGTCTTGAGAAGGAAACCAAGACCTGAACTCAGGAAGTCAGTAAAACCACCGCCAGTGCCCTCACTGGTTTCCTACGTCCTGTGGAGGGGCTGTTGGCTTTAGGGGGTCCTTAGGAACCGCTAGAACACTTGCCCGACATGATGCCAAGCGGCCCGTGATTCATCGTGATGACAGAAGCGACCCTTGCCGTGAGGATAAACAGCACAGCCCAGAGGCAGCGCGCTGGACCAGGGACCTGCGCGTGGGAAGACGCCTCCCGCCGTTCAGGCAGCCCGCAGTATTGCTCAGAATGAGGATGGGACTTCGTTGATTGCCCTCTTACCACGCGCCGGTAGTGTGCTGAGAGTTCCAGCGCGTGGGGTACCTCATTTCCTGTGACGGTGCTGTGAGGTCGCTGCCCTTACTGCCCTACCGATGAAGAGAGTGGGGCACAGAAGGTGGTACACCTGGCACTAATACAACATTGCATGCCCACTGTGATTGAGAAGGAAGTCTAAAAAAAAGAGAAGGGGGGACCCAGAAAGGTTAAGTAACGTACACACAGCCATAGAGCTAGTTCGTGCTGGCTGCAGTCAGGGGGTGAGGGGCACTTCTTAAGGCTCCCTTTCTGTCCCCTGCTGGGAGGGACCAGAGATACCCACGTGCTCCACTCGGGGACAGGGAGGGTGTTTCCCCAGCATTCTCTTCCAAGATTCAGTATGTTATAAAAGAAAAAAGTCAAAATAAAGTGTCCTCTCTAGGTGTTCTTGAGGAGTGCCTAGAGCTACCTATATGGAGTCTGTGTAGTCACAGAACTAGTTCAGATGTCAAGTAACTTCTATTTTAGGATGCCGGCTTTGAACCAGCCCTCCCACTTCTAAAGCTGGGTGAGGTATCCTTTCTCTTAAGATTCCATAGCATCCTTTCTATCTTTTTTGTTATCTTAAATCTTTTCCGAAACAGTGTTATGGTGTGTGTGTGGGGGGGGGGGGGGACGGGGGGGGGCGGGATGGGTGTAAGAGGAGAATGATAAATAAAAAATATGTAAATTTTAAACCATCTATCATGTGAAATTTGAACTACACGGCACTGTTTATGCAGACCTTTGAGTACAATAATGCAATTTATTCTTCTCTGTAACTCGGGCTCTTGGCCTCGTGCCTGGCACTTATTAGTTAGTTACTCAGATGTTTATGAATATACACAGTCAGTAACTAGCAGAGCCAGGATTCAAACCCGGCGCCGCGGGGCTGTGGGACGCGAACGCTCATAATCCCTCTGACACACAGTCCCGGCCCAGCTCAGGAACGTGCGGTCTAACAAAGGGGGTGAAGCAGGTTGAGTCCGTCCCGTGGAGACCATGATTTTGCCAGAAGCAGTAGAAGCACGATGCTTTCACCTTTGGCAGAGATCCTGGTCTAAGAACCAGGGAAGGTGAACTGAACCGAATTGAAACTTGGCAGTTTGCTCATGAACATTGCAAAAGGTCGTTGCCTCGGGAAAGAAAGGGGTCAAAGTTCTGTGTACTTTGAAAGTAAAACTGCAATATAGGGTGCCCTTTCGACATGGGCCAGCAGCGTTGGCTAAAAAACCCACACCCAGGAAACAGAAACTCACACGTCATCGGTGGAAGTTTCAATTGCGGCAACCTCTTTGGAGAATAATATGACAGTCATTCCTAATTTTAAATTACACATACCCTTTGAACCAGCAACTTCAAGTGTCAAAACGTGTACTACATATACATATACATATACATATACATATACATATACATATACATTATACATTATACATATACATATATATATACATATATAAAGAATATATGCCATTATATTATAGTTGCATTGTTCCTAGTACCAAAACATTGTTTGCAGCCTGTTTATCCATTAAGGATTGGTTATATTATATGATATGAAATTAAATACTTTTGTAGGCATAAAAAAATTAAACTCTTCTCTATTTATAGGAAATAAAAAATACGTAAATTTTAAACCTAGATATCTATTTTAATTAGAGAAAAAGGTCACTTGTGTAAAAAACAGTATGTGTGCATTTGTGTGTGTGTGAATAAACTATTTCTAGAAGAGTTCACAGGAAAGTGATGAGGGAAGCTGGGAAAAAGATGCAACACTTGTCGCTAGCTCTTCATTT
This sequence comes from Cnephaeus nilssonii, assembly GCF_951640355.1. NCBI lineage: Eukaryota > Metazoa > Chordata > Mammalia > Chiroptera > Vespertilionidae > Cnephaeus > Cnephaeus nilssonii. The sequence goes on along the minus strand of NC_137090.1, from coordinate 29,346,713 downwards.
ATATCTTTTGAATCTATTACTAAGTCTGTATTGTCTATTCAAGGTCAATAAAATTTTAATCCTGCTGTATAAAGAAGCTTGGAAATTGCATTTTTATGAACAACTTTTAATTCTGATACAATTTCAAGTGTACTGAAAAATTGGCAAGAATGCCACAAGAAACTTCCTTGGAGCGGGCCTTGCACTTAGCAGTTATGTCTCTGACTTATAATCTGGAATATTATTCAGCCTTTCTCTGTTTTCTTGTCTGCAAAACTTTTCAGTTATTTTGTAGCATGTGCTTCAGTGTAGGTTTGTCTTAGGTTTCCTCCTGATTGGACTCAGGGTCTATGCTGTTGGGTAAACACTACAGCAGTGATTGCTGTGTCCTTCTCACTGCAGCCCAACAGGAGGCGCTGTGCTCGCCGGGGGATCTCAGCCCCGGGTGTGGGAGACCAGGCTCTCTCCTTCACGGCACCCGCAAACGCTTTCAGGTCATTTTGTGGCACTGGAGCTGGGGATTTGAATCCCCAACCTTATCCATTATATTCACCACTTTGTTCAGCAACGTTAGGAGCTACCAGCCAACCTCATATGCAGGGTGCCCCCCAAAAATGTATACACTCATTTTGAATAATTATAAAGGCAGCGTTTATTAAAATACATTTCCTTTTCAAAATTGAGCTCTCAGCTGTTACAGTGTGTATACATATTTTGGGGAACACCCTGTTTTTGTTAGTTTTCCAAAAATGTTCCAAAGTGTCCTACAGCTCCCTGCTCCGTACAAGAGGCCGGTTACGAGTATCCACTGCAGATTGTTCACATTTCTCCGTGGCCAGGTCACACCCTGGGCTGTCAGTGCTCTCTTTACTCCTGGAAATAGAGTCCTTCGTTGCTGTTGTTTAAATAAATGTTTCCAAATTCTTGTACAAAAAGACTGTTGTCCTCCTCCGGAGGCATTCTTACATTTTCTCCGTTGCCACTCATTAATTCAAAGCCTTTTTGGAACCTCGTTGTTTTTCATTCAGAAGCCAGTGGAAAACAGCTGGCCCATTCAATAAATAATTTTGAACTTCTTAAAGAAATGCAATGGCTGCTGTTAGGCTTATTTGAACTCTTTGGGGAATTCTAAAGAAAATGTCTGAACAGAGCAAATACCATCATCCTGGTGGTTGAGATGGGGTCCTGGCGTTCGAGATGGGGTATCAAGACCGGCTTCTTAGAGGAGCTGATGCGGAGGCTTTTGAAGAAGTGAGAACCTGCCAAGCAGCTGGGGGAAGAAGAGACCAGGTGGGGAAAGGACAGCATGAACCCCAGGAGCAAACCGTGAAGTCATGGCGCTCGTGGGAACTGTAAGCAGCTTATTAATGTGGAGGTGAGCTTGGTGGAGAAAGGAGATGGGGAGGTGTTGATGGGTAATTAGGAGAGTCACGTGAAGAGAACCTGAGGCCGGAACACAAAAGACCTTGTACTCTGCTGTGGAGTTCACATGCTTCTCTTTAGGGCTCCTCCTTGAAGGGGGTGTGTTGCGGTCATCTTGGCCATGGCAGGTCATGCTTTCATTATCTTACCTTTCATACTCTACTGTTGTTATCTATTGGCAGTACTTCCCTGTACTTTTTCTTTTCTTAATTCCCAGAGTCAGGCCCCAGTGTCTGGTTGATCTTGGTCTCTTGTAAGAGGTGGCATCTTCCCACGTGTCATCTGGGATCCTTACAGCATTTCCCCCTGTAAGCAAACCAGGCAGGTGACCACATTACCTCCGGGAAGCTGACTTCGTCTCCCAAGGCTTTCCAGAGCAAATTGAATCTTGGATTGGTGTTCATGTGTCTGCTGGCACCCTCTAGCGGTGGATTTCAGCCTAAGCAAATTAAAATTTCGTCTTTGATAACCATGGTTTCAAATAAGATAAGCCTGGGATGTTTTGTAAGGGGCTGAAGCATTGTATTTAATATCGTATTTGGATGAACCCTTGACTCTCTCTCCAAATTAATAATTATGCCTGTGATCGTTCTGTTCGTGTGTTTTCAATGTCACCTAGAACTTTTGATGAACAAAATCATTTAATTTGAAATAAAATGAATTTTGGAGAAAGTACATGATTAGACAGACCTGGACTCTTAGAACATTCTAATCTCATGTGTTATTTGCTGTACCTCTTAGTCACCAAATTCCAGACTCATGAGGTAATTTTTTCTAATATCCTTCTCTTCTCTTTTCTTTTCTCTCTCTCTCTCTCTCTCTCTCTCTCTCTCTCTCTCTCTCTCTCTCTCTCTCTCTCTCTCTCTCTCCTTTTCTTTTCTTTTCTTTCTTTTTTCCTGTGTGGACAGTGTTTTGTAAAACTAAAAGAATCCTGTTTGTGTGTTTTTTTAATTCTTATCCTTGAAGACAGCTGTTGAGCATGTCATGAAAAGTTGAAGGTTAAGCTAGAAAGGCTGGGTAGTGAGCCTTCGCTTTTTATTACTTTTGTGTGTCTTTGAACATGAGTTGGTGGACATTTTGCTTGTGACTAGCCGCTAGTTTATTGACGCAAGCGATTTATGATCACCGAATTAATTCCTTGTGTGTAGGGATCGCTGTGATTTAAGTAGCAATGATAATAAAACGAAAGCATTTATTAAAAATCTCCTTCCTGCATAATATAATTGGGAACATAAAATTAATTGCCTCTTTTTTAAAGTCCTTGCACAATGCCAAGGGGCAAGGGGTGTAATTATCACCATCTCACAGATGAAGAAGCTGGAACACCTGGAGGCTAAGTAGCTCTCCCGAGGTCTCACGGTGACGAAGTGTGCACTGTGAGCATTCAGACCCAGATGCAGAGGGCTTGCAGCCACCCTTAAACGTGCTCACAGTTGGTGCACGCACAGGAAAACCACTGCAGAAAAAGGCACAGAAAACCCTGGCTGGTTCATAGCTCCTATTTAAATATACACCAACCACTTGATAAAAATCTTGGTTTTTAATTTACTGTTGACATTACCAACATCTATTTGTTTCCACTCCTATTTATAGCCACGGCCTTCGCTGCCCTGCGAAGGAAGTTGAAGGTACTTTTTGGCCTTGTGGTCCCAAAGGCTTAGTTCTTGCCCTGCTGCACTGGCCCCACAGCAAGCGTGTTGGAGACCCGGCTGCTGTCCAGGTCAGCGTTCGGCCCCTTGTGGCGCCCCCTGCACGCTGCTCTCGGAAGTGACCTGTGTGTCTGCCTGTGGCTCTCGGCAGGTGGAGTGTGATGGTGGCAACCACTTGTCCATGTGGGTGTCGGCCTAGCTCTGGCTCATATATGTTTATATGTGTGAGTTGATAGGTACATAGTGACTATGTCTGGGTTTTCTAAATTTTAAATTTTTTCTTTGTAAATATGGGCACATAGGCTAGGCATTGGTTTTTGTTTTTCACTCTTTTGTTCTTTGTTCCTATGGCTTCCTTCCAGCTGCCCACGTGGCCTTCCTCCTCCTTACCCTGTTATATGTATAAAGCAGCGCTCGCCAACCTTTCTGACCTCACGGACCACCACTGGTCCGCGGATTACCAGTTGGCGACCATTGATATAAAGGATACATAAGACATAGCATGCAGTCTTCCATATTTCCCCATGCTTATGTAATCATGTATAAAATATATATTTATGTGCAATTACATATACCAATCATATATGGGGTGGCTTTTTAGCCTTTTATGGTAAAACTAGAGGTCCAGTGCCCGAAATTCATTCACTGGTAGAGTCCCCAGCAGCTGCCAGCTGCCGGCCAGGGCCTCCCTCCCTTCCCCCAGCCATATGCCACCGCCCAGCCACTGCCACAGGCCAGGGCCTCCCTCCCTTTCCCCGGCCAGCCCTGCCCCCTGGTCAAACTCCCAGACACCTCCCCATCGAGGGAACATTTTTGCTTTTATTATATAGGAAGGTGGGATCATATTATAAAAACTTTTTATAATCCATATACCTTACAACCAGTTATCACATTCTGGTGATCTGTCCCATCAGAATGAAAGCACTGATTCGTAAGGTTTTTCTTGTTTGTTTGTTTTTTAATATATTTTTATTGATTTCAGAGAGAAAGGGAGAGAGAGATAGAAACATCAGTGATGAGAGAGAATCATTGATTGGCTGCCTCCTGCACTCCTCCTACTAGGGATGGAGCCCACAACCCAGGCATGTGCCCTTGATCAGAATCGAACCCAGGACACTCTATCCACTGAGCCAAACCAGCTAGGACTGATTTGTAAGGTTTTGTGTCAAGAGTGTTTTCTACGGTGTTACTCAAAATAGCATGAAGGAAGGGGGATGGTTAAATAAATAATGACCTATCTACCCCATGGGATTTTAGGCAGTCGTTCAAAAAATGGATTTGACTTATGCCAGAAGCGTCTCCTCTGCCATCCTCTCTGTTATGGATTCACTGTTTTTATCCCTTTTCTGACATTTGAGTTGGCTTTCAAGAGGGAAAAGAAATACACGTAGTTGGACCTTTTTCTGTATAATTGAAAATCTGGTTCAGTTGATGCAAGACCTGGTTTAACTTAATTTTTCTTCCTAGAACTCTTAGGTTGTCTTCAACTGTGTGTCCTCCCCGCCCCCCCGCCCCCACCCTCCACCTCCTTCTTACTGTGCCTTCTCTATTTTGGAAATTGGGAATCCCCCGCCCCCCGCCGAATTAGATTCTTTCTGGGCTTCTGACCCCTCCTGGGCCTTCCCAGCAGCAGCATCTCAGCCCAGCCTCCAACGGTCATATCTAAACGGTACTCTCAGAACCAAGGAGACGGCAGTTCAGAAACTGTGTGCCTGTGGCGTTTGGGTTTTCTTGGAGAGAAGAGACGCACAGAAAAAAGAAATAGCATCTCTATGTAACCACAGCTTTGTCTTCCTTTTCTTTTACTTCTGCACAGGTTTGAAAAGGGGCGCATATACACATTCATCGGAGAAGTTGTCGTTTCTGTAAATCCCTACAAGTCGCTGAACATCTATGGGAGGGAGACGATTGAGCAGTACAAAGGACGGGAGCTGTACGAGAGGCCACCGCACCTGTTTGCCATTGCCGACGCTGCCTACAAGGCCATGAAGAGGCGATCCAAAGACACTTGCATTGTGATATCAGGTATTTCAGGGAGGGGGGTCCCCTGTACTGCCAAGGTTGGACTGTATTTCATTTATTAGGTACTCAAGGATCCAAATGTTTCATTAGGTCTTTTTTTGAAGTTAGAAACGTAAGCAATTTTTAGAAGGAAAAAAATGTGATGAACATACTAAATTATTTATATCATTTCCGACCGCCTCTAGTCTTGGTTCATTTACAAAATACATGTTACGTTTGGATGGACCTCTAGACAGTTTTGAGCACTGAGCTGCCAAGGTAATTCCTTCCATCTCAAACACATAAAAGTACTGGACAAATCGTAACAAAAGTTACTTTAGGTAGTGACAGAGTGAAACCGAGAAAATGAAATCCGGGGACCAAGAATGAAAGAATGAGCTCAGTCAGAGTGGTGAATGGGAGCTAGTGTTGAGGGGGCCCCGAAATAGGCTCAGAGAGCTGGGGGTGCTCCACCAGGAGGGAGACAGACCCCAAAGGCCCAAGGAGTGGAGCTGAGCTCTTCACGGACTCTCATGCAGGAAAATACCTGCCCACCGACCCAGGAGGGCCTCCCCCAAACTGCGGAAACTGCTTGTGGTGCTAATGGCACCTCACATTTTGCATGAGTGGCTTTATACTTTTAAAAACACTATTATGATCTTTATTCCGTTTTGATTATCGAAACAGCTCTGAGTGGTAGGTAAAGCAGTTGTGTTTCTACTTCAGAGAGACTATCTAGGGTCAGAAGAGTTCAGAGTTAGAGAATGATAGCCTAGGACTACATTGTGTGAAAATAAACTATGTTAAGCAGTATTGCCTGATTGTATTAAGTGAACACAAAAAGTCCCTTCCCTTAGAATATCCCCCCCCCAAAAAAAGAATAATTTCAGCAGTAACACTCTGAACAATAAATAGTGTTTATCCTTTTATACCTTTTCTTTCATGTACAAATACGTATAGTTACACATGCATATATAATTATGTCATAAATGCACAATTATAGAATTATGTGATAGCTGCTATTAATACCTTGTTTTTTCATTTAACAATATATAATGGACATCTTTTCATTAGAGTACTATAGAAAGAGTGCATTCTCTGACAGTTGTGTAGTAGTCTACCGAATCATAGTTTATTTCCCCAGTGGGCATATTATTTTCAGATTTTAGCTATGATATGTAGCCAGCAAAAAGCCTTTTGAAAAGTATGATGATTATTACTATATTAGTATTTTATTATTTCCACAGTATAAATTTCTACAGGTAGAATTTTGGGGTCAGAAGGCATAAACATTTAAAAATTGGGGGTAGGTAATTCAAAATTGACCTTTTCTACCCCCTTTTACCAATTATCATGCTTTTTCTGTGATACCATGTGTCTGAAGCTTGCTTGCTGCCTGTTGTTGTTGGTTTTTTTTTTACCAAAATTGCTCTAATTTTTATTTTCTGAAGGAATTATTTTGTCCCCAGTAAGATGAAAGGAAATACTGTTATAGAAAAAAGGTAATATTCATTTAGCTGTGGCTACTGTTTGAATCACTAACTTACTTTTTTTCTACGAGACAAAAATCACTGCGAAGGGCTAAGACTAGTCTAAGGAATTAGTTTATCACATCTTAGCTCATGACTTTTTTACTAAATACATCTTGATTTGTAATCTATTTGTTACTTCACTTCTACAATAGTCTTTTTTTTTTTTTTTTCAAAATGGCTACAACCAATACCACATCAAGACAGGATGACAAAACTCCAAAAAAGGCAAACAGTGAAACATAGGGATTTTAAATAACTAACACCACAATTTTATATTATCCCATTAAAAATGAGCTTGCTTAAGTCTGGCGCAATTTTCCCCAGGGGAGAGTGGAGCTGGTAAAACCGAAGCCAGTAAGTACATCATGCAGTACATTGCGGCCATCACCAACCCCAGCCAGAGAGCCGAGATCGAAAGGTAAGGATGACCTCCTAACGGGGAGAAATTCTGATTAGAGCTTAACTTTCTACATAGAATCGGCTAGACCTAAACTCTGATATGTATCAACCATTTATTGGTGATAAACTGCTTTGATTCTCCTATCGCATGCTGTCTCTACTGGTATTTATATCACTCTATTTCTATATTTGGTTTTATTTTTAAATATATTATTGATTTCAGAGAGGAAAGGAGAGGGAGAGAGAGAAAAACATCAGTGATAAGAATCATTGATTGGCTGCCTCCTGCACGCCCCTTACTGGGGATCAAGCCTGCAACTAGGGCATGTGCCCTGATAGGGAATCGAACCGTGACCTCCTGATTCATAGGTTGACGCTCAACCACTGAGCCACACCAGCTGGACTCTATATTTGTTTTTAATAGGAAAAAAAGCTGACTACTGTGGTATAGGCTTTACATAAAGGTAAAGTAAGATTATTCTGAAACAGGTGAGAGTGTCTCTTTTCTAGTTTATAATGGCTTCCTTAATGGTTGTATGTGGTCAGCAAAGACATTATAATTCACCCTGGCAGTTTTTACGGTGCAAATGCTCACAGGTTTCTTGCTCTTTCTATTTCTGTCTTTTTAAAGTGATGTTCTGAGGAGCCCTAGGTTCCTGAGCATGCAGGGGGCTCTGGAAGGCAGATCCATGCCATCATTATTACAACTAGAACTCCTGAATGTAGACGTTCTACATGTGATTCATTTTCTGAAAGGGTTTCAACCACCCCAGGCTGCCACTCACTGCAAGATGAGTAATAGAGCTCCTGGGCACTGTCTGGGGCCCCGTATTTAGCACAGTGACTGGCACATAGTATTTACATTATAAATGTGTAAGGAATGCATGGATGGGTTTTTTATTTAGTTTTCATTTGTTTTTTAAAATATGGTGTTTTTTATTTTATTTTAGAGAGAGAAGAGAGGTAGTGAGAGAGAAACATTGATGTGACAGAGAAACAGCAATCAGTTGCCTCCTGTATATATCCCAACAGGGATCAAACCCACAACCTGGGTATGTGCCCCACCCGGGAATCAAAGCAATCCTGTGGTGCATGGGGCTATAGCCCAACCAACTGAGCCACACTGGCCAGGGCTAGATGCGTTTATTTTAAAAGAAAGGAAGAAATGTGGCTATAAAGCAACATGACTCAACTTTCTTATGTGGTATGGACTTTTTGAAGAGAAAAAAAGGATTTTTCAGAGTTGCTACTTTGAAACTCAATATTCCCTCACTGAAGAGCGACACTCCATATACATATCTCCATCTTCAATTTTATGAATAGAAAGAAGGGATGCTGGTTTGATGTGAGAGAAGAGAATTTAGAGTACACTACCTGATGTGGGCTTTCTTCTTTTTGTTGTAATTGGGCTGGATGGTCAGGTCAGAAGATACATTTTTGTTCATTGTGACACATTTCTCACTTCTCATTCTGGCTTTGCAATCTAAATAAGACAAAAATATGAGTAAGTTTAAAATTTTCTTAAGAGCTTAGGAGAATAACTGGCTAAGAATGAAATTGATTTTATGTCTAAACTCAGTTGGTGTAGTGGAATATGGCATACTAGAGGCCTGGTGCACGGGTAGGGTCCCTAGGCCTGGCTGGCCATCAGGGCTGATCAGGGGCCTTCTGGCTGCCGGCTAGGCCCTTCCTTCCCGCTGCCAGCTGAGGCCTCCCTTCCCCGGTTGTGCCAGAGTTACTCCTGCACATATGTGCATATAAGAGGAATTCTGTCAGTGAAATAAAAAAGGAATAAGTAGTAGGATGAAGTTAAAATATGTCATCAGGAGAGAATGCTCTGTAGAATAGAAGGATAGCAATCATTAAAAAATGAATTAACTGCCCAGCCAGTGTGGGTCAGTGGTTGAACATCAGCCTATGAACCAGAAGGTCACGGTTCGATTCCCAGTCAGGGCACATGCCTGGGTTGCAGGCTTGATCTCTAGTAGGGTTGGTGCAGGAGGCAGCCAATCAAGGATTCTCTCTCATTGATGTTTCTATCTCTCTCACCCTCTCCCTTTCTCTCTGAAACCAATAAAAGTATATATATATTTAAAAATGAATTAACTGATACAAGAGAGATGCCATAGAGCTTCAAATGAAACGATGAGCAATTTCTAAAATATTAAAGACCACACTGATGATATATAAGTAAGTGCAATTAATTTCACAGTCCTAGGCTTTATAAGCAAGCACTTTTAGAAATTGTATCATTTTCTGTTTCACCCTTTCTTTTCAGAGCACACTGTTTTAAGATTATTCTTTATGTAAATAAAACATGTTTATTTAAAAGAAAAACTAAAAATTACAGCATTACGTTGAAGGTGAACATTCCCTGAAATCCCACCCTACCTACCTCATCAGCCTAGGTAACCATAGTGAAGTGTACTGTTTCCTCTAGATTTTTTTTTAGCATTTATTAACACATGTGCATGAGCACATTAACTCACATATGTGTATACACACACACATGCACACAGAAACACAGATCCTGCAATACATATTATATTGCAACTTAATTTCTCATTCATTAATATATTCTGGACATTTTTCTATATCAGTATATATTATGCTGGGAAACAGTAATTTATTTCTACTCATCCCTATAGGTAGACATGGAGGTTGTGTTGGGGGGGGGCAGGCATGTACACTGTATAGCAAACAGTGCTATAGTAAACATCTTTGTATAAATATTTGCATGCCTTTTAATGAAGTCTAGTTTGTGTGTTTTTTTAAGGCCCAGCCTTTAAAACTTTTTATAAAGACTTTGATTTGTCTGTGATCAAGGGTGAAGAATATGCTACTTAAGTCCAACTGTGTCTTGGAAGCTTTTGGAAATGCCAAAACCAACCGTAATGACAACTCAAGCAGGTTTGGGAAATACATGGATATCAACTTCGATTTCAAGGGGGACCCTATTGGCGGACATATCAGTAACTACTTACTCGAGAAGGTAAAATGTGCTTGACCTCCTGGGGTAACATTTATAAGTGCTAAAGGTTGTTTTTATAAACCTAATTATAGAATTTCTTTAATTGCTTCAAAGTAGCTTTTAATCTAATTCCCCCTCTCTTCCTGCTCCTCAGTTAGCTTTCTGTGACAAGATATTCTCCTTCATGTTCTTTTATTAGCATTTACAATAGGAAGTTCAACAAAGTTACAGATTTTGTAGGTAAAGATTTAGGTATGTGTGTGGGATGGGTAGGGGTGGTCTGTGAGTGTGTGCCCACTTCTGGGTAAGTTTTAACCAAACACCAATCTAGGACTAATCAGTTCTACCCTTTTTATACATCACCACCTCCCATATCTTTTGGGTTTTTTTGTTTGTGTCTTTGTTTGTTTGTTTTTAATGCATTGCAGAAGAACTATCGTGTTCGTTCCCTGAATGACACTCCTTTCAAACAGTCATGTCCATACTCTTTTTAAATTGAGATATAACTGCCATATAGCATTGTATGGGTTTAAGGTATACAACATACTGCTTTCCTACTTCCATGTGTTTTACTTCTAATTAATTTGAAATCTCATTTTCTTCTCTTTTCTATTTGTAGCACTCTTTATGGCAGTACAATGCAGCATAGTCCATTTTTGTTTGTTAAATTGAAGTCAGACTAGTAAGGAAATTATGTGTTTCTATCAGAGGCAGTTTAAAAAGGACAGGAAATGCCAGGTGTTACCAGGGTTTTTCCAAATGTTTCATGGCTTCACTTCATGTACATATTGGGTCAAGGGGGCCCCTGTGAATGAACATACATTTTCATAGTAGCAGCCTCTTCATAGCAGTCTTTTGGGAACCATGTCAGGCAGGGGTCTCTGTAGACTGATCTTACTCAACTGATTTTATTACAGAATATAAGGCATTGCTCTTTGCAATGTCAGCAGACCCTGGGAAAGGGAATGTTGAGACTATTCATCCCTAATTGCTCCTTCCTATTCTCTCCACTTCCCATTTTTCCTCCCAAATAAATAAATAAATAAATAATTCATCTTTAGGGTCAAGAACTCTGTTTTAAGCAGTAAAAAGAATTATCAATAAATTGCACAGAAAACCCCATAAAGGAGACCTTGTTCGATGGGTACTGTCCATGGGATCCTTGGGACATTTACACGCACTGTTGATACAGGACTCCCTGAGAGGGGGGCTCCTGTTTTGTTTTAGGGGTACATTCTCAAATTAACAATTTTAATTTGTTTGTTTCTTAGTCTCGGGTGATCGTGCAACAGCCAGGAGAAAGGAGCTTTCATTCTTTCTATCAGGTTAGTAATCTGTGGTGCAGATAATTGATCATTTGCTCAATTGTGCAGGAAATGAATGTTTTATGTTGGGGTTCTCCCCTGTCCTGTGCCTCTCTTGCCTCCATTGGCCCATGACACAGCATACGCGTGCACACATCCTACCCCATGTGCTTCCTCAGAGATTTGATTAGCATGACTGTGAGAAAGAGCTGCCAGGTGGGTAACCAGCCAGATGACTGCCTTGGTTGAGCAGCACCTGCATTTCTTCGCAGTGTAGCTAACAGTTAAGTGATGTGTAAAAGCTTTTGAAATGGGACATCCTGAATATGTTAAATTAATTTTGTTTTATTTTGAATTGAAGCTGTTCAATTTGGGAACTTAGAGGTAGGAGCGCAAACTCAGTTTATTTTACTCTTGGAGACTATAAAGTGATATGAGTACTTAAAAAAATGAATTTATGATTCAAGAGAATTACTGTCTTTACCCCATCAAAGCTGTGATTGCTTAGGGGGGAAAAAGTATGAATACCTCTTTTGGGAATGCTCTTAGCGACTAAGACCGAATCTTTTACAATAGCCCTCCTGTTGGCAAGTCTTTCTCCTGAGAAAACAAGTCTGATACATTATTATACTTTTTTAGAGCCCAATGTAATATAAACCAGTGCTTATAAATAAACTGGGTGACCAAATTAAACAATACCATCTTGGGTTTATATAAAATAAAATTATAAATCACTAAGATTGATTTCCACATGTAAACTTTCACAGTTATCCAATTGTCCTCCTTGCCTGAGACCCAGAGATGGATGAGGAAAAGCTGTTTTTTTTCCATTGTGATTCAGCCTATGACTGCGGTACCTCTTACTTCCACGGCAATATTGACTTTTTCTGAATTCTCAAACACAACTCTAACCTGTCTGGGTATTGAGGCTGCTAAGCAAGTAACCAGCGTAGAGCCTGGGCTCCTGTTTTACAAATGACCATAGGAAAAACCTTTTATGCCAGCTTTGTTGTGAAAGCGCTAAGACTTTTAAAGTTATTTTCTTCATGATTGTATAACATTCTCCATGACTGATAACTACTGAAGCCGTTTACCTTTAGTAGGTTAAAAAAAAAAACACGAAACAAAAGAAAACTTCAAAGCCAGATACAGGAGGACCTCAGTAAAGGAAGCCCAGAAAATGAATAAAAGCTCGATGGCCCTGGTCAGAACATCTGGTCTATTTGGCTTAGTATGTATTTTGCTCACTTACTTTACGTTATTTTTCAGCTACTCCAAGGAGGTTCCGAACAGATGCTCCGCTCTCTACATCTCCAGAAATCCCTTTCCTCCTACAACTATATCCATGTAGGAGCTCAGTTAAAGGTGAGCGTTTCCTCTTGGAGATTGTTCAGGTGCAGAATCAGAGAATGGGAGGAGACAGTAAATAATGACCTGGTCCAGCCTGCTGCCTTTAGGCAGATGAATGACTCTTCCCTTATTAAAATCATCAGGGGCAGAGAGGCAATACAGGATTGACTCAATAGCTCTGCCTAATAACCCATTACTTTATCTTATCACCATCTGACAGGAAGTTTCTCTCTTGTGATCTTGTGGTTTCTTTTAATTTTTAATCCCCTTCTTTTATTTTGACACTATAAAAAAATGTTACAATAATTAGGAAATCCACCTCAAAAGAAAATACCATGTGATTTGGCCAAAGGCAAGTTGTTAAGACAAGAGAAAATGTAAGAGCGTTTTGGTTGAAATGACTATCAAAGTTCTCCATTCACTATGTTTTCAGCTATTGATGTAGCCTAGCAGTAGTTTTGTGACCTTTGCAGCATTTCCATTTAGCTTTGACACTTTACCTTTTTTTTTCCCCCTTCCCTCGCATGCGAGTCCTTGCACGCAATGCAGGTACTTTTTGCTTTTATTTTAGTTGGTTTTCCGCTGGTCATTTTTCAGCTAACCCTAATAATAGTTTGTTGATGTTAGGGTATGAAACAGTAGTCACAGTATTATCCTGATTTTTTGGGGGGAATGTACTGTTTACAAATACCTAAAATATGATATAGAGAGAAAGAGATCAACATTTCAATAGTTTATTCTGGATTGATGATATTACAGATATTTGTGTTCTGCTTTTCCATTTTTTAAATGTCTTCTATAATTAAAAATGTATTGGGTGAAAAATAAAAGAATTTATAAAAGGTAAGGATCTAAGATGTTGGAGGTGTCCTTTTTATTTTAAAATGTTTATTATTCATCTTAAGCTAGTGATACTTGCATTACTGGTTTACCTGTATTTTTATTGCCGTGCATAGAAATAAATTATATTTAGGGTTTTGCAATTGATTTTTCCATGGTTTGACATTTAAGTTGCATGATTTTTATTTTCTTTTTACTTTCACATTTATCAGGGAACAGGGTATTTGGCCAGAAATTAATTAAAAATAAACAAAACATTAGAAGACAACACTTCAGCTTCTGAGATAGGCCAGAGGTACTAAAGATGCATAAAGAATTATACACTCAACACTTAAAAAACATTCCTTTTTATCAAATTGTCTTACTGACCAAATTACTTTTGGCCAGGTCATACAGAGTCCCTCCCCCAACTGTTTTCCCTCCCCACCCCCCAACCCCCAAGAGAGCAAGAATTAAATGAACATTTAACCTTCTCTCTAAGCTAAATTTAGTTTAGGTTCCCTTTTCATCAAAGTTTCCCACTCCTCTTCTTTATTTCTTCCTCTCTAATAAAAACAAAGACTTATATACATGGTCATAGTCTCTACTCAAAAAAGATTAATCTAAAGGAAACAAAAATATGCTAAAGCCTACCATCCCGAAATAATTATTGACCACAGTTTATGTGTAACCTCTGATACTTTTCCAGTGCTTTTTATGTGTTAAATTCTCATTCAGTTCTGTAAGGAATGTGTTATTACGCCCATTTTACCCATGAGGGAATTGAGACTCGGTGAGGTGAAGTATCTTGCCCAAGGCCAAAGAACAGGTAGGTGGAGGACCTTGCGTGTTTGTGTCCCAGACACTGGAAGACCCCTTTCTGCGCCCTTTCTCAGCAGGTGAGAAACTTGCCGGGAAAGGGGCCAGCTGGGCCTGCCGGCTGCTGCTTTGGGAGAACTTCAAAGATAGGCAGTTGCCATTGCTTCCTTGTGAATTTCTGTTAATACACTTACGTTTCCAACCTGATGGCCACAGCTTCTCAAGGCTTAGTCCAGTCGACTGCTACAAAAATACCCTAAGCTGGGTGGCTTATAATACACAACAGATGTTTATTTCTCACAGGCTGGGAAGTCCAAGATCAAGGTGACTGCAGATTCGGTGTCTGGTGAAGGCCCGCTTCCTGGTTTATAGATGGTGCCTCCTCACAGGGCTGGAGGGACAACGAATGTCTGTGCCTCTTTAATTAAAGGGCACTAACCCCATGGTGAGGGCTCCACCCTCATGACCTCATCGCTTCCCAAAGGCCCCACCTCCTAAAATCATCACCTTTGGGGTTAGGATTTCAACTTGGGAATTCTGCAGGGACACAAACATTTCATCTATAGCAAACCCTCTGAACCAGTTAGAAGGTCAGATGCACTGAATGCCTGTGAAAAGGTGACATTATAGGCCCAGACTATTGACTGCTAGCTTCACTGAATGATTGAGGCAGGTTGCTTTGCGTTGAGGGTCTCTTTTCCTCACCTGTGAGATAGAAAGCATGGCCGTACAGGAGAGGGAGTCCTGTTTCCAGCCTCTGCAAGACCGAGTGAGGGACCAGAGCCACGGGAGACAATGCCAGGCATGTGTGTGTGTTGGAGGCTCCCACAGCCAGGGTTTCCCTTTGGAGCTCACATCCCCTGCTGTTTCCTTCCTTCATCCCAGAGCATCAGTCGGCTTCGCTGAGTCAGCTCAGGACTTGCTCCCTCCCTGGAGGGTCCAGGAGTGACAGCCGCTCTCACACACAAGTGGGCGTTGTTTGTGCTGCAGGACGTTTCTACCCTGGAACTCGTTTTTATTTTCTCTGCGTTCTCAGTGACTTACGAAACAAGCATCAAGGCCTCGACTAAACTTGAATTTAGTCTCATGATTGTTTTAATGCTCATGTGAAATGCCTATGACTTAACTTTTCTATTTTCATTCCTAGTCTTCTATCAATGACGCCGCCGAATTCAAAGTGGTAGCTGATGCCATGAAAGTAATTGGCTTCAAACCTGAGGAGATTCAGACCGTGTATAAAATTTTGGCTACTATTCTTCACTTGGTGAGTAGGGACGTCTCTCAGAATCTGTCACCTCCCTGTGGAGGTAGGATGCTCTTTCAGACGAGTTTGGGTGTTTCTTTTTCCCCCTATAGATTTCAGAAGTAATGTTTTGAAGAAATTATTCCATCAAGAGTTCTCTCCACCATATTATAATATTTTCCAAGCCACGGTAGGTTTTGAGACTGTGGCTTGACTTAGTTATCTCATTGGTATGTCTGACTTTGAAGTGGTTCATTTCAAGAATGAAAGAATTCAGCAATGATGTGACTAAAAGCTTTTGGACAGAATAAATTCCTAACAGCATTGGAAGCATCGGAGTCATAGATTATTGGAACCGGAGTTTTGATGGTCTCATATTGCAGGTTGGGGCATGAGCCCAACGGGGGCAGCGTGACTGAGTCAGGGGCACAGAGTTCACGGCCGCCAGCACCATGAACCACGCTGGCCGAATTATGGTCCAGTTGTTTTCCACGACCCCACACCAAACCCAGAGGAAGGGAAGAATCCTGGGTCAGGTTTCTTTCATTAACCGTCTATGCAAGGGTTAACCGTCTATGCAAGGGTGGGCAAAAGTAGTTTCACAGTTGCATTGTGACAATCTTTTGAGTTAATACAGCTGTTGTAATAACCATAGCCTGCATGTCTTTTTCCATGCAAACCACTGTCAACCAACTTTTGCCCACCCCTGTATATTTGGACATGTTTAAAACATAATGAACATGCAATCTTACAATGAATGAATGAATGACAGCATGAATTCAAATATGGAATAAAAATTACCTTTCACTTTGCCATCACAAGATTTAACTCTAAATGAATCAGGACCTATATAAAAAATATTATGCAGCAGTATAAATGATACCTTACACAAGTCTGACTGGGAGACTTCAATGTGATAAATTATCTCATTCCTTGGACTAGTTTATAAATATAGTTATAACAGTATCCTTCGGAATCCAAATAGAAATTTTGTTTTGAAGTTGCCATAATGTAGGAGGAGCAAATAAAAATGTATTAAAGAAGAAGAGTAGAGTAGGGGGAAGGGAGGAGGAGCAAATAAAAATGTATTAAAGAAGAAGAGTAGAGTAGGGGGAAGGGAGGAGGAGCAAATAAAAATGTATTAAAGAAGAAGAGTAGAGTAGGGGAAAGGGAGGAGCGGAAGCATGACTAATTTTTACCAGATTTTAAATGATAATAAAAGCTACAAAACCTTAAAACTTGTTGCAAAATTCACCAGCTTAATCAACAGATTAGCTGATGTGCTGGACACTTGGTTGATGGTTAGTATTTATTGAATGAATGCAACATAAATAGACTCAACAACTTGGGGAGGATTTAATATAGTATAATAGAGATAACATTCCAAATCAGGACGAAAAGCTAAACTATTCAATAAGTAGTATTGGAGCAACTAACAAACTATCAGAAAAAAACAAGGTTAGACTCTTACTTTACCCCACATACAGACAAATTCTAGGTGGATTAAAAGCTTAAATGTACGAAAAAAACTGTTCAGCTATTAGAAGAAAATATTTACAAAATCTTTGGAGTACAGATGATTTGAGTATGACACCCAAGAAGATTCATAAGGAAAAGATTCATAGATTTGACTACATCAAAATGTAAGACATCTACCCATCAAAAACATATACTGAAAATTATGAAAAATGTCTGGAGAATGGGGGGGGGGGGGAATGGATGAAGCGCTAGGTATTTATATGTAATATATTTAGGAAAATACGTGCTACAAACAAAAAGTCACTTTGCTTTATATAAACATATCCCTGACATACTGTTTCAGAATCTCCTTGGCAATGGTGTGTCTCTTTCTTCACTCCCGGTATAGGGAAATTTAAAATTTGTAGTGGATGGTGACACGCCTCTCATTGAAAACGGCAAGGTCGTATCCATCATAGCAGAATTGCTCTCCACCAAGACGGACATGGTTGAGAAAGCCCTTCTTTACCGGACTGTGGCCACAGGGCGTGACGTCATCGACAAGCAGCACACGGAGCAGGAAGCGTGCTACGGCAGGGACGCCTTCGCGAAGGTGGGATTTCAGTTCATGTTCCCTGGGCCTGGTGTGGGTCTCAGTTTTATTTTATTTTATTTACTTTTAAAAATACATTTTTATTGATTTCAGAGAGGAAGGATGAGGGGGAGAGAGAGAAACATCAATGATGAGTGAGAATCATTGATTGCCTGCCTCCTGCACGCCCCCTCCTGGGGATGGAGCCCACAGCCCGGGCACGAGCCCCGAATGGAATTGAACCATGACCTCCTGGTTCATAGGTCTACGCTCAATCACTGAGCTATGCCCGCCAGGCTCAGGTGCAGTTTTAGTGAATTTCTGTGAGGATGTGTTCAGAGATCTCGTGAAAGTAGCTTCAGGCTTTTAGAGACTTTGGTCGTGATACTTTTTGGCCATCACAGTCTCCATCAACACCCCTGACTGTGAGCATCTCTGCTCGAAAATGATCCGAGAAAAGCAAAGCTGACCAACCGACTGGCAAGCCAAGGGCACTTGCTTTGCGGGTCCCTCGCTCAGATGGGCCCCTCTCCCCCCCCCCCGCCCCCCCCGTTTTGCTTCTCTCACTCAGTAGTGCTTCGTGGAAGGCCCCTTCAAGTCCACGGATGGTGTCTGCTCCATTCTGTTTGTCTGTGTACCAGTGTGCAGTGATGGTTCCATAATTTATTAGCCGTCCTCCTCCTAAGTTATTCACCTTGTTTCCTTCGTTGCCACTGCAAACGATGCTGCAATTGGACCCATACATCTCTCTACACACACGTGCTTTTATTTCAGTTGGACGCCCAGGAATGAGCTTGCCAGACCAAAGGACACGCTGATCTTAAATGTTAAATTTACTGGTTTTTATGGGTACATAGTTATAGCTCATTCTTGCTTTAATTTTCATTACTAGTGTATCTGAGCATCTTGTCATAGAAAGTATTTAAATCTACTCTGAGCATTGCCTGGCTCTATCCTTGGTGCATGTTTCTTTGGGGCTGTTACCTTTTTATCGTCAGTTTGTAAAAGCTGGTCACTTTAACCCTTGGTCTGTTTTCTGCGTGGCAAACATTTAATATTTTTCAAGTCTAACATTTTCTTTTCTATTTTGCTGGTTGATGTGATTGCTTTCTGTTCCATTTTTTACTTGTGTAAGTCTCAGGTGTGGTTTTTAGTCTTGGGAAGAATTTGAATGCATCTCAGTGCAATGGAGAGTGGAGGATTTGAAGGTGGGACAATGACGTCAAATTTGAATTTTTAAAGTGATCATTCTGACCTCAGTATGGAGAATCTTATGGGAGGCAGGGGAGGAGGGGAGGGCAAGAATGGTAGCAAAGAGACCAATTAGGGGACGTTTCAATAATCTAGGAGAGAGACAGCGACAGCCTGGACTAGGAAGGTGGCAGTGGCAGTGGGGAGAAGAGGGTGAGTTGAGATCAACTGTGTTTGGAAAATAAAATTCACAGGACCTGTTTGTCTGTGAATCGAGGGAATTCCTTAACGTGGTCTGGCTCCAGCCTATCTCCCCTGCCTCGTTTCATTTCACACCACAGTCCAGCCTCCGTTCCTCACTCCCGCCCATTAGCCTTCTCTAAGGCCTTACAAGTTGTCTTCATCCCTTTCTCCTTCAGCCACAGGGCCCTGCACGTGCTGTTTCCTCTGCTCTGATTGTTCTTCTCTCCCCTCTCACCTGGTAACTCTTTTTTTAAAAATATATTTTATTGATTTTTTACAGAGGAAGGGAGAGGGATAGAGAGTTAGAAACATCGATGAGAGAGAAACATCGATCAGCTGCCTCCTGCTGGGTATATGCCCGCAACCAAGGTACACGCCCTTAACCGGAATCGAACCTGGGACCCTTCAGTCTGCAGGCCGACTCTCTATCCACTGAGCCAAACCAGTCAGGGCTCACCTGGTAACTCTTACTCATCCTGATCTCAGCCCACTTTCTCAGGGAAGCCTTCCCTGGCCTCTCTGAACACTGAACAGGCTCCATTCTCCTCAGATCTCATACACCTGTCCTTTAGAGTGTGTGTGTGTGTGTGTGCGCGCGCGCGCACGCACGCACACGCATGTGCATGTGCATGTGTGTCATTTTCCCTTCACCGTGCTCCTTAAGCTCCTTGGAGAAGACCATGCTTATATTTGCTTAGCACCGTATCTTCAACAAACTGCACATAGCAAGTCCTCAGCAACTATTTGTTGACTGAATGAATAAATTCCTAAGTTTCTCTTGCCATTTATTCATGGTTAAAGTAGGGTAGGAACAGTTTTTTTGGGGGGGAAGATGGTTGTGTCAGGTCACGCATAGGAATCTGGACTCGGAGGAGAGGTCTGCATTGGGATAAAACATTTGGGAATAGTATTATATCACTGCAGTTTAATTTGGGGTGGAACCACTTGGAAAGGTGTTAGAGAGTGAAGAGAAGAGGACTAGGAGGAATGCCCGCCTTCAGAGGTCAGGTAGAGGAGGACCCACCAAAGGTTCCCAAGAAGGAACAGCCAGTGAAATAACAGAAAATTAGGGAAGTGTGGCATCCTGAATCCCAGGGAGGAGGAGTTTTCCAGAAGAATGGGCACTCAGGTGAGGAGTGCTGAGTATCTGAATGAGGTGACCTTCTAATGGGACAAGAAAGGGTCTCTCTAGGGGTGCTCAGAGTCCTTGATGAGCCATTTTGGTGGAGTCGTGGGAGCTAAGCGAAGACCGGAGAGGATTAAGAGAGAAGGGGAGGTGATGAGTGGAGCAATGTGTATAGATGTGGACCAGTAGAGAGAGAAGTGGCTCCAGGGAGCCGTTAAGGAAAGGCTTTCTAAGGATGTGACATTGCAGAGCATGTTTGTACCAGGATGTGGCTCTGTGTTCATGTGTGGTGCCTTTGTCCACGTATGACTGTGCATGTATATCCTTGTGTATTGGATATGTGTTTGATTCTCAGGGAATGTCAAACTGTGGCCGTCAGCCCAGGTCTTTATTTAGCATTATAAATCAATATTTGCATTTTTCAAATTTACAGAACTTTAGCAGAATGGAGTTATTAACTCATTGCTTTCCCACTTTTTAGATTCAAAACAAAGCAAGGAAGCGACTTACCTGGGGGAGTAGGCAAATTATTGAAATAGCTGGGTATGGAAATGTACCTGGGGAATGTTTTGGAATACAATAGGCATAGTACCTGATAATAATCTTAAAAATTCAAACTGTTTTGTTTTGCATCCATTGCATTGTTTTTTTATCAGACAATCTGCATTTCGTATTGTTTTGCTTCGGGTAGTAACAGCTATGCTAAATGTTAAGGAGAAGGAGGAAAGGAATTTATAACGTATCACAAACCGAAACAGAGACTCCATCCCAAACCAGCAAGAATTTATGATGTTGTTTTCCTCACAGGCAATATATGAGCGCCTTTTCTGTTGGATTGTGACTCGCATCAATGATATTATTGAGGTCAAGAACTATGACACCACAGTGCATGGGAAAAACACTGTTATTGGTGTCTTGGATATCTATGGCTTTGAAATCTTCGACAACAACAGGTAAACCGATTAAATACTTACAACTCTATTGTTTACTTTTTACCTGTCCGGTGTGGGTAAGTGGTTGGAGGGTCAGCTTGTGCACCAAAGGGACTCGGGTTCCATTCCCAGTCAAGGGCACATACCTAGATTGCAGGTTCTACCCCTAGCCCCAATCGAGGTTGGTGTGAGAGCCAACCAATCGATGTGTTCCTCACATTGATGTTTCTCTCTCTCTCCCACTCTCTCTCCCTCTCCTTTTCTCTCTCTCTCCCTCCCTGCCTCTAAAAAAATCAATGGAAAAATATCTTCAGGCCCATCTAGTGTGGCTCTGTGGTTGAGCATTGACCTATGAACCATGAGGTCATGGTTCAATTCACCTTCAGGGCACATGCCCGGGTTGCGGGCTCATTTCCCAGTAGGGGGCGTGCAGGAGGCAGCCGAACAATGATTCTCTCTCATCATTGATGTTTCTATCTTTCTCTCCCTCTCCTTTCCTCTCTCTGAAATCAATAAAAATATATATTAAAAAAATATGTTCAGGTGAGGATTATCCAAAAAAACCTGCTGTTTACTTTTTTTTTCTTTTTTCAAATATTTGTATTGATTTCAGAGAGAAAGGGAGAGAGAGATAGAAACATCAATGATGAGAGAGAATCATTGATTGGCTGCCTCCTGCACACCCCCCTCTGGGGATTGAGCCTGCAACCCAGGCACGTGCCCTTCACCGGAATCGAACCCGAGACCCTTCAGTCTGTAGGCCAATGCTCTATCCACTGAGCCAAACGAGCTAGGGCCTGCTGTTTACTTTTCATTTGTTTAAACATAATGTATTCCTTTCTTGCAGCTTTGAGCAATTCTGCATCAATTACTGCAACGAGAAACTGCAGCAGCTGTTTATTCAGCTGGTTCTGAAGCAGGAACAAGAGGAGTACCAGCGAGAAGGGATCCCCTGGAAGCACGTGAGTGCACCTCTGGGGACAGTGCCTCAGGCCGTCACACATGATTATAATGCCAAATCTTACCATTTTTTAAAGGGTATTTTTTAAAATCTGCCTGGGGTACATGAAACAACAACGTTTTAGCTTTTCATCTGGGGACGTGTAAATACATTTCGTTTTCAGGGTAAGTAGATAGATGGGATTTTCCTAATTTAAAAGACTCCCTTGTTGGTGCCCAGAAAATGCTGAGTTTTAATCAGTAACTTTAACATGTCCACTTTATGGTGGGTACTACATGGGTTTTCTGGTTCACATATGTCTTCTTAAGAGTTCAGCATCATTTATAAGTTATTCAGAGCAGCAACTTTTGCCTTAAAATGGCTGAACTTTGCTTCCAGATTTAGCTTCTTCTCCTTCCTCTTTTTCTTTTTCTCTGTTACTCCTTTTTTTCCCTCTCCTTCTCTGTGTTGACATTGTATTGTCCTCAGTGGATGTTATTCCTGTTATCTGAAATCCTTGCGTGAAACACTTACATTCCGTTTATTTCTGTTTCTTTCCTGCATGTCACATTTCTGCTCTCACCTCTCTTTTCATGGCTCTTTGTGAACTGTAATATTTGTCAGAATCACACTAGCCTGGTAATACGTCACCAGAACGCAGGTCTGGTCTCGGGTGCAAATCCAGAGATCACAGCTAAAAAGCATGACAGTTAGAGCCCCTGCTCATGATGGAAATGAGACCTAGTAATTTTTCTTTTGAATTTTTGTTATAAACAATTTTAAGAACAGACTTGAGTCATGCAAAAGCATCGGAGCTTCCCTGAGTTTCTGTGTTTATAAAACTGTGTTTATCCTCTTGACAAAGAGTAAAGAGAGCCCTGACCGGTTTGGCTCAATGGATAGAGCATCGGCCTGCAGACTCAAGGGTCCCAGGTTTGATTCCGATCAAGGGCATGTACCTTGGTTGTGGGCACATCCCCAGTAAGGGGTGTGCAGGAGGCAGCTGATTGATGTTTCTCATCAATGTTTCTAACGCTCTCTCCCTCTCCCTCTCTGTAAAAAATCAATAAAATGTATTTTTTTAAAAAAGAGTAAAGACAATAAAAATAAAATCAGTATTTATTTTCTGATATTCAACATGATAGCAGTGAAAAAACTGTTCGAAAGGCTGTATTTTAATTACTTTTATATTCCTTTTTACCTTCCCACTGTCCCTCTCCCTCTCATTCAGAAAAAGGAAGCAATGCTAGCTTCCCTGCCTCAAACTGCCTCTTTGCCTTGCATTTGTTAAACATTAGAATGCCTTAAAAAATTTCTCCAAGTATATCAGTATAAATTTTGCCTATTTCAAATAAACCAAAGTGTGCTATTACTTTATAATAGGATTACCTACAATTTTGATTTAAGGAGTGAACTCTTACAACACAATTCAGATGTAACTCAATAAAGTTTATATGCAGCGTTCTTAGAATGAATGTGTTGTACAACACCCAATTATAACTGAGGCTTAGGTTTTTATAGCAAATTGAATCATAAAACTTGCTACTCAGATGTGATTCAGAGATACTGGTCAAAAATATCCTTTAATCATCAGAGTATCAAATTCCACTGACATGGTTGATAAAGAGAAAAGTCAACAGTTGCAGGAAGCGACCTCAAACTACTGAAAAAGGAGCAAAAGCACTGAATACACAAAAATTCTTAGCGAAATAAACCAAGAAATATGTGACCTCAGGGGAACAGAAGCCTGACCCTGTGCCAGCTCCCCCTAGATGAGAATCACTATTCAGGGCAAGTGTTTCCTCTAAGAACCCCAGACTTCTGAACATAGTGATTCTTTCTTTCTTTCTTTCTTTCTTTTTTTACAGAAATTTCAAATATATAATCTAAAAGCAGAGATCATAATATAATAAACTTAATGTACCCATCACCCCACTTTAACAGTCATCAGTGGACTGTACCCACCCACCCCCAGATAATTTTGAAGCAAGTCTCAGACTGTGATGTGACAATAATGTGATTTATTTCATCTGTAAATATTTCAGTGTGTTTCTCTAAAAACCATAAGCACAATACCATTGTCACACCTAAAATATTCACAGTAAGTCCTTAGTACCACATATCCAGTCAGTGTTCAGATTTCACATTTTTCTCAATTCTCTTAGAGTTCTTTTTTGTTTTTACAGTCGGTTTGAATTTGGATCCAAATCAGGCTCCTACACTGTGGTTGGCTGATAGGTCTCTCCACGTATCTATAGATTTTCTTCACCCAGTGTCTGTCTGTCTGTCTCTCTCTCTCTTTCTCTCTCTGTCTCTCTCTCTCTCTGTCTCTCTCTGTCTCTCTCTCTCTGTCTCTCTCCTTTTTTCCTTGTAATCTTTTGTTGAAGGTTATGGGTCCTTTGTTTTGTTGTGTTTCCCCGAGTCTGGATTTTTCTAATCAGATTCCTGAGCTGTCATCAACTATGTTTCTCTGTTTTTTGTATGTCCTTGGCTGTTAGATCTAGAATCTCGACCAGGTTCAGGACCAGTGTTTTTCTACCAATGGTGTGTGAACTCTCATTGGGAGGCACACATGTCTGGTTGTCTAAGTGATTCCATTTTAAAAGCCTTTGGTGCCGTAGTTTGCAGGTCATGTTTCGCTGTTGAGAACTTGACTCTCGGCACAAAGCTGCTTAACTTGGAATGGGACTGGGGGGGGGCCAGAGCCTGCCCGTCACATCTCTGTGTGCCCCTGGGTCCCCTAAGAAACCTCCTGGAGATGCCAGTTGCTGGAAGAAACTGGTTTGGAAACCACTACTTTAAGCAGCATGAAACTTACGAACTAACAGTCACTGGACCCTTTAGCAGAGATGAGTCACTTTTGGTTTATATAATTAGAATTGTAGGGAACTTACTTCTTTGTCCCTGGGACAAAAGACTTAATCTCTAACTCCCCCATCCCAAAGTCTAAATTTTCAGCTATTAATTAATATAGAGTTCTTGCTTTTTGAGTATTTTAAGGATATTTTTCCAAATGATGGAAATAACTTTCCTCCCTAATTAGAAATGTAATAAATGCCACAAGAAAGGTAAAGATTTAGGGCAGGACTTCTCCGTTGCTGTACTACTGACATTTGGACCAGACCTGTCTTTGATGTGAGCCTGTCCTGTGCACTGTAGGATGTTTATTAGGTAGCAGCATCCCTGACCTCTTCCCACTGGAGGCTTGGAACACTCTCTAGACATAACGATTACAAATGTCAGCAGACAGCCCAGCCAGCGTGGCTTAGTGGTTGAGCATCAACCTATGAACCAGGAGGTCACGGTTCGAGTCCCAGTCAGGGCACATGCCCTGGTTGTGGGCTCGATCCCCAGTGTGGGGCGTGCAGGAGGCAGCCGATCAATGATTCTCTCTCATCATTGATGTTTCTATCTCTCTCTCTCTCCCCCTCTCCCTTCCTGTTTGAAATCAATAAAAATTTTTAAAAAATTGTTTTAAATGTCAGCAGACATTAGGTTGCCAAATATCCCCAGGGCCCTAAGTCCCCCTCTCTTGAGAACCACTGATTTAGACAAACCAGGAAAGTATAAAAAAGAAAGTAAAAGCCACCCATTTTGAGGCTTTGAGTCTGTAGAATACAAAAGAGAACTTAAAAGACTAGGAATGGAGCTGAAAACCACAGGCAAATAACAGGCATGAGTCCTTGATTTTAAATAGCACGGAACAGGAATACATGAGGCACTTGAATAGTCTATTTTGAGTTTATGGATCTTACAGAAGTTAATAGAGACAGCTCTCAGTTTAGGCACCTTGTCAGTGAGATGGAGCACATTAACACACAGATTAAAATGTAAGACAATCAGCCGCCCATCCTCACATGAGGCACAGCTCACCCGGCCAGGCCCCAGTGCTCTCTGTGAGCTGCAGGTGATGTGTGAGCTGCAGGACATCAGAATGAACAGGTGTAGGAGAGAATTGTTGTATAAACCGGCGGTCGCCAACCGGTGGCCCACGGACCACTGGTGGTCCTTGAGGTCCGGAAGGTTGGCGACCGCTGATGTAAACCCTGTATGTATTGAAGTTGCCAAAAAGCCAGGAGTTACTTATAACTTTATTCAGCTCATGGAAGTAAATGAAAAGCTCATTCTTATCTCTTATAGATACTTAATCTCAGAATTACATTCTTTATGGTATATCCTGAAAAACCTCAAAACTCTGTTATACCCATATATGCTTGTTAACTTGGGAAAACTGGAGGAGAATGCTCCTTTGGGTTTTAATCCCGGTCCATAGAATGAAAGTTCTGCGTAATACCTTCACTTGGTCAAATTACATGTCAAATGATACTTTAAGGTTATTGGCTGGCAGTCAGAGCGGTCTGGGTCTTGTGGTTAATGGCAAACAGATTAGGGCAGTGGTCGGCAAACTCAGTAGTCAACAGAGCCAAATATCAACAGTACAACGATTGAAATTTCTTTTGAGAGCCCAATTTTTTAAATTTAAACTTCTTCTAACGCCACTTCTTCAAAATAGACTCGCCCCGGCCGTGGTATTTTGTGGAAGAGCCACACTCAAGGGGCCAAAGAGCCACATGTGGCTCGCGAGCCGCAGTTTGCCAACCACTGGATTAGGGGATTGAGAGTCTGAAGGAGCAGGGTCAGGTGCAGGAGGCGGAGACAAGATTAAAACAGCAGGTAGTGATGGGAGAAACGTTACCCACTTTATAATTTCTGCCTGGAGCTGTTCTCATCGAAGACAGTGTCTCCTGTTGCAAAGAAGCCTCTGAGGGAATTTGAGTGTCGGACCTCACAGGTGTCATTCACATGTTTTCCATGGAGGGAGCTTGACGGAACTGATGCACACGGGGCACGGGTGTTCCCGGGTCCGGCCCCTGCTCCCATGGGCATTGCTTCTGTGCTGTGTCCGACAGATCGACTACTTCAACAATCAGATCATCGTGGACCTGGTGGAGCAGCAGCACAAGGGGATCATCGCCATCCTGGACGACGCCTGCATGAACGTCGGCAAGGTCACCGACGCAATGTTCCTCGAAGCACTGAACAGCAAACTGGGCAAACACGGGCACTTCTCCAGCCGCAAGGTAACGCGTGTGCTGAGAACGCCCTCTCGCGTGCGTCCGTAAGGCTTTCCGCATTGTGTGGCAGACTTACATGACTTCCTGTGTTGGGTTCTCACAACCGTGTGTCCACTCCACTCAGGCCATAAGCATCCAGTTAAGGATTTTTTGCTGTGGATAAATTCTGCCTTCTCTGATGTATAGGAGGACAAGGTTGGTAAAACTCATATCACCCAGGAGAGGGCGCTCCAGACTGCTCAATGGACTAGAAATAGGAAAAGGGATGATGTCATTGCTAACCAATAGGTACAGAGTCCTTGTGCCTGTGCTCGATTTTGCTCCCGCATCTCTGATCATCATTCTGGCACTGAAAATAGCTTTTGTCCTCGACCTTTTACGATAGCCCTCAGCTATCAGATGTGGTATGTGTGTTTTCCCAGACTATGTGACTTTCTTAAAAACAGAGAAATTCTAGCTGTAATTCTGGTTGTTACAAGGAAACTCGTTCCTTAAATGCATGGGTATATTTTTTAAATCACCACCCCACCCCATCCCCGCCCCATTTTTCACATTCTAAAAAAAAAAGTGTTAGCAGTAGATCCCATTTCTGAATAATTGGTGGCAGTTGTGGTTGTCAGACCTTTGTGCCCTGCCTCGCATGGTAGTATACCATTAATATTTGTCCTAGGTGGGGGTACACCATCATCCCCAAGTGTTTTCCTGCAAATGCAGGCTTGTCTAGCAGCCATCAGCTAGAGGAAAACCAGACCCCATTCTTCTTCACTTCCACAAAAATGGGGCACACATTTCTGCTCCTCCGTCATTCCCTGTAAATCCAGGATGCACTCCATTGTTCAGCACGAAGAAATCTATTCCCTAACTTCGTCCCCTTTGCAGTTATGTCATCAGAATAGGAAGATTCCACGGTTAACTAGACAAAGCACAAACCATCAAGATACAGATTACTAGCTGAGATTTATTTTAGGACAGTTTATTTCTAAAATAGTCTCCTTGGTCTGTTACTGAGGAATGACTTGCAGCCCTACTACAAGTTGGTTTTCACATACTACTATTCCTTTAGTCCCCATTTATAATGCAAATATTAAGTGCCTCTCATTTTTCAGGTACAATCCTGGGTGCTGGGGACAGAGCGGTGAGCAAAGTTAGAAGCAATCTAAATCCTTTGGCATGATGCTGTTAGATATGGCGTGATTACAGGGGCAGGCGTCCCGTTTTGGAGGACTGGGTTAAAAATGTCCTTTGTAATCACAGTTCAGGTTTTGGAGACTCGCCTAGAATTGTACCTACCAGATGATAGACCATCAGTGTTTGTCAAATTTGAAATGAATTGGTCATGGTCATACCAAATAAATTTTATAGAATATTGAATTTTCAAGTAAAACATGCAAGGCTCTATCTACTTCATTTTAAAAAATGACTGTGACTCTCCCATGAAAAATCACCTCATTTTTGATATGTGTTACCTTGGCCATTTACACACCTGAATTAAATGTGTCAACCAAGTATTTTGAAATATAATCTTATTCTTCAGGTAGCAACTGTATATAATTCGTTTAAGCAGTTGCTACTGATTTGATAGGAAATGTTGAACAGCTATTAATCTGTAAAGATGGGATTCCCTCTCTTTATTCTCTCTCTCTCTCTCTCTCTCTCTCTCCCCCTCTCCCTCTCCCTCTCCCTCTCCTCTCCTTCTCCCTCTCCCTCTCCCTCTTTCTCTTTCTCTTTCTCCTTTTTTAAATATGGGAGTCCGGGTTTGGCCATCTCTCGGACCAGGTGGCTCCTTCCTCCAGCATCATCCCCCAGACAAGCACTAAGATGGGGAATTTTTAAATGTGTTATTTTCTGGGATTTTTGCCTAATGAAGGAAAGAAGTGAAATAACCAAGCTGTCAGGATATTTTCATCACTGTGAATCCAAATGTAAGAATATTTCATTGGTACAGACATATCTTGGGTCCTTTTCCTTTGGAGTTTATAAATAAAAGGGTTTTATAAAAGTGGCTAATAAGAGCCCTGGCCAGGTAGCTCAGCTGGTTGGAGTGTTGTCCCATACTCCAAAAATTTTGTGGGTTCAATCCCCAGTTGGAGCACATACCTAGGCTGCAGGTTCCATCCCTGGTTGGGGTACATATGAGAGAGAGCTAATGATGTTTCTCTCTCTCTCAAAAAATATATATATATATATATATATATATATATATATATATATATATATCTCCTCGGATGAGGACTTAAAAAAAACCAAGAGGCTAATAAGAGAGAGAGGAGTCAAGGTTAATCTCTAAGCAATGACAGGCCTGAACCTGGGGTCCCAGCTTAGCAAAAGGCAGATGAGCCAGGCTACTGTGTGCATGGGAAGCACAGACATTACATTCGGTCCCAGGGATCCTTCCCAGAGCTGCCAGTTAATAGTTATGTGACCTTCTGCCAATTGCCTAACCTCTTTGAGCCTCAGTTTCCATGTGTGAAAAGGAACGCTCATGATCCTTACTTCAAATATCAGTTGTGAGGATTGAAAGATATACATGCCTGGCAGACAGCAAGCACTTAAATGCCCTCCTTAAATGGAACATGGAGAATGAAACCATAATCAGTCAGGGTAGGCTGGGCTGCCAAGAACCCGGTCTCAGTTGGTTAGGCATCTTACCATGCACCAGGAGGTTGCTGGTTCAATTCCCAGTCAAGGGCACATGCCCAGGTTGTATGCTTGATGCCCAGGTTATATGCTTGATCCCCAGTAGGGGGCATGCAGGAGGCAGCTGATGGATGTTTGTACTCTCACATCAATGGTTTTTCTCTCCCTTCCTCTCTCTCTAAAAATCAGTAAACTATTCTTAAATATATATATATACTAAAGGCCCGGTGCACAACATTCGTGCACTGGGGTGGGGAGTCCCTCAGCCCAGCCTGCACCCTCTCGCAATCCAGAACCTCTCGGGGGATGTCCGACTCCCGGCTTAGGCCCACTTTCCGGGGAGCAGGCCTAAGCCAGCAGTCAGACATCCCCCAAGGGGTCCTTAGCCCTGCCATGGAGGCGGGAGAGGCTCCCACCACTGCCGCTGTGCTCACCAGCCATGAGCCCACCTTCTGGGTGATCGGTGCTCCCCCTGTGGGAGCATACTGACCAGCAGGTGGCAGCTCCTGCATTGAACGTCTGCCCCCCTGGTGGTCAGTGCACATCATCACAACCAGTCATTCTGCTGTTCAGTCAATTTGCATATTAGCCTTTTATTATAGGATACTAGAGGCCCGATGCACAAAATTCGTGCAAGGGGCTTAGCCCTCACAGCCCCAGCTTCGTCTGGAAGGTCGTCCAGACAGTTGTTCTGCTGTTTGGACTAATTAGCATATTAGATCTTTATTATGTAGGATATATGATAGCAGCCAAGATTTAAGTATCATAGACAATAGAAGTCTATTTCTCTTCCAGGGACCCACACTTCTTTCATCTTCTGCCTCTTCCATCCCCCGTGTCCTTCTTTGCATCCAACAGTGGGAGGAGAAAAGAAAGTACAGAGGACGGCCGCCCATTTCTTACCAGCTTTGGCCTGGAACAGCTTCACCTCACTTCCACTCACCTTCCATTGTCCAGAACTTGGTCGTTCGCCCATATTCAACAGCAGGGGGTGCTGTGTGGGTTTCTAGTGAAAGCTCCCAGTCGTTACCACACAAGCAAAATATTTAAATCAAGCCCCACACAGTGTGATTTCATTCATAATGGTATCACGATTTTGTAACAAAATTATCCTCTTCTATGAAATTGGAATATATTTTTAGCAAAGTGTAAATGGCTGTTTTAAAAATAATCTCCTTCTTGATTTCTTAGCTCTGTGCCTCAGACAAAATCCTGGAGTTTGATCGGGACTTTCGAATTCGACATTACGCAGGGGATGTAGTGTGAGTATCTTACTTTGGCACCTAACGTAATGTTTGCATGCAGCCTCACTTCAGAAATTATAACCAGGGGGAAATATAGGTGGTTTTCCTATTCATTTGCATTATTTTCAGTCATCCTATAAGCCTCTTTTAATCTTTCCACTTAAAAAAGAAAATTGGCATCGCTTCATGCATTCCTTGCTTTTCAAACACTTATTGAGCACACACTATGTGGCCATGCACAGCTCCTGGCATAGCTGTTCGTCAGTCAAAATCAACGGATGGATAAATAAACCAAGTTAAGGACTGGGATAGAACAATGGATGAGATGGGCCTTTCTCTGAAGAAGGTAATAGTGTAGAGGAGGATATAAGCAGATGCATTATACGTCACTATAAAGAAGGATGAATGGAAGGAAGAAATGCACAGGCATTATGGAAACACCGAGCAGGAATAATTAACCCGGAGTGGAGTATAGAGAAGTCTTGCTAGAGGAAGTGATACCCAAGCTGAGTCCTAAAAGTAAAAGAGGATTAGGGCAAAGAACTAGGAAGAGAGGAGGAGGAGAAGCGAGGGAGTTCCAAGCAGAAGAGGCAGCAGACACACAGGCCCTGAGGTGAGAAGCACCCATCATGACCAGTTTTGCCATTTTATTTATCAAATATTATTTGAAAAGTAAAATTTGCAGGAGCCACATTTTCTGATTACAATAAAAGTAGAAATTGATATGAAACTAACTAAAAAAAATAATTACTGTAACATTTTAGTTTTCTAGGGCTGCTGTAACAAATTACCTTCAATTGATGCCTTAAAACAGGAGAAATTTATTATTTCACAGTTCAGCAGGCCAGAAGTTTGCAATCTAGGTGTCAGCAAGGCCACACTCTGAAGGCTCTAAAGAAGAGCATTTTTTTAGCTTCTGGCAGCCACAAGCATTCCTTGGCTTGTGGCCCCATCACTCCAGGCTCTCTGCCTCTGTGGTCACATTGCCTCCTCCTCTTGGGTGTGTCTGTGTTATAACTCGTCTGCTTCTATGCTAAAACTAAACTTGTGAAGGCACTAAGGCCCCCCTGGGTAATACCGTATAAGCTTCTCTTCTCATCATCCCTCACGTAATCATACCTTTTATCCCTCATGTAATCATACGTTTTATCATTCATAGGGTCTAAGGAGTTAGGCATGAATGCTGTTCAGGGGGAGCATTTTTCAGCCCACTGTACTTAGTGAGCTTTGTCCACTGAACATTGCTCCTTATTGTTTACAGGCCTCTCTTGTTCTTTCTCCTTATGGTTTACATTAGGAATTCTGTTTATATTCATAAAACCCATTATAGGAAGAGATGAAACAACTATAAAAAGGCAAATGATGATCTCTACATGCTGAAAAGACATCTGAAGAAATTTTAATAGCTGTTCCTGATTTAAATGAAAACTCTGGGATCATAAAATAATATGGCTCGAAATTATCACCCCATCTGTCAAACTAGCCATTAGGGCTGGTATGGCACCATTTTCCTCTTTTTCTGGTCCTGTTCCCAGGTTCCAGAATACTGAGGAGGGAAGATCCAGCACCGCACAGCTGTCTCCCACTGAAAACCCAGGCCTCGCTTCCTGGGTGCTTTCATCTAGCTCAAAGTGGCATAGAAGCAGGGCTGGACAGAGAGGCCTTAGAGACCACCAGGCCATCCCTTTCGTTTTACAGATGAGGAAACCTATGCAGAGAGTGTAAAAGTCATACCCAAGGTTACACAGCATGTTCATGGGAGAGCTGAGACAATAACTAGGTTTCCGAACCCCTGGAACTCCAGCCGACCTCTCTGAGCGCAGAAGAGGGAAGGAGCGGGGGATGGAGCAGTGAAAGGATTGGCAGCTAGTAAACAGGCGGGGGTGTGAGGCTTTGTGGCCAGATGTCTTTTCAGCAACTCGGCCCATTTGATTGAAGTGTATCCTCTAGGTCACATTGCCTCCTCCTATTGGGTGTGTCTGTGTTAAATCTCCTCTGCCCCTATGCTGAGCCCCCCGCAAGTCCGTTTTTAGGTTTTTACGGGACATCTTCTTTGGGCACAGTGCTTTATAAAGTATGGTCCCTGCCCACAAAGAGCTTTCCGCGTAAGATGCATCCATGCATATATGGTGGTGTGTGTATGTATTTATACACATACATTTTTATATTATCTGTATAAATACGTATATATATACACACATTTACATGCTTCCATTGATACAATAAAAGATGGTCTGAAATAGTTGCCATATGGAGTTGTTGTCAGGATTCGGAATAAGGAAATGATATCATACTTCTAGCTGTGTGTAATACACCCAGGGAAGCCGATGCTGTCTTGGGTCCTTGATGCAGTCCTTGGATGCTGGGGATTATTTTTATAGGAACAAGTGGGAGGAGTGCTAAACATTCAGGAAATAGCAACTGGGTCCATTTGACAGGAGTGTATCCTTTTTGTAGCAAAGACCAGTAGAAATGCCTGGAAAAATAAATTCAGATCAAATCATCATGAGTCTTCAAGGCCCAAAATAAGGACTTGGAAGTTTTGAGTTTTATGGGTTACACAATAGATTGAGTCAGGTGACTTCAAGGGTTCAGTCAAAAATGGCTTGAAGGTATAAGGAAGAAGACCTAGAGTGGGGGAGGCAAGGAAATACTTTTGGACCTGGTGACCTCCAAATATCCCCCACCCACCATGGGCAGCATAGTGTGACAGGACTTCCTTGCAGAATTAAGTGTGCAAGGCTGAAATATTGGCGAGGGTTCAGGGTTAGAGATCTGAGAACTGTGTGCATTGATGTGATTGTCGAGGGGACATGCAGACAGTTGAGAAAACAGAGCTGTAAGAAGTAGCTGCATCTAGAATTACCATCACCCAGAATCCTCCATGACTTTTATACTCCCAGCCCTGAGTGTGCGCCACCTAGAGGCCATGCCCGTCACCGCAGCAGAACAGGTCCCATTCCCACCTTTCTCACCAACTACTGGGCTTTCTAGACCTTACTCATCTCCCTTCCTCCAGACCATGAATACTGGCCTCCTCGTTTTATTTCAAGAATGTCATGCATGTGCCTGCTTCCTTCCCTTTGTTTAATCTATTTCCTTGTGTGATCTGCCTTCTGCTTTCTCCTCTGCTTATTCAGCTCTTACCATCCTTTGCGGTTCTCCTGGGATTCTTTTATCCCACCCTGAACACACTGAGCGAACCTTAGGCAAGTCCCTTGACTTCCCTACGGATGAGGCTGTTAGTTCCTGTGTGTCGCTGGTTTGCTTTTATCTTAGTAATGCTGGATGATAAATACAGCTGTCTGTATTTTAAGAGTCATCTTCCTGAGGTAAGCAGTAAGCCAGTAGAAAATTATCTTAATTGTAATTATGGTAATGATGTTTGCTCTCCTTTTGAAGAATAGAAACAATAGCCCCTTTATTTAGGAGGTAAAATTTGATGTTCCTTAACACAGGACATTGAGGACAGAATCAGCCGCATAGATTGATTGCATAATTAACAGTGGGAGGGTGTTGTAGATTTCTAGAAAAGCTTTAAATGTGGCTCTTGCTTGGTGAGTAATGAACATTTTCTGTGTTTTTCCTCCACTAGCTATTCTGTCATCGGTTTTATTGACAAAAATAAAGACACTTTATTTCAAGATTTCAAGCGCCTGATGTATAACAGGTAGGGTTAAATTTAACTATCTTTATATTGAACACTTTGGCATATATTGCACAGTATATATGCACACGATTATTTTTATGTGACAATTTTAAGATTTTGGTAAGTTCTCTAGTTCTGCTTGATCAGACTTAATAAAATATTACTCTATAATTATAACAATCAATAAACTTAGGACAGGGACCTGCTATGAATATGATTTTCTTTGATTGCCCTTGGGTGGCCTCAGTTTCTCTGTTTACTGCTGCCATCTTCTGGCACCCCCTACCGGAATATTCAGGAGTCCCTGGCTGGGCCAGTGGCAAATGCAAGGTGTCAGATAACCTCTGACCCAGCTGAAAACTTACACACTCAGATTCCCACTGTAGTGTCTTTGCCTCTGACGAAGAGGTCTCTCTGCTATCCGAGTGGCAGCTGGAATCAGTGATGGTAGATCCTGAGTGGACAGAATCTTCTCACAATCCCAGAAAGGGGGAAAAACCAAGTTCAAACCCAGCATGATACTTTGGAAAAAAGGCCCATGAAGAAAGAAGGGTGCTCGGCCAGCTGCGTCTTTGGGGTTAGAGAACTGTAGACACTCATTTTTCAAGTCTCCTCCGTCATTTGGTCAGTGGATCATCAAAGATGTACTGAGCACCTCTGAGCCACACGTTCTTCCATGCTCTGGGGTACAGCTGTGGAAGAAATTTAGACAAAGTCCCTGCCCCCTGCGTTTTATATTCTAGTAGAGGGGGCAGTCAGTAAACAAAAAGACAGCTAACTTCCAGGTAGTGGCAAGTGCTGTGAAGAAAAATAAAGTAGGTAAAAGACTGAAGGGTGATCTCTCTCTCTCTCTCCCAATTTTTTTGGGGGGGAGGCAACCAAAATTTTTGGTGGCCTTGTTTCGACAAGGCTTAAAAAAAAAAAAACCAGATTGAAGGGTGCAGGCAAGGAAGGGCAGGGGAGGCATTGCAGATAGGGTGGTGGAAGAGAGGTGATGTTTGAGCAGAGACCTGGATGAAGTGGGGCAGTGAGCTGTGAACAGTGGGGGAGAAGAGCATTTCAGGTAGAGAGAACAACTAGTACCAAGATGCTAAGGTAAGAATGAGTTTGGGAGCAATTGAGAACAGCCAGAAGGTCATTGTGGCTTAAAAAAGGGGGATGGGGAGAGAGAAGGAATGAATATTCACAGAGGTCAGCAGGGCCTGGGTTAGGAAGAGTCTGTGAGCCAAAGTAAGGAGGAAGAATGAAGGGCAGCCATTGGAATTAATGATACGATGTGATTTATACATTAAAGAAATCACTAGGGCTACCTTATAAAGCACACACTGTGTTGAGGGCAAGAGTAGAAATGGGGAGACCAGTTAGAAGACTAGTCTGAGATTTGGATAGTAGTGACAGAGATGATGAAAGGTGGTCAGAGTGGGTGATAGTTGGTAAGTAGAGCCAACAAGATTTGCTGATGAATGGGATGTGTGATGCGAGAGAAAAACAGAAATCCAAGCCGATGCCTGAGCAGTGGGAAAGGGATGCTTGATTGGGGGGAAGACAAGAGGAGGAGCTAATCTGGTGGGGGAAATGGAGAGTTTTGTTTAGGATATTTTATGCCGGAGGTGCATATTATATTGAACATCCAGTTGAAAATGCCAAATAGGCAATTGCATGTATGCCTCTGGGACTCAGGGTAAAAGTGGGAGTAGGGGTATCAACTCATTGATCGTATTTAAAGTCTTAAGACTGGATGAGGTTTTAGGGGGAACACAGATTTAAAAATAAGAGAGAGGAGAGGTCAAAAAAAGAACCCCTGAGACGCTCTAGCATTTAGAGTCAAGAAAGAAAGGAGGAGCTAGCAAAGGACACTGAGCGTGCCAGGGAGGCAGGAAGAAAACCCGGAATCTGGTGTCAGCGAGGCCAAGCCAAGGGAAAAGTGTGTTAAGAAGAAGAAAAGTATAAACCGTGTCAAAAATCTGTCCAAAGCAGGGTGATGTGAGGACCGAGATGCACTACTGGGTTTGCTGACATGAACATCCGTGGGACTCTTGGTCTCCGTAGAGTTGTGGAAGGCACATGTGTGATGGAAGTGGGCTCAAGGGAATGGAGAAAATTAGAATGTGGCGACGTTGTGTTTAGGCAGTTGTTTCCAGCAGTTTTGCTACACAACGGTTCATCTGCGTGCATGCCACCAGGAGTGCTGATGGCGCTGTGCTGTTAGCATGTTACTGACAGAGGGGATCCCTGTAAGAGCTGACCATGGGGAAAAGGGACTTTCAGAAAGGAGTTTCAGTACGTAACTTACCAGGTAAGAGGGGCAAAGGACAGAGGCTGGCATGGCTCTGTGTAGAAAAGTCAAAAACTCAAATTAGAAAAAAATGGCCTTTGTTGGCCAGTGGGTTTGTTGCTAAGGGAAGAAGGCAGAGCTGGGCTGTGTACCAAGAGACTGCCCCAGGTGGCATTCCTTACCTTCGTGAATTCGTCATGGCCCCAAGTTCAGCTCCCCGGGAACAGCTCCACCTCCCAGGGGTGGTTTTGCGTAACTCAGAGCTCACAGGACAAAGGAAGAAACGGAACAGCCTGTGAATTATTTCCAGAGGAAAATCTAATGGTCATGTGGAATGGAATACTTGCATTGGTATGACAAGCTATTTTTTTTTCCTATTGGAAAACCCACTGGGGAAGTCAAAACAGCAGTGAGAATTCTAGTTTATTAATTGACTGAAAAACATTATTCATAAAATCCAGAATCTTTATTTAATTGCTTGGTAAGCACAGAGTCGGAACAAAGGAACTTCAATAAATCCAACAATGAAAGGCATCAAGCGAAGATGAGTTCATTTCACAATAGGGATGATCTTGTCAAAGGTGCGAAAGGATTAAACATCTGTTGACTGCAACTTACTGTATAGATCTCCATCATAGGAAAGGCCTTGCCCGTGGGGTGGGAAGTCTTGAAATTGTTCAGGCAAAAAGCATCCTCCTGGACGGTGCTTGGATGGGCTACCTTTGCCTCTGGACACGTCACTGTTTCCATGGCTAAATAGCCTCCCAAATTTCCATCCTTTTTTTTCTTTGTATATATTTAAAGGAACTTGGATCTCCAGTTCTGTAGACCTTCAGAGTATACATGCATGTTAGAGTGTATGCGCGCAGGTGCACGCATATATATGTGTGAGTGTGTTTGTGTAAATGAAAGGAGGAAGAAAGTAAACCAGTGGCAGACCAGGTGAGCAGACTTGGCTCATCACTTCTGTTTTCTTAGCCAGATAAGTTCTGCCTGGCCTTACGTACTGGGTTCTGGATAACTAAGTTTCCCTTTTAAAGAAAGGGTTCCTTTAGTTCATTTATTTATTTTTTGAGCTATCAGTAGCAATGCCCTTTTTTCCCCCATTACAGTTTACAGTGAATATTATTTTGTATTCGTGTCAGGTGTACAGCCTAGTGGTTAGATAATCATATACTTTACAAAGTGTTCCCCCTGAAGTTTCTAGTATCCACCTGACGCCATATATAGTTACTGCAATATTATTGACTGTATTCCCTGTGCTGTACTTCATATCCCCGTGACTGTTCTGTAACTACAATTTGTACTTCTTAATCCCTTCACCTTTTTCACCCATCCCCCCCAGTGCCCCACCCATCTGGCAACCATCAGTCTGTTCTCTGTATCTATGAGTCTGTTCCAATTTTGTTTGTTCATTTATTTTGTTCTTTAGCTTCCACAAACAAGTGAAATCATATAGTATTTGTCTTTCTCTGTCTAGCTTATTTCACTTAACATAAAACCCTCTTAAGTCCATCCATGCTGTTGCAAATGGTAAGATTTCATTTATTTTTATGGCCGAGTAATATTCCATTGTACCAGAGCTGTTTTTATCCACTCGTCTATATTCATGGGTTGCTTCCATGTCTTGGTTATTATAAATAACTAGAGGCCCGATGCACGAAATTCGTGCAAGAGTAGGCCTTTCTTCCCCCAGCTTTCCTCTGGCACCTGGAACCCAGACATCCCTCTGGCCACTGGCAGGCACCCAGGACCCGGCTTCCCTCGCAGCCCCAGCTTTGTTGGAAGGTCATCCAGAAGGATGTCAGTCTAATTAGCATATTGCACTTTTATTATTATAGATGCTGCAATAAACATAGGAGTGCATATATTCTTTTGGATTAGTATTTTGGGTTTCTTCAGATACATACCCAGAAGTAGAAATACTGGGTCATAAAGCAGTTCCATTTTTAATTTTTTGAGGAAACTCCATACTGTTTTCCATAGTGGCTGCACCAGTCTTCATATCCAGCAATAGTTCCCAGGTCCCAGAAAAAGATTCCCTTAAATGTTTGATAACTATTTTGTTAATATCACACTCATGACTTCCTGGCTCAAAAGTGCTTTCTCTGTAAAATGATTGTATATGTCTATTTTGACTCATCGTGTGTCAATCATACTGCTTAACAGTATAATAATATAATAAATGTCTTGGTTCCTTCATTTTCAACACCCCTCACTAACTCACAAGGTAGTACAAGAGTCTCTAAAAATGGCCAACAGTGAGTAAGGTGGTATTTGGGGTAGAAACTGCTCACATCAGAATTTTCAAAGGACACCTGCTCTGATTTCAGGAAATTGTATTCAGTAGGTGTTAGGAAGGCATCCCACACGTATGTGTACTAAATGTCGAGAACCACGACCTTAAGTTCTCTCTCTGCTAAAGATTAGAATGGAAAAGTTAAGGGAAAACCATGTATGTTGATGTGGTTATGTATGTTGATGTGCATATCATTGGAAAATTATGGAATAAAACTAGAAAGTGAAAAAACTGGGTCCATAAGCCACAGATCAGTGCATTATTTTATAGCCACTTCCTTGCTAGCGACAGTGAGGGTTAGCATTTTGGCTTTTTCTTCACTCAGAGACCTGGTAAATCTTCCCCTCACCTCATCGATCCTTAGCATGTTTGCAGCAATTATTTTGAGCTGCTCTATATAGAAATTTACTAGGTATTTGGGGAACTAACTCAATTTTCTCAATCTTATACCCGGAGAAGACAAGTGGGGGAAATGATGGCAGTCGTAATCACCATTAGCAAAAAAATGCCCATGTTAATTCTTTTCTAGTCTCAAACCCCAGTGTAAGAAAAGAAAAGAAATCTGACAAGAGAAACGTTCCCAGGAAGCCAGGAAGGTTTCACATTTCAATTTCTTGAAAATCAAAAGCACCCAAGATGAAACAGGAAGAAAATCTGAGTTGAGACCACCCCACGGGTTTTTTAAAATATTTCCACGGAGCCACGTAACGACTATACCGTGGTGAGCACGAACACTGGCCTGAAGCGCACTTTTAAGAATCGGATCACAGCCGTCTTAGTGTCACATCAGTAACAGATTCTAGCCGCCAGTGCTACCTGTAAGTGGCTCATAAATCCAACTGCCCGCGAGGGACTTTCTGGAAGACGGTGTGAGAATGGTTATTTTACCTTCCTCGCTGTACTTTTGGAAAGACCTGCCTGTTAGTGGTGTCACCTATTCTGTATGAACATTTGTTTCCATCAGGAGATACTTTGGTGTTCGTGTTTTCTACCATAACATCGAGAGTCATTTCCCTGCTAGTGGTTTACACTCATTCCTGTAACTACCACCCAGACCATTTTGTTTTATGTAGAGATTGTAAGACCTATGTTAACTCTTTGAGGGTACAAGATCATAATAATATA
Source organism: Cnephaeus nilssonii (assembly GCF_951640355.1). Classification (NCBI taxonomy): domain Eukaryota; kingdom Metazoa; phylum Chordata; class Mammalia; order Chiroptera; family Vespertilionidae; genus Cnephaeus; species Cnephaeus nilssonii. Next base: position 29,306,439 of record NC_137090.1, on the reverse strand, counting down.
CACTGAGTGGCCAGATTATTATGATCTCTGAATGCATAATAATCTGGCCACTCAGTATATATATATATTAGAGGCCCAGTGTATGAATTTGTGCATGGGTGGGATCCGGCCAGCCTGGCCAGGGGGAGGGGACATGGGCAGTTGGCCGGCCTGCCTGCTGGTTGAACTCCTGGTTGAGGGGACAATTTGCATATTAGCCTTTTATTATATAGGATATACACCGAGTGGCCAGATTATTATGCTCTCTGGGTTCAGAGAGCATAATAATCTGGCCACTCAATATAGATGTCACTTTAAAGAAGTTTAAAGAGGTTTGTTTTTTTTTAATGCAGTACAGTTTGGACAAATCTTTCAGCATCATTTTCTGGATGGAATTGTTTCTCCAGTTAGGCCTTGTGAGTTTAGTCTGTGGTCCAGTCGTGCCTCCCAGGGTAGGTTCGGCAGGGTTGCTTAGCAGTTCTTTTTCAGCCTGTTTGAATGGCTCTCTCTGTGCTCCTCAGTTCCAATCCCGTGCTGAAGAATATGTGGCCCGAAGGCAAACTGAGCATCATGGAGGTGACCAAGCGCCCTCTGACCGCCGCCACCTTATTTAAGAATTCTATGATCGCCTTGGTGGACAACCTTGCATCGAAGGTAATTCTTTTCTTTTCTGACTGTCCGTGATAAACGTTAGAGAGAATGTGGGTCTGACTTGCTTTTTAGGTAACGATAGTAAATCAAATGGAAGACTAGATATTTAAAGCGAATGTTGTAATAGAATTTTTATTCCTGGTGTGTGGTTTTAAGGTAATTATAACAAATCAAATTGTTGTTGTTAATTGGGGCTAGGTAAAATAGTTGTTTGTGTCCCAGGTAAAATTGTAAAATTATAGCATAAATTATAATATATGCCCGAACTTCTGCCCTGGGCTGACACCAAGGGCTGGCTTTAAAAAAAAAAAAATCTTGAATTAAATGGTAATACACCATCTGATATTATATCTGAATACAAAATGACCAGATAGAGTTTTAAGAGGAGTTTTGGCACTTAAGTATTATCCTCAGGTTGTTTTAAATAGTTGAAATAAAAAGATGTGTTATTGACCATTACGTCTGCTTTTTATTACTCCTTTGAGATCTAACCCTGTTTGATAACTTTAGTCTGTTTTTTTCGTAAAGAACATATTTTTACTTTCAACTACTGCTGCTGACAACTTTGATAAATTAGGCAGCATTCTGGGACTCATTATTTTTAATTCCTTCATTTTTATCTTCTGGTGCTTTTCCTGTGTCTTTTCTTCATTATTATCCTTTTTTTTTTTTTTTTAAATCAACTTCCTCTCTAAGAATTTAAATCTATTCCATTTCTGGTGCCTTCCCTGTGGATGAATTAGGCAAATGCCACAAGAACATGTCTGATCAGTGGCTTTCTGGTTTTTGTTTGTTTTTTTGTTAATCCGCACCTGAGGATATTTTTTCATTGATTTTTAGAGAGAGTGGAAGGGAGGGGGAGAGACAGAGAGAGAGAAACATCTATGTGAGAGAGGTACATTGAGTGGTTGCCTTCCGCAGCCTGCCCTTGACCAGAATTGAAACTGGGACTCTTCAGTCCTTGGGCTGACACTCTGTCCACTGAGCCAAACCGGCTAGGGTGCTTTCTATTTATTTTCATCAGGATTCTTTGGCCCCAAGTGACAACAAATAAGCGCAATTTGTTGGTTTATATAATCAAACCTCTAGAACAGGAGGGGTGGAGACTAGAATTCATTAGAACTCTTCCTCTTGCCTCTCCGCTTCTCTGCATGTCAGCTTCAACCTGCCTCACCCAGCAAGAAGGAAGGCAAACCTAACGGGAAAGCATGCAACACAGGAACTAGAGTTGAACAGAGGATTTTATAAAATATGTTAGCTTTATGTAATTAACTAAAAGAGAATCACTTTTCTAAAATCAGTAGTGAAATGTGCATTTAAAAAAATTAAAATACTAGAACCATCTATAGTTTCTGTGTCAGGAATTGCATTCAGCTGCTAATAAAAGAGACCCCAATTCATAGCTTGGCCTTGAGAGAGATTTGTTCTCTCTCCTGTAAATGAAGTACAGGAGACGGTATCACAGGACTGCTACGGCAGCTCTAAGGTGATCAGAGACCCAGGTTCCTTTGTCTTTCTGCTCCACCATCCTTATGTTTATCATGTATCCTCTTGGTCCAGGATGGCTGTTCTGCGAGCTACCTCCCTTTTAAAGAGACTTCTCACATAGCCGACATGGCTCAGTGGTTAAGCATCGACCTCTGAACCAAGAGGTTACGGTTTGATTCCTGGTCAGGGTACAGGCGCAGGTTACGGGCTCAATCCCCAGTGTGGGGCGTGCAGGAGGCAGCTGATCAGTGATTCTGTCTCATTATTCTATCTCTCTCTTTCTCTCCCTCTCCCTTCCTCTCTGAAATCAATAAAAATAAATTAAAAAATAAAGAGACTTCCCAGAAGTCTCCCACAGCCCTTCGGCTACATCTCACTTGTTGTACGTAGTTGACAGGGGAGCTGGGAAGTGCATTTGTATTCTAGTCAGCAGTACACCCAGCTAAAAATAACTATTCTGTTTCAAAGTAGGAGAAAGATACTGGATATGAGGTAGGCAACTACCCTCACAGTCTTTGCTACAGCTTCCCAGTCTGGATGTTTATGGAGCTGGGGGATGAGGGAGAGAGCATGGATAAGCAAAAGGATATAGACAATAGGAGGCAGGAAGATGGCCGGAGCAGAAACGGGAACATGTGGATTACATTTAGAAAATACAAAATAGTGTGATAGAAATAAATCTACATAGTTTGTACTCACCATGAATGTAAATAGACTAAACAGACCAGATAGGTGGAAATGCCTAATTAACACTATGCATGAATATTATAAACAAAGAGGTAGATTTTAAAAAAAACTGGTTAAAAGCAATATTAATGTGAGAGAACATGGAATTTAAGAAAAACAAGTATTAACACAGATAGAGACTGATAATAATAAAATGAAGATACGCAAGACAGTAAAGTCATTTTGAACTAGGTACCAAATAACATAGCCATGATTATGCATGAACACTATAAAGCAAAGGAACCTGAAATTTTTTAAAGGAAAAATGCGTAAGTACACAGTCCTAGCGGGAGATTTCAAACCAAATCTACCAAAACTGATAGACATGGGAGCTGGGACAAAAACCTCAGGAAGAAGGCAGAAGCTTTGTCCTGGCTGGGTAGTTCAGTTGGTTAAAGTGTCCCCTGATACACCAAGGTTGCATCTAGAGTGAACTAGAAACAATCCCCATTATCCCATTATCTAAAAGGGAAATTGCAGTGAGCCAGGAGGGGGTAGGTGAACATCCCTTGAGAATGTATCCTCATAAGGTAGCTTTTATGAGGTTTGCAGTCCACATTCTCACTACCTGGGTGGCCTGAAAAAGTTCAGGCCAGCAATTTAGTTTAAAATGGTCCGGGTCTGGTGTTGTCTCCAGGCATCTGCTGTATGAAATGAGGACATTAGGGCTTCTACTTGAATAATCACAGACTAGGTAATTTAAACCCACATCCATGCTGGGGACATCTGGAACACGCAAATAAAATATGCAGAACCTTTGCTTAAAGACACGGGAGAGATAAGATAGTGGAGAACTACTGGGCTGGAAGCCATGGAGAAGAGCCCAGGTTTGAGACCTCCTTTCTCCCGGGGGGCAGGGGGGTGGTTTGCCAACTGCAGAGCAAGTGGATGGGATTTGAGTAGTGGTTCTGACAGCCTCATGGGGCTAGTGAGACAGAGACAGAGACGAGGGCCCGAAAAGGAGGAGGTCAGGGGTTAACCCCTCCCACTTTGGGTTAGGGTCCCAAAAGGCTGCCACTAGCAGTAAAGGTGAATCAGAAGTAGGCAGTCCGTCACAGGAACCGTAGTTCAGCTCTGAATCATCTCACTCTTTAAAATTAGACGAGCTTATTTGTTAGTGCCGTTGGCCTGGGTTTTTCTGAAACTCACCATTTGCGGATTCATTTCTTTAGGAACCTTACTATGTACGTTGCATCAAACCCAATGACAAGAAATCCCCGCAGATATTTGATGATGAGCGCTGCCGGCATCAGGTTGAGTACCTTGGACTATTGGAAAACGTGAGGGTGCGACGGGCAGGATTTGCCTTCCGCCAGGTGTACGAGAAGTTTCTGCACAGGTGAGAATGGTCTCAACAAAGACACCTGCTAGCACACTGAGAATTATGGAGCCCTAGTCTTCCCCATGTGCGACCGTGCGTGAGCATCTGGATATCTGGTGAATGAGCAATAGAGTTGAAGAAGCTGCAGGCGGACATCCCCCAAGGGGTCCTTAGCACTGCTGGCGAGCCCAGCTGAGCAGCGTTCCCCCTGTGGGAGCGCACTGACCACCAGGGGGCAGCTCCTATGTTGAGCATCTACCTCCTGGTGGTCAGTGCGTGTCATAGTGACCGGTCGTTCCGCAGTTCTGTCGATTTACATTATTAGCCTTTTATTATGAAATAGGATTTGCAAGGTTTCTGATGTTGTTTCCTTTTTCCATATGATGTTGTATAATGTTACCTCTCCATAGTAGAACTCTTTCATTGGGCTTCTATTTCTGTCCCTCTCTGGCAAGTGAGTAAGCTTTTAGATGTATTTCCTTCTGGTTTTATTTTGTTTCACTCAACAAATCTATTTCCTCATCGGATGGCAGGCAACATGGTATGTAGTGGGGAACAAAACACAGTCCCTGTCTTCCTGATACCCACAGACTAACAAGAGTGGGCAAAGACTTTCTCACTATGACTTAAAATTCAGACACAGAGTATGAACATGTCTAAATTTGACTCCATGTATTGAGCAAGTTTGCACCTGGGTCAGGGGGAGCCCTGGGGTAAGCAGCCTTCTAAGCTGGTCCCAAGCTCCCCCCTCCTGACATTCACCCTGTCTAGTCCCCTTCCCTCTAGGGTGGCCTGGGCCTGGTGATCTGCTGCTAGCAAAATGGAATATGGGAAACATGATGGGCTGTCACTTGTGGGATTCGGCTGCAAAGAGCTGTGACTCTGTGACTTCCATCTTGCTCACACTCACACTCGCGTGAAGTTGGTGTGTAGGGAGCTGCCATGTGAGAGGCCCATGTGGCCAAGAAGTGTTGGCTGCTTGCACATAGCACAGTTGATTTTTGTGTATTCATCTTATATGCAGAGTGCTGCTTAGTTTTCTTTCAGTGATAATAGTTTTATCTGCTTGATTTCCTCTGAAGTAAGTGTATTGTGCATAAGTAATGTTAGTTTTGCACTTTCCCCAATCACTTACCTCTTCGTTTATTAGTCTCACTGTGCTGGTTAGAAAACCTGTGATAGCGGCAACCCTGTCTTGTTTCTATCTGTGAAGAGAATGCTTCCAACGTTGCCTCTTTACAAATGATATTGGCTCTAAGTTTTTGATGCAGAGCCTTTATTAAATTCGGGAAGTACCCTTCTATCCCTGCGTTAGGAAGGGGTGTTATCATGAAGGAGTGTTGGATCTTAGTGAAGGTTTTTCTCCACATCTCTTATCAGGCTATGACATTTATTTCATTCCTAATTTCCAAAGAAGGTGTTTTTTTTTTCTCTCTGTGAAGCATCTTGAATTTTACAGAATGGTTTTTCTGCGTCTATTGAGAGCACGTGGTTTTCCTCCCTTCATCCGTGCCCTGTTCTTGGTTCACCAGGTACAAGATGATCTCAGAATTCACCTGGCCCAACCACGACCTCCCTTCAGACAAAGAAGCTGTGAAGAAACTGATCGAACAGTGTGGCTTTCAGGAAGACGTGGCTTACGGGAAGACCAAGATTTTCATCCGCACCCCCCGCACCTTGTTTACCTTGGAGGAGCTCCGCGCCCAGATGCTCGTGAGGATCGTCCTCTTTCTCCAAAAGGTAATTGTACATTTTACAGACATGGAGGAGGCCTTGCTGTGATGTTCTCAAAAATCTGTTGAACCTTTTCTTTGATTCAAGAAATGTTCGTGATGGTATATTTTTTGGTATCTACACATACCTTGGAGTGTTTTCTGTTACCTTCACACATGGAAAACTTACTTGACTGTCTTAGCTCCAAATTATTTTATCTTCAAAATGCTGGAGGCATTTTGTCGTCTGGTATTTAAAGTTGGAGAGATGTATGAAACAGCCTGTTTTTTGTCGCTTCTGTTAACTGAGGTGTTTCCCTCAGCTGAGCTGCATAAGGAACTTCCTTTAATTTTATTTTGTCATTCAAAAGTTTTGCCCAGATGTTTGAAACAACCTCCTTCACCCTGCATTACCCACCACCTGCACTGACTGAGGTGTGCAATGTGGGAGTCAGGATGCTCATTAGATCCTGGTACCTATCCCCATTGATCTGTACAGGGCCCCCTTCTCATTTCATTCACTCACTCATGTATTTATTTTCATTTCCTTACACCTATTTTCAGACCTTCCATAGGAACCCTTTTAGTGTAAAATATTATATGTGTACATAAAAAGGAACCCTGTGTCTCTGGGAGAATGTCCCCGGCATATATACCTGGAGAAAAGGGCCTAGGTCATTGGGTAGGTGCAGACCTAATTGGTATAAGGCGTGCCAGGTTTTTCTCCAAAATGCCTCTGCCATTCTGCACCACCACCAGCTGTATATGGGGGTCGCTGTGTGCCCACATCCTTACAGTATCATCCAGCTGCCTATACATTTTGCCAGACTGGTAGGTATCACGATATCTCGCTGTTGCACTTTTCATTTCTCCATTTGCCATTGCATTTGAGCATCTCATTGAATACTCGTTTGCTTTTTGGTTTTTCCTGTAAACTGCTTGTTCATATTCTTTGTCCATTTGCCTACTGGAGTTGGTATCATTTTCTTGTTGGTTATCAGGAATTTTATGAATATTTTATACATAAATCTTATATTCACTTTAGACATTATAAATATATTCTCTTATTCTGTATGCATTCTGATGCTTTTATAATATGCTTTGTGGAAGAGAATCCTTAATTTTGACATAATCAAATTCTTCAGGATTTCATCTTACATTTTGTGCTTCGGAATTTTGTTTAAGCGGGCTTTCCCCAGCCCTAGCCTGTTTTGCTCAGTGGATAGAGCATCGGCCTGCGGACTGAAGGGTCCCAGGTTCAATTCCGGTCCAGGGCACATGCTTGGGTTGCAGGCTCGATCCCCAGTAAGGGGGGGTGCGGGAGGTGGCCGATCCATCAATGTTGTTTTTATCTCTCTCCCTCCCTCTCCCTTCCTCTTTGAAATCAATAGGAATATATTTTTTTTAAAAGAGAGAGGGCTTTCCCTGTTTCCAGGTCACAAAGATACTGTCCTATATTTTCTTCTATGAACTGTGTACCTTTACCTTAAACATGTAGGTCTTTGATCCGTTTATAATCCACCTGTGTATGTGGTTTCAGATAGAAGTCCAGTTTCATTTTCTTCTGTATGGTGAGCAGGTTTTCTCAACACCGTCTATGAAACAACCTGTCCTTCACCCACTGATTTTATTGTATGGTAAAAATGTATATTCTGTTTCTGAGTGCTCTGTTCTGTTTTTATATCTGCCTGTTTTTGCATTAATGCCACTCAGTTTTTATTATAGCATGTCTTAGTGTATGGTAGGATAAGTCCATCTTCTCTACTCTTTATTAAAGTCAGTTAACCTGTATATAGACTTTTTTCTACAGTATACATTTTAATGTGTGTTTATTGTGTTCATTAACTTCAACAATACTTTTTCCTAGGACTGCATTGAAATTGGAAAGGATTAACATTTTTACAATAATAAATCATTTTAAGAGTATAGACTAGACTTTCACCTTTGACTTAGAAACTCCTTATGAATTCCTGGTTCCTTCTAGATATTTTATTGTTTTTGTTACTGCGGTGGGTGAATTGTTTATTGTATTTTCTGCATGGCAGAGTTGACACAGAGAAATAATATTGGCTTTTATTGGTGGACCTGTATCCCGATGAAACCTTTCTTGACTTATATTTGCTGATTCTTTTAGTTTTCCTGAGCAAATGATTCTACCGTGTGCAAATAACGGACGTTTTCTCTTCCCCGTTGCCAAGATGTTCCTAAGCGTTGGTCTCTTTCATTTATTTTGCCTAAATTCTGTTGCATCCTGAAACAGTTTCCTTCTGTTAATTGGCGTGTGTTTTTATATTGCTTTTCCTCAGTTCTGTTTTCTTTCCCAGTTTACTGCTAGTAAATTGACAGGTTTGGGTCTCTGTTTTCTGTCTTCCATGGTGCATTATTTCTGTATACCCGTCCTTCAGTATTTTCCAGGGATGCTTTTGTTGTTGGTTTGCAGGTCTAATACTTTTTCTTCTTTATACCTGTCCAAGAGGCTGACTCAGCTTAGGCTGCACCTGAACCAGCATAACCATACCTCTCAGTTTGCTTGGGACAGTCCTGGTTTATGACTGTTGTCTGTTGTAACTCTTAGCAGTACCCCTTCACTCTCGAAACTGTCCCAGTATGGATAATACACTGAAGAGTCACCGTTCCCCGAACTCCTTTCTGTCGTGTGGTGGCTGATAGAATCCTCTTCTTAAACCAAGTAGTCAGCGTCCCACAGACTTTAGTCTATTACAGCTCTGCTAACCATAAGTAGGACTCACTCCTCTCCCTCCCACCCCGCAGCCAAGCCTTACATAAATATTGTCATTCCAGCCCTGGCCGGGTGGCTCAGTTGGTTAGAACATCATCCCATACACCAAAAGGATCAGGGTTGGATTCCCAGTCAGGGCACATACCCGATTATAGGTTCGATTCCTTGTTGGGATGCATACGGAAGGCAACTGGTCGATATTTCCCTCTCACATTGATGTTTTCTCTCTCTCTCTCTCTCTCTCTCTCTCTCTCTCTCTCTCTCTCTCTCTCTCTCTCTCTCTCTCTCCCCCCCTTCCTCTTTCTAAAATCAATTAAAAGAACCCTGAAAAAAAATTATAATTCAGCTATACACATCTATGAGGGCCCTTCCTTTGTAAGTCCTCTCTACAGCACCTCTGCTTTCTTTCTGATGAGAAATGAGAATTTCTACCCAGAAAAGAGATTCTAAAAGAAAAGAGACAACTGTCCCAGAAACCACCAAAGATGCCTGGAGGCAAGCTTCTCAAGTCCTCTTGGGATGCAGATCTGGAAATTCCTAACCAGAAGGCAGTGCAAGTAGGAGCAGGGAGCTTCCTCCCAGGCCTCAGGCAGGACCACTCTGGGGCTTGACTTACACGATCTACTGATTGTGTCCTTTAAAAGATTCCTCAAGCCATGAAATTAGTGGAAATTTCTGTCAGCTTCTGGGAATAGGCTGTCAGTCACCTAACTTTCCATGGGATGTTTTCACTTTCTCTCTATTTTTGTAAGGATTTAATGGAAAGTTAAGAGAGACAGCATCAAAGATGCTATTTTTAAACAAGAATCTCCAGCCATCGGTTATTATTTCCTTTTTCAAGAAAAAATAGCTTTATCTTTTTTTCTGATTATCTAATTCAAGTATGCTCATTGTAAAAACAAGTTCAAACCACACAGGAAAGTATCAGGGAACTGTGGGAAATCCCCTAAAATCCCACCATCCCGAGGTAACACCATGAACATCGTGGTCACCATGCTTTGCGATGTCTTTCTGTGCACGTATCCAAGCAGAGATGCTGGAATAGAAATGAGATCATAGTTCATTTCTGTGACGATTTTATCGACGCACCTTTCTCTTTTTCTACAAGATTTAATACCTTCTCCGCCCACAACTTCTCCTACCTCCTGTGTCCAGGATCCCCATCACCACTCCCAGTCTCAGTGATTCACTGAAAGGACCTCCAGGGCTCAGTATATAGTTGTGCTCGTGAGTAAAAATGTATTACCCCAAAGAAAGGGAAAAGGCGCATGGGGTGAGGTCCAGAGGAAACCAGGAGCGAGCTTTCTAGAGTCCTCTCCCCGTGGAGACCCTCAGAATATGCTGAGTCCCTCCCAGTGAGTTGTGACATGTGCCAAGTGGTATCTTCTAGGAAGCTTATTGGAACCTCAGTGCCCAGAGTTTTGTTGCGGGGCTGTTCATGTAGGCACCGCCTGCCTAGCATGTCCCACAGTCCCAGACTCTCATAGAGAACTCAGGTAGTCAGCATAGACCTTGTTGTTTGTACACTCAGTTGAAGCACATTAAACCACTGCTATTTAGGGCAAGTTTGATATCAGTGTGGGAAACTGACAGACACCAGCCGAGGGCCAACCAACCTCGCCAGCAGGCCTAAGGGGAGGAGTCTCAGGCCTGCTGTTACCCTCTCCCCTCCTTCCTCCCTCCCTTCCACTCTCTCTAAAGATCGATGGAAAAAAAGATATCCTTGGGTGAGGATTAACAAACAACAACCAAAAAGCTGTATACTAGTATGTTTGTAATCATAATAGATGTTAACAATTCACATTTCTGCTCACCATGAAAGTGAACTCTTTTCTCTAAGTTTTATTTGCCACAGTGCTCTTTATTCCTTTAAGAGCAATCAGTTTTGGCCCCAGTCAGGGCACATGTAAGAAGCAACCAATGAATATATAATTAAGTGGAAATTTCTCTCTCTCTCTCTCTCTCTCTCTCTCTCTCTCTCTCTCTCTCTCTCTCTCTCCCTCCCTCCCTCCCTCCCTCCCTCCCTCCCTCCCTCCCTCTCCCTCGTTCTCTCTCTCTCTCTTTCTCTCTAAAAATCAATCAATCAATAAAAATTTAAGAACAGTCAGTTTGGGAGGTTCCAGTTTTAGTAAACATCCCTAATTCTGCCTCTTCCAACTTGCCATTGAAAGGCACAGAAAAATATATGAATATGCATTGAAAACCAGGTTCTCACAGGCTAAAACCTATTATGATGTGCTGTAATAAACACAGTATGATATTGGCATAGGAATTGACTGTGGAATATAATAGTGAGTCCTGAAATAGATTTAAGTATATGTGGGAATTTAATGGTAGACAAAGGCAGAATTTCAGTTTGGTGGGTGGGGGAGAGGGGAACACAGGAATTTTTTATTAAATAGAATTAGAATAGCTGGTTATTTACCTAAAATAAAACAGCATTGCTCTCCTATCTTATACCATGTGAAGAAAAAAAATAAATCCCAGACCTATTCATTTTTTGGAGAAACCCAAAAGCTATAAAGGATAAAAGAAGACACATTTTATTATATTACATATTATATGCAGGTCGCTCCTACAGATTCATAAGACAAAGACAACACAGTCGAAGAAATGGGCCAAGGATTTGAAAAACAAGTACCAGAAGAGGCAATCCAAAAGACCCATGCCCTGGCCGGTTTGGCTCAGTGGATAGAGCGTCAGCCTATGGACTGAAAGGTCCAGGGTTCGATTCCAGTCAAGGGCACATGCCCGGGTTGCAGGCTCGATCCCCAGTGTGGGGCGTGCAGGAGGCAGCTGGTCAATAATTATCTCTTATCATCGATGTTTCTATCTCTCTTTCCCTCTCCCTTCCTTTCTTAAATCAATAAAAAAAATATATTTTTTTAAAAAGACCCATAAACACACCCCTCACTAAAGTCAGAGGCACGAAAATGTGGACTTAAAAGGTAGGCACTTTTAAGATCTTCTGTACTCATTCTCCAATGGCTTCCAGAAAGGTACTCCCACTAACTGATGCATGAAAGATCTTGTCTCAGTGAAGTGCTGGATATTTTAATTCTTAAAAACATCTTTTCTGAATGACCTAACGCCTGAATATTTGCCCGAACATTGAAAAAAGCCTAATTGTCACCTACAAATCTTTGTGTCATTAAGAGAAATGAATCGGTGTAACATAGGTCACTCGTCTCTTCCTCCCACAATACATAATTGCTTCGCTCACCCACTTACCTTCTACCTTAGAGTTTGTGTGTGTGTTCTTTACATCTCACTTGAATGAGAAATCAAATGAGATGGTATTTCTAGATGGCAGTGAAGGAACTGTTTAACGTTTTAGAATTACAGCTATAAGCAAGGAGGTGTTTGAAAGATGGGTTGAGTAAGTTCTGGCAGCTAACACTCGGGGCTGAGTTGAAGTGTGTAATGATCGCTAAGTATGTTGTGAGACACGTCAGTCCTGGGTAATTTTGTTGCTTTGGCTTTCTTTTTTCTTCTTCAACCTGGAGCTTTCTGGTTTTGGTTTATCATTCCTCTTCAGTGTGTCATATTCATTAATTCCCAGTTTTTGTTTGTGGTTGGGGGAATCCTGAAAGAAGTCCATAGTTCTAACTGAGGGAAAATGCTGCACCGAATGCATTTGAAAGAGCAGTGACTCTCTCATACTCTGTACCCATTTAGTTTAAAATATTTTGTTATCTTGGAAGAGGAATGGGGTATGGAACCACTCAAAAAATTCCCTTATTTTTTTGGTGCATGTATAGTTCTAAAAGTCTGTTCTCATTCTAGGCAATCTGTTGGTCAAAATTGTCATTGAATTGAAAATGGATTCTCAAAGGGAGATGGAAAAGTGTTGGGGAAGTTTACCCTTTTTGTTGCTATTAGCAACAACTTTGGAATAGGTGGATCTGAAGAGTGGCTTTCTTGACCCACCTGTGTAACCAACACATGCTTTTGTGAATTATGTCTTTATTTGGGAAGAATTAGTTCTTTCTGAAAGAGCATCGTAATTGATTACTGATAGAAGTCATTAATTGGTCACTGTACCATATACTTGGATCATTTCCGGTTGCACAGTTTTTGTCCCAGCTCCAGGGATGGAATTTCCTTTACAGTGAGCCACAGTGTGGTTGGGAGGTCACGGCCCTTTCTATTCACACCCCGGAGACTACTAAACACAAGACATTCTTTCCCAAAAGAACATCTTTAAGGCTCTAATCATCTTCCTCCAAGCAATTTGTGGATACTCTGAGATCACAGTTGCAGCTCACGAATTCCACAGCAGCAAGGGTTGCCAGCCCTTTGGAAATTTAAATTGTTTCCAGGTGATCCATGTTTTTGTGTGTATGTTTGGTTTCATTTCCCACTTTTGTTATCAATTCCTACTTTTATTGCATTGCAATCACCGAATGTTAAGTGTACTACTTCTAGTTTCTGGAATTGATTGCATTTTGAGGACCTGGTATAAGTCATTTTTTTAGTATATCTTGGGGGAAAAAAGAGGTATTTTCTCTTTCTTTTGATATTTTTTATTATGACAAGTTGTGAATATTTACAAAAGGAGCAAGAATAGAATGAGTCCCCACATTCCCATCTCCCGGCTTCAACAATTATCAACATTTTGCCTTTCCTACTTTATCTAGTTCTCACCTCATGTTTGTTCTGTGTGGGGTTTTAAAAAGGAAATCCCAGATGTATTATCACTTCACCCCTACATACCCGTATAATCACCACAGATAAGGGCTTTGATGTTTCATTTTCAGACCAGATGGAAAATTAGTAATGCCTCACCATTATTAATTACCTTATATGTGGTTTCTGTTCGGCATTCCCAGGTGGCTTAGAAACATCATTCCACAGATGGTTAGGGGTGGAGCTCCTATCACCTATGGGGCTGTGGCACCTTTGAGAATGGAACACATTGGTCTTTCTTTTATTAACTTTGGTTTTCAATGACATATCATTTTATCCTTAAAAATGGTATGTTACAGCCCTAGCCAGTTTGGCTCAGTAGATTGAACGTCGGCTTGCGAACTGAAGGATCCCGGGTTTGATTCTGATCAGGGGCACATGCCCAGGTTGTGGGCTCAGTCCCCAGTGGGGGGTGTGCAGGAGGCACATTATTAGTATGTTCTTGTATGAATTTGTTAAATTTGTACTTGATGTTGTTGGGTTACATTATAATCTTAATCAAAGGGAGGATTAAAAGTGACTCCTTAAGCATAAACATACTATATAGTGAAGTAGTAAAATCTAAAACTGAGAATGATATTATAACTATTAATTATAGGAAGTCTCCAAGGTTAATATAGATCTGAGTATACTAATTTTGTAATAAACCAGCCAGAGAAAAAGTGTGAATAGAGTCATTATCTGAAAATTGGATTTTATTGGGTTAGTTATTCATTGGCTTTTTCTATTCACTGATGTATCGTTGATTACAAAACTTTGTCAAGCAGTGGCATGAAACCAGGGGGGCTTTCACATCATTTTCAAACAACGCTCTCTGACTTCTTTGTGAAACCAATCAAGTGTTGTATCTCTCAGACTAAAAGCAAAATAATTATCTTTCATATAAATCAATTACTTTTGCCCTTAAAGTAAAGCCAAAAAAAAAAAAAACTCTACTAATTTTTACTGAGTGACAGGCACCATTCTGGGCACTTTACACATATTAACTAAATCTTTGCAAGAACCTAGAGAATGGGTGTCTGTTACTATTTTCATTTATTAGGAAAGGGAACTAGAGCCACAGATGACTGAGTCATTTGCTGGAGGTCACACAGGTGTCAGAAGTGGGATTTTCACCCAGTAGTCCAGCCTTCTGCACACACTCTTTTAACCCCTGCTCGCTTATACCACAGTGGCATCCTTCAAAGTGCACTCCTTATAGGGAAACAGTTATGACTCCCACTATTGAAGAAAAGGTTATAAAACTGACCTCCAAGGTAATGATGGCCTCATGCTCAGAGCGAAAAAAAGAATGAGATTTGGCAAAATTTCTTTATTCAGTGACCTTGGTAGACATCTAATGACAAATACATGGAACAAAGTTTTCTACAAAAATATTCAAACAAATGTCATTTTCCATAATAAACATAGACTAATCCTAGTCCTTGGCATTACAAAAACAGCCCTTTCAATGTTACTGGAAAGTTCTTTGCCCTTCTTAGAAAACAGCCACATGGCCCTTGTAGTTGGAGCAGCATTCAGTACACTGAAAGGTCGCAGGTTCGATTCCTGGTCAGGACACATACCTGGGTTGTAGGTTTGATCCCTGGTCAAGGCATGTGCAAGAGCCAACTGATCAATGTTTCTCTCACTCTCTCACTCTCTCACTCCAAAATGAACGTATCCTCAGGTAAGGAATAAACAAATAAACAAAAAACAGGCTTATAGATAACTAGAGGCCCGGTGCATGACATTCATGCACTGAGGGGAGGGGGGGCCCCTCAGCCCAGCCTGTGCCCTCTCGCAGTCGGGGACCCCTCGGGGGATGTCCACCTGCAGGCTTAGGCTTGAGGGTGTGGGCCTAAGCCGGCAGGTGGACATCCCCCGAGGGGTCCTTAGCACTGCTGCCGCCACCACTGCACTTGCCAGCCGTGAGCCTGCCTTCTGGCTGAGTGGTGCTTCACCTGTGGAAGTACACTGACCAACAGGGGGCAGCTCCTGCCTTGAGCATCTGCCCCCTCATTGTCAGTGCGCATCATAGTGACCAGTCGTTCCGCCGTTCGGTCGATTTGCATTTTAGCCTTTTATTATATAGGATTAGGAAGCAAACATACATGGCAGCAGTATAGCATGATGTCAGAATTTCGTTTAGGTTTAACTTCAATTTCATGGCAAGGATCTGAAGACTTACTGACCTTTCCATTACTTACCTAACAAGATGTAAAGAACTAGCTCTTCTTAGAGCACCCGGTCAACACGCTCCCTTTCTGTCCAGGTTCCTCAGTAGCCGCTGCTGAGGGCCGGCGGCCTCTGGTCTGAGTATAGCCCTCTCGTGACTCAGTGCTCCGTTCCCACGCCGGCCTGCACAGTCTTCTGCTGCTTGGTTTTCTCACTCAGCGTGCTTGTCACGCAGTACGTTTTTAAATGCCCCTAAGTGTAGTGCTAGTTGATTGACCTTTACTTCTTTTTGCTCTTTCATTGTTAAAAAACCATTACTTATTTTCCTGATAACAGTTAAGTGTTTCCATTTTTTTGGTCATTCTGTGTAATGCTACGATGAACATTTTCATATGTTTCCTTGTCTATAAGTGAGTCAGTGTCTGGGGGGCGGCTATTCTCAAGTTTTAAAGACCCCCTGGTCCCCCAAAGAGCTCATCTTTGAAAATTATACAAAGTTCAAGAATATACAAAATGTGTGTGTGTGTGTGTGTGTGTGTGTGTGTGTGTACATAACATTAGCTGTCACGGTATGTCATCACGTGTGATGTAGCCTGTGGAAAACTCCACTGTAGACTCATGACAGGAGGAGAGTTACAAAGGCAAGTAACCTGCTCATGTTATTATGAAATGAGTGTTTATCTCGAGGGTCTGCGGAAAGGGTCTCAGCAAAGCTCAGGGTTCCCAGGCCACACCCGGAGAACTGCTGCTCTGGGGCATATTCCGCAGATTGCAAATGCTCGGTTTTGTAGAGTCTGCCCATTTTTAAGTTGACTGGGATCGCCCAGTTGCTTTCCAAAGTAATACTATCCACTTACTCCTATACTGAAATGAGAGTTTTTAATCATTCCCCATCCTTGTCAACAATTTGAATTGTCAGACTTTTACATGGTGACCGAGTAAGTCCTTTACTTCCCTTAGCATTCAGCTATGCGTCGGGGCGTTTGTTACATTTCTCTTGCAGCAGGAATATCAGGTTATCTATTCCGCCACATGCCTACCAGATCCAGTGGAAGTCCCATCGAAAGATTTAAGAGAGAGAAGTGATGTGGTCAGTTTTCACTTTTTAAATAGATCTGTGTCGCCCTGCCTATGTTGCTCAGTGATTAGAGCATTGGGCAAGTGCACCAAAGGGTTTCAGGTTCAATTCCCGGTCAAGGACGCGTACCTGGGTTGCAGTTCAATCCCCAGCCCTGGTCAGGGTGCATATGGGAGGCAACCAATTGATGGGTCTCTCTCACATTGATGTTTCTCCCTTTCTCTCTCCCTCACTCTCTCTCCCCTCCTCCCTTCCACTCTCTCTAAAGTAAAATTAATAGAAAAAAAAATAACCTTGGGTGAGGGTCAACAACAACAAGAAATAGATCTGTGTCAAGGGAAGATTAGAAGTTGGCAAGACCGGAAGCAAGATGGCTGGTTTGGAGGAAATTAATAGTTTGGGGCATGATGTCTTCGGTCGTTTTGAGACATGCGAGTCAAGGTGACCGGCAAGTAGTTGGATATATGAGTCAGGGAAGCAAAGGAAGTAGCAAATTTCAAATTAGAAGGAATAGCCAGCAGTATGAAGCATAGAAACGCACAACCAAATACGGACTGAAAAGCGCCCACTTCCTCTGGCAGTTAGCGCATTACCCGTTTATTAATAACTAGCAGGCTGAAGCTGATGGAGAAGAAAGCAGGGTGTAGGAGGGGGAGGAAAACAAACCAGGTACCAGAATCCCCCCGCGAGAAAGTATGCTGACTGTTTATTTGTGAATCATGGTCATGAGAATAGCTATAGGGATGTGTGTTCTTAATGAGGAAACCGAGGTAAATGGCTACTGAACATTGAAGCCGTTCCCTCTCACCCCTGCATGGTGCTCAGCAGTGCTGTCACAGGAGCGTGAATAGCATCACTGTGCACAAGTCACTGGTTTAACTCCTGTGAAAAGTTTTCTGTTGATTTACAATATAATCTAACAGGTACCGTTTAGATTCACATATTGGCAAATAAATGCACAGCCCTTTTAGAACAACAACAAAAAAATGCCTCAGCAAAAAATTAACATTGGCCGAAACCGGTTTGGCTCAGTGGATGGAGCGTCGGTCTGCGGACTGAGGGGTCCCAGGTTCGATTCGGGTCAAGGGCATGTACATTGGTTGCGGGCACATCCCCAGTGGGGGGTGTGCAGGAGGCAGCTGGTCGATGTTTCTCTCTCATCGATGTTTCTAGCTCTCTATCCCTCTCCCTTCCTCTCTGTAAAAAAAAATCAATAAAATATATTTTTTTAAAAAAAATAAGATTGGAATAACAGAGCATCCTTTCTTCTCTCTCTCTTCCTCCCCCCCCCCACTCTCTCTCTCTCTCTCCTTCCTCCCTTTTCCTTTCTCCCACCCACTGATGAATAAAAAAGATAAAAGCATATTTGGAAAATAATGGCAACATGTCACAAATAATCTGCTTCCTATTTATCTCCTCTCAGATACTGCTAATAAGAAACTCCTGCCACCCCTTCCCCAGCCCACTTCCCTGTAAGTTGGAAACAGACGATCTGTTGCCCGGGTGATATCTCATTACTAAGGCAACCAATTTGGTGCATCAGTGTGAATCCCAGTTTTAAAATGTAATTATGCCAAGATGTGTACATATGCTTGCAGTGTGCTAAAAAGAAATCTGTTCCCCTTTGGAAGGAAAACATTTCCCATGTTAGATGAGAGAAAGGGGGAAAATAGTGCCTTTATTCTTCGCTAGCTAAAATACACCTTTTACCCGAGCTCCCCTGCTATGCTTGGTAACGCAGCTTGCATTGGTTTCTCCCTCACCACTTCTTTTTTTTCTTTCTCCTTAACTTGAGATGTTCCCATTCCAAGACACTTCTCTCTTGAGACCTGTCACTCATAACCCAGCAGCTGTTGTCTCCATGACAACACTTTCTGGCCTCTATAAGTAGTGATGGGGGGGCGCGGGGAATGGAAGGAAAGAAACCCATGGCTACATTTTCATTGCAGTTCTCTTTTTTAATTATTGGAAGCTCAAGAGATTACTCTTTATAAGGAATTAATTAGTGAAGGGGAAGTGATTCCAGAATAGATGTGTGCATTAAATTAGAAACTTCTGAACAGTGAGGGTTGCTATCCTAGACTCAAATCAAGGATCTTACAGGTAGGTGTCCGAGCAAAAGCTGCAGAGCAATAAATTTGTCTTCCTCAACAAAAATGACTGTTTAAAAATAAAAAAGAGCATATGGGTGTGGGGAGTATTTAATTACTAACCTTATTAAATAATGAGATCCATGTAACTCATTAGGTTTCCCGTTTTCTGTAGCTGCCAGATAGCTCAGGACTCAGGTTTGTCCTCAAACCCAGGAAGCATGCTTGTCTGGGATTTTGAGTGGGACTGCCTCCCTCCCACCGCCAGCCTTGCTCCCACGGCCTCACTGTCCTCCTGTTATCCAACTTGGAGGACTGCATTGTTCATGTCACTTCCATGTAAATTCCCTCTGATCCCTTCAGAAATAATTTGTGTATATAAAAGCCTAAGTGACCTCTATGACCGGACAACCGGATGACTGGCCAGTAGCTATGACATGCACTGACCACCAGGGGGAAGACACTTAATGCAGGAGCTGCCCCCTGGTTGTTAGTGCACCCCCACAGCCAACCTCCCACAGCCGGCCAACCTCCTGCGGTCCCTCTCCCCAGCCAACCAGCCCCAATCACCCCAATAGCTGGCCAGGCCAAGGGACCCCACCTGTGCACGAATTGGTGCACCAGGCCTCTAGTTGGGTAATAAATATTAAAGGCGGTGACAGAAATATTTTATTGTAATGTTCATTCACTACAGTGGCAACACTGACATCTCATGAAAAATATCACCCCGCAAAGGATAATTTTTATAACTGACTTTGTAAAAGGGCTTTTCTAAAGTACCACATATTTCATTAAGCTAAAACCCTTTCTGGATGACAGAATATGTCATGTTTACCAAATTAGGTCTATAACAGACTATATATGGTTTAAGGGTCAGGGCTACTGGTTTGGCTCAGTGGATAGACTGAAGGGTCCTGGGTTTGATTCCGGTCAAGGGCACATGCCCGGGTTGCGGGCTCAATCCCCAGTAGGGGACGTGCAGGAGGTAACTGATCAATGATTCTCTGTCATCATTGATATTTCAATCTCTCCCTCTCCCTTCCTCTCTGAAATCAATAAAAAAAAATGTATTTTTTGAAAAAGTATCACAAACTTGGTGGCTTAAAACACCAGGCATTTGTTCTGACACAGCTCTGGAGGCCAGAAGTCTGAAATCAGTTTCTCTGGGCCAAAGTCAAGGTGTTGTCACAGCCCCCCCCCCCCCCCCCCCCGCCCTGTAGCTCTAGAGAATAATCCCTTCCTTGCTCTTCCAGCTTCGGGGAGCTGCCGGATTCCATGGCCTGTGGCTCCAGTCGCTGCCTCCAGGGTCAGTGCCTTCCCTTCGGTCTTCATACCTCCCACTGCCTCCCGCTCCTAAGTGTGTATACGTGATTGCCTTGAAGGTCCAACCAGATAATCCAGGATAATCTACCCATCTTAAGATCCTTAACCTAATCATGTCTGCAAAGTCCTTTCTTGCCACATGAGGTAACATTTGTAGGTTCCAGGGGTTAAGAGGTAGCTACCTTTCGGGGACCATTATTTAGTTTACCACACTAAAACGTAATGGATTTAGCAGTCAGAATTTATTGCTTCCTCATGCACCTGGGGTTTGGCCATTCTTGGCTAATCCCATCCAGGCCAGGGATTGAATATAAGTTGTCTTCATATGTTGGTCATTTTTTTCTGAAGTCGGTGGACCTCTGGGCATGTTCTTCTCATGTTACTAGCAAAAGCCTAAGAGGGCAAGGCTGACCACACAAGCATGTCCCACGCTTCTCAGGTCACATGCATTTATATCCCATGGACCAAAGCAGATGACATCAAGGGGGTGACCCACGTAGGTCAAGAGGGAAAGCATGAATATTGGCTACAACACTGTTTCCTCGCATAGGGTTCTCTGTAGATGACAGTAACTTAAAGCTAAGTGAGCAATCTATGGACTTGTTTGATAGAGGAAGAAAATCCAGAATTTAAAGCAGTTATTTAGTAATAAGACAGTTTTCTATCGTTATTATCTGACTAGAGGCCCAGTGCACAAAATTTGTGCATGTTGGGGGGAGGGGGGTGGACCCCTCAGCCCAGCCTGCACCCTTTCCAATCGGGGATCCCTCTCACAATCCAGGACCGCTGGCTCCTAACTGCTCACCTGCCTGCCTGCCTGATCGCCCCTAACTGGCCCCCTGCCAGCCTGATCACCCCTAACCACCTCTGCCTGCCGACCTGATCGCTCCTAACTGCCCCACCCTGCTGGCCTGGTCACCCCCAACTGCCCCCCCACCAACCTGGTCGCCCCCAACTTCTCCCCCCCTGCCGGCCTGGTTACCCCTTACTGCCCCCACTGCCAGCCTAGTTAACCCCAACTGCCCCCCTGCCGGCCTGGTCGCCCCTCAACTAACCCCCCTGCCAGCCTTGTCGCCCCACTCAGCCTGTTCAGTCATCCATTCAGTTGTTTCGGATGTGATGGCCCCTGGCTCTTTATATATATATATATAGATGAGTAAGTCAAGGGGCTATGTCTATAGTGGTCTTAGTCTGGTCAAGTAAATACATTCCTGCGTGCAATGATCCTAGGAAACTTACTTCATGGTTTTTATGTAGGGAATAAACGTTTACAGATATGGAAACTCTGAGACTCTTTGGGGCTACCTAACTCCTTTTGCCAAACATAGTGACACAGTGGAGTCCATGAAGGTATGGAAAAGAAGCAAGTGTTTTCTGCCCCTTTGGGAAAACAGGTCGCCTCTCACAGAGAGAAAGTGCACGGGAGCACATCCATCGGCTGCTGAGTTCAAGCCAAAGGTACATTAATTGATGTATCGTATCATGTTTTCTGTGGCCGGTGAGTTTGAATGGCTAGTTCAGCTAAGTAATCTACCCAAGAGTTGGTTTCTTATACACTAATCAGAATCTGATGTTTGTTCATTTGAGAACCAGTAGATAATCCTATATAATAAAGAGGTAATATGCAAATTGACCATCACTCCAATACACAAGATGGCTGCCCCCATGTCAAAGATGTCCACAACAAGATGGCCTGCAGGGGAGGACAGTTGGGGGTGATCAGGCCTACAGGGGAGGGCAGTTAGGGGCAATCGGGCAGGCAGGGGCGACTAGGCTGCTAAGGGAGGGAAGTTAGGGGCAACCAGGCCTGCAGGGGAGGGCAGTTAGGGGCAACCAGGCTGGCAAGGGAGGGCAGTTAGGGGTGACCGGGCCAGCAGGGGAGGGCAGTTAGGGGCAATCAGGCCAGCAGGGGAGCAGTTAGGCATTGATCAGGCCGGCAAGCAGAAGCAGTTAGGGGCAATCAGGCAGGCAGGCAGGCAAGCAGTTGGGAGCCAGCAGTCCTGGATTGTGAGAGGGATGTCCAACTCCCCATCCGACATCCCTCAAGGGGTTCCAGTTGGAGAGGGTGCAGGTTGGGCTGAGGGACACACACACACACACACACACACACACACACACACACACACCCATGCATGAATTTCATGCACCAGGCCTCTAGTATTTGTATATTTGAAAGAATTTCCCAATCTAGTTTCTTTTTTTCTTCTTTCTTCTCATTCCAGTAATAGAGAAATTACATCATTTTCACAGGCCCACTGGGAAAAGGGAAAATGCACAGTAGACTTTCTGGGCTTTTTCTTAGTCTCAGTGACTTAGAGAGAATGCGGAGGTATTGTCACGTTTCCTTGATCCCTTGATAAGATGCGGTGACACTGAGGTGTTGATTTTTGTCCAAAGGGCAGCTGTTTCATGAAAAGCCCTGTAGCTGAACAGGAAAGTAAGAACTTAATTTAAGATATCCACATTTTTATAGCTATAACAGGACCGACTTGTTTAAGGTGAAGATTTTACACTTTTTGAGACATTCTTTCCATGTAAAAGGAATATTCACTGAAAACCAGCCTCTTTCATGCAGCATGTTACTCATTGGCAACCTGGCAACATGTTTTCAAGGTGATGCTTATTCCCGCTAGACTGCTCCAGAATTATGAACATTGGTTTTGAAATTTCATTAAGACTCGAGAGCTGTGTGGCGGCTGCCATGTGTTTCCTCTTGAACGTTTCGTAATTTGCTTGGCGCGTCTTCACAGTTGTGTAACAGGACAAGCGAGCTGTCTATTTCTTTTAAGTGAGCACTTAAAAACTCTAAGATTCCTGTGCCCCCCTTGGATATAAAGCAGTCTGAAGGGCCTTTTTACTTTTTTGCAGATATTTATTCAAGCTCATAAGTGTCCATTCAGAAAACGGTGTTTATTGCTAGGCACTCTTTGGAAGTAGAGTGATAAATATAATAGAAATTGTTTTGTCCTCAAGGAGCAAACGTTCTAGCCGAATGAGACAAAAGTAAGTCAACAGTTACAAATTGTGTCAGTTATGCCCTCAAAGGACAAGGGGAATGTATTTTAAGACTGGCTGGTCAGGGAAGACTTCTCTGAGGAGGTGGCATCAAGCTGAGAGCTAAAGAATGAGGGGGCACGGGCTCCAGGACAACTTCAGGGAGAGGAGATTTGCAGAGGGAAATAACGTAAGTGAAGAGGCTGCGGCAGGAAAG
Organism: Cnephaeus nilssonii; assembly: GCF_951640355.1. NCBI lineage: Eukaryota > Metazoa > Chordata > Mammalia > Chiroptera > Vespertilionidae > Cnephaeus > Cnephaeus nilssonii. The sequence continues at coordinate 29,283,274 of NC_137090.1, read as the reverse complement.
GGCTTGGCCACCTGGAAGGCATCTTAAGCGGTGTCACTACCGTGCCTGTGCTTCTGTCACCTTTTTCACCCGTGCCCATCCATTTCTTCCAGGTTCCCTGCCACAGGGCTCATGTCTGTGCAAGTGTTCAGCTGGAATTCGGGTTTCAGTTTCCTCGAAGGACATCCCGAGGGCAGCTAGCTATAGAAGAGTTCCATGAAATATAGATCACAAGCTGGTCGAAATGAATGAAAAAGACCCAAAGGAAGGGTAGATTATGATGATCCTAAAAGGTTTCCAAGTTTCTCACACAGAAAGAATTGTTTAGGCAATCGCATGCTGGTGTTCCGTTGAAAAGCCGTCTGACTTATTCTCTGAATTCAGGAGATGCTTGCTCTGACCTTGCATAAAACGGTTGATTTATTATGACGGGTATATTAAAACCTATAGCATATGCCCTTCTCACTATAGCTCATGCCTATTGCATGCGAGTCATTTTGTATGTGTGTGTGTGCCTATTTCCCCCCTGACGGCTTCCCAGTGGCTTTCTGCACCACTGTTTCAGAGGAGACACCCTCAGAAAAGCTTCCGGCATTAACTCTTCTTACCGCCTGACCAGGTGGGAGCTGACTTAGATTCAGTCCATTTATGTGAGTTGGACGCAAATAATATGTTTCTCCTATCATACCCATTGGCTGTATCTGCTAACTCATTAGTATTTCAAAAAATACAGAGTTTTTAGGGGTCATCTCACACATCTTTAAGTCCGGATAATCTACTGGAATGAACATAATCTCCTGCCATTCATGGAGTGATTGTAACATAAAGACTCTCTCCTACTTCTGATTGAGTCTCCCTCACGTGCCCATAGAGCTTACGTTTTAACAAAACAAATTCATTTGACAGGCACATACTTGATTTTAAAGTAGAGAAGGCCTTTCTAAGTATAGCAACAGCGAAAGAAGAATTCTAAGTGCAAAGATTAATAGGTGTCCCTGCATAAACATTTAAAACTTCTGTTTCTCAAAAAATACCATTGTATCACAGCATATTCAGTTACCCTCCCCCCCCCAAAAAAAAGGGAAAGAAAATGCAATTAAATTGGCATAGAATATAGCAGGGATTTCGTTCATAAAGCAGGAAGCCTATTTATTAGTCTTTCTTTTGGATCATCTTCATTCTAAGTGTGGCTCCCCCTGGTGGTTGCACAGTGGCTGCTCGGGATTTCTTTTTTTTTTCTTTCTTTTTTTAATATATTTTTATTGATTTTTTTACAGAGAGGAAGAGAGAGGGATAGAGAGTCAGAAACATCGATGAGAGAGAAACATCGATCAGCTGCCTCCTGCACACCCCCCACTGGGGATGTGCCCGCAACCAAGACACACGCCCTTGACCGAAATCGAACCTGGGACCTTTCAGTCCGCAGGCCGACGCTCTATCCACTGAGCCAAACTGGTTTCGGCGCTGCTCAGGATTTCAGCAGCCACATGTTTTCCCTCCTTATTCCAGGAGTCACTTCTAGACAGCCCTTGGAAATTCTCTCAGAAAAGAGAGAACATTTTCTTTCTCAGAAACACCTAGCAAAACTCTTTTCATGTTTTATTGGCATGAACCAAATAATCATGGCCAGGATTTGGTAAAAGGCAAAACGCTAAGAAATCTTTGTAAATGTAATAAAAGATTAGCTTATTTCATGTAATGAAAAGCCCTTACAAATCATTATACGAAATTATGAATATGTAATATACAAAAAAAAAGGAATGAAGAGAGAATTCACAAAAGAAAATACTTAAATAGCTAGTGATTTTTTTTTGGAAAGTTGTATAACAAAGCAATTTAAATCATAGCAACGATATATTATGCTATCAGTTGAGTTAATTCTTTTAACTATTCACATGGTAGAGTTTGGAAATGGGTACTTTAATGTAGCAGTTGAAAACATAAATGGATCACAACAGCGATTCTGTTTCTAAAACTTTGCCATAAATCATTTGTATGCGGGAATTTATTAATAATGATACTAAAAAATAGAAAACACTAAAAATACCTCATACTATTGGGTTGTGTAACTGAATTACATTCATCTATCTTAGTACTGTGAGGTCATTCAGAATCACTTTATGGGAGGATATCTGATCCCATGAGAAAATGCTCCTGGTATAGCAAATAAAAGCATTGCAAAGCACTTTATTATTATTATCTTTGATTATTATGATCTTTTTTACTTTTTATCTTTATTGTTGAAAGTATTACACATGTCTCCCTTCATCCCCAATGAGCACTTTATGGTTATTATTTGATCTCAGTTTTGTATTAAATATATATGCAACCATGAAAGAAAAATGGTTACATACATTTTTTAAACAACTTCCATATGGCAGTATACCTTAAACAGTATCAAAAGATCATTGACATATTGGAAAAAATACTGAAAACACCGATGACAAAGGGTGATTTTCTTAATTTATAAAGATCTCATACATACCAATAAAAAAGCCAATCCAAATAAAATGTATTTTTAAAAGTACCTAAAACGAATTACAAATGACTGATAAAAATATAAATTTTTCAAAATAGATTCTAGGGAATTTAGTTGAAAAATTAATCATATTCCTGTTGGCATCCATTTTAAATCTGTTCTGACTTGATTGATACATGACAAAGAAACCTAAATTTTCAAATATTGTGTTACAAAACATTTCTTGGGGAAGAAATAGACTAGGTAGTAGGATATTTTAGATTTATAAGCACAAGTTTATGTTTCTGGTAAAATTGTCAATAATAAAAATAGTTATAACTCTGTGTACAGATATAAAGCCTAAACATGGCTGAGCAAATCTGACATTTTATCTTATCTATATTCTTCTGTAAATAGTAGCATTTCCTTCTGTATCACCGCAACATTATTCTAGCATGAGCTACTTATTACTCTGATCACATGTACCACCTATTAGTATGAGAAATCATGTATCCAAACAGCACATTGTGGTTTTTCTTTTTGTAATTGAGCTATGACCAGTTATGGTCTTCATAGTTAATCATATTGTGTTCTACTTGTGCTGTGTAAACTTGAACTATAGAATAGGTATCTGACCTTACTTATCCTGCCATTCTTCCATTAATTACAACCTAAGGCAAGAAAATGAAGCATATTTGATGTTTACCCTAAGAAATCCAAGGGCCTTTTTCCAGATTACTCCCTTCCCCCAAGATTCAGGGTGCATCTTCACCCGGTACCACCATCATAGTGAGCACCCGTACTGGTGGCATGTTGGGGTGCAGGGATTTGTTGAGAAGCACGGGTCTAAGCCCCCTGCCCACTACCACAGCCAGGCTGCTAGCAGGAGCTGTGTGTGTGGTTAGTCGCATTCTTCTGTAGAAGCAGGGTTCCCGGGTCTGAAAAATGATCGTTTCCCAAAGCCAAGCATTTGCCAGCAAAACATTAATGTATGACTTAAAGAAACTTACATCAAATGTATTCCCTGCTTTCCCTATGGCGAATTATTAGTAAGAGAAACACATACCAGCACGATACCAGTAATACATCAAGGCCCTAGCCATTTTGGCTTAGTGGATAGAGCGTCGACCTGTGGACCGAAGGGTCCCGGGTTTGATTTCACTCAAGGGTATGTACCTTGGTTGCAGGCTCCTCCCCAGCCCCGGGCCCTGGTTGGGACATGTGCAGGAGGCAACCAATTGATGTGTTTCTCTCACACCGATATTTCTCTCTGTCTTTTCCTCTGTGTTCCGCTCTCTCTAAAAATCAATGGAAAAATATCCTTATGTGAGGATAAAAAGGAAAAGAAAGTGTTTTTAAAACACCTATTTTCAATGTATGTCAGGTGTCTGGCACACAATAGTGAAATAATGTTTTCCCTCCCTTCCCTTAAGGGTAATAACAGCAATCAGAAGTCAAAGATAGGGGTTGTCAGTTTCTTGTGCACTTTGGGATCAAAAAGAACCTTTGAAATAACACTTTGAAATTTTTGCTCAATATCAGTAGCTGTTCTGATAGAATATTCAAGTGGGTGCTCTAATAAGTCACCTAGTGTACATCTTTGCTTCACAGGTAAAAAACCTGAAGCCTGCCTAGGTTGACCTGATTCCCCACCCCTCACTCCAGTAGCCTTTGAGGAATGCGGGCCTCTCCCTCCAGGGCAGGACTCTGCTCTCCAGCCCCACCGGCCAGCCTCGGAGCTGTCCGCTAAGCGGTGCTGGACTGCCCAAAACAGCCTTGCTTGTGGCGGAGGAATTCAAGCTTCGTTGCACGGAAATTTGCGTCGATGGGGCGTTTGACCATACCTTACTTTTTAAGGCATTAGTTGTGGTTGTTTCCCAGTTATCTCATGGACATTTTGGGTTTTCCTAGGACGTCATAGGTATTTCTTGTTTTCCTTCGGATTCCCCAGAGAAACCACACAGACAGGTAGGAATTTGGGAAACTCTTAAGCAAACACTCCAAAGAATGCTTATGCCAAAGGGGCATATTTGGGGATGGCATATCTTGACCCCCTTCAAAATGAATGAGTAGTCTGTGTACAAAGGATTCTACAGTCAAACATGTTTTTAAAATTCTGTTAAAGTTTATTTACATAGGACTTCCCCAAACCTTTCATATGCTAATGTGCATCGTGAATCACCAAAAAGGAATCGCAGTAAGCAGCTTTCCCAAACTCACTAAGAATGGAACCCCTTTTTCAGGGAGCATGTCAAAGGCCCTGTGTCCCAGAATTCATTTGGAACTCTTCAGGAATGAATGTTAGGATGCACCTTTGGCTGGTGCTTTCTAATAACCGTTATGATCTGAGTTTTTTTGAGTGACCTAAGGAAGCATTCAGAATTGAGATCATGTGTAAGCACCTGCAGCAGAGGTGTGCTGGGGTATTTTTTTAAGGAGTGCTGCATGTTTAGATGCTGGGCATAAAGGGAGAAAAGTCAGCACATTGGTGACACAAGGTAAAAGCCCGGCTGTGCCTGACCAGATGGTGAGCCACTTCGACATTAGATGGAGGTGGGTCTGGGGCTGACAAGGTGGTACACAACTTCAGACAAATTTGAAACGTCCCCAGACACCTCATTGGATCTTCTCAAATGCCCAAACACTTGACCAGAACCCTGTAGTTCTGGGTCAAGAAGCAACTTTGAGAAAGCCTTCAACCGAGAGATTTTGACTATGAATTATCTGTTTGGTACCTCCTTTTTAAAGAAAACAGACCAAACTACAGGCAGTCCTCGGGTTACGTCGGACTCGATGTACGCTGTTTCGTGGTTACGTCGCCATCTCCCATTTATTTATATTTTTTTAAAAAAGTTTCGTCATTTCGACGTATGTACATATGTGTTTTATGTTTTTTTATTATTTATTTACCATAAGTAAAGGTCAGGAATTGTTATCTTTCTTTTAAATTATTTTACTGTTTCACTTCATTACTGCTGTGTATGTGCTCCATGTGAGTGACGTAGGTGCTTATGTAGGTGGGTTCCGACTTACAGAGAAAATTGCGTTATTTTGTGCTATAGGAACGGATCTCCAACATAACCCGAGGACCTACTGTATAAAGAAAGCAGCCTCTTTGGTACAACTCCACTGAGGGTTAGCTTTTGAGCAAGGCTGACTCCCGAAGGGCCCATCAGATTGACCTGACCTGTTGGCTGGAGTAATTTTCGTTTCATTTGTCTTCAAAACAGTTGTAATTTGGGTGCTGCTAGGGTTCGTGTTGAACGGGGCTTCTGACTGTAATTGACCAAGAGGTTCAATTGCTTCTTGAAGTTACAGTTACCAGAGGGTTGTCAGCTATGGCATCATCATAAAAAAGAAGCCATTAATGGGCAACAGTTGTATGCACTAAAGAATTGCTAGGCTAATGGGTCTGGACAAGGCCACATAGAAAATGTATGAGTCCTAAATGAAGGTTCACAGGGCAGCTGACTCGGCAAGTAAGCCTACCAGATCCAGGTGAAGCAGCTCAGGGGTGGGCGTTTCTAAATTGCATTCCACGAAGCGCGCGCACGCGCATGCACACACGCGTGTGCGCACACACAGAGTTAAGTCCACCAGCAGGACTTTTAAGGATCAAGCTCACATGCGCTTTGCTTTTTTTTTTGTTGCTGTTGTGGGGCGGGGGGGGGGGGGGGTTGTCTCTGTCTTTATTTTAATGATTTTAATTTGTTGATTGACTAAAGATTTGGTCGTTTCATTACTTCTTAATTTTCCCCTATATTATCTCAAAATGCTATTTCTATCTATAAAACTAAGGAATAGCATGTCAAGAATTATGCTAAGAACCTACCAATTATATCCACTGGATTTTATTTTCTTCTCAGTACATATTAAATGAGGAGTGAGGGGAAAACATGGAGAACTAGAAAAAAGGAGAGCTGGCCTGTGTTTATTTCGGAGACTAAACTGAAGATATGTAATTGACCTACTTCTTCATAGAGTGTAAACTAGAATCCTTCATCTCTTGCAAAGTACATCTTGTACTTTAATGACTGCCAGATGTGGCTTTGCCGTGCCTGACCACGGAGGAAGTGTGCACCAGGGGAAAGCATGGCAGGGTTAAGACGGCACTATGAAACCTCTGGTTAAACATGACAGACGGTATTTACTGCCACTCCCTCTCAGAAACCCTCACTGAGCAGAAGGGGTAAGAACTGGAGAAACCCTCAAGGACAGATGGAACCACGGTGGAAACAGCAGCAGACAAGAGGCATCTGCCTGCTTTGGGAAGCAAATGGGTGTGTGGTTAGTTACTCTCCCAAGCAGGTGGAGAAGCTGAAATCCAAGTGCCTGCAGAGAAGGCAGACGAGAGAGCCAGTTCACCTGACCACAGGGCTCTGGAAAGACTCGGGAGTGGGAGGGACTCGGTAGGGGTGAGGAGTAGAGATAAAGCTACAGGTTCATGCCCTGGCCAGCTGGCTCAGTTGGTTAAAATATTGTCCCATACACCAGTGGTCGGCAAACTCATTAGTCTACAGAGCGGCAGATCGACCACTGCCATACACCAAAAGGTTGCAGGTTGGATTCCTGGTCAGAGCACATAACTAGGTTATAGGTTCGATCCCAGGTCAGAGCGCGTATGGAAGGTGACTGATCAATGTTTCTCTCTCACATTGATGGCTCTCTCTCTCTCTCTCTCTCTCTCTCTCTCTAACAACCAATAAAAAAGGCATATCCTCGGGTGAGGATTTAAAAAAAATAAAACTGCAGGTTCACAAAATTCCTTTCTCCCAAATTTCCTGAAAATTAACAAAAATGGAAAAATACAAAACATGTCATCAACCCTGAAACCAAAAAGAGAGCTCAACTTTATACCATAAACTTTGAGACGTGTCATCCAAAAAATAAAAACTGGACCGATTGAAAGAAGGTGCTAAAAAAAATCAATATGTTCGCCAAAGAAAAGACTGGGACACGGAGAAGTACAAGGAGGGAATTCTGAGAAGCCTCGCTGCTTTTCAGGGCTCTGGCTTTTAGTATAAAGATACACCAGAGGGAAGACTCACTGGGAATAAGCCATACCTCCACTAGGGAACCTTTCTTCCATCAAGAAGTCGTCTTCCCTTAGGCAAGAAAAGTCAAGGAAGTTTACCATCTTTCCTGCCTCTGATGCATCAGTACATGGGCAAGGAACAGGGGACACATCTGCTGGGAATAATTATTACAGCCAAACCTAGAGAAAGCTCCACAAGACAAAGCAAAAAGAATGTCAGGAGCCTACGCTACCCCCAGGCAGGGGCGCAGACCTCTGGTGCACTCCTTTTATTTGTATCAGGGAAGGAACTCAATGACCCCTGAGCCCCAGCTCTCTCTTCACTCTGCGCAGCTGAAAGATGGGATGAGGCATATTAATCATGGACATCCCATCCATGTGATCTGTGGAAGAATAAAATCAGATCCAATCGGACACTATTTGGGGTAGATGGAATGCTGAGAAGGAAAGATTTCAGGTCATACTGACATATGACTAAGGCAGAAAAATTCCGCATATACCAAAGGAGACAAAAATTCAAATACTCATAACAACCAATGCATAGAGTGTTCCAGCTCCCCACCAGGCACTGTTTGGTGTGCATTATCTCCTTTAGTCCTTACAATAGCATTACAAGGTAAGCATCATTTTCATCCTCATATTTATAGATAAGAAAGCTAGGTTAGGAGCTTGCCCAAGTTAAACCAGCTGGTAAGAGTGAGGTCAGGACTTGAACACAGGCAGTCTGAGTCCAGGGTCTCTTCTCATCTGCTCTGCTCTTCTCCGCCACGAATCACACAACATTCTAGGCACCTGCTTTGTACTCTCAGATTAAAGAGAGTAGAAATTCGCTGGCCACACACCCTTTCTTGAAAGCTCCTGGAGGGAGGAAAACCAAGAAAAAGAAAAACTTGCGCTCAGGAATCAGGAATCCAACAGGAAGAGTGCAGTGGCCTGAAGAGGAATGTGAAAGGGAAAGGTTCGATTGATGGGCTTGACAATTGGAAAAATTATTGATTATTTGATGAGTCTGTTAGAGCATTTGGCAACAGTAGGTATCCTATATAATGAAAGGGTAATATGCAAATTGACTCTAAGGCAGAACGACCAGTCGCTATGACGCGCACTGACCACCAGGGGGCAGATGCTCAATGCAGGAGCTGCCCCCTGGTGGTCAGTGCACTCCCACGGGGGGAGTTCTGCTCAGCCACAAGCCAGGTTGACAACTGTGAGAATTTTCGTGCACCGGGCCTCTAGTGTAGTAAATAAAGCAGACTTTTAAAATAAGACAGCTGTTAAAGACAAGTTAAAACAAATTTCCCTGACATAGTAATGAGAGGGTAGTCCTATTATACAGTGGTGAATCAAATTAATATGGAATATGAATATCGTATTTAAGTTATACTATATAACACAATAAAGTAAACACTGTCGACTTTAAAATTTTAAATGTACTTATTATGGGGATGATAAAGGAGAGGTTCGAGTGATGGCGAGAGAGCTACATCACCAACTTCTGTAATTTGGGTATGTCTGAAAGGATCAACCAAGAAATAATAGTGTGCGTGATATTAGTAAATACCAGGAGACGCGGTTAAAGTTGTTTGGGTGGAATGGGACTTCAGCGTGGGGTTAGGTGGGCAAGGGGAAGAGCTACTGTCTTTTTTTTCTTTTTTTTTTAGCATTTCTGTACTATTTGCTTTTTCAACTAGACTAAACAAAGAATACAGATGACATTTTAAAGGTTCAAAAGAACAACAACTATGCCTTAAAAAGCACTTATAAAAATTTTTTTCCCAAATTGCTAAAGCATCTAACCAAAAACATTTTAATAAGAAGCTCTATAAAACACTTCTTGGAAATTAAATATTGGTTTCCTCTATAGATGTAGCTCCAGGGAGTCTTAATTTCCTTCCTCTTAAAAGAAAGGCAACAAACAGTGTGAAACTTTAAAAATGTGTTTTCTTTAAGAAATTGAATCACAGACGTCCACCCTGTAATTGTATTCTTTTGGTTTTTCTAGATACTAAAGAAGGAACCTTTATTTTAGTGCCTGGGTGGAGGCGTAACAAAGCCATTTGTAGGATGGATTCAGCTACAGAGCAGGGGGCCCTTTTGACTAAAAAGGGTTTCTGTACCGAGGCCACAGAGTGAGTTTCCATTGCCCCATTGTCTATATATTCTGTTTCTATGTGAACGCGAGGTTCCTACCACGGATTGCTCCTAGGCATGTTTTCCTTCCACATCATGGTTTTCCTGGACCTGTTGGTTCCTCTTTGGGGTCCCCTGATGACCTCCTCGCATGTAGTATGCAAACAGATCTATTGTGCAGCAGGCTGAAAAGGGAGAACTTTGCAAACACATGGTGCCAATTTAAGAGTCTGCACCAAGAGACTCAAGATGACTGAATAAAAGAGGCATTGCACGATTTTTTCTGAGAGAAACTGGTGGGCACAGTTGGGGATTTAAGAAGAAATAAAAGAAACCTGAAGGAATCTGGGGAACCCATCTGGTGGGCTTAGAACTAGAGGTTGCAAATCTTGGACTTAAGAGGCCAGAGACAGGCAGGGGAATAACACCCTCAGCCTGAGAATTGGGATGGTCGTTTAAGAAGCAGCAGTAAATAACTGGAACATGATGGTGGTGTATACAAGGAGTTTATTGTCAAAGAAAGCAGTTAGAGTCGTTGGAGTGTTGCGGACTGTAGTAGCAGAAAGGAGAAGAAGGGTTTGTACTGGAAATACTGTGGAAGCAAGACTTGGGGTGGTGGTGGAAAGCATATATAGGGAAAGAGCCATTGATGAAGATTACACTAGCTTTCTCTTTGCTTGAGAGACTGAGAAGGATGGGAACCTAAAAAATATGTAAGTATCTCTGCCTGGCTGGTGTGGCTCATTGTTGAAACATTGACCCATGAACCAGGAGATCACAGTTCAATTGCCAGTCAGGGCACATTCTCGGATTGTGGGCTTGATCCCCTCCAGGGGGTGTGCCGGAGGCAGCTGATCAGTGACTCTCTCTCATTATTGATGTTTCTATCCCTGTCTCCCTCTCCCTTCCTCTCTCTGAAATCAATAAAAATATATTTTAAATATATATATATATATACACACACACACACACACACACACACACTAATAAAAGGGTAATATGCTAATTAGACTCGGAGACCTTCTGGACAAAGCCATGGTGGTAAGGCCAAGGCAGAGGCAGTTAGGGGCGATCAGGCCGGCAGGGGAGGGCATTTGGAGGCGATCAGGCCAGCAGGGGGGTGGGGGCAGTTAGAGGTGAGCAGGCCAGCAGGAGGGGCAGTTGGGGGCAATCAGGCAGGCAGGTGAGTGGTTAGGAGCCAACAGTCCTGGCTAGCAAGAGGGATGTCCCAGATTGGATAGGGTGCAGGCCGGGCTTAGGGACACCCCCTCGTGTGCACGAATTTCGTGCACTAGGCCACTAATATATATATATATATCTCCGACTTCCCCATGCTTAAATAAAGCTGGCATTGAACCCTCGCCGGGTAACTCAGTTGGTTAGAGCATCATTCCCATATGCCAAGGTTGTGGGTTTGGTCTCTAGTCAGGGCACACACAAAAATCAACCAATGAATGCATAAATAAGTGGGAGAGCCAATCGGGGTGTGTGTGTGTGTGTGTGTGTGTGTGTGTGTGTGTGTGTGTCTCTCTCTCCCTCCCTCTCTCTCTCTATATATATATGTATATATGTATATATACGTATGTATATACATATATACATACATATGTATGTATATATGTATATATACATACATATATATGTATGTATGTATATATACACACATATATCTATACATACATATCCACACACACACAAACATACACACACATATATCCCCTCCCTCTCTCTCCCTTCCTCTCTGTCTGAAAATTAAAAAGCTGGCATTGAGACATTTATATATTGTCTGATTTCCGAGCACTAAAAAGATTTTAACAATGATTCATATGGTATTGGTCATCTGTTTTGTTTTATGTTTTTTGTTTTCTAAATACGTTTTTATTGATTTCGGAGAGGAAGGAAGAGGGAGAGAGAGAGAGAGAGAAACATCACTGATGAGAGATATTGGTCATCTGTTTTGCCCTTCCTGCAGGAATACATCTAAATCCTAGGGGGTTTACACAGCACCTGGAGAGGGGCTGCCCAGGCTGCGTGTACGTCAGTTTGTAAATGCAGTGTGGTATTACCCTAGTGGCCAGTGTACATGATCTGTGTGAAGCCAGGCTTCATAAGAGAACTACAGATGTTGATGGCTTTTGGTTTTCTGACTCATCTTGTTCCCTTTCAACATGCTTAAAAACGTTTATCCAAAGACATTTGTAGTTCGTCGTTCTTCTTCTCATGACCATAACGTTAAAACAGGACTCTGCTTCAAACTCAGCACGCACTCCAGTGTAGACAGCAGTGCCCAGGTAGACAGCTGGACCAAAATGACGGGCCCGACTCCCCACCGCCACCTGTTGGTGGCTGGCAGAATTGACATGCTTTGGCTCCAGCTGATTTGGGTGGCACGTGCAAGGTCTCCAGTTGAGTTTATAAGCAGAGGAGCGTCTATGATTTCAAAGCGACCTACTACTCAGGCAGCCAGCAACACGTTTCTTTTTCTCTCCTCTGTCGTGAAGGTGTGGCGGGGCACGCTGGCCCGCATGCGGTACAAGAGGACCAAGGCAGCCCTGACCATCATCAGATACTACCGGCACTACAAGGTGAAGTCCTACATCCACGAGGTGGCCCGGCGCTTCCACGGCGTCAAGACCATGAGAGACCACGGGAAGCACGTGAAGTGGCCAACCCCTCCCAAAGTTCTTCGCCGCTTCGAGGAGGCCCTACAGGCCATTTTTAATAGGTAAGAACTTGTTCGTATGTGCTGCCTCCGTTTATGGCAGCACACTTAAGGTGTCATATCAAAATCACAGTTCTTCGACCAGGAGACTGGCTCAGCTATTTGCTGTATGAACATGTCTCCAGTTTTGTAGACTTCGATTTCTCAAGGCATCTGTTCCCCTCTCAAAATAGCAGAACTGTCCATTGATTTTTTTTTCTTCCTGTAGCCATATAGACAGCAGCATGCTGCCTCCCCTGGATCAAGCCATATTGAAGATGTTATTGGCATCCAGACTCTACTTTCTTCTAGTAGCAAAAAAATAGCTGGTAAAATCACCGCAAATAACCCACACTAGGATTTCTGTCCATCCTTTCTGCGCAGCGGTTGTCTGTCCTGCATACCTTAAACTCACGAGGAGTTTATAATACATGCCACTGCCCAAGCCCCACCTCCAGAAATACCTGTCTAATGGAGCTGGGGAGTGGGTGCCCAAACAGAGGTCCTTTTTAAAGTTTCCCAGGAGATTTTAAATTACAAGGGAGGAAACAACTGTTTTAGAGCACGCAGTATTTTTTTAAATAAACAAGCATCTATGTAAACTGTGATACCTTTCCATGCGATCTTCATTTTTTTTTTATAAACTGCCCTGAATCTGAGTGTTTAGTTATTTATAACTCCTTGCTCCTGATTGTTTGAGCTTATTTGTTGCCAGTGTGCACCAGATACATTTAGCTTTGTCTTATGTGCAGCTGTCTAGTCCCATAAGCTAAGCTAATGGTCCTCAAATGTGGTCATTTGGTGGCATGATGATCCACATGGAACACTGAAGTCATTGAGAGATAGGATGTAAATTGGTGGCAGATGTCAGAAGATAAAGAAAATGCATGGGAAGAAAATTTTATATTACGTATCTCATTTGCTTTCAAAGAAAAAGAATGACTGCTCATAAAAAGAAAAAAATCAAACAGTGCAGATTTATTGAAAGCAAAAGTACCTAAATTCTCAGGTGTAATACTATCAATGTTAGTTGTAGTCTTGGCAGCCTTTTTAATGCACAGGTAAGTGTTTTATCATGAATTGTACTCTCTGCAACCTGCATTTTTTACATAATCTAAACGTAATTAAGTGATACATGAATACATGCTCATTTTTTAAAAAGTGAAATAACATAAAAATATAGAGGATATAAAGTTGAAATCCTTCACACCTCCTCTTGTCTCTCCCCATTTTATTTCTTTCCCCTGAAATAACCACTCATTAACAATTAGTTTATATCCTTCTAAACCTTTGTCCTTGCATTTACAAACACACGCGTGTAAGAGACAGCATGAGATAATGGTTAGGAACACAAACCCTGGAGCCTGGGTTCATATTCTAGCTCTGCCACTGAAGAGCTGTGTAACCTTGGGCAAATTAGTTAACCTCCCTGTGCCTCAACTTCCTTATCTGTAAAAAGACTGTAGCAATAGTACCTGCTCATAGGGTTGTTGAAAGAATTTTAAGTAAATACGTATATATAGCATCTGCTCATACTATGAGTGCATATGCATCTGGAGTCACATATAATTTGGAATTTTTTCCTGCTTTTGCACAAGCGAGATTATAAGTATGGTTATATGACTTGACTCAGAAATAAGTCTTGAAGACCTGTGCATGACAAAAAATAAAGATCTGAGTAATATTTTCAATGGATGCAAAGAATTATTGGTTTCGATTATGTGGCTCTGTGGCCTGTACAGTCTTCCTTAGATTTTGAGCTTTTAGGTATGGCCTACAATTGATTAGTTTTTGTAAAATTTAGTGGCAATATACACTCAGCACCTGCTGTGCCACAGGCACTGACCTATGGTCCAGGTACATGGTGACAGACAGCCAAGATGCAAAAGACAGTCCCAGGCATCTTAGGACTTGCAGTCAAAGAGCGTTTTGAGAAGACTGCGCCTGCTCAGTTTATTGACTTGTTCTTTCTCTCTCTCTTTCTCTCTGTCTCTCTCTCTCTCTTCTTTCTCTCTGTCTCTCTCTGTGTTTCTCTCTCTCTCTCTCTCTCTCTCTCTCTCTCTCTCTCTCTCTCAGTGTTGCTAGTTGTATTAATCAGTCCAAAAGCAAACTTTTTCTGTAAAGAGCCAGATAGTGTATATTTTGGAGGCATGTTACTGTTTTTAGGGTAGCATGCAAGCAGTCTGGGTTCATCCTACTTAATGGCAGCTTCTTGGGTTTGAGAATGAATGGTCTTGTGTTTCTGCAGTTGAATACATTGTGTTTATTTATTCGTAGATGGCGAGCATCTCAGCTTATCAAGACCATCCCTGCTTCAGACCTGCCCCAGGTCAGGGCAAAGGTTGCGGCCATGGAGATGCTGAAGGGTCAAAGGGCTGACCTAGGGCTCCAAAGGGCCTGGGAGGGCAACTATCTTGCTTCGGTAAGTGCAGGAGAACTAAGTGGGTTCACTCCTGCTCCCTTAACAAAAAAAAAAAAGAAGAAGAAGAAGAAGAATTTTTCTCCAAGAATTTATAGAAAAACTGACAACTTCAGAAACTAAATCCTATGAGCAACACTAAACTAAAAGTTTTATTGCTTCCAAGTGTACAACAGCTGACGTTTCCCCCATGTTAAAAAGGGTGTTCTGTCTTCTGTCTGTGTGTATTAGGTGCACGCTATGCCATGGCTCTGACCATTTAAACCTTCCCTTGCATAACTCAGCAACTGTTTTTAACCATCACCTTTATATCAGTTATTCCCAAAGCTCTGTTTCATCCTCTCTCCGATCCCTTATTTTAAATTTTTACTGCTAGAGGACCTTTGTTGTTAAAACAGCCTTTTAGTAGCTTAGAACCTGGGATGGGGAGGTTAAAAGTAAAGCATGTGCAACGTCATGAGCTTAGTAGTAAAGCCGTGCGCTAATTGCTCACTTTTTCATCTGAAATGCTAAGCGTCATCATTTGATCACACTTCCTGTCTCTTTCAGAAGCCAGATACACCTCAGACCTCAGGCACTTTCGTCCCCGTCGCCAATGAACTGAAACGGAAGGACAAGTACATGAACGTCCTCTTCTCCTGTCACGTCCGTAAGGTAAGGCGATCTTGAGACAGACCTCCTTGGAAGGAAGAGGCTGCTTCCGATAAAGCGCCCTGAGACACACCTTCAGTGAAACACAGCGATAGGCGCACCGCTGGCTCTGTCCTCAGGAGGCTGTGCCTGTCCGTGGGAGGCATGGATGGAAGGGGAGTGGATATTTTTGGCAACCATTCTTCTTAAAACAGGAGAGGGGGGACCTCCTAGAGGTCAAGGATCTGTATTTTACTGAATATCTATCTTTCAAACACATACTCATCTGCCTATATTTAATGGTCATTGAGTACTTTTTTATATATGTTTTATTGATGGTTTTTTTTTATTTTTATTGATTTCAGAGAGGCATGGAGAGGGAGAAAGAGATAGAAACATCAAACATTGACAGAGGATCATTGATCAGCTGCCTCCTGCACAACCCCCCACTGGGGATTGAGCCCACAATGCAGGCATGTGCCCTGAATGGGAATCAAACCCATGACTTCCTTGTTTATAGCTCAATGCTCAACCACTGAGCCACACCAGGAAGAGGGAGGAAGAATGTAGTTTGGAAAAGTGAGAAGGACATAGTGAGATTCAGAAGGGAAAGGGAAAGGTTATGTGCTAGGGATATATTTGCTCATCTGGAGCAGGATGTGTGTGGACCGTTATTTACCTGGAGATGAGAGCAGCTGGGCAAGTGAAACAGGTGGAAGTTGGAAAGTGGAAGGCAAGGGACATAGTTGGGTTTTTTAAAAACATTTATTTAGAAAAGGAAAGAGAGAGGAAATTGAAATAACTATAAAAGAACATTGTGTAAAAATATGCAAATAAAATTATGCAAATAAATTTTAAAATGTTAATTAAGTGGGTGGATTTAAGAAAAACATTGCCTAGATTAACCCCAGGAGAGATTCTGATATAAATACACCAATATTCGAAGGAGGAATTTAGAAAATATCAAAGAGTTACCTCACAACAAAGGTTCCGGTTTAGGTGATTTTAGAGGTTTTTTGTTTCACATTTTCAAAAAATACATAATTACAGTATTATTCAGATCAAAATAAATGATATTTTTCTATATAAATGTGGGGAACTTTAAAATGTTAATAACAACTAGTGTTTCCAAGAGTTTAGAGAAACACTGTTGGTAGGTCATAAAACAAGCCTCAGTAAATTTAAAAGGATTAAAATCTTACAAAGTATATTCTCTGACAATAATGGAGTGAAATTAGGAAAGAAGAACAGAAAGCAATTTAGGGGATGCACAGATAAGTGGGAATTAAGTGACACACTCCTGAGTAACCAGTGGTCAAAAAAATCAGACATTTGGAAAAGAAGATACAACCTAGCAAAACTTATGGGAGACAGTGAAAGCGGTATTAGAGGGAAATGTAATGCCTATAATAGAAGAGATGAAAGATCTCATATCAATAGTCTAATCTTCTACCCTAAGACACTGCTAAAAAAAACTAAAAATACAAAGCAAGCAGAAAAATAAAATAATAAAGATTAGAGCAGAAACCAATTAAATAGAGAATCTACACTAATAAAAGAGAAAGATGCAAATTGACCATACCTTGTGACGCCCTTCAGCCAATCAGGAATGAGTATGCAAATTAACCCAACAAAGATGGCAGGTTATATTGCATACACAGGCGCTGAGCGGCCAGAGGTGGGATGCTTGCCCCAGCCGCTCCGGGCCCCTGGGCAGTGTGGGAAGGCGGAAAGGCAGCTCCGGGCCGGAGCCAAGGCAGAAAGGCAGCTCTGGCCAAAGCGAAGGTGGTGCCGGCAGCCAGGGGAAGGAAGGCCCATTCTTGCACGAATCTTCGTGCATCGGGCCTCTAGTATAAAAATAATAGGGAATAAAACAACAAAACCAAAAGTTTTAGTTTTGACAGATCTTTAGTCAGACTGACCAAATACTATTATAGAAGAAGGAGCTTGAACTATTCATGAAGTTCAAAAAAACATAACTGCTAGCGTTCAGACATTCAATTCAATGTAATATAAACTTTTTAACAACATAGAAAGCAGTCTGCTTTAAACATAGAATGAAATAAATGTCACCAAGGAAAGTTTGCTGGTATCTCAGAGTGGTTACCAAAGTCCCGAGTCTAATTCTGAGCTGAATTCAGAAACCCTAGTTTATAAGTGTACCTAGGGTTGATCAGCCAACCAGGAAATGACTTTTGCTAACCAGATTTCACTGACCCACACAAAAAAAGTATAAGCCCTTAATGCCAGTTAGTGAATTTAACCTTTTGCACTCGGATGTCGAGTGTGACTCCACACGGTTAGCATTAGAATAAAGGAATCGATAAAAAAGCAAGCGAGTGCAAAGGGTTAACCAAGGAATATACCATTCCAGCCATTTCCGTGAGTCCGCATTTCCACTATCTAGGATACTGCCTCTCTAAAATCAAGGTAACAATGAAGTCAAATTAGTAATCAGACAGGTGATCAAAGACCGTGGGTGGTGATGACAGTCATCCTCTACTCTGGAAAAGTCTCTGGTGCCTCTGATTCTTCCTTTCCAGAGGTGACAATGGGATGTCTAATGGCATGTCTCTCCCTGGCTCCTCCTGGATAAAAACTGAAAAATTCTTAGCCATGCTCCTGTATTTTTTCTTTAATATATTTTTTGTTGATTTCAGAGAGGAAGGGAGAGACAGACAAACATCAGTGATGAGAGAGAATCATTGATCAGCTGCCTCCTGCACACCCCACACTGGGGATTGAGCCCGCAACCTGGGCAGATGCCCTGACCAGAATCAAACCATGATCTCCTGCTTCATAGGTCGACGCTCAACCACTGAGCCATGCTCCTGTATTTCTAAGTTCAATGCAAAATAGTATTTCTCCATACTATAGATTAGGTAATGTCCTCTTTAGAATCTTTTTAATCCCAAAGATGTACCAAGATGAACTTGACACGATTTCAGTAAAGTCCTCTTCTTTATGCCTTGACTTTTTTATGAAGCAGCCAATTTCTATTAACTACCGTCATAAACTGTCCTTTAAGATGGGAGACTTCTGCAGATAGCTACTCTCACTCGCATAATAGGTTTGACTCTCCAGGGAATCTTTCTCTCTGGCCCCTGTGGCGCTGACTAAACTTGTAAACAGATCCTTAGAAGTGTTTAGGCAAAAGCAAGATGACAGGGATTTTTTTTCTTTAGTAGAGGATTTTAGTTTGGGTAAAAGAAGAAATAAGATGAGATCTTATCTAATATTGAGTCTGCAATCCAGTTTTTCTATTACTTTATGGATTTACATGGAAGAGAATTAGTGTTCCTATGCCATAATTATTTTAATTTAGTTTGAATTTACAGATTTACATATGTATAGAACAAGTTTTTCTTGCCCGGCTGGTGTGGTTCAATGGTTGAGTATCAACCTATGAACCAGGAGGTCAAGGTTCCATTCTGGTCAGGGTACATGCCTGGGTTGTGGGCTCGATCCCCAGTAGGAGGCGTACAGGAGGCAGCCGACCATGTTTCTCTCTCATCGATGTTTCTGTCTCTCTATCCTTCTCCCTTCCTCTCTCTAAAATCAATAAAAATATTTTTTAAGTTTTTCTTTCCATTTTTATTTAGCTGAGTTATGCCACCTAAAGCTATCTCTGAGTTGCATGACATCCCTCCCACTCCATCCATATTTTAAGGACGATTTGAGTTGCTAAGAAAGAAGGTAAAGATTTATGACCTGTTCTCTTTAGAAATTACATTTTTACATAAAAAAGAATGTAATATTTCTAAACATTGTCAGTAAAATGGCTGCTTTGAGGTTTTTGTTTGTCAGTTTCCAGATTAAGTCATGGACATAGCATAGAAAGGACAATACTCTCCACTTGACCGCTGTGGCCTATCGTTTGTGAATCTTGCGTGACCTTATGAAATTATGCAAAAGCATCTTTTCATACTTGTTTGCAACACATTCATGTTTTTCAATACGAATTTGCAAAAGATGAGGCACACTCTTTTGGCTTATTATTCAGATTTTGTCTTCGATGTTCTCTCGTCTCCATATTCTCAGATGGGTACACATGAGGAGTGTTCTCCAACATGGGTTTCTGTTGAATCTGAGTGTGTTTTTAGAAAGGGCCCAGGTTTAATGTTGAGCATGCTCTCTATGTGCAGCATTCTCAGAGCCTTGAATGGACTCGTGGGTTATGACCAGCCCAGGCCAGGCTGTGGTTTGCATTGTTCCTCAAACCAGCTTGACTGGGAACCCTTTCTTGTACAAAGCATCACGCGAGGCTAGTGTTGTGCAACACAACCTAGAAAAGGCTGATGTACCCGCTCCGCAGTCTCTCGTTTCAAGTCTCTGACGAGTGCCAGTTCGCTTTCCTGGCAAACACTGTTGCCGTGTGCCGTGAATAAGCACCACAAAGAATAGTTACTATTTCACCACATACACTCTATTTTACTATTTTTTAAAATATGTTTTTATGGATTTCAGACAGGAAGGGAGAGGGGGGGAGAGAGAGAGAAACATCAATGATGAGAGAGAATCACTGATCAGCTGCCTCCTGCATGCCCCACACTGGGGATCGAGCCTGACCGGGAATCAAACCGTGACCTCTGGGTTCGTAGGGCGATGTGTAACCACGGAGCCACACTGGCTGGGCTCTATTTTACTCTTTATTTCTATTCATTTTTGTCAAGACTAAAAAATATACATTGGTTATAAGGATATGTTTAGAGAATTGACTGATTTCAAAAGCTATGAGGCAAAAGGGAGAAGACTGAATGAAATTCAAACTGAAACTAGAATTTTAGTTTGCTGTCTTTTACCTGTGGCGCTATATCTTCTGTGTCCCATCCACCTGTCGTAATTTACTCAGGTGTGTATCCTACCAACGCTGTCGATGTTTTCAAATGAATCTCCAACTTCTTTTTTTTTCTTTTTTCTTTTTTTTAATATATTTTATTGATTTTTCACAGAGAGGAAGAGAGAGGGATAGAGAGCTAGAAACATCGATGAGAGAGAAACATCGACCAACCGCCTCCTGCACACCCCCTACTGGGGATGTGCCCGCAACCAAGGTACATGCCCTTGACCGGAATCGAACCTGGGACCTTTCAGTCCGCAGACCGACGCTCTATCCACTGAGCCAAACCGGTTTTGGCAGAATCTCCAACTTCTTTGTTGCATCTTTAAAATAAGATCTTGGGAGCAGGGATGGAGGTTTATATATCACAACTGTGCCTTCTATTCTCCTTAGTGGAGGGTTTTTAGTGATCTTTTTATTGTTTTGTTTTGCTTTGCTTTTCCTCCTAATCACTGAGAAACATGACCTTGTAGTTCCTCAGAATTTGTTTTTTACTTTTAAAAAATTTTTTGATTTATTGATATTAGAGAAAGAGAGGAAGGGGGAGAGAGATTTGTTGTTCCACTTATTTATGCATTCACTGCTTGATTCTTATATGTGCTCTGTCAGGGGAATCGAACCTGCAACCTTGGTGTATCCAGACAATGCTCTGACCAACTGAGCTAACCAGCCAGGGTGTTCTTCAGAAATTTTTAGTGCTCAATACCTTGATTTAAATATTACCCAAATCTAAAATTAAAACCTGCTAATCAGCAAGTAGCTAACTGCATATTTATATAGTGTCCCTTCATTAATCTGTTAGAAAAAGATGGGCCTACAAATGTAGCATTTCTGACTCGCTAGTAAAGTAGCGCTCTACAGAATCTCTCTCTCTCTCACACACACACACACACACACACACACACACACACACACACACATTTCCTCCAAATCCCATTATCTAATTTTATTTTCTTTATACATTGTATGAAATTATTTTCACTTACAACCTTCTTATCTGTCTCAACTCTATCTGCTGTCTGTCCTAGTCTCAGATTTGTACCATAACCAAGGGCTTTCTGTCATTCCTTTGTATATCATCAGCAACTTATAAAGTACTTGAAAATACACATTGTAAATTTGAGGGAAGAAAACATTTATCAAATCACTTAATTCAAGTAAATATTTACCAGTATCATTTCTTTAAATTAATAGGAGTTGTATACTGGGTTAACAAATGTAGAAAACTTAATTCAGTTCCAATCTCACAACAAAATTGTGAGTCTAAAGATTTTTTAAGGGTAGCTATTACCAAGTAATACGCATGGCAAATACAGGCACAGGTCTGTTTCTGTAGGCACGTCTCGCTCAGGACAGTCCGTCCGGCTGCCAGCGCTGTATGTGCATGGCTGGCCGTGAAACTTAAGGCTCTGATGGCATTTATGGAATATAATGAACAACATAAACTGATGAACAAAAACAGATCCAGAGACCCAGAAGCATCGAACAGACTGTCAAACCTCAGAGGGAAGGCAGGGGAGGGTGGGAGGAGGAGAAGGGTAAGAGATCAACCAAAGGACTTGTATACATGCATATAAGCATAACCAATGGACACAGACAGTAGGGGGATGAGGGCATGTGCTGGGGGGTGGGAGCAGCCGGGGAGAGGGAGAGGTCAATGGGAGGAAAAGGAGACATATGTAATACTTTAATCAATAAAGAATTTAAATTTAAAAGAAAAGACTCTGACGGAAAAAATTAAACTCATCGAAAAAAACGCTTTATGAGAAAAGACAACATACAAATAAACCTCAGCCATTCCAACCAGGAGAATAAATAATTTCAAATCAGCGATCTGTGTGCTTCTATAGTGCCTGCAGCGTTAGAGAGCTTTTTATTAAAGAGGTGGCTTACTCATAAAGGGGCGCGCAGCCCCAGGTACGTAAAAGCAAGCCGCCCACAGTTCCTTTTTCTTCAGTGCAGCAATCACGGTTTTCCAGGACCAAACTGGGCAAGGGGGACTTTAGCTGTTGAGCACCTGTGCTTTTATTGGCCACTTGGGGGTTTTGTTCTTACATTATGTAACCTCCCACACGCTGCAGCCTCTCCCCCTGTTTTCCCATCTGACAGTTCCTATTATCAACACCAATTGGCCCATGGGGGGAAGGAGAGTTCTTGAAATTATCCTGTGGGATTTAAAGCAGCGGTCACCAACCTTTCAGACCTCACGGACCACCAGTGTCCACAGACCACCAGTTGGCGATCGCTGATTTAAACGACTCTCATAACTAACGGATGAGAAGGGATGTAGTATTACTCTGTAGGTTGCCCACTTCTCTGTTGGGGGCTGTGAGGTACAAGACAAAAGGCACCATAAGATCATGACCCGCAAGGAGCTAACTTACTGTTGATGAAATAATAAGGCAGTAAATAAAAATCTGTCATGGGTAGTTGGGATT
Organism: Cnephaeus nilssonii; assembly: GCF_951640355.1. Lineage (NCBI taxonomy): Eukaryota > Metazoa > Chordata > Mammalia > Chiroptera > Vespertilionidae > Cnephaeus > Cnephaeus nilssonii. Next base: position 29,260,644 of record NC_137090.1, on the reverse strand, counting down.
CTACATTGCCTTTGTTTTGTCTTTGTATCGAGGTAGATAGTTTATATACAGGTAAATACTCATTATCTGAAGTGTGCAGGTGAGTTTGGACTAGTACATACCCCCATGTAAATTTAAACGCTGTCGAGAGACAGAGCCTTCCCATCACCCTAAAAACCTCCTCAAGCCCCGTCCCAGCCGTGTCCCACCCCCACCAAAGGCAGCCACTGTTCTCATCTCCTTTACCATACATTCATTTCGCTGTTTCCTGACCTTCATTAAAAAAGAAATCATACAGTTTTATGTAAGATTTTTACTTTGTTTTGAAGTGAACTTGTTAGTCTTCTTTATAACTATTTTGATAACTTATCTGTAGCAGTTTTACAAGGAAAGCAGCTTTTTTATGTACTTCCAATTTAAAAGCATCTGTATAATCTCTTATATTGGCTGAAATCATTAGACATAGATTAGTGGGTTATAGTCATTCGATTAATTATCACAAGGTTTAATAAGTAACACCAACCTCTTGCCAAACATAGCTTCAACTGTAAGTTTAAAAAAACACAGTGTTCTACACTGCTATTTTAACAAGTATGTTTCTTATAACGAGCATTCATGGTCTAAAAATTACAAGTCAGCTGTCCTTGAAATTGTTCAAGCTTTCCAATTATTAAATGAAAGATTTGCACTTTTAATAGAGAAATTTAGAGAGTAGCTCGACTTCGTAAGGAGAACCTACAGACTAAGGATAGGTGTAACTTGATTGTGTTGGTATTTTGGACGTTTCGGCCAACCTTCTTTCCGTCTTTCTTGCCGAACAAAGAGTAACGATGGATCCAGGGTTTTACATCAGCAAAAGCACTCACGCCAGTGCTCCTCCTATTCTCAAGTATCCTGCTTTAAAAGAACCTTGTGCCCTTTATATCAATGTTCATTTTTTAATTTCATTCTTGATTCTACTTATACTCTATCTATTTCTCCTACAACTTTGGAAAGAAGTTCAGAGAAAACAGCGATCGTTTTTCACTCTAGGAATTGAAAATGTTTTATAATGGAATGAAAACTTAAGCAGTATCTTGAAATACTCATAGATGAAAAGAAAAAGGAAGGAGAAAATCAGAAACATAGAGAACATAACATCACACAGGAGCGGAAGAAATAAGTAGAATAATAGCGGATAGGAAAACTTGAAAGTCGGGTAGAAGAATCACAGAATCTGAAGAAAGGGACCTTGGGAATCCCTAGACTTCCTACTGCAGCACAAACCCCCTCTACCACATCCACATCAGATATCCACTGAGCTTCCGCTTGAATCCTACGGGGGGCACTTACTGCCTTCTCGTAGGGCCCCTTCTTTTTATGGATAGTCATAATTAGGAGACAGTTATTTGTGCTGTAGGCAAGAAGGCACTGTCCATTTTTGAACAAGTATATTTAATGGCACAGTGTCATTATACTCTAGGGAATTTAATCTGTGCATTAGGAAAGGGGCAGAATAAATTGTTTCATATGGGGGTTACCTTTTTCTTTTACAGCTTCATTGAGATATAATTCATACAGCATCCTATGCACCATTTTAAATCTCACAATCCAGTAGTTATTAGTATATTCACAGAGTTGGGTCTCCATTACCACAATCAATGTTTGAACGTTTTTATTACCCCAAAAAGAAACCCCACACTCCTTAGCCGTCATCCCTCCAGACCTCTCATCTCCCCCAGCCCTACGTAACTACTAATCTACATCCTGTTTCTATCCATTTGCTGCTTCTGGACATTTCATATAAATGGAATCATACAGTATATGGTACTTTGTGACTGGCTTACATTACTTAACACATTTTTAAGGTTCATCCATGTTATAGCATGTATCAGTAGTTCACTTTCTATTGCCAATTTATAGTCCATTGTGTATTAACATCACATTTTCTTTATCCAGTCCAGTGTCAGTTGGGTGACATTGGGTGGTCTCTGCTTTTTTGGCTATTATGGTTAATGCTGCTGTGAACATTCAGGCACAAGTTTTTATGTGATTCTATTGTCAATTCCCATGGGTATATATACACACGTAGGAGTAAATTTTCTGGGTCATATGGTAACTCTCTGTTTATCTGGCTGAGGAACTGCCAGACTGTTTTCCAAAGTGACTGCATCACGTTATATTCCCCCCAGTGGCGGTGAGGGCTCCAGTTCCTCCACACCCTGACCAGCACTTGTTACTGCCCGTCCTCTTTATTATCATCATCCCAGTGGGTATGAAGTGGCATCTCATTGTGGTTCCGATTTACATTTCCCTGGTGGCTGATGGTATCAGGCATGTGTTCATGAGCTTATTGGCTATTTGTATGTCTTCTCTGGAGAAATGTGTATTCACAATTAAAAACCCATTTTTAATTGTGGGGGGCGGGGTTTTGTCCTTTTATTATTGAGTTCTGTATTCTAAATACAATATATATTTTATTCTTTATATGTTTTAAATACACGTCCCTTATCCGGTATATGATTTGTACACATTTTCTCCTATTCGGTGGGTTATCTTTGCATTTTCTTTATAGTGTCTGGGGTACATGGTTTCAGTCTTTGAATCATTGCGGGGTGATGGTGGTTGTTTGTTTGTTCCCCTTACGTTCTAAAATCACGGAGTTTAAATTGTGAAATCCCACACATCAGGACGCTGCTCCTGCTTTTGCATCTCCGCTGCGTCCAGTAGAGTGGCCGTCTGTTAAAGGCTGCGTCTCCACCGCCAGCCGCCTCTGCCCCTCGACGTTTCCCTCGCAGATCATTGAGCTTCATGCCTCGTGAGATGGTACAATTGTTGGTTGGTTTTCTTGCAGGTCAATCGGTTCAGTAAGGTGGAAGACCGCGCCATTTTTGTCACTGATCGTCACCTGTATAAGATGGACCCCATGAAGCAGTACAAGGTGATGAAGACCATCCCTCTGTACAACGTGAGTGTTCTCCGCTTCTCTCCGAGCAGAGGAGTACCAGCCTGGGTGGGGTTCGTGAGCCACTCGTGGGCTGACAGTCTGATCACTGGAACCTTCGGGGCTTTGAAACCCTTGAAATGTTATGCCCATCTTACGTTTTATACCAATGTACAGTTTTCTCTCAGGAGGACCCAAGGCTTCCAGTAGATTAATGAAAGCATTTTTTTTTAAGCATAAAGACTCTGTGTTCTGTGTGATCTTTCTCTAGTCCTCATTCTACTTACTGCTTCACTGTTGTGATACATAATATGTTTTCTCATTTATTTTCATAAGGCTTGTTCTTTCTCTGTGCCTAATCCCGCTCATTGCTTCAGTGTGGTGACACCTAATATATTTTCTTATTTATTTTCATAAGGCGTGTTTTTATACAGAAATGGAATCAGGTAGAGAGGAACAGTAGAGAATTACTTTATGAAAACATTACCTCTCTTTTAAATGTAAAATGTATGTTGCTCCCAGAAGTTCTTTTCAGCAATATATTTTACCTCTGATCTAAACCCACTCGGTGGCTCACTGTCTCCACGGGCTTTTCAGATTCTGGAATCAACTCCTTATTTGAAATGAGAAATTGGGTAGGTGTCTCTTTGAATTTCAATACGAGATTTCTTTTTCATTTTTTTCCCCTGCTGTATGAGGTCTGCTTAAGAAGTGACTGTTTGTTCTAATTCTTCAGAAAGATCCTACTAGACCCCAGATCTCTTCATGTGAAAGGTGATTTTCTCTGTCCGTTAGTTCTTAATGAGGGAGGTCTGTGCCGGTCCCATGGTAGACTGCATGAGGAATATTATTAAAGAGTCTTTTAAGTCCTTTTGGTCTCTGCAAAAGGGAGTAGGAAGCACATTGTTTTGTAGCTGTATTTTGTTAAATCAGGAGTCTCGTTGGTTGTGAGGTACAGAGAAAGCAAATCATTCCTGGCTTTGCTAAATGATGTAGAATATCACTGCAGGATGATTGCTGAAATTATTGCCCAGGTTGAGATTTGTCTTCATTATGCACCCCTCTCCACCACACCTCTCTCTCTCTCTCTCTCTCTCTCTCTCTCTCTCTCTCTCTCTCTCTCTCTCTCTCTCTCTCTCTCTCTCCTTTTTCCCTTTCAGGAGAAGGCTAATGGATTGCAGCTAATAAGAAAATGCTCTTCTAAGACATTCTTGATTATATATATTCTTAGCAAAGACTTGTAATCTTATATACCAGTCACAATTGAAGCCTAATGACCCTGCCATCTTAAAGGAAGAGGTGAAGGAAGATAAGGGGGGATCAGATTTTGCCTAAGTCTAATGAAGTGTGGAACCAAACAAACATAAATTGCGGTATGCGTTTTATTTCTTTTTCTTGTTTTCTGTTAAGAGGAGATCAGTCAGGCACAGAATATAAATTCAGTAGCTCAACAACTCTTTGAACTGAAGTTCTTTTCCCAACCTACCTTCCTTTTTTATGTCGACTGGTGTGTATTTATATTCACGGTTCCCCTTATCACATTATCACGCCACCCCCCACCCCCCACCCAAGCCACCCAATGACTTACAGGTGTCGGGGGATAAATACTCCAACACTGTCACCATTGACCGAGGTCATTCTGAGGTGTGTTTTCTACCGTTTCCTAGACCTGCCCTGTAGGAGTAAGCTGAGCTGCCCACAATGGAAGCTGATGGGCCGTCCTGGCTGCCTCCCCTTGCCTGAACTCCTCTCCACCCCCTTGCCAGTGTCCCTGCACCTCCCAAGTCACTTCTTTGTGCCCATCCGCCTTGGTTCCAGGGTGTGCTCTGGGAGGAGCCAACTTCAGGGTAGTGGCTAGGAGGGAGCAAGTCGAATGGGATAGGGACTGCCACCTGGGTCGGTAAAAATGTTTTACAGTCCAAAGCAAATGTGGCAACACATTAAGTCCAGACGTGGGTATATGTTATTTTATTCTTTATACCTTTTGTATGATCAAAATATTGTGAAATTAAAAACACGGTTTAAGACAAGGAACCCTTAGAAATGATAATGCTGATCATAGTGATGGAGCCACTGAGAGGGGATGAAGGAGAACGATTTTCATGTTAACCATGTTGAGTTTTAGGCATCGTGAAACTTACAAGTATACATTTCATAGGTAGTCGAAGGTCTCATGTTGTAGGGAGGGGAAGAGTTCAGCACTTACGATAAAAATTTAAAAGCAGATGTGTGTACAGCTGGATGCTGAAACTATGAGTCTAGAGGGAGGAAGGGGGCAGATTATTCAAGAACATCCATCCATTACACGGTGGGAAAGAGAGAATCGCTGATGGGAATGGAATAAAAAAGGAAATCTCTTCTTTGTGGCCCTCCATTTTCTCAACTCTCTTTTTTTTAAATATACTTTTATTGATTTCAGAGGGGAAGGGAGAGGGAGAGAGAGAGATAAGGAACATCAGTAATGAGAGCGAATCATCGATTGGCTGCCTCCTGCATACCCCACACTGGAGACAGAGCTTGCAACCCGGGCATGTGCCCTGAATGGGAATTGAACCATGACCTCCTGGTTCATAGGTCGATGCTCAACCATTGGGCCATGCCGGCCAGGCTCAACTCTCTTTTCATGTGCTAAACAAGCTCTCATGTTTCTTCGGTTCCATCTGGTATGGATTATTCTAGGAAAGAAAAGAACTATGAGAATACCATGGTTCAGAAGCAAATTGGAAAGTTTTCAGAAATAAGAGTAATCGATGAAAGCATAGAGCTCAGTGTACCACGCTCCTCTCCTCTCATGCTCTGCTTTTCATTCCTCCGTCTGCATGGGCTCCCGGGAACAGATTGTGACCATAAACTGTCATAAGTAACACTCCGCTGTGTTTCCAGTAAGGTTACAGGTGGAAGTAAGGGGGAGGAGCCTGAGGGAGATCCAGGACACACCGCCACCCAGGCTTCAGAGCAGCTCTAAGGGACTGTGTTACCCCGCGGCCCTCAGCAGCATGAATGCTTAGTCAAAGTTTCGGCCATTCTCTCTGTCTCTACCTCTCCCTGTGTGTGTCTTTTTACTGTCAGTTACTTTTCTTTGCAGCATGGGCCAGCACTAGGCTTAGGTCTAAGTCAGCCAGCCCAGCACACCATTAGATTTCGTCCTACACTAACATATTGAACACAGTGTCTCAGATCAGGCCTCACCATAGCAACCAATTCTGCATGAGCCAAATTGGTATTCTAGTTCCTTGTCAAGTACTTGCAATTCTATGCATAGCCTTTCCTGACTTTTCCTAGTATGCCACATATAGCATGGGTAATGATCACAGTTCCTTTTGAGTACAATTGATCTCTTCCCTCTGCACTTTTTGACTATTGTCCTTAGTCCCAAGCTCCATTTGGACCTGGGTCACAAATCATGCTGAGTACTGGGGCGGGTCATTAGGTTTTCCCGGTGGGGGAAAGGATCAGTGGGAGAGAAGAGCTTCAAATAGGCCAAGTTCATCAGGCATCCTGAGTCCTTGGAGTCTGCCCACCTGCCCCCTTCCAATTGCCAGAAGCCCAGTCTTTCTCAAGCAGGACTTAAAATGTGCTATATGTGTAGTAACTTATGGTACACGTATGTGCGTGCAACAGTCATCATTGTGGCCGTTCCTGTGTCCAGTTGATGTTTGTATTTCCTATAAAATCCCCTGATTGTTAAAAGCCGTGCAAGCCAAATAAAATGCATCTGGGGCTGCACTCAGCCCACAGACCACCATTTGCTAATCCTGTGTTAAAAGGTCTCTGCTTGTCATTTGTTATTCTGAAGGAGCAATAACCATACGCCATGGTCTCTTCCATGCCAAACGTTAAAAATTCTAAAATCAATGATGTGTTTTATTCTAGACCTTGTGTAGTAGAAACAGACACAAACCATTTTTCACTTTTCAAAAACTAACAGGAGCCCTAACCGGTTTGGCTCAGTGGATAGAGCGTCGGCCTGCGGACTGAAGGGTCCCAGGTTCGATTTTGATCAACGGCATGTACCTTGGTTGTGGGTACACACCCAGTAGAGGGTGTGCAGGAGGCAGCTGATCGATGTTTCTCTCTCATCGATGTTTCTAACTCTCTATCCTTCTCCCTTCCTCTCTGTAAAAAAAAATCAATAAAATGTATATATTTTAAAAAAACTAACAGGGTGTCGGCTTTAGAAGAATGATTTCTACTTCAGTGAGGCAGCGAAGGAATGAAGGGACTCTTTGATAGAGGTGTCTTTCCTGCCTGGAGAACTTTCTACCCCCTCGGAGTTCACTGCTGCTTCTGTCCCTACAATTTATAAGTGTTTGGGGTGTGTGTGTTTTTTTTGCCATATTTGTTTTCTCTCTCTTATGACACTTTGCCACTAAAATGCCCCCGTGTGCATTCTCCTAAGAATAAGGGCATTCTCCTTCATTACCACGGTACTCTTTTCATATCTAAAAAATGAGTATTTCCATAGTATTTAACATCCAACACAACTCAAATTTCCTCAATTGTCCAAAGAATGTCTTTTGTACACCTATTTTTAAAAAACAAAATTCAGCCCTGAACAGTGTTGCACTAACTGGGTAGGGCATCGGCCCATGGACCAAAGGGTTATAGGTTCCATTCCTGGTCCAGGGCATGTGCCTGGGTTGCAGGTTCAATCCCTGGCCTCTGTCATCATCCATAATGACAGTCCGTCCTCAGGTAGCTAGAGAGGAAAGGCTGCCTGATGGTTCTTATAAACTTCTACAACCATTCTCTCACCCCTGAACTGGTGACAACCATGTTATGCTCTCTGTAGTTGTGCGTTTTCTAGAATGTCGTATAATTGTACTCCTGCAGCATATGGCCTTTGCAGACTGGCTTCTGTCACTTAGCAACAGGCATTTGAGGTTCCTCCATGTCTTTCCATGGCTTGATGCCTCGTTTCTTTTTCATCACTGAATAATACTCTGTTGTGTGGATATACCATAGTCTGTCCATCTGCCTATTGAAGGACATCTTGGTTGCTCCCCGTGTCTGGCAATGCTGAGTAAAGCAGCTATAAGCATTCACATGCAGGTTTTTGTATGGACACACGTTTTCAAGTCATTGGGGTACGTAGCCATGAGCAAAATTGCTAGATCGTGAGCTAACACTAAGTTTGGCTTTATAAGAACTGCCAAATCGCCTGCCAAAGAGACCGTGCCATTTTGCACTCCCACCAGCAACTAATGAGAGTTCCTGTTGTTCCACATCCTCATCATGACCGGTATTCTCAGTTTTTTCTAAAAATTTAGCCGTTCTGACAGGTGTATGGTGGTGGCATGTATTTTTCTATGACCCTCAACTGTGTAACTCAGCACCTGCTGGGGGCTCAGTTCATCTTTGACTACAAGCATAGCTCTCCACACTCTGTCAGTGCCTGGCTTTTGTGCTCAGGAGATAAAGGCTGATCTTTCTGTAAAACTAAGCAAAATATAACTAAAAGAAGAACTGGGCACCTTTCCCCCCCTCCCATTAGCAAAAGTATTCTATCAGTGTATCATTGAACAATGACTCCAGTCACTCTTCACAGGAAAGATAAAAATGGGAAGGCATGCTAGGTTTTGGAGGGTATTTTCAGTAAACATTGTTCTCGCAAATGGTCTAGTCAAGTAATTGTCAACAACAACCTGAGAATGAAGCATTCAGGTTATAGGTGGCTCCTTTATTAGCCACAGAGAGACTTCCTGTGTGCAAATACTGCCTGGTTATGGGCACGGTTTCTGCCGGCTGGAATCTGTCATTGTCCTTAGGATCCTCTCCCCTGAGTCACTCGCTACACTATATTCGTGAGCCGTAATATCAGATTAAAGCCTTAATTCCAATACAGTTGTCCAGAAACGTTAAAATGTTTTACCTTTAGGGGTTAGTGGGGTAAGAATTGGAAGGATTTGCGGAGCTGGGAGGGAGACTGTGGTTGCTGCAGCTTGAACAAAGGCGGGCAGGAATCCACGCAACTAGTAATGTTGTATCCAAAACTGGGGTTGCCACCCCTTTGACTCTGGGAATCACCCTAGAGATCACGGTAGATTGGTGAGGAAGATCTCACCCCGTGGCCGGCGCACACTGCTTGAATCCGCGCATTTCTGCCAGGGGAGCCGTGTGGACACAGGCTTATTACCCCAGCCAGCGCCCGGGGAGCTGGTTGCCAAGACTGAGTTTAATTTGCGTAAACATGAAATCTGTTCACTGGTTTCGAGTGAAATGGCATAAACTGAAACATTTAACCTGACCTCAGCCGGAACCCGCCTTCCCCTTTTGTTGGAGAGCTGTGCCCGATGGGTTGGCTCTGCCCATGAATGCTGTTTGATACAGTCCCTTTTTTATCAGTGTGGGCTCAATGGCTAAGGAAGCCGCCAATTAATTACACAAATACATCCTTTCGTTCTGTGGAGAATAGGAAGCAAGCTGGGGAGAGAACAGAGACGCTTATCTGAACCGATGTGACAGTGTTGTAGCAGTGAATGGATTGTAATTATGCTGGGCTTCAGGCTTTATTACTCTATCTGACGTGACTTGCTAGAAAGATAGTGTTTTGTTTGGAAGATGGATTGTCCTTGTAATGTGTCCAGGGGTGAACCCTACTGAAATCCCAGGGCCACCAGCTCTGCTCCCCCTCACCATTTCTAAGGCACGGTCGCAGGAGAAGGTGTTTCCATGGTAATCTCGGGGGCCGCAGTCAGCTGATGTCTGGCCCTGCCTGCCTGAGCTGGTGTGCGCCAGCCCTCTCCCCTCCCTCCTCCCTCGAGCCTTGAAACTATGTTTATTAGTCCTCTTTAATGGAAAGGAGAAAACCCCTTAATGTCAGACGCTGAGTGGCACTCAGGTTTATTTATTTATTTGCTTAGGTGATAAATTTACCTTCCTAATTGATCCTCAGCAGGTCCCGGAAGCTGTATTATTTTGAACACCTTGTGCAAACGTTTTATGTTTGCCTGTTATAACAAAGAGAGCCGCTTACCAACGTTAGCTATTCGGAAGCCCCTATTCTTAGGGGGGAAAGTGCCATCTCTATAAAGAATTTTTAAAGATGCAGATGTTAAGGTTATAGTTTAATTTTTTTAAGAATCTCTTCTTGCTCTGATGGCTTTGGCAATGAAACAATCTTTGCACTCTCCTTCTAATTTTTTATTTTGCATTCGATTTCATTATTGGATTTGAGGGATCCATGTGGGTTTAAATACTTCTAAGAAAAATGACTTCTAGCCATGTTCTCTCTCTTTTTCTTGTTCTTTCTCTCTTTTTTTTTTTTTTTCTCGGTAAGGGAGGAAGAAGTGAGAATCCCAGAGGTAAGCTATCGATTATTTTCCTGACATGTGTGTAGAAGAAAATGCCTTTTGTCATACCAGTTAGAGACCACAGTTTATGTTAAACAGTACTAAGCAAACTGATTTATAATGTCAGGAGTCAGTGCTTCCCGGCAGGAGGTAGAGTCCATTTTCATCTGTACTGTACTTGGAAATTCAATTATAAATGTAAAACCAGTGTCTGAAAGGAACAAGTGTTAGAGCCAATTTATGACCCCTTTAAGAAGCCATCTTGTTAAAGAAACACAAAGCCTTTTTAAAAGCTGAGGTATAAGAAAATTAGTTTGACACCACCATATTTATCCAGAGGTCAGATTCCTAGAAACAAGATCCCTTTAAAACAAAGTCCTAAATGGAGGCGTGGACATAAAAAGATCTCTGCGGCCCTGGCCAGTTTGGCGCAGTGGATAGAGCATCGGCCTGCAGACTGAAGGGTCCCAGGTTCAATTCCGGGCAAGGGCAAGGACCTCAGTTGCAGGCTCAATCCCCGGCCGTGGTTGGTGTGCGTGGAGGAGGCAACCCATCCATGTGTCTCTATCTCACCGATATTTCTCTGTCTCTCCCTCCCTAAAAGTCAATGGGAAAAATATCCTCAGGTGAGAATTAAACCACCCCCACCCCCCCAGAAAAAAACAAAAACATAAAGAGCTCTGGGTGTGCAGAAATAGGTGTCACTAAGCCAAGACAGGGCCCTCTTGTATGCAGTAAACACTTTTGAGCACCTCTGGCGCGCTGGGCGTTTGCCGCAGACGCAATAGAATAGTGCGTGGGTCCCACAGTCTCTGCCCACAGGCCTCATAGCACAGGCCTGTGGCGGCCACGTGGGTGCACATTACAGGCACCTTCCTCTCAAGAGGAAACTGTCCCTCAGAAAGCTACAGCACCCGCCCAAGGCTACAGAGCTCACAGGGAATGGAGCCCTGGGAACCACAGCCCTGGGGTGACCTCCTACTGCTGCCTCCCTTCCAAGACAAGTAGCACATACGAGTCAAATCCTATCTTAAGAGGAGGGAAAATATAACAAAAGTAATATTCGTCCCATGCCCAGTACCAGGCTTCAGACGGCTTAAGTAGACGATCGCTCCATCTTTATAAGAATCCTGTGCAGGAAGTTAAATATCCTCTTATCAGTGAAGAAACCAGTTCTCAGAGATGTTGGCCACTGGGGCAGGACTCCAGGGCAGGATTTTTGCACACCAGAGCCCAAGGGAGCCTTCTAGCTGAGTTGCCTACAAAACGCTCTTTTTCTCTCTCCCTTTCCCTTTGTTTACTTGCGTAAGTCTCTCTGAGCATAATCATTGCTTTCTAAAATATTTCATCTTAACCTTTTGAGAACAGGTGGCCTTGGGCCCTGGGGATCCTGTAGGAAACTGCCTCATCAAGACTAGCTTCTGTCCTGGCCACGCCCCGCAGGTCAAGGGCTCTCCAGCATATGGTCCCTTAGGATACAGAGAAAGAAAAAGAAAGCCTGTGCTTCCTTTCTGTCAGAGAAAAAGAAAAAGCAGCCCCTCTGAAGACAGCTGCCACATTGTACTTCCGTTTGCACAGCTGTTTCTCTCTGAATTGCAGCCCTTCGTCTCCGAGAAGGAACATGTAGGAAAAGGTACCACCGTCTCAGGTGGGCCAGGAAAAATGTGCTGCTTTCCCTGCTAACTGGATTCTTTGGAGATTTGAATTTGATATGATTTAGTTTCCACTTTTAAAACCCAAGTCAAAAATGTGAGTAGCTTCTAACTCATGGGTCCTCAAACCTTGGCTGCACATTGGACGAGCCTGGGGTGTTCTGGTTTTTTTATTTTATTCTGATACCCAGGCCACACCCCAGCCCCATGAAATCAAATTTCTGCAGGTAGGCCTAAGCATCAGCATGTTTTATAGCTCCCCAGGAAGAGTTTCAGGGGCTCATGTGTCCGTGCAAACACTTGTGCATTTTTCTACGCTTGGGCACCTGTAGCTTTTTTTCAGATTCTTAAAGGAATGTGTGAATTACTGTTTTGAGCAATACAGATTTTTTTAAAAATATATATATATGTTTTTATTGATTTTTTAGAGAGAGGGGAAGGGAGAGGGATAAAGAGAGAGAAACATCGATGGATCGGCTGCCTCCTGCACTCCCCCTACTGGAGATCAAGCCCAGAAACCCGGGCATGTGCTCTGACAGAATCGAACTGGGGACCTCTTGGTTCATGTCATGGGTCGACACTCAACCACTGAGCCACACCGACTGGGCCAGACCAACAGATTTTAGGTGGCATGGTGAGGTTTATTTCTTAGGAAGCTAATGCTGACAGCATTACAAAGTAGGGACAGAAGTGGGAAGAGTCTGTTGAAATAAATACCATTTCAGGGGCTCTCAGAATCGTCTCAATGGAAACAATGGCACCGGAGATAAAAGAGTCAAGCCATATTGCATTACTCTTAAAGTTAACTTTTCAAAAAGATTTTCTATGTGCCAGGCACTAGTTTCATGTTCTACATGCATTTATGTAGATAATGTTTTCATCTTCCCTCGGAGGTAAGTAATATTATTAACCCCATTTACGGTGAAGAATCTGATGCACGGAGCACAGATCAGGTTTACCCAAGGGCATCGAGTGGCAGTGCCCAGATTTGAGCCCAGGCAGGGTGGCCCAGAGCCTGTGCCCTGCCTGCCCTGTGCTGCCTCCCAGTTGAGGATGGGTGAGTGGGGGGATGGAAGAGAACTCTCTGGGCTTGGGACGCAGTATAACTGGTGGCCCATCATGGTAACAGGGTCCTGAGACGGAGAGGGTTGAGGGAAAGGAGGTGGGTTTCATTTGACCAGGCCAGAGGGGTGGTCCCATGGGCATTCCAGGGGGCCCCTGTCTGTCTCCCCATCTGGAGGCCCGGAGAAAGGTCTAAGCCTGACATTCACATTTGAGAGTCATCAGTATTTTATTTATTTTTTTAAAATATATTTTTATTGATTTCAGAGAAGAAGGGAGAGGGAGAGAGAAATAGAAACACCAATGATGAGAGAGAATCACCGATCGGCTGCCTCCTGGAGGCCCCCACTGGGGATCAAGCCTGCAACCCGGGCATGTGCCCCTGACTGGAACCAAACCCAGGACCTTTCAGTCCGCAGGCCGAACCAGCGAGGATCAGGGTCATCAGTATTTTAAAGAGGGAAACTTGCAGGCCCTTCTCCCCACACGAGGCTTGTGTCGTCCACTCCTGTGGTGTGTGCCCCCTGGCTCCTCCGTTGTACTGGGAGCTCCCTGAGGAGAAAGCTGCATTCCCCGACCCATGTGCATGCGTCGTCTGGAAGAGAGTGGGAACTTCCGGTTCTGGACAAGACGGGATGGATGCATTTCTCCTCTTCCTTCTCCCTAAAGACCGCTAAAAACAATGGACGTTACAGTATAAAACAAACTGATTGTGTTATCTAGGAAGACTGACAGGTGGAGAGGAGGTGGACTAGCTAGGGGCCCAGGGCACGCCCGAGAAGCAGTATGCCCGGAGCGCCCTAGGTTTCCTTTGGCCTCCTCTATACCCTGGATGGGAGCGGGCAAAGCCCGACACAGAAGCACCAATAGACTCAGGCAAGAAAGGCTCGCTCTCGCTTGCCAGAGGACCAGGAAAATGGACAGCCTCGCAGAACAGAAACCTTTTTGTCAGTAAATCCTCTTCTCCAGGACAACACCGGGGTGGAAATTGCCGGCCCCACAACTGCAGTCAGCTAGGGCCTCCTGGAGAGCCTAGACCTCTACCCTCACCCGGGAATAAAGAGGCACCCCTCCCAGGCCCCGCGGGGTGGTGTCAAAGGGCCGAAAGGGGAGCCTGGACTTCCTGCCCCCACCCCAGGGAAGGGAGGAACCCCCTCTCCGCTGAATAGCATCTGGGGAGGCTGAGGGAGGAGCCTAGGTTTCCACCCCCTCTTGGTGGTTCCAAGGTGCCTCCCACCAGCAGTAAAGCTGCCCCCTTCCCTTACTGATCCCTGTGTATTAGGAACCTGCAAAAATGGGCAGTTTTCACTAGATCCAGAGTCTGATAACACAATACCCAAATGACCCGGTTACAACTGAAGATCGCTCATGCTCCCTAAAAGAGAGTGGCATTAGCGTGCACGTATTCAGCTTGTTGACAAACATAGGGTGAGGGAAGGAAACCTAAAAATTGAGTGAATAATCCTTTTGCATTGAGAGGATCATTCATTTGTATGGTTTTTTTAAAAAAAAAAATTCAATTGAAAGGCCAATTAGGAAAGCAACTTAATTAGTTTGGTATTTTAAGAGAGACAGAAAAAATAAATTTAAATTGGATAATATAAAACGCAATTCAATTAGTAAAACAATTAGCTTTGTAAAATAATAATCTAACTGTTAGGACCCAGTTATTTGGTAGTTTTCTCTAAATCCGTGGTTGTGTGCGATTAGAATCACTTGGGGAGCTTTTAAAAAGTACCGATGCCCAGCTAGATCCCAGACCAAATAAATCAGAGCGTCCCCAGTGATTCTGAGACGCAGCCAGAGTTGATAGCCATTGGCTAAATCAACCGTAGGTGATAAATAGAACATAAATGGGGGGTATTGTATATCTTCTGAACCGTCCAGATAGAGATGGCGAGGCTTAGACACTAAATTTTGCATGCGCCTTCTAAGGGAGCACCCTGTTGAGCCATTTGTCTTGCTTCATGCATCCTTGAGATGAATCTGGTGATCTGTTCCCCAAGCCCACAACAGTAAATACGACGGTGTAATTAAAAGGGAGTCAGCCTCTTACAGGCAGACATATTGATAGTTGCAATATATGAAAACGTAAAGGACGGAGAGACTCAGAGGAGACTTAGCTCAATTCCACTGGATGGCTTGGTATTAAAACTCGTTGAAGTGATTTCTTGAGCTATTTCCTCCGAGCCGTATTTCTGGAATTAAGGTTCAACTTTGCGTGAAATCCCTGAACTCCAGGTTGCAAGAAGACAAACGCATGAAATCAAACTGCCAGGTATTTTTGAAGAGAGACCTCCAATAGGCCTGCCTGTCTGGAATGATTTTTTTCTTTCTTTCTTTCTTTCTTTTTTTTTTTTTTGCAAAAAAAGAAAACAATTCATCATTGGGCTGATACTCATGAACTGGTAGGATCTAACCACCTTTCTCCTAAGGAATTTGACAAATTTAATCTAAAATTGAAGAAAACCAACTTGCATGCCGCAAATCAGGTACTTGCAACAAAGGGCAAAAAAAAATTCAATTGAAAGACCAATTAGAAAAGCAACTTAATTAGGTTGGTATTTTAAGAGAGAGAGAAAAGGAAATTTAAAATGGATTAATATAAAACGCAATTCAATTAGTAAAACAATTAGCTTTGTAAAATAATAACTTGACTATCAGGACCCAGCATTTGAATTAACAAGGAGGCCGTGGCAGGCCCTGCTTCCTCTCCAAAGGAGTTTATATGTGATTTTGTAAAGTGCGACGTTCGTTTGTGATGAGAACATTATCTAGGTTGTAAATTTACTGCTTGGTGGTGCCGTCAGGATGTGGAATATTCAAAAGAAGTGGAAGTTCCGTGTGGAGATGTTATTTATTCGGTGCAGTTAAGATGGCTTAGCTTTGGAAACTTGTTAAAGAGTTGTACCACGTTGCTTTCATGCAGCTGTTAAAATCGAGAGTTGAAAGCCCTTGTCAATCAAAGATGTAAACTTAGCCCTTTAGTCGGTTGATTACAGTTACTTTCATTGACCTGAAAAATATCGATCAATAGTACTAGTCTCCTAACTAGGTGCTTGTGTATAAAGTCAACATCCTGGCTTCCAGACAGTTTTTTGGTGACTGCTCCTGGCCCCTATTTTGTGTAATAGGTTTTATTTCACTGTTAGTCTGTCATGTGGTGTTTGCCTTGGATTTTCCTTTATTATTCCCATCCCGACTCTCATTTTCTATCTGCTGTGTCTTTTTGTTTTAGATGCATAGTTAAATTTTGCTTTTGACCTAATCTGCGCACCTTCTTTACCCAATAAAGCAATTGTATCCCATTCGCATTTCTTACAGAAACTGATGATTTTTTTTCTTACATTTAATAATGTTATGTAAATGCTTTTTAATTATTCCATACTATTTCCTTTCTTTTTTCAAGTTGCAGTGTTGATCAAGTTTTTGTAAATATGCTTTTATTGATTTTAGAGAGAGAGGAAGGGAGAAGGAGAGAGAGATAGAAACATCAATGAAAGAGAAACATTTATTGGCTGCCTCCTGCATGCCCCCTACTGGGGATAGAGCCTGCAACCCAAGCATGTGCCCTGAATGGGAGTTGAACTGGTGACCTCTTGATGCATGGTCCACACTCAAACCACTGAACCACACAGGCCAGGCGGTCAAGTTTCATTTATTTCCTTTTTACCAAATATTATAGAGTTATACATTCTTTTTAATTCTAATAATGGTTACTATTAAATGTTTAAACTGATCTCTCTTAATCAATACCAAGAATAAATCAGATTTACTCACATCCTCCTATGAATAATGACAAAATTAATGTTTTCTTCCTCTCCGCTTCCTATATCTTCCTACATTTTCAGACAGAAGGAGCACCTTTTTTAAAAAGTATTTAAGCCTGAGTGTTATTTTCCTGTGTAGATAACTTATTTTCTATGCCTTGATTCTTGAAGATTGCTTTCCCTTTGTTCTAGCAACTCGAAACTTTCTCTGGGCTACATCTCCATGTGATTGTTAATTTACTAGTGGTTGGGCTGATACCTGTGATTCCTATCTAAAGACTCAAATCTTTGACATTGAGAAATTTTATTCAACTCTTCTTTGATGTTCTGCAGTATCTATTCTGTCGCTTACTGCTTCCATTGTATTGCCCATTTGTCATGTTTATGTTTCAGAATTACCTCACCTCCTAATATTTAGGTCTGTTTCACCCTCGTTTCATAGATGAGAATGCAAAATCGGGAGTTTCTTTTCTGGTTCTCTCCGCTTTCTTGCACTTACTTCATGGCAAAGGAGGGCATCTGCTCCGAATCCTAGAGGAGCCTCTTGCTTCCGAACAGCCCAGTTGTGTTCACTGATGGGTCCTCCTGACTGAGGAGGCTCTGAGAATTGAGGTCAAGGTTATCCTCAGAGACTCTCAAATCTTCAAGGCCAAAGAAGAAGTAGTCTTGGATTTATCATAGCATTGAGAGCCCACAGATTGTGAGAAATAAGGCGACTAATAGGTAAAAGCCTTGATAAGGAGTTTCACTTCTGTTCAGAGAAATATTTGCGTGTTGTGGCTGCTCAGAGATAACTGGGGAAGTGACCCCTTCCCTAACCAATGTATTTCCACACAGTACCTCCCCTTCCCATGGTACAAGTATGAAGTCTGCAGATACTGCTATAACATCCTCTTTTAGATTTGAGTGTAAAAACCCATAAAGCAGAGGGGGGTTGCTTATTTATCTTTTTATACCCTGAGTTGCTGCTATTTGATCCTCACCACACTTGTATAAGGTAGACCAGGCATCTGGTGTGATCTTTATTTTGCAGAAAAGGAGAGAGGTGCCCAGGAAGTTAAATGACTCATTCAGGATCACCTGGCTGAATTGGGGTTAACATCCAGGTTATGCCCAGCTGGTGTGGCTCAGTGGTTGAGTGTTGACCTATGAACCAAAAGATCAGGGTTCGATTCCCAGTCAGGGACCATGCCCAGGTTACAAGCTTGATCCCCAGTGGGGGGATGTACAGGAGGCAGCCAATCAATGATTCTCATCTTTGATGTTTCTATCTCTCTCTCCCTCTCCCATCCTCTCTCTGAAACCAATAAAAACACATCTATAATAATAAAAGGGTAGTATACTCATTAGACGGGACGTCCTTCCTGACAAAGCCAGCCTGGGTCCCGGGTGCCTGCCTTCAGCCAGAGGAGGGAAGCCCGGGTCCTGGGTGCCTGAGGGAAGCCGGTGCCGGCAGCCGGGGGAAGGAAGGCCTACTCTTGCACGAATTTTCGTGCATCGGGCCTCTAGTTGTTGTTTTTTTTTTTTTAATCCAGGTCATCTCTTACTCCACTGCTTTTCTGCACCTTATATCCTGTCTCCCAGAACAAAAGGAGACATTCTAGATGCTGTTTGTCCTGCCTTGGTGATGGCAGAGGCTTCATCTTTCTTTATTTGTGTAGCAGAAGATATGAGGTGCTGTTTTTTCCGCTGGCCTGAGCAAACGCATGAAGAATTCCCATGGACAGCGATATAAAGCCACCCAGACAGGCTGGCATAGGGAAGCCCACACTTGGAGGTGGGAGGATGGCTGGGACAAGAGTCAGCAGCTCCTCCCTGCTGGCCCAGACAGCACCTCGGGAGGGACCCTCTCTCTGTATACCCTCGGCATTCACTGCTGACTGTCCTTGAACCCCTGCAGCTAATGCTCCTGGGACATGCTGGCAGGGCTACTGCTGTTAGAATTCTCATTTTATTAAACTTTAATCAAGCTCTCCAGCGAAGTGCCACATAAATTCAATTTTGAATTTTGTATATGAAATAATCAAATGAGAGTGAAGCACCACCGACATAAAATGTTTTTTAAAATGAAAATTATGCTTTTAATTTAATCACCTAAAAATCAGCTGGATGGGATACATCTAAGTGGCAGAAAGATTGATTTATTCTCTTGCCAGTGGCCTCAGAAAGCCCAGGATCTACATAGATTTGTGCACTGACTTCTAATTCCTTGAATATTTTCTCTTCTGTCCATTAAGCACTGACCCTGGCATTCTTTACGCGTAAAATCAATAAAATAAAAAAACTCACCTCCTATGAAAATGTATTCACCTGGTGTTTAGGAATACTTATTTATACAGCTTATCAGCTAACCTCATTGAGCCTCAGTTTCCTTATCTGTAAAGTGTGGGCTTGGAACTCAGTGGCCTTCCAAATGTGTGAACTGTTAACGTTGTTTGATATTCGTCTCTTCCACTGGGTTATGAATCCCCCTAGTACAGGGGCTATACCTTCAGCCTCTTAAGGTACTCCCGCCCCTCCCCCCCCCCAGCTGCCTGGCCCTCTGCATTGCCCCCAGTGGGTACCCTGACAGTGCTGATTGCCAAACAAAGCTGACAGCACCTGTGGCGGCCAGGAGGTGGCACTTTGGTATTTTCTGCAATTGAAGAACAAACCACAGAATGAGAAATCACTCCGGGTTTTGCTTTGCTGACCAAAATAGAATATCTAGGAGGCAAACAATCAGGGATCTATGTTTTTTATACTTACATGTAATAAATAAGATTGGCTTTTGGTAGTGGTGACGGTTTACAGGTTTATGGGTCTTGATGCATGCATAGATTTGTGTAACAGCCACCACAGTCAGGAAGCAGAGTCATCCATCACCCCCAAAACCCGTGTATCTGACTCCCCCGATCCCAAACCCTGACAACCACTGATCTGTTTTCCATCCTTAGAGTTCTGTCTTCCAGACATCACTTAAGCGGAGTCCTGCAGTAACCTTGTGAGACTGGCTGATTGGCTCAGCATAATGCCTTTGAAACAGATCCATGTTATTGATATCAATAATTTATATCACTAGTTCATTCCTTGTTACTGCTGAATAGCATTCCAATGCATAGATGAATCAATGAGCATTGTAAAGATGTATCAATAAACATCAAACAAAGATGTTTATCCATTCACCAATTGATGGATATTTCAATTGTTTCCAGTTTGGGGCAATTATGAATAGAGTTGCTGTTAACATGCATGCATAAGCTTCTGTGTGAACATAAGGTTTTATTTCTTTAGGATAAATGCCTAGGAGTGGGATTGCTGGGTCACATGGTAATTCTATGTTTGACTTTTTGAGGAACTGCTAAACTGGTTTCCCAGTGACTGTGCCGTTTTACATTCCCACCAACACTGTATGAGAGTCCCAGTGGTCCTGCGTCCCCACCAGCACTTGGTGTTGTCACCTTTCTGTTGCTGTTTCGTTTTTGTTTCGTTTTCCCTTGGGCCATTCTGATAGGTTGTGATGATATCACATGGTAGTGACAATTTGCAGTTTCCTAATGGCTAGTGTGATGTTAGCGGTGGTATTTTTGTAGATGTCATTGATCAGTCTAAGTCTTCTCCTAATCAGTTTGCTGAGAGATTTTTATCATGAATGAATGTTGACTTGTAACGTGCTTTTTATGCATCAATTGATATGATCATGTGGCTTTTTTATTCTGTTGCTATGATGTATTACATTGATTGATTTTTTAAATACTGCACTAGCTTTGCATTTCTTAGATCAACGCCACATGGTCATGGGTTATTGTTTCTGTACATTATTGGATTCGATTTGCTAATATTTTATTGGCCATTCTTACATTCCATGTTCATGAAGGATATTGGATATTGGCTTGTGGTTTTCTTGTTACTGCCTTTGTCTGTTTGTGGAACCAGGATCGTGCAGGCCTCATGGATGAATTAGAAAGCCTTCCCTTCCCTTCTGTTTTTAAAAAGAGAGATGGAGAATCGGTCTTATTCCTTCTTTAAACATTTGGTTGAATTCACCAGTGAAAACATCTGAACCTGGAATTTCCTTTTTCAAAAGATCTTTAACTAAAAATTTAACTCCTTTAATAGATATAGCAGTATTCAGGTTATCTACTTCTTTTGGGGTGAGTCTTGGTAGTTTGCTTTTTATTAGCTTTCAAATAATTACTTGGTTTAGGTGGTCTGTAGTGATATCCATCCCCTCTTCCATTCCTCATATTGGTAATTAGATCTTCTCCCTTTTATCCTTTCAGACTAGAGGTTTAGCAGTTTTATTGATCTTTTGAAAGAATCAGCTCTTTGTTTTGTTGATTTTTTTCCTATTGTTTTTCTGTTTTCAATTTTATTAACTTTCATCCTTTATTATTGCCTTCCATCTGCTTGTTCCATGAAACTTGACAAAAATTAAAGTCATCCGGGATGCTGACCAATTATTAAATTACAAGGTGTATTTTTAAATGTATTCCTTTGAGAACCAACCTAATCGTTTTCCATGTGTCTCTTTGCAGTTGACCGGCCTGAGCGTCTCCAATGGAAAGGACCAGCTTGTGGTGTTCCACACGAAAGACAACAAGGACCTCATCGTCTGCCTCTTCAGCAAGCAGCCGACCCACGAGAACCGAATTGGAGAACTTGTTGGAGTCCTGGTGAATCACTTCAAGAGGTAACGTTGGATTTTTGTAACTACGACAAGTTTCAAACACGTGAACTCTTTAATCATGACTCTCACTGAACTCGTGTGCCAATGTTAGTGTATTGATCTCTTTTCCTTCATAAAGACCACTTAAATCACCTGTTTCCCAGAAGGCACAATGAGCATCCAGGCTTAGTTTCAAGAATAGGAATGACCCTTACTTTTCCATCCTCCGGCTCTACCAACAACCAGAGGGTTCCCTAACGGTGATTTTGTCACTGCCAATCCAAACGTAATGAAATCAAAAAAGATAGAAAAATGACTTTTTGTCACAGCTTCTCGCTTAACCCAAATACGATCATCAGGTATGTCTACTGTGAATATAAACCAATTAGAAGGTAGATTTAGAGTGACATGTAGGTCCATGACAACTAAAGGAATTCCTGAGACGCAGCAACCTCGACAGAAACGTGGCGTTGTGATGGAACATGGCATCTTCTGGGAACTTCGTAATGAAACGTCAATGTATCTGGGGTACGTGTGTGTGTGTGTGTGTGTGTGTGTGTGTGTGTGTGTGTGTGTGTGTGTGTGTTGTGACAATGAGGTGAGAAATAGAAACAGAGAGCCGATCCTGAGGGTGATGGGGACCAGTGAAGGGGTAATTTTAAGCAGGGGAGTGATGTTGTCTGGTTCTTTATTGGAGTTGTTTTAGGGGTGTTTTTCTTCCCAGAGGAGGCCATGGGGTACTTAGGGTGGGTGTTGCGCTGACTCCAAAGTCAGATGTTCTTCCCACGGTGGCAGACTGTCTCTGCCTCCCCACCACCCTGATGCTGGGAGGCCGCTCCTCAAAGCTCAGCGACCGAGACATGAGCCCAGTGTCCCGTTCCTTTTCCTCCTAAACAACGTTTCCTAAGTTGCCAGAAGGAACCGAGTATTCCTTATGAGGATTGTTCATTCTTTAGGTTTAGACATGACTTCTTTGTCTAAACAAAGGCATATTTACAATCCGATGTCCACACGTCTGATTCTACTGTATTAACTTTTGTTGGTAAATGTATGGAGTATAATTTTAGAAGTGGGCTGCAAAGACCGTTTCTTTTATGTCATCAAACCTTGTATTCTAGATCAAAGTAGATCTTTAAGTATCTTATACAGTTAAATGCTTCTTAATGCTATGATTAAAATAACATTTAATGACTATCTGGGGGAAAAATAAGAATCTAAATAAGGAAATATCAAAAAAATAATAATAAACATATGGACCTTTGAAAAACTCCCTTTCATCTGCCAAATAGTTATAAAGCTAAGGGGAATACTGAAGAGTTTAGAATGGAGAAGGCATCTCTACAATAAAATTTATAACTCAAATAAGTATTTTCCTCCTAATATTTAGTTATGGCAAAAGATGGACAATTAAAGGGATTTTAACTTGGATGCCTGTACTAATAAATAGTTTTGCCTGGGAAATTGAAGTATTTTTGCTCAATCTGGATCTTGTTTAGCAAATCCCAACCCCTGTTACATGCCTCTACATGTTACCTGTGAATCTGGTCCTTGAATCCATCATTGCTTCCTTTCCTCAGCATATGCATTCTCAGATGTGTTTCTAGTTGCATTCCCTCAAATCTTTAATACAGGGGGGCAAAAGCAGGTTTACAGTTGTTCATTTGGAAAATAAAACAATAATTAATAAGTTATTAGCCCTAACTGGTTTGGCTCAGGTTCGATTCCAGTCAAGGGCATGTACCTTGGTTGTGGGCACATCCCCAGTGGGGGGTGTGCAGGAGGCAACTGATTGATGTTTCTGACTCTCTATCCCTCTCTCTTCCCCTCAGTAAAAAATCAATAAAAATATTTTTTAACAAAAAAATAAGTTATTAAATAACAATACAAAAATAAACTCTGTACTCACTACTGTTAACCTACTTTTGCCCCACCCTGTATATGTAAGATTTTTTAGTGTCTTTAAAAGTTATATATGGAAGAAAGAAAAGGCTGTTGAGTTGATTTTTTTAGTTTCGTGCACGGGTAGGTTCCCTAGGTCTGGCCTGTGATCTGGGCCGATCAGGTTCCCCGCCTCCCTGCCTCCTCTTTCCCTGGCTCCATCAGCGCCCCACCACCCCACCACCGCCACTGGTTGCCGCCGCCATGTTCCGCACCACCCCCTGATGGTCAATGCATGTCATAGCAAGTGATCGAACTCCCGAGGGGACACTTTGCATACTAGCCTTTTATTATATATAGGTTTTTGACCTATGAATTAAGAGGTCAAGTACCAATAAGAGATCAAAACCCTCCTTCCTGCACCTAGAAAATTCAGGCTTGGCATTTTGACTTAGGGTTAGAGTCATCAACTTGCTACTGACTTCTTGAGGAAAGGTTAACTTGATTTTTTTTCTACTTTCCTTTGTTGTCAACTATCATATCATTGGTTTGACTTCAAGAAACAGATTGTTTTTACAAGCGTAAGGACGTGACACAGAATCATATTTATCTGTGTGTTAATTATGGAAATCTAAAAGTGAGATGCATGTTATTTCAGATCAATCCTTTATCTTTCAGGTAATTTCCTTAAAGTACATCTCGAGAAATTCTCTAGTTAGAAGTTACGAGGAAAGGGCTAAAAATAAAACATGCTATTGAGAGACTAGATGTGAAAAGGAGTCACTGTCTTGAAAAATTATAAAAGACAAGGATTAGGACATAAAGTCTATGAGCGATATTCCTGCCAAGTTTCAGAGAGAAGAGAAGTAAAAAGTTTGGAAACGAGTTTAGACCAGCACAACACTATATCCAAAACAGGTAAAGATAATATAAGAAAAGAAAATTGTAGTCCAATCTCATGTCAGTACAGAGATTTTAAATCCTAAATAAAATGCCCAAAAATTGGATCTGAGAGTTTTTTTAAAAGAATAATGTATCGCCGAAACCGGTTTGGCTCAGTGGATAGAGCGTCGATCTGCAGACTGAAACGTCCCAGGTTCGATTCCGGTCGGGGGCATGTGCATTGGTTGCGGCCACATCCCCAATAGGGGGTGTGCAGGAGGCGGCTGGTCGATGTTTCTCTCTCATCGATGTTTCTAGCTCTCTGTCCCTCTCCTTTCCTCTCTGTAAAAAGTCAATAAAATATTTTTTTTTAAAAAAGAATAATGTATCACGACCAGTGAGGCTGTACTCTAAGAATATAAGGGTGGCTATCCATTAGAAAGGTGTATTAATCTATGCACATATAATAGTTCTCAAAAAAAGACAAAAATACTATTTGATAAAATTTAATACTTCTAATAAGTAAACACATTTAGGATATGTTAATGAAGTTAAACAGGCTTCTTAACTGCAGTAATTCTCAGAGCCTTTGATATGCCTTTGTTTGTTTTAAATATAACATTAAGGGTATGTACTTGTGTGTGTATGTATACACACAAATATATTTATAGAGTGTATGTGTGTGTATATATATACACACACATATATATATGTGTGTGTGTGTGTGTGTGTGTGTGTGTGTGTGTATATATATATATATATATATATATATATATATAGTGTCCCAAAAATACATATATGCACTTTAACAACTGATTCTATTACATTTTGAAAATGAAATGTATTTTAATGAACACTGCCTTTATAATTATTAAAAGTATATATACACATTTTGGGACACACATATGATTGTGTATATTATACACTATTTCTGGAAAAATATGCTGGAAGTGGGTAATAATGTTTATCCCTGGAGAGCAATTGGGGAGATGGGGTGCTGGGACAAAGAGGTAGGAGGGAGATTTATTTATTTTTCACTGTAAGTGTTTTGCAGTAAATATATGTTACTTATCGAAATTTTTTTTTCATTTTAACAATAAACAAATGGCAGCTAGTTTTGCGGCATACTATTGATGGCTTTAAAGTCACGGTTATTTTCCCTTCCTGTTTAGAAAAGCAGCAGAGAACAAAAGCGCTTTCTAACTGAATGATCCGTCGCATGGCATTCGAATACCTTGATATAAAGCCAAGTAAAGCCTCCTGGAATATCCCTATTCTGTATGGTCCCATTGTACACGGCACGCGGAGCCGAGTGGGTTTCCTTCCGGGGGGAGGAGGGGGTGGGCCAGCGGTTTGCCGGGCCAGCGTGCTTTGCAGAGGTTCTGAAACGGCTGGCTTGACTTTTGTATCGCATCCCAGCAGTGACTACCTGCTGGTAATGAGCGTTCCTGCCCACCAGCAACCAGATGGGCTGACACTGGCTGCCCTAAGGAGGGAGTCGCCAGAAACGCTGCGATATTCGGCTGTCAGAGGCCCCATCTGCCTCCTGCAGCTGCCCAGGCATTTGCCTGTCTGGGTGCTGGAAACCTCAGCACAGCCCCAGTCCCGGGCATTGGAACGTATTTTTCCTGTTCTGTGTCTGTGGAGGAAAGCCAGAAGTCGGTGCCATCTGCTTCTTGTTTCTCGTACGCAGTCTCCTGAATATCTGCTTAATTAAAGGAGCGCCGTTACTGAGTTTAACTCAACACTTGACCTGTTTCTCTGTTATATTTTGCTAATGTTCTTTTTAACTCACGGGTAGACGCAGATCGATAAGCCGGCCATTGGCTGCAGCCGGGAGAATACAGAGGTCAGGAGAAGAGGCCTCTGGGCCAGCGGTGGGGGAAGCAGAGGAGGAGGCACCTCCCAGAGGCCTCTGCTCCTGCCCTCCTCCCACCGCACCCCCGCCCCCAGCACCGCTGCTCTCTCCGCCTTCCTGCCGCCCCATGTGGGTCTCTGCTCCTCTGTCCCTGGCCCTGAATGCAGGTTTCCACGGCCCTCCATCTGTAGTCCCAAACTGCTCTCCTTGAATGCCTGGCTACTAATCATAGTTTAAATTCCAGCTGAAAATATAGAAGTAAAATAAGGATAGGCTGAAAATAATGTAGGCAGCCAACGGTAGAGGTTTGGTTCATTAAATTATGGCCCATCTCCTTAATAAGGTCTTTGGACCATTTAAAATTATAATTTTTTTAAAATATATTTTATTGATTTCAGAGAGGAAGGGAGAAGGAGAGAAACATCAATGATGAGAGAGAATCATTGATCGGCTGCCTCCTGCACGCCCCCCACTGGAGATCGAGCCCACAACCCGGGCATGTGCCCTGACCGGGAATCAAACCATGATCTTCTGGTTCATAGATCAATGCTCAACCACTGAGCAACACCGGCTGGGCTAAAATTGTAATTATTGAAGGCATCTGATTTATGGTGACAGCAGTTCACCCTCTTCTGTAGAGGTACACATGAAAACACAGAAAGAAGTGCCACGTTTTCGTAGAGATGGAAGCAGAAATGTTACTCTGGCAGAAGTCCCCTGAGAGGACGTCCTTCGCCTCCGTTCACAGGTCACCTCATCAGGCTGTCCCTAACGTCCCGGAGAGCATAGCAGTTCCCGCCCAGCACTCCTGCCCTCTGCCCTGCTTCCTTTCCCCACATGGCTCTCAGCTCCGTCTGACGCGGCACCCTTACCTGTTGGTTTCTTTATCACATGTTCCAACTAGAATATAAGCCCCATCTTAGCAAGGACTTTGTTTCTATTGTTCACTGTAGTTTCCATAGTGTTCAGGTCAGTGCCAGGCACTCGGAAAGCTCTCAGTGGACTATGGTAGAATACCAAAGCCGGCCGATGGGGCCCACTGGCCATGGAATACTTCCAGTCCTTCCCCACTGATAATGTGCATCTTGCCCCCCAAAAGATAGTAGTAATTCAGTCCTCCTTCTGCATGAAAGAACTCTTTTATAGTTTCCTCCCCTTTATGAATACCTCGTCTTGTGTTGTTGTAATACATCTAGGGACAGAAGTGAATTGGTAGTTTAAGATATTAAATCAGCTGCTACAAGAGCTATAGACTTGAAGAGCCATGGGTATGTTGTATGCTAGGGGTTGCAGTTTTTCATTTCCTTTTTTTTTTTTTTTTAACAACTAAAGAACTAGAAATAATTCCAGACTCTCCTTGTCATTAAGCTGACAAGGAAGCAAGATGTAGGGACTTCTCAGATCAGCAGTTTCATAATAAGTAAAAGGCTTCAAAACCACAACTAGAGGCTTTGCTCCTGAGCCAGCTCTCCAGGTTGAAAGCTGAGAAATGGATTCTAACTACAAAGAGGTGGACTGTAAGAAGAAACCCAGAAGAATCCACGCGCCCCTTTTGTGCGAGAACCCCGGGACTGAAGAGACGTCTCCTTAGTTATGAGGCCTAAAAAAGAGAAAAAGTAGCAGTGAGAAAGGTGCAGGCTGTCGACTTAAAAGGAAAAGAAAATCCCATTTCTGAAAGGGACTATCACAGGAATTCCACATTGTAGGAGCTGTCTGCATTCTGAATAAAATTCAAGGAAGCGTGGAAGAATACCGAAGATCACATGACAGACCGAGATGAAAAGGGGCTGGTTGAGAAATTAAAATGTTCAATGATTTGCATAAAGATATTAAAGAATATAAATCAACCTTAAAGTGTGGAAATGGCACAGTTGGTATTACATAAAATAGAACTGATATGAAAGAGTTTAAGAATGTCTGTCGGGCCCGGCCAGCATGGCTCAGTGGTTGAGCGTCAACCTATGAACCAGGAGATCACAGTTCGATTTCTGGTCAGGGCACAAGCCTGTGTTGCGGGCTTGATCCACAGTGTAGGTTGTGAGGAGT
Source organism: Cnephaeus nilssonii (assembly GCF_951640355.1). Classification (NCBI taxonomy): domain Eukaryota; kingdom Metazoa; phylum Chordata; class Mammalia; order Chiroptera; family Vespertilionidae; genus Cnephaeus; species Cnephaeus nilssonii. Next base: position 29,232,654 of record NC_137090.1, on the reverse strand, counting down.
GAATGGGTTGAGTTTCAGAGAAAAGGAGGGGTGGAGATTAGAAATTAGATGAGACTTGACAGATAAAAATGCACAGGACCAAGATTCTGTCCACCACCTCTACTTGTCCCAGAAAGAGCCATCACTCATTCTAAGCACTGTTGTTGTTTTTGTTGCTTAATCCTCACCTGAGGATATTTTCCATTGATTTTTTAGAGAGAGGAAGGGAGAGAGTGAGAAGGAGAGAGAAACATCGATATAAGAGTGAAACATCTATCTATCTGCTGCCTCCAGCACACCTGCTACCCAGGGATTGAGCCTGAAACCCAGGCATGCGCCCTGACTGGGAATTGAACTGGCACCCTTTATATATATTTTTTTTTCCAGAGAGGAAGGGAGAGGGAGAGAGAGACAGAAACATCAATGATCAGAGAGAATCATTGATCGGCTGCTTCCTGCACACCCCACACCGGGGATCGAGCTCACAACCTGGGGATGTGCCCTTCCCTGGAATCAAACCTGGGACCCTTCAGTCCGCAGGCCGATGCTCTATCCACTGAGCCAAACCAGCCAGGGCTGAACTAGTAACCTTTCAATGCATGGGGCAGCGCCCAACCAACTGAGCCACACCAACCAGGGCAAAGGGAAATATTTTTTACCAAGTAACTTGTTTTACAGAAGCCATATTCTGGTCCTTTCTTATATACAATTTCTGCCAACCATTTGCTCTGTTTTGTAAACCTAAGCATTCTTTTTTTTTTTTTAATTGATTTCAGAGAGGAAGGAAGAGAAAGATAGAACATCACTGATGAGAGAGAACCATTGATTGGCTATCTCCTGCACGCCCCCCTCTTCCCCCCCCCCCACCCCCGCCCTCCGACTAGAGATTGAGCCTGCAACCCGGGCATGGGCCCTTGACCAGAATCAAACCCGACGCTCGTGGCTAACTCTAGGGTCTCTTTGAAACCGGTTTCTGATTCTTGAAGGTTCCTTCTGTTTGGATTCTTACTTGGACTCTCTTTCCAGCTGTCACTAGTGGGAGCTAAGTCATATTCACTGCTTTGTGACTGGACTGTGAATCCTTGGGAAATAAAGTCAGCATTGTGGTTAGATCAGTGATAGCCGTCCGTTCAGGAGAGCATAACTCAAGCCTGAGAGAATACCTGCAGCAGAAGGAAAGATATAAAACTAAACATCTGGGCTCCTGACAAACATTGATTAATTGTTAGACCCTCCACCTTGTCTCTAGTCTAAGTCACGTGTCCTTTTTAAAAGAGAGTCCATCACAAATCGGAGCCGATGTTCATCAGATGGAGAAAATCTGAATATCAATTCACAGAAGCACATTTCATAGGCACAGGGACTACCCCGCATATCCTTCCGTCCAATTGAGGTCGTTTTCTTATCCAGAGCAGTGCGTGAGGTATTCTTGATATGCAGTACAGAGTTTTCTTTAGGGTTTTGTGCTCTTTAGAAAACTTTTCACCTTCCTGTTATGAAAGATGAGAGTTAGGAAGTCACAGTTGTCCTCGGAAGGCTTTGGCCGGTGACTTTAATGCATGTTCCTAAATGTGCCATCCTTTGTTGCTTCCACCCTGGGTGGAGGCATAAGAAGGTCAGGAGACCCAGGTTCCTTTAAATATAAATCCTCATGGTTTTAAAAACCTACCATCCGGCCCTAGCCAGTTTGGCTCAGTGGATAGAGCATCAGCCTGTGGACTGAAGGGTCCCAGGTTAAAATCTGGTCAAGGGCACATGCCCGGGTTGTGGGCTTGATCCCCAGTAGGGGCCGTGCAGGGGGAAGCCAATCAATGATTCTCTCTCATCATTGATGTTTCCCTCTCCCTTCCTCTCTGAAATCAATAAAAATATATTTTTTTTAAAAACCTTGCCATCTGTTAATAGCAAATAGGGCGGAGCAGCAAGCTTGTCAGTTCTGGGGTGTTCTTTGTCTTGCACATTGGGGAAGATAGATGCTTTGACATGCTTCTTCTCCTTCCACCTGACTCACCCCTGATCTCCCGAGCAGTGAGCTAAATTTATTGCCGTTTTGTTCCCAGATTCTATTAGTGGATTCCCTTTCGTAGGTAAAAAGGAACCAAATGTAAGGCTTTTTGTGGCTTTGCGGTTCCTGTCTGCCTGGTTCCGGCTCCCCTGCTGTTGTCACTGTCTCTCAGAGGAGGGCATTGATTGACCACAAACCAAAACAGAAAAGGCTCCCTTGATGTTAACCTTGCCTTTGAAAGAAGGAGCCTTCCTTGTAAAAAGCCCTGTTTTCTTTTCCACTGCCCTGGGCCTGCGGAACGCTGTGGACTAACTGCCGCTGGAGGTCCTGGGAATTCTGGCGTCTGTAGGGGGAATTGTTTCCTGACCCGCCGTCTAGCTCTCATTTCTCTGAAGGGTGGTCATCCAGGCAAGTGCCAAAGAAAAAGGAAGAGGAATCCTTACAAGATAATGGAGGCAAAACCAAGTTAGGAGAAGCCCACCCCAGAGGGGATGGTGAGGGAAGGCCATGGCATAAGGGAATAAGGGAGCTGCCCCCCATCTCCCCACCCCGCCCAGCAGAGAAAACTCACTGCATTCCATGGGGCTAAAATAACAAGATTGGCGTCTATAAGTCACCCCAAAAGTCCCTTTCCTTGCTGTATTTCATCACACCACATGTATATTTGATGTTATGTAGCCAAACAAAATGTAGTATAAATGTAAAACTTACAGTAAAACCTTATTAATTTCTATTTTAGTCATTCAAATTTTTCATCAGTGAGTAAAAGGACACAGAAGAAATTGGATGTAAGACTGTAGCTTGAGGCCCCTACCTAATGATTTTTTAATGGATTGAGCTGTGTGGCAAGGTCAGTCGAAGGTGGTGGTGGTGGATCCAACTGCAGGAGGTAGGAAGGACATACCTGGACCTCAAGGAGCCTCAGATTTGGAAAATGGTTAATTATCTCACTTTTACTGTAGAATATTTTCATCATGGAAATTGGGATATAATTTCTGGATTCTTTTTCCCATCAAAGTTAGTGCTTTAGGTTTAATTAGATATCTACCTTTTAGTGCTTTTATTAATAACTACTTTCAAGATCCTACTGTTTGTCCATTTATTTACATAAATTATCTGCTTTAATCTTCAAAGTCACTCTACCGCAAAGTAGACATTCTTACGTCCATTTTGCAGGTGAAGAAATTGGGATGCAGAACCTATCAATGATTTTCCCCATCACATAGCGAATCAGTGACAGAGTAGAATCAGATTCAAACCCAAGTTCTCTGGCTCCAAAGCTCATGATCTCTGAAAGCCATGGTCTTTCTGTTAGGACTGGAAGCCTAAAAAACTAAACAGGGATCTACTTCTTGACTCTCAGAGGGGTTCAACTGTACCTCACCTTTGTATGCCTTTCCTTTCATTTCCTCAACCCGTAGAGTGAGCCCCAACTCAAAAGTGCCAGGACTTTTGTACAAGCCAGATGCCAGAGAGACAGCTGTGAGCAAGACACTGTCCCCTGTTACCGTACAGAGTTTACAAATAGACAGTGAGAAGCAATTACAGTTGTGCTGAGAACCATGAAGGTGAACTGTGGAGTGCTGTGAATAAGAGGTTTGCTAAGGAAATTACTAGGAAAAGCCTTGCAAAAAAAGTACTGAGTCCGATTAAGAGAAGAATTTGTAGAAACAGTGTGTTTGGGAGAAATAACATTGAATTTCTTTACTCAACATACACCAATTCAACCTAATTCAGTTAATTTAAGTAAACTAGCTTTCCAAAATTTCTTCTTGTATGCATCAACATGGGTAGTCTTGGCCAGTACTGACACAATTGTGGCTTCCTTTCTCTTTATTATTATTTTTTTTATTTTTGTGTGCTTCTTTTCTCTACTGTAAGTATCTTTAATGGAAAGTCCCTATTGAGATTGAGAGTATACCTAAAAGTGTGCATGTACGTGAATGCTCTTCACTGATACTAGATGCCAGACGACAATGGAAATTTGTCTTTAAAGCACTGAGCAGAAAGTGTTGTCAACCTATAATTTTTCACCCAGCCAAAGTGTCAATTAAGTGTGACGTTAAAAAAAAAGTAATAAGCACTCTAGCTGGTTTGGCTCTGTGGCTAGAGCATCAGCCTGCAGACTGAAGGGTCCCAGGTTCGATTCTGGTCAAGGGCACATACCTCAGTTGCAGGCTGAATCCCTAGTAGGGGCCGTGCAGGAGGCAGCTGATGGATGATGTCCCTCTCTCATCAGTGTTTCTATCTCTCTATCCCCCTCCCTTCTTCTCTCTCTACAAATCAGACAAACAGAGGCTTTTCATATATCTTTTCCTATGTAGTTTTCCAGGAATATATTCCTGCAGACTAAGGTAAAAGAAAGAGGAAGATATGAGAGCCAAAAGGTAGTAGATATAAATCAAGAGGGAAATAAAATTTGTGACACAGACTTAGGAAGCAGTCAGTCCAGATCAGAGAAAGAAGATAGAGGGTTTCAATGAATGGTACCTGGGAAACTCAAGGAGTTTTATTCTATCCTTTAAAAACTAGACCATGATAGAGAAAAGGTCATTGTAAGTTCCTGGAGGTGGGGGAGCACTCAAGAGAGAATATATTTAAGTAATGAATAATAATTACATGGTTGCAGTAATAAAACACTGCTTTATTTCCGACTTTTGGCGTTAATCTTAGTCAAAGCATAGAAGCCTTACTCATGTTACAGAACACTGAGTTGATAATAGTCAGTGTTGTTTTTAATGCCTCCTATGTTCCAGGCACTGTTCCAGGCGATGGGGATATGGGCCGGGCACAAAATAGCTCTCAGTGCTCACATTCTAGAAAGGAGGTGCCCAGGGACACATACACATAAGTAAGGTGATGCCTAGAGTGCGATGGAGAAGATAAAATAACATGATGGAGCGTCGAGGGCAGGAGGCTGTTCTGCTCACGTGGGAGACCTCTCAGAGGGAGTGACACTTCAGTTAGGACTTGAAGGTTGAGAAGAAGGAAAAGATCTGGGGTGTTTCCCAGCAGTGGAGCAAAGGCCCTAAAACAGGAATTAGCTGTGACCGTCAAAAGATAGGGACTGATCCAGCTGGAGCAGAGCGAATGAGGGGGAGGACGCAGGAGAATGGAAGTGAGGGATAGATCATTCAGGGCCTTGTGGGCCGTGGTCCAGGGGTTGCAGTGAGCGACCATCTATTAGCAAGGGGAGTGACGTGATCTGATCGATCCTTCAGAATGTTTCTACTTCAGAAAAGTCCCTCTGGCCATTTTGTAGTGGATGGATTCTCTCGCAGAAGGAGAGTGGCCGGTCCTGGAAAGAGAGGGGAGGACTTGCACTGGCATCTCGCACTGGAGGTGGCGAGAATATATTCTGGGGGAAGCAACGACGGGACTTGGATGGGGTGAGAGGGGAGGAGAGGATTCTCTTCTGGCCCGAGCACCCGGTAGGTGGGGGGGTGGTGACTGAGATCGGGATACTTGGTATAGGAGCACCCTTTGGGGGGAAAATCAGGAGTTCACAACCTGGAAGATGTAAAAGTATGGCCGACAGGAGGTGGGTGTGGGGAGAAGTGCTCAAGGGAAGGTAGGGCTGCCGATAACCTCGCCTCACCCACTGGGCAAAGAAGACTCTGGTTTCTCGTTGATGGAACAAGAGAGAGGATGCACGTGTTGTCTAATGTGATAAGATCATCAGAACTATATTGAGTTTTTGATGAAGATGAGAGGGGTTATGACTTAATGCAGATCTGTCATGAAAGGAAGTCAGTGCATAACAGCTAAAATGGATAAGCAGTGTAAGCATATTGTTGAGTGATTGAAGTCAACCATCAAAAGAACTAAAAACAGAAGCAATTTAAAGCAAGCAGGAAAGCACGGAGCCTGAGGGCCAAGGGACCGTGGCCTTTGCTTTTTCTCAGCCCGCTGTGTGGGTTGGTTTCTTACAGAATAAAAGGGTAATGTTCGTAATTGCCTCAACAAAAGCCGATTTTCTGCATGTGGATTGGAAGTGCTTTTTGATTTCCCCAAGCTAATTGGGTGGTGGTGGTGGTGGTGGTGGTGGTGGTGGTGGTGTGGGGTGTTCAAAGTCTTACTTCTTCAAAAGAATAAGAATTTTTCACTTTAAAATTTGCTAGAAGGTGGTTGGGGATGCTACCACGTGCCCCAAGGAAATCAGATGTCAGTTCCTCTTCTGACCTGGAGAAGTTTCAACGTTTCTCATTTTGTTGAAATGCTCATTTTAATTGTCCCGTGGCCTCTCCCACCTTCTAGAGAAGCATCCCAGCCCCGCCCCGAATTTACAGGTTTTCTGGGCCACGTGGCAAACCTGATGGAACTGAGAGCTCCAGGAGAGGCAGACAGGCTCAACCCAGAACCGTCCCTAGGAGCAGAGGAGTGGCAGCAACAGAGAGAGATGCTTTAAAAGTGACCGCTGAGGAGAGGGCCTTATAGAGGGTTGCAAGGATATATTTTAGAAATTTGTGGCCAGTTCACTGGCCACTGACCAATAAACAACATTTTCTTCACCCGCCCACCTGCCTTCACTGTCGCCCCTGCTCTCGCCTGCTTCTCCCCCCTCGCTGCATTGCCGTCTCTCTCCTGCCAGCACGTCCAGGGCACACTTCCTACTGACTCGCCTGCCTGGTGTGACCCGGAGAAAACCCGCTGAAGGCCTCTTTCAAGTGATGTTCTGAGATACATCCGTGAGGAGAAATTCTCTTCTGCCTGTTTTTATTTCCTTGTCCCTCCGCCCGTAAGCCCGTTTGTTGTTGTGACGTCTGATTCTCCTTTGGTCCCACCCTTTCTTCCCAGACGCCTTCCTCACTGGAGCCCCCTTTTCTCTAGCCTGGCCTTTCTCATCTGTTACTTCTTTCTTCCCCAACAACAGTCATGTGTGCTCAGTGCCTCATATTCATGGGAGATCGGTGATGGCATTAACAGACACCTTTAGGATCTGAGTGTGTTAGGAGCAGGAATGTTGTGTTAAAATTCCATCCAGGTTCTGCCCTGGCTACTGTGGCTCAGTTGGTTAAGCCTCATCCCATGAACCGAGAGGTCAATAGTTTGATTCCCGGTCAGGGCACATGCTGGGGTTGTGTGCTTAAGCAGAGGATGAGCAGAAGGCAGCCGATCATCTCTCATCAGTGTTTCTCTCTCTCCCTCCCTCTCTCTCTCTCCAAAATAAATTTTTTTAAAAACTCCATTCAGGTTCCATCCCTAACTCCTTCCCATTTCATTGAATGCCTCAGCCCCCAAAACTTGGTGTTACAGAATCCATCTCTGCAAAGTAATCGTGTCAAACTAGGATGTCACACCGTCTTTGAGATTTTCTTGAACTTTACAAGAGCAGCTTTGAAAGCATGCAGAATGCTAAAAGAGCCTTAACAAGCATGATAACCTTAGTTGACTGGAGATGAGGGTTGATATGAGGGAACCATCTTGTTTTCCATCTAACACCAAGGATGTTTGACTGCACATAACGGCAGGCTTTTGACTGTCAGAGGCGGATTAAATGATGGAAGACGCCCGGTATTACTGCTTCTCATCCTTAGTGGGACCTAAAATTAGAAGTCTTATGCCGTTGACAGGAAGCAGCTCAGATAACTTCTTGAGGCCCCTCTGGTCCTGGGTTCGGCTCATCTTTCACTGGCGATTGATGTAGAATCCTGAGACTGCAGGGTTGGGCAGGGCTTAAAGTTACCTGCCAGTTACGGCTGAATTTAAACAAAACTCATCCCTGACTGCTTCCTGCCGGCTCTGTCCTTAGAAACCTCCAGAGGAATCTATTCCATTGCTTCCCTTGGTGATGTATTTCATCTTAAACATCCACTCAGGAAATGTGATCCTGTTTCTAAACCAGTTGTGGATCCTTCTAGTTCTCAGGGCTGTGGGAGCAGCTGTCACCATTTCATGACTTACCCTCTGATACCTTCATAGACTCATCCTCTGCACTTTTATCCCTCCATTCATCACAGGTCCTATTTCCTGGCTATTCTCTTCCAGTTATGGGTGCTGAACATCACAACAGGGGAAAGGCCGTCATAGTGGGGTGACGCCGTTGCGTTCACTTCGTCACTCTCCAAAGTCACTGGACGTTCTGATTTAGGAAGATGTACCAATCCTTGCTCATCACTCAGAGATTAAGGCTTGGGGAGAGGGAAAACCTTATGAGACAGGGAATTCACGCTACTGGGCGTGTACTCATTGCTCACCGGTGGGAGGGGACGTTCTCCGTCCGTCTGGGGAACTTCCTTTCACTTCCTTCGGGTGTGCACCCTTGTAAGAAACAGGTTAGGTAGGAAAGAGCCACCCAGGAATTTCACAGAGTCTTCTCAACAGCAGATAGTGATACAGGCTTTGCCCTGTAAGTCTGAAAGCACCCCGGGTGAGTTCAAGTCTGGGGTCTGAGTTTTTGGACACAGCGCAACTCAGTACACTTCTGAGATGAGTCACTACTTACCGGGCTCAGCATTTGGCCTAGAGCAATGCTCTCCCCAGTGAACAATGGAAGTGAAATATGCGTGTTACTGTCTTCACCACTGAGAAAACACATTGCTCATAGAGGATTATTTTTCTAGGCTCACTCAGGTGGCAATCAGACTGAATTTTCTGTGATACCCGGACAGTCAGCGGGTCCACAAGAAAACATTGGAGTCATAAGCATTTATTCACAACACAGATCTCGGTGTATTTATTGAAAAGATACCAGATTCTCCAAATTATCTATTCATTATCAACTAATTTTTACAGAGTACTTAAGACATAAGAAACACCCTTTACACATTGGCAGTCCCCACAAGGAGGATTTAAACCCCCTGACCTCCAGGAGTTCACAGTCTACAGAAGACAATATACGTGGAAAACAAAAGCTGGTAATCCAGGAAGTGATGTACTGAAAGGTGCCTGGGAAAGAGGCCGTCCAGCAGAGACACAGGGCAGGGCCCAGGTGCAGAGCCCGAAGCTCAGGAAGGGCGGGCACTGCTCAGAGGCCGACCTGGGCAGGGGAGGGGCAGGGCAGCTTGTCGGGCACCTCCTCCGCGGGATGAGCCTAGGTTCCAGCTTGCGGGGGCCAGCTCTGGTTTACGCCTGGATAATTAATGAGCCGCCACCTTGAACTCTCAGGAGTGTCCCAGACAGGGAGAAGTGACGAGGCCAGCTGACTTACACTGCCAACGAATCAGATATCTGCTCTGGAAAGATGACCCAGCAGCCAGGAGAGGACAGCTTGTAGAAGGAAGAGGCTAGAGGTGGAAAGAACTTCTCCACAGAGAGAAGTGGCATTAGATACCGCTTGCCTTGAAAGCTAACTGTATTCTTAACCATAGTCTCAGCACAAACTTGCCTAAGTGTTGATTATAAGAATACCTCCGTCTCCAGTGATCATTTTTGAACAGCATGAAAGTTGCATGAGTGTTCTGAATGTGTGTTAGTCTTTTACGTTCTTGAGAATTTTCTGAAATAATACTAGCTAGTGATCTACCCACCTGCCTTTAAACAAAAACAAAAAACACAAGCCTGGACGGTGTGGCTCCGTGGTTGAGCGTTGACCTATGGACTGGGAGGTCATGGTTCGATTCCCAGTCAAGGCACATGCCAGGGTTGCAGGCTCAATCCCTAGTGTGGGGTGTGCAGGAGGCAGCTAATCAATGATTCTCTCTCATCATTGATGTTTCTATCCCTCTCTCCCTCTCCCTTCCTCTCGGAAATCAATAAAAATATATTTAAAACACACAACATCACAGAGATGTAAAGAGATTCTGAGAATTACGGGGGGGGGGGGGGGGTTGGGGACTTCGTAGGAGAAAGGCCTGAGCCATATAGAGGAGCTCAGGTCACCCGAGTTTGGGCTAGAAGGCTGCGTGATCTTTTTCTAGGAAGCTGATCCTGACCAGGATTGTGACATGCCTTTTGAATCGCTTTCCTGCTCTTACAAACAGGTTTTACCAAGTCACCCACACTTCTCAGCTGTCTCTTCTGAAACGAGTGACTGCGTCTCTGAACTAGATGACTCGGACTGGGGTGTGTCTCTAAGCCAGGGAGACCCAACCCGTGTCGGTGGCCTCATTTGCGCGACTGACCCAGCCGGGCACAGCCCATCACGCTGGTCACTGTCGGTAAATGCACCTTGTAGGTGTGCTGCTGTGGTCCCCCCACCTTCATACGCTTCCTCCCGGCCCTGGGTGCTTGGCCTCTGAGACTGAGCAGGGTGACAGCGTGAGGCCCGCGTGTTCGTGTTGAGAAGCAGTGAGACCGGCAGGCAGAGCACAGGCTTTGGACCGAGGCTCCACTGGAGCCCATCTCTGGACCAGAGTCTGGATGCTTGATACCTTGTCCTTCCTCGTCAGCGCGTTGAGGGTAACCATGCCTGCTTCACGCGTTGTTGGGTTTGGTCTAGCCAAGCACCGAGCTCAGGTGTGCATATAGTAGGTGCTCAGCTGGTGGTGGCTCACTGGATTATTATTGTCACCATGATTATTACAGAATCAGTTCTGCCCCGAGGCGGGGAGAGGTGGTAGAGGGCCTGAGGTGGGAACCCCATCGTGCAGTGGATGCTGCCAGGATGCCTTCCGTTGCTACAAAGGAAAATCCTTTCTTTATGGAACAGGCTTAGCACAAGACAGTGTTTTCTAGATAAGGAGAGGATTTCTAGTTCTGCACACCACGAAGCAGGAAACGCTGTCGCCGTCCTGATGGCCTGTTGTGCATCATGGTGCAATTGAGGAGCATGTTGTCTCCAGGATGATCTTGAATTCCCCTCCGTGACAGTGACAGCAGAATGCAGGCAGCCTTGTGGGTACCCCCATTCTGGGCTGTACCCCCAGGACGCAGCAGGGCTGTGCCTCTTAGGTGAGTCCTTAGTGGAAGGGCTGACCGCGGAGCCCTGGGGAGGGCCTCTGGGGCTCTTCATTTGTTGATCTCCGTGGTCGCTCATTTTATAGTTAGCTGAATGCTTGATCTGTCCCCCCAGGGAACTCCAAGTTCACGGAGAACAGGGAATATGTCGTGTGTATATTTGAGTCACCTTGCACCTTGCACAGGAAGCAGTAAATACATATCAAAGGAGGGGAGGAAGGAGAAAGCAGGTGGGTGGGTGGCTCGGGTTGAGGGAGGGAGGATGTGGAATTCACCCTGGGTTGTCCACCACACCGCAGCACTGACGGTATTGCCACTTAACAATCACGGCTAAGTACAGGGTGTGGGCTTAGGAAGGAGAGGGAACGCGTGCTGACCGAGATTTTCCTAAGTGACTACTGCAGGTTGATGTCAGCCTCAGACCCAGCTGGGTGTGAGTAATTAGAAACTTCAGAGCCAGGTGAGGAAAATCCCCCTGCGAGCTGCCAGCCCCCTTCTCAGCCCATTTGGACCAAATTGTGAAGGGAGCGCGTGGAGAGGGGTGAGGATCCACAGCTCTTGTGCCCGCGCTCTGCTCACCGCCTCCACGCCAGAGCCCCACCCCGTGGCGGTAAGGCCTCCACGCGGGTCATGGAAAGCCGGTATTGTATTGCATCGCGGGAAGTGCTTCTACAGATGATCTCCTAGAGGTCCATGGCAGGTTGGAGGCTGCAGACGGACTTCCAGCAACGCCAATTTGAGTCAGTCGTCGGTACATCTCACCATCTCTTGCTACTTTTATATTCTCAGTGTAGCCTTTAGCCCAGCAAGAATCATCGTGAACCAAAATGAGCATCATAGAAATCCAGGAAGGTTTAAAAAACCAAGTATGTTAAGTCAAATACTTAGAGGCTCATCTTTTTGTTTGTTTTTTTGGTTTTTTTTGTTAATCTTTACCAGAGGATATTTTTCCCATTGATTTTTAGAGAGAATGGAAGAAAGGGGAAGAGACATTGAGAAACATCAATGTGAGAGAGACGCATCAATTGGTTGCCTCGCATGTGCGACCAGGGCCTGGGATCGAGCCTACTACTAAGGTACAAGGTATGTGCCCTTGGCCGGAGTCGAACCCAGGACCCTTCAGTCCCCGGGTCGACCCTCTAACCATTGAGCAGAACCGGCTAGGGCAGTAGTCAGCAAACTCATTAGTCAACAGAGTGGCAAACCGCGGCTCGCGAGCCGCCGTTTGCCGACCACTGGGCTAGGGCATTTTAGTGGCTCATCCTAAACCGATAGGTAGCAGGTTAAGACTGACTGTCATGTGCGCAGCGGAGGCACCGAGAGGAGCAGAGAGAGCTGCCTCTTTGGCTCCTCCTGCGTGAAGCAGTCCCCTTATTCCTCCCTGGGAAATCATTCCCTCTGGTATTCAGATGCACGGAGTCTTGGGGTAGCCTTGTCCTCCACTGATGCATTATAGTAAAGAAAATGAACAATTCACACATTAAAAAAAAAAAAACACCGAGCTATACTAATGGTTAGTAAACACTTGAAAAAAATTTCAACGTCATTAGTAATCAAAAATGTGTTAGCATAACAGTAAGATACTATTTTTTTCTTCAGGTCAATGTAGCTTATTTTAATGGTAACAGTCTACATTAGCGAGAATGCAGTAAGATTGATTTATTGCTGCTGAAAGAGGTCATAGGTACAAATCGGGAAAACCATCTGAAAGTATGAATCGAAAGTCTTTCAGAGGTCTCCGCCCTTAAAAAAAAGGCCAAAAGGAAAAAAAAGTAGTAGTTATGTTACCTGAAGAAAGTCCGTGTGTGTGACTGAGAAGATGGGACACCTAATCCTCAAGCCCATCGTGAGAAAGGACAGAGTTTAGGCTCCTTTTATGTCAAAGGAAGGGAAAATAGAAGGAGCGAGAAGTGGTTGACGACCACACACATCTGGGCACCAGCAGGGGTGGGAGGAAGATTGTGCCCAGTCTGTTGACCCTAGTTACTGTGCCTTTAAATCTTTGATAAATAATACGCAAGTCCCTTATTTATGTCCTCCGGAGAGGTACTGTCAGGTGAGGGGGTATCTTTGCAAACAGCATTCCTGTAATGATTAGCATCTCTGTGTGCAGGAAGCTCTTCAGTTTCCTGAAGGCCGTGGAACCAAGCAGGCTAGGACAGGATGCAGTCAGAGGCCAGCATTTCTCTGTTTCGGTTATTTCAAGGGTTAAGTTGTACATTTAGAGTCAGAGGAAGAAATAAACATGCGTAATTTATTAATGCTCATATCTTTTGTCCTCACAATCTCCAGATATGTCCTTAGAACGTAATGAGAGATGTGAGCAAAATGTTATATGGAAAGATGCACATAGCAGTGATTTATAGAGAGAGAAAAACTGGAAACAACCTAAACATTAGAGGACTATCTCAATAAACTCATGTAGCCATGTGATGAAACTTTTTACAGCCATGAAAACTCATTTTTAGAAACTTTTTATTGTCAAAGGACACGCTTGTCTTTTTTTTTTTAAATATATTTTATTGATCTTTTTACAGAGAGGAAGGGAGAGGGATAGAGAAAACATCGATGAGAGAGAAACACCGATCAGCTGCCTCCTGCACACCTCCTACTGGGGATGTGCCCGCAACCAAGGTACACGCCCTTGACTGGAATCGAACCTGGGACCCTTGAGTCCACAGGCTGACGCTCTATCCACTGAGCCAAACGGGTTAGGGCATGCTTGTCTTTTAAGTATGTAATATTTTGTCCAAATTGTGATCACAACTTCAAAAAGAAAACCTGCATAAAAAGAAAGTAGAAGAAAATAGACCAAAACGATTAATTCAAGGTGCTTTCGTTTTTCTTTCAACTTCTCTATGCTTTTTGACTTAATTTCAGTAAGCATATATTGCTTGATAATCAAAGAAAATTTGAAAGAAAACAACAGTTGCCTATCATGGCCAGTTGAATCAATTAGCATATTTACACATAAAGAAGGGATTAGGTTTCTCCCAAAATAGTTCAATTTTTCAGCCACAAGCATATCCCGTTTGTCACACGTTTGCAGTTGAATGAGGATGACTAGAGGATAACTGCTTTACCCCCACAGGGAGCAGCACATGGGTACATACAGGACTGAGGGCTGAGAAGTCAAGTACTTCATTCAAAATTCTGTGTCTAGGAACAGACCTAATTACATTTCAGGAAATCGATGATAGCCCTGGCGTTTTGCTCAATGAATAGAGTGTCGGCCTACAGACTGAAGGATCCTGGGTTCAATTCCAGTCAAGGGCACATGCCTGAGTTGCAGGCTCAATCCCCAGTAGGGGGCGTGCAGGAGGCAGCCGATCAATGATTATCTCTCATCATTGATGTTTTGATCTCTCCCTTCCTCTCTCTGAGGTCGATAAAAATATATTTTTTAAAAAAATAAATCGATGGTAAGTAATCAGTAAAAAGAGAACAGCTGAAAATAGTACAAAGAATACTAAGGATGGAAACAGTGAAATGTAATAGAAAGTTAATGGTAATAAAGCATAGAAGAAAAATCACCCTCTGATAAATAATTAAGATTCCTATTGCATATGGATTACAAATACGTGATTTTTTTAATTTAAAAAAAAAACACTTTTTTTTTATATACAGCCTTTTCTTTAAGGAAGGCCCCCAACAGGCAAAGGGCAGGAAATTGAAGATCATACTCAGTCACTCCGTTATTTAGAAGCCCCTCAAGGACAGTTTGGTTCATAATAAAAAGAAGATTCATAGTTGAGTGGCCTTGGGCCACTAAACCTTAGTTTATCACTCCACATAAAAAGGGAGTAATGCCTCCCTAACCGGTTTGGCTCAGTGGATAGAGCGTCGGTCTGCGGACTGAAAGGTCGCAGGTTCAATTCTGGTCAAGGGCATGTACCTTGGTTGCAGGCACATCACCAGTAGGGGGTGTGCAGGAGGCAGCTGATCGATGTTTCTCTCTCATCGATGTTTCTAACTCTCTATCCCTCTCCCTTCCTCTCTGTAAAAAATCAATAAAATATATTTTTTAAAAAGGGAGTAATGCCTGGCCAGCTTGAGGATCAAATTAAAATTTGTGTGTGTGTGTGTGTGTGTGTGTGTGTGTGTGTGTGTGTGTGTGTGAATTTGCACATGCATGAAGATAATACAAAGAGTTAGCAATTATCAATCTTTATTCCATACCGGGCACTGTACATATGCTGACAAGTCTAGAAGGTGAGTTCTATTCTCCCCATTTTGTAACTGGAGAAACTGAGGCACGGAGAGGCTAGGTAACTCACTCTCACAGCTCATTAGTGGTGGACAGGCGCCCAGGCGGTCAGGCTCCAGAGTCTGCACCCCACTGCGTCCTGTACCACGGGTTCTGCCTCTCGGATGTAAGGCACCGGCGTTCCTCAAAGCAGAAAGAGGGATATTTAGAACAGAAGCACATTTCAAAATAGAAAATGAGCGGGGCAGGAGAGAGGGACCTGATAAGTGACCTCTTTTTTCTCTCATCTCCCTGGGAATTCATTCTCCAGCCAAACCAGGGAGAACTGTGGAGGAAGCCCTTTTCCCTGGGAAAGGACGGCGTCTCTGGGCCCTCGGGTTGGCGGTTGTCATCCCACAGGGAGCCCTTGAATGGAGAGTCGCTGTTTCAGACCACATGGGCGGGCAAGAGCGGCTAGCAGCACATTCATTACTTACTTTCTGTTTATCCTGCTGTGGGAAGCACTAATATAATGCGCTTCTGCGCTTTTAATCAAACGTGAACGCACACTGCTCACTTGCAGAGCAGTCTTTCTCCCGTGTTGCTCCATCTTAAACTCAGTGTTGGCCACCTAGTGCCCGAGGTTATTTGCTCGTCTGGTCGTGCTCAGCAGTAAACTGTGTCTAAGGGGCCTGGGCACTCGAGCGGTAGACTTGCTCTTCTGCGGTCAGGGCCCTGCCTCAGCGTGTTTCTGTCCCATAGCTGCCCGTACAGGTCAACTGCCATCAACTAGCCCAGAGGTCAGCAGACGGGCCCACGGGCCCCATCTGGCCTACCACCAAGTGGGTTTTGCAACTTTAAATGGTTGGGGGAGCCCGGCCGGCATGGCTAAGTGGTTGAGTGTTGACCCCTGAATCAGGAGGTCACGGTTCAATTCCCAGTCAGGGCACATGCCCAGGTTACAGGCTCAATACCCCAGTGTGGGGCATGCAGGAGGCAGCCGATCAATGATTCTCTCTCATCATTGATGTCTCTCTCTCTCTCTCCTTTTCTCTCTCTCTCTCCTTCTCCTCTCTCCTCTCCCCCTTCCTCTCCGAAATCAATAAAAAATATATATTTAAAAAATAATAATAAATAAATAAATAGTTGGGGGAGGGTGGGAATCAAAAGAAGGATGATATTTTGTGACACCTGAACATTATATAAAGTTCAAACCCATTATCCACAAAATTGTACGGGAAAGCAGCCGTGCCAGTTCATTTACGTCCACACTGCCATGGCCAAGTGGAGCAGTTGCCACACACACCATATGGTCTTCCAGGCTAAAATATCTACTGTCTGCCCCTTCACGGAAAAACATTGCTGACCCCTGACTCATTGCAACAAAGCGTTTCCGGCTCCATCCAGTTTGGCGACTTTTTGCAAAGATAGGTTAAGGCGATCAGCAAAGCGCTTATGTCATTACACTGAGTAACTGGACTGCGGAAACCTCGGATTTAACATTTTCTCCCTCGAGTCACTAGCCATCTCTACGTTCATCACCCTTAAATTGGACCGTTTCATTCTTAAGCTGCCCTCATTGGAGTGATTTCCGTACACTGTCTGTCTGCAAAATATGGGAAGTCTCTGGGAGCACGTTGGGAAAGAAACAAACATTCATTTAAGGGTTCCACAGGGAGCCTGTAAATTCTTTAGGTTAAGGAATTTAGAGCAATTCACTTTCTGACAGACCCAAAGACACTATAATTTTCCTCTTTTCCCTTCTTTCAATTCTGTGGTCTCAATATTAAATTTGATATAGTTCGTTTTTTGTGGGGGTGGTTTTTTTTGTCTGAAGCTTAGGAATTAGTTACCAATTACTAAAATGTAGTTAAAATTTTTTGTAGCCACAAAGTGATGTGAGCTGAGATGTTAACCCACAGGTAGCACCTCATCACCCCTGTGAGTGGTAGCAGCCACTCATTCCCGGAATGGTTCCCTCCACCCACGTGGAGCCCCTCCGCAGCCCCGTCACGCAGCCATTCCCAGCACACACTTGTCCAGCACCCACAAGGCACCAGGCCGTGACGCTGTACCCAGTCTCCATCTCAGAGCACCTACAGCCTGTTTCAGAGAACAGTTGTATTAGAGGTAAAACATATACATAGGTCAAGGCAGGTCGCTGGAGATGAGAGTACAGAGTCCCACGGGAACACGGAGGAAGGCTTTACGGAACAGTGGGTCTTTCGATGGTCTGTTTCCCATAAAAATCCATGTGCATCGACCACGTGGGAGAGCCTGGGTTACATAGATCACAGCCCCTGCCCTCCTGGAGCTGATGCTGACGTGGGGCAAACACACAAAAACGAAGTGAATAGAAATAGTTCTGTACCGTAGTGAGTGCTGAGAAATGCACAGGGTTCTAAGACCGAGACTTGAAGAAGCTGAGTTATTTTGGATAGAGTGGTTGGAGAAGGCCACATGAAGAGGTGACATTTAAGGTGTGAAAGATGAAAAGGAGCAGGTCTTATGAAGACCAATACAGGCAGAAAAAGAAAGAAAACAATAACAACAGTTGATGCAAAGGCCCTGAGGCAGACAAGGGCCTTTGGAATTGAAAGACCAGGAATTGGAGAGGCAGGCCGTTGAGAAATCTGAGGTGGAGAGGAAGGAGGGGCGAGGCTGTGCAGGCGAAGGTCTGAAACCACAGGCTTGTTGGAGGATGGGCGCACAGGGTAGGCCACAGATATGGGACTCTAGTCAGGAAGAGCAGGTTGGAAAGGAGGAGCCAGACTGTGAAGGCCTCGCATATCAGGCAAAGGGATCGACTGGGTTTCCTCTCATAGACAACAGGCAGCCAAAACAGGAATTATGTGTTTCTAGTTAACAGTATTTTTTCTGATAACAAAGGCAACTCTATATGTAGAAATTTTGGAAAATGTACACAGGGACATTGAAAAAACCTATAAGTTGCCGAGACCGGTTTGGCTCAGTGGATAGAGCATCGGCCTGCGGACTGAAGGGTCCCAGGTTCGATTCCGGTCAAGGGCATGTGCATTGGCTGCGGGCACATCCCTGGTGGGGGGTGTGCAGGAGGCAGCTGGTCGATGTTTCTCTCTCATCGATGTTTCTAGCTCTCTATCCCTCTCCCTTCCTCTCTGTAAAAAATCAATAAAATAAAATAAAGAAAAAACCTGTAAGCACACTTTTAAACCATTGTTAACATTTTTATATCTTCTCTGCATACAGATATATACGTAGATTTCTAAAAGTGAGATTTTTCAAATACTTTCTATTTTATAATTGCTGTTTCACTTAACAGTATAGAGCAAGCATCCTGAAAATGTCTTCCTGTGTCACTAAGTATTCTTTTTCAGAACAACTTTTAACACCTGTATGGTATCATGTACTAAAAACAAACTAAAATTTGTTCTTATTATTTAATTGTCAAGCCTTATGGTTGAGCATCTTGAATGTTCTGTTTTCAGCATTATAAGCAGTGCTGTAATAATTGCCCTTAGAGGGGTGTAGTTATTCATATCCATGATTGTGTCCTTAGGAATTCCTAAAAATGCAGTTGTGGAGTCAAAGGGTGTCTATTTTTTCAAGGCTTCTGATACATATTTCTAGATTAGCGTTCTAAAAGTTGTGCCAATTTACACTCTTATCAGCCTAGTACAAGCATGCCTCATGTACCAAATTAATTAGTCAGCACTGGATTTAATTTGTCGATTGGACAGAGAAAAAAACTTTGATATCCATTGTTTTCGTCTACATTTCTTAAATTAAATGGAATCCTTTCTCCTATGTTCTGCTTGTCATCTGTCATGTGTTGTGAAATTGTTCATATCCTTTGCCTCTTTTTATTTTTTGATGCCTTCATCATTTGGTTATTAATTTGTAAGAGCTCTTTGTATATTAGAACTATTAAACCCTCATGTCTGTTGCAAGTAGTTTCCCAATTACTCTTTTTAAATTGCATTTTTTTTCTACAGAAGTTTTGCATTTTTATGAAGTCCAATCTTCCTTTTCCTTTAGCCTTTGCATAAATGCTTTTAAAAAGTCTTACTGCCTGCCTGGCATGGCTCAGTGGTTGATTATCAACCTATGAACCTGGAGGTCAAGGTTCGATTCCCAGTCAGGGCACATGCTGTGGTTGCGAGCTTGATCCCGGGGGGGGGGGGGGGGGGGGTTTGCAGGAGGCAGCCGATGTATGATTCTCTCTCATCATTGATGTTTCTCTCTCCCCCTCTCCTTTCCTCTTTGAAATTTTAAAAAAAAAAGTCTTACCCACCCCAAGATTGGATAAATACTTATATTTTCTTCTCATCCTGAAATAATTTTGTCTTACAAATTTTAATAATAATTTGTCATCTTGAATCAGGCGTCTGTATTAAAAAGATAACTGCAGAATTGTGAAGCGGGTTTTAGAGGGAATGGAACTGGTATCAGGGAGACCGGTTAACTAGCTATTGCAGTTGGCCAAGAGGGATGTGGACAGGCCAATGATTCTAACCTTTTCTAGTCCAGTTGCACAGCATACACCCATCAGCAGTGAAATCTCTCCTTATAGGCAGTGATTCTCAGTAGAAGAACTCCTGGCTCGGTTGAGAATCCCTGGTGGAGATTTAAAGGAGAAGATGTATTTAACAGAGGTTTATAACAGAGAGGGGTGCTGGCAGGGTCAGCCACCGATTGGCTCTAGGTGTGATGAGCAAAGTAACAGGAGACTCTTGGGTTTTTATTTGGGTGATTCCATTAACCTAGCCTGGAAAGACTGGTGGAGACAGAGCCTCAGAAAGGAGGCAGAAGGGTGGAAGGTGATGGAGGCCGGTTAGGACCATCACTTTAAAAGGCTATAGGTCAATTCCGGATGAGGGAGGCAGGCAATGAGAATGGGAGTCAGGAGCCCGGAGGTTGGGAGCCATCTGCCTAAAGAAAGTTGAAGCAGTGGGAGTGAAGGAAGCAATCCATGTGTGGAGAAGAACAAGAAAAACATGGCCAAGAAGAAACTCTGGGGAACACTAGAATTCGGGTTGAGGGGGGGAATGTTGCAGAAGAAAAATAAGCAAAGGAACTAAGAAGAAATTGTCAAAGAAGTAGGAGAACCACCCTAGCTGGTTTGGCTCAGTGGATAGAGTGTCAGCCTGCAGCCTAAAGGGTCCCAGGTTCGATTCCAGCCAAGGGCATGTGCCCGAGTTGCAGGCTCGATCCCCAGTAGGGAGTGTGCAGGAGGCAGACTATCAATGGTTCTCTCTCATTGATGTTTCTATCTCCCTTCCTCTCTGAAATCAATAAAGAAATATATTCTTTTAAAAAAAGAAGAAGTGGAGAACCAGAATACAGGGGAACCAAGAGAAAAAGAGTTTCAAGGAGAGCGAATGATTTGTGGAACTTTCTAGCATGATACCTGGGCTCTTTGCTATCAAAACCTACCTCTTTCTTCAGCTGCTGCTAGACTCCTTGTTCTCATATGCCAGCTCCATCTACAGCTCCTGATAGTGTGCACACTGCTGCCTCTGCCCACAGTGACGGTCCCCCTCCCCCTGGTGAGCCACTCCTCTTTCAGGAGCTCCCTGGTGTGTCCCCTCCTCTGTAAGGGGAATCCTGTCCACCCCTCCCCGGATACATGTATTCTAAGAGATTTGGAACTACAGTTTTTCCTCTAGGTGGTGCATCTCCTTGGGTGGTAGTTATCTACTTAATGTGTGCCTTTCAGGCTTTTTTAAGGGAACTCCCCTAAGCAACAGAAAAGTTAACTCAAGATTCCCTGGTACCACCTAACCGGTTTGGCTCAGTGGATAGAGTGTCGGCCTGCGGACTGAAGAGTCACAGGTTTGATTCCGGGCAAGGGCATGTACCTTGATTGCGGGCATATCCCCAGTAGGGAGTGTACAGGAGGCAGCTGATCAGTGTTTCTCTCGATGTTTCTAACTCTCTATCTCTCTCCCTTCCTCTCTGTAAAAAAATCAATAAAATATAACTTTAAAAAAAAAAAGATTCCCTGGTACCATCCCAGCATCTTTCTTTTAAAGTCCGGTATTTATTTTAACAATTAGTGCTTTTTCCTTCTGCTATTCATAATATCGGTTCTTATTTCATTAAGTGTTAAAGGCTTCCGGTCACTTCCACGGAGTAAAGCTGATTCTCCAGGAAGACCCTCCACGTTTGTTCTGTGGCTTCGCTTACTGTAGCACATGGCTGAGTACCGAGGGAACCAAACCCCTAGACATGTCTCTCTCGCCAAATCAGAAACCTTCCCACTACAAAGACTGTCCCCAGTGCCCAGCACAATGCCCAGTTCAGAGAAGGCACTGATAGGTATTTACAGAAGCAGAGGAAGGAGGGAGGATGGAAGAACAGGTGAATGGATGGAAGGAAAGGAGGGAGGAAAAGGGTAGGTGGACAGAAGAGCAGTTGGATGGGAGGGGTGAAGGGTGAGTGGGTGAATGGATGGACGGATGGATGGATGGATGGATGGATGGATAGATGGATGGGTGGATGGATGATGGATGGGTAGGTGGATGGATGGATGATGGAGGGATGGGTGGATGGATGATGGATGGGTGGTGGATGATGGATGGATAGATGGATGATGGGTGGATAGATGGATGGATAGGTGGATGGATAGATGATGGATGGATGATGGATGAGTGGATGGATAGGTTGTAAAGGTTAAAACATACGCAGTACAGAAGCAAAGACAATGCACATAAACTACTCTCTTAAGAAGCTTAACTGTAAGGTAAGATGAGAGAAAGCAGTAGCTAGAAGGGCACTGGCATTGTGGACAGTTTATTTTAATTCAGGGAAATTTTTGTGGCTGATGGGGAGAAAGGAATGGGTGGGCTTTTGGGTCTTTTATTTCTTGGGGGTGATCTGAACATGCTTATAGGCTGAGGGAAAAGCAGCCAGTGGAGGAGAGACTTAAAATATTCACTCCATTCACTCAAGAAATATTGAGTGCCAGCAGTGTGCCAGGTGCTGTACCAGGGAGTGAGCGTGGCAGAGTTCCTGTGGCAGGGCTTTCATCCTAGTGGGAATATAGGGGAGAGAGAACGGACAGTGGGCTTCCACCCAAGAGGAGATGCAACCTCGTGCTGATTACTGCCTTCTTCGGAAGAGCAGAATGTTTAAATGTTTGTCTAGGTCAAACATAATTATGGAGGTAAGACTGCTGGAAAAACGCGCCACATGCATTCCAGTGCCTCCTGGGTGGGTGGGTGTGTGTGTGTGTCAGCCACATGGAGAAGACTACTAGTAAAGCTGGATGTGTCCAGGATGTAGTTGCCAAAAACATTTCTCTCCTGTGATTCATACAAGGTGGTGCCTGTAGGATATGTAGAGGTGGACAGAGGCAGAAAAGGACGTGGTTGAGTCCCTGTCTAGCCAGTTAGCCTGAGCTTCTCTGGTTTGTCGTGAGTCATTTCCCTTTTTTTGTGGTTTTCTTAACATATTCTGCATAAGACTAGCTGTTCCATGCAAATGGCAGTAAAACATGTGATCCGGGCCTGGGCTGCATGTTGATTTTTAATATACTTTGTAATTGTATTAATGTTCATCCACAGTTTCACAGGCCCCCACCCCCAGAAGTCATTTATTTCCAGATATCAGCAGCTCCGTGTTTAGTTCCGGAGAATAAAATATCGTCAGTGTCAGAGACTATAGAAGACCTCATTTGTAACTCTAGATTAATTCTGTTCCACAGATGTTCTTAAGAAATGGCTGTGAATTGGATGAAAAGATTATTTTTAAATTACTTTACTTTGATTATGTCTGTTCCTTGTATTATAAGCTCTCCCCAAATATTTTTAGAGGTAGGCAGAGTATATTCACAAGTACCTTTTCTAATTACTTAGAAAACAAATCTTTAAAGACTGAAAACGCTGGACTCTGAGTTGGTGAGCTGCTTGTTTTTAATGATGCAGTATTATGGAGGCCTTGCTAATCCTCTGTGATTAACTGAAAAGTTTTGCTTTAATATTTGCCATAGGTTAGATCACGAGACAAAAATCACACACACACCAAAAAAAAAAAATCGCAGCTTTGGACTAGAAACATTTTTACATTGAATATTGCTTCAAGTTAATCAGTGCTGAAAGCTCGGAAAATCGTTGTGTTTTCATGGTACTTGTAAATAGACTTGATATAACGTAGATATTGAGCTTTAAATTAAATTATTTATATGTAAGTATTCGCTACCATAGAATCCTGAGTTAGGCACATTTTTGTGGATTCAATACTTTTCCCAGGGTATTCACACTTTGCATTTTCACCTCACAATTTCCCTGGAAGGTAGATAATGGAGGTGACAGCATCCTTCGTTTGACAGATGAGGAAACTGAAGCATTTGGATAAAGGAGACTTGCCCCAAGTGATAGAGTTCACAGACGCCTGCATATATCACAGGCCTGCCACCAAAGAGCTCATAGACCAGGGCAGGAGCAAATGAGCAGTAAGATAAGTCTCATTCCCACCAGCAGAGGTTTCACACCACTACACGCAGAGCTTCATCCAGTGGGAAGGTCCGCACGTGCTCTGCCTGAGGCCCTCCTAACATTCTCAGAAGGTGGCCGGGGGGCACCACTCACTGCCCATCTTTACATGGTAGTGTTTATAGTCATAACAGTCATGCATTTTGGGGAGAGAGAGAGAGACAGACAGACAGACAGACAGGCACACAGACACAGGTATATATATATGTAAATAAAAAGTGATAACGGCCCTGGCCAGGTGGCTCCATTGGTTGGAGCATCATCCCATACACCAAAAAGGTGGTGGGTTTGAGTCCCAGTCAGGGCACATATTTTAGGTTTCGGGTTTAATCCATGGTTGGGGTATGTGTATAGGAGGCAACAAATCAAAATCAATATCTCTCTCTCTCTCTCTCTCTCTCTCTCTCTCTCTCTCTCTCTCTCTCTCTCTCTCTCTCTCTCTCTCGTCTTATTCAGAAAGGCAGCTTAGCCTAGCTGGCTTAGCTCTGTGGTTCAGCGTCGACCTATGAACCAGGAGGTCATGGGTTCGATTTCCAGTTAGAGTACATGCCTGGGTTAAGGGTTCAGTTCCCACTGTGGGGCCTGCAGGAGGCAACCAATCAGTGATTCTCTGTCATCATTGATGTTTCTATCTCTCTCTCCCGCTCCCTTCTCTGAAATCAATACAAATATTTTTTTTTTTAAAGAAAGAAAGGCAGCTTAGCTTCCCACTGGTCCCAGGGTGACGCTTCTTTCCCACAGGACAGAGGGTCAGAGTCAGCGAGCTGCTGAGAGCCTCTTTCTTGCTGGCCCAGACAGATCCTGCCCTGGCCGTCACTTCTTCCTAGGCCCCTTCCTCATTTCCCCCTTCACCCGTTCGTACCTGGATATTCCAGAGGGCAGGCTTCGGGCCAGCTCCACATTTCCTCCATTGGGGCTCAGTAGAAGCTCCAACAATGATTGCTCTTCATTGGCGTTATGAACGGACTAAGAGGAGCTTTTAAACGAGGCTGTCCAGATGCAGGCTGTAAGCTCCCCCCCATCACCCCCCGGAGATACACAGCTGAGACCAGACGGTCACCTGGGATGTCCTGGGAGGTGCTGGTGGGTTGGAAAAGAGAATCACGGAAGGCTTAGTCCGAGCATCTATGATTCTAAGGCAGCGGAAGTCACCCTGATGCCTCTGGACACAGGAGGTAAGACATGGTAACCCCTATGCGGTATGGGAAAGCACGGCATTTATTTAAGTCACCTCATTGCTTTGCACTGCACACTCCTTAGCTGTTAAATTGGGACAAAAATAGCTGCCTCGTGGGATTTTCCTGTAGGTTAATTTAAATCATGAAACAGAATGTAAAATGCCGGGTACAGTGTGTGTCAGGTGCTAAGGAACTGAAGGGTACAGTTACAGGCTCGCTGACTAACAGGTGCCATAACATGTACAAGGAGGCTGATGGCTGCTGCGCGTGAGATGCGTTCCTCCTCTCTGACTTGGTCAGCCTTCAGGAATGGATCTCAGCAATGGTCTAGGTCAGGGGTAGGGAACGCCCGGCCCGAGGGCCATATAAAGCCTGAGAAACCATTGGGTCTGGCCCTGCCAAGGCATTAGGGGTGAGTTAATTCAATGTTTGACCAAATAGTGCAAGCTAATTTTTAAGGTGATAATTTTATTTGGCCCACAAATGAAGTTATAAATATCCAAATGGCCTTTGGCAGAGAAAAGGTTCCCCACCCCTGGTCTAGATGATGCTCACAAAATAAGGAAATATCGCTTTGAACTTGCCTTGGGGCATTGCTGATCTAGCCAGGAAACCTTAAGGTTTTATAGGATATGAACTACAATGGAATTTGGCGTCCTCTCTTGGGGGTCTCTCCTAAAAGGCAGGAGAACTCATTTTTCGTCTGTGGATGTACAAAGATTTGGGGCAGCAGTAGGTTCTCTTTAAACAGTATCCCTAACAGTGATCTCCCCAAAGATCCTTTGTCTGCTGCTCTAGGAAGGGCGCTGGAAAGCAGCCAGCGTGTCGGAATTTAAGACCGCCGGTACAGACCAGAGATGTGTGCTAAAAATACTAAAACCCAGGATTCATCTGCAGGCAGGAATAGACTCTGTATGCCCCCTGCTTCTGGACTTGCTGGAGCCGTGATGGCTCCGTGTTATTTGGGGATGACAGTGATTATGGAGCCAGGGTGCTCCTGGGCAAAGACAGACAGCTCAGAGCTCCGGCAGAGGGATGGTTTCCATGGCAATAACATCAGCATCTGAATGACTTCCTGTCACAACAAGTTGGTGATTTAATGAGTTCATTACTGAATTTCAAAGGAAAACCCGAGAGTGGGTGAGCCACTGTTCAGCCCTCAGAGTGTCTAAGTCCACAGCCAGTTCCTTTATGCAGCAGAGAGATGGATACCTGCTCGGAGCCGCCGGCACGGGGCAGCCTGTGGGCGCGGGGCAGGCGGATCAAGGGGAGGGAATCCGCTGACTCTGCAACCACCTGGTGTGTGAAGGCCTCGGTGCCCATTTGCTAGGAGTCTCCACCATAAGCGTGCCCTATTCAAACCCAGTGAGATTCATAATCACCACAATCTAGCCCAGCGCTTCAGATACATACCCCCAAGTACCCCACGTCCTTTAGAAAAAAAAAACCAGGAAAAGGAAACAGATTGTAAATTCTACTAGTATATAAACAGAAGCAAAGGGGGAAAGGATGTCAGCCTACTTCTATTCTTCAATGTAGAGCAGAGAGACACTTATTATGGAACCAAAAAAATCACCTGGTTGTTAGAGCATCAGCCCAGGCACCGAAAGGTCACGGGCTCAATTCCAGGTCAAGGGCGCATACTTGGGTTGCAGGCTCAATCCCTGACCCGACTGGGTTGCATGCAGGAGGCAACCAATCAGTGTGTCTCTCTCACATCAGTGTTTCTCTCTCTCCTCTTCCCTCCCACCCTTCCTCCCTTCTACTCTCTAAAAAAAGCAAAGGAAAAGATATCCTTGGGTGATAATTTTTTTTAAAAATACATTTTATTGATTTTTTTACAGAGAGGAAGGGAGAGGGATAGAGAGTTAGAAACATCAATGAGTGAGAAACATCGATCAGCTGCCTCCTGCACACCCCCCACTGAGGATGTGCCCGCAACCAAGGCACATGCCCTTGACTGGGATCGAACCTGGGACCCTTCAGTCCTCAGGCCGACACTCTATCCACTGAGCCAAACCGGTTAGGGCGGTGATATATTTTTTTTAAATTATTTGGACATGTTCAGAAAACAGTGGTTCATTCATATGGGTGATTGCATATAAAATTTGAGCTGAGAGGTTCTGTATCACAATAAGAATGTATAACAACTAACTTTCCCCACCTCGCTGTCATTGTTCATGAAAATCTGCCGCCTGCCCTGCAGAGTAATAGAGCCTTAGTCTGATCAGTGACCGAGGGGCCAGACGGGGGCAGAAGAGAGACAGTGGTCACCATTCTTCAGAGCGGCTCATGAGGAAGAAGTGGGGTGGTATTCCTCCCATTTTCCAGATGAGGAAATCTGAGACCCAGAAATGCTTGTTCCCGTGCCGCCAGCGGCCACGGCTAGTAAGCGGCGGAGTCGGGATTTCAGCTCCGTTCCCTCTGATTCCTCCGCCCACGTCACTGTCCAGTCTGCTTAAGGAGAGGGGCATGCTCCAAGCCACAGGTGTTGGGAGCAGGGGTCAGGAAAGAGGGGGTCCGTGATGGTGCGTGGCAGGTGGGCACATTCCTCGCCCCTCCGCTGACCCCATGCAGGTGCCTGAACGCAGGTGGGCCAGGTCTGTGCTCACTGACAAGGAAGAGAGGAAACTCAGAGAAGGAAAAATCACAGAGAGCTCAAAGTACTCATTTTTATCCCCTATCAAATATTTTACCAGATCAACTAATAAGGTAGGAAATTTGGCTAATTTGCATACGCATTTATACAGGATGGGGCAAACGTAGGTTTATAGTTGTATGTGAAACACAGGTTTTATTCTTGTTTTATTATTATTCATTATTGTGTTACTTTCCATAGGAACAACTGTAAACCTACTTTTGTCCCACCCTGTGTATGTCAGTGTGTATAAGACACATATGCATAGAAGGTCAGGGTTGGGGGCGGGGAGTGCGCACGTGCCTGTGTTGCTCCTTTTCGGTCTTAATAAAGGGAAGGAAAGTAATTGCTGATGCTAGGAAGCCTCTGAAGAATATGTCATCGAGTCTCATTTTCTACATGTGAATGTACTGACTTTGAGAGTTGCCATCTGGCGTGTTTTCCTGGGACCCGTGAGAGCTGCCGGATTTGTTTTTCTAACCCTCATCAGTAAAATGCACGGGGGACAAGACAAGAGAACGGTTGCTAGTATTTGCTAAGAGCACTGCCCACGATGTGGCTAATAATGAAATTTTTCCCTATTCAGTCGTCCTCATGTTTGGATATAAACTCTAAAATGTAAATTTTTAAAATATATCACTGAAAAGGAAAAACAAGAATGAACCAAAATATATATGTATATAATTCTGTTTGTGTAAGATTATTTGTGGCTGTTAAAGAACTTAGGGAAAAAAAGAGATTTATTTCTACAGATGTATAGGGATAGCTTTGGAATATTCAAAAGTTGCAAAGTAGCCCTAGCCAGTTTGGCTCAGTGGATAGAGCATCAGCCCTCGGACTCAAGGGTCCCGGGTTCAAATCCATCAAGGGCACATACCTTGTTACAGGCTCGATCCCTGGCCCTGGTCGGGGCGTGTGGAGACAACCAATCAGTGTGTCTCTCACATCGATGTTTCACTCTCTGTCTTGCTCCCTTCCACTCTCTCTAAAAATCAATGGGAAAATATCCTCAGGTGAGGATTAACAAAAATAAATAATTTTTTTAAAAAGTTGCAGAGTAAAAAAAAAAAAATCATCATTTCATTAAGTTACGCGTACATTTTGGATAGTATTCTTTTTAAAGGCAAGTGTTCTATAAAAAATAAGCAAGCCCTTACTGCTTTCCTGTATGCAGGATTATCTATCTGATAGATTCTATCGGGATGTAGCGAGGGCACCTGGAGTGGTGCAGCGTGGCAGCCTTTATCTTTAAAATCACTCTCACCTGGTTCGCAGACAAATATGGATTGTAAGTAATCACTGGAGTGGAGCTCACGATCACTGGCTCCCAAGTCCTGCCGCCCTGGCTTGGATACCCTGGGTTAGGACACTCTCGACCTCTGAGGGTCACAGGGCGTCTCCCACAGGCCTCCCTGGGTCGATCACTGAGGTTAGGATCGGGGGCGCCTTCAGAAAGCAGCCATTCCCTCTCGTGCTCACACTGCTGGCTTTCTCTGAGCATCACCTCCCACAGGGCCTGCAAGTGCCTTTTCCAAATGCTGCCAGGTGTGACCCTCATGCTGCCTTTGCTCCTTAGTCGCCCCTTCCCGCTAAGCACACGCGTCTGAACCTGTGCGTCAGTAAAGTGTTAATAAACAGACGGGGCCACCGCTGAAGCAGGGCTTGACCTGCGTCACAGAGACGCCGTGTGCCTGTCCCGGGTCACGCGGTGGGAAGCAGGCGGTGGGGCAGGTCTGCACACGCACGCACGCACGCAGGAAAGGGAAGGACCAGAGCCACCTGCCAGGCGCTGGGGCCCAGGGAAACAGGGCAGTGCTTTAGTCTGGATACAAGAGGAAAAACCTTTTCTTTTCCCTGGGGAAATGTTACTCTGCTGCTGACACCACCAGAATTCTTCTCTGTAGGGCCAGCGGTTATTTAGCAGGTGCATTTCTTACTCTTTGCCCCTCTGCTGGGCATCTTTATATAAAGAAGCGTAACACGTGAGGCAGGCAGGCAGATGCCATCGGGAATGGTAAGTGCTGTGATAGGAGTGAGCGGGCAGCTGTGGGAGCTCCCAGGAGGAAGAGCGGCCCAGTGGGAAGGGCAGGGCGGTCTTCAGAGCCAGGGGAAGCGTCCTGGAAGAGATAGAGCTCAGGAAACCCAGAGGGGGGCGGGAAGGGGAATGAGCCAGGCTGAAGGCAGGGGAGAAAGAGAGCGTCCTCTAGTAAAAGCAGGTGTGAAGCCGGTTCAGGGCACTCTGGCGTTGAGTACCATTGCCTGTGAGGTGGGAGGGGTGCGGAGGAGACTGCCCTGACAGAGGGTGAAAGAGATGACAAGGGGCCAATAGGCAGGGGCCAAGTGCCTTCAGATGCCGGGCAGGTAATAGCAGTTTTGCCCACGTGCAGGGATCTGCCACCTGCCGGGACCCCGCTAAGCCTGTGACACGCATGTACTCTCTCATCCATCTGCGTGTTCTCTCAGAACTGAAACTGGGCCACAGACTCTCTGATTCGCCCTAGCTGGTTTGGCTCAGTGGATAGAGTGTCATCCTGCTGACTGAAGGGTCCTGGGTTTGAATCCGGCCAAGGGCACATGCCCGGGTTGCAGGCTCAATTCCCAGTGGGGGGTGGGAGGGCGTGCAGGAGGCAGCCGATCAATGATTCTCTCATCATTGATGTTTCTCTCTCTCTTCCTTTCTCTTCCTCTCTGAAATCAATAAAAATATATTTTTAAAAGACTCTGATTCTATAGACTATCTATAATAAAAGTGTAATATGCAAATCAACCGAACGGTCATCCGGAAGTCCTTCCAAACAACCTTCCGGATGAAGCTGGGGCTGCAGCCGCGGGATTGAAGCAACCACTGAGGCTGCAAGGGGGGGATCGAGGCAGCCGCTGCGGCTGCGAAGGCCTACTCTTGCACGAAATTCATACATCGGGCCTCTAGTCTTTGTATAAAGAGCTTTATTGGAATACTAGAGGCCCAATGCACGAAATTCATGCAAGAGTAGGCCTTCCTTCCCCCGGCTGCCGGCACCAGCTTCCCTCTGGCACCCGGGACCCGGGCTTCCCTCCAGCCACCAGCAGGCACCCAGGACCCAGGCTTCCCTTGCAGCCCTGGCTTAATCTGGAAGGACGTCCGGTCTCATCAGCGTATTACACTTTTATTATTATCGATAATTCACATACCATACAATCCACCCATGTAAAGCCTACAAGTCATTGGTTTTAGTATATTCAGAGTTGTGTGATCATCACCATAATCAACGTAGAACATTTTCATCACCCCAAATGAAAACCTCATACCCTTTGGCAATCACCCCACCACCACCATTCCCTTTAAACTCCTCCTCAACTAACCTACTTTCTGTCATATAGATGTGCCTATTCTGGACAATTCACATAATGGAATCATGTCATATGTGGTCCTCTGTGACTGGCTTCTCTGACTTAGCTCAGTATTCTCAAGGTTCATCTAAGTCGTAGTAGGTATCCATAATTCATCCCTTTTCACTCCCAAATAATATTCCATTATGTGGGTTCATGCAGCATTTTGTTTATCTCTTTGTCAGCTGATGAACATTTGGGTTGGGTTGTTATGAGTAATGCTACAGTGAATATTCATGTATAAGTTTCTATGTGGACTTGTTTTCATTCTTCTTGGGTATATTCCTAGGAGTGAAATTGCTGGCTCATATGGTAACTCCATGTTTAACTCTTTGAAGGGCTGCCAGATTATTTTCCAGTTTCTCTGTTCCTTGCTAATAGATGTTATTTGCCTTTTTTAGTACAGTCATCCCAGTTGGTATGAAGTGGTATCTCGTTGTGGTTTTGATTTTTAGCTCCCTGATGACGAACGGTGTAGAGCATCTTGTCATGTGTTTATTAGCTATTTTTATATCTTCCTTCAAAAAAATGCCTATTTAGATCCCTTGCCAGTTTTCTTAATTGTGTTGTGCTCTTCCTACTAAGAAGAGTTCTAAGTTATCAGATATATGATTTGCAAATATTTCTCCCATTCTGTGGCTTGGCTTTTCACGTTCTTGATGGTGTTCTTGGAAGTCCAAAAGTTTTTAATCTTGAAGTCCAGCGTATCCGATTTTTCTTTTGTTTCTTGTGCTTCGGTTTAGAGATCATTTGAACTTGATCCTGGAACTTATGGGTAGGCACTGAAGGACTTCAAATTGTAGAATGACTTAAGATTTGGTTTTTGTGGCGTTTTTTTTAACCAAACTAATACATGGGTAGGCTGATAATGGCTCCCAAAGGCATGTCCATGTTCTAATCCCCGGAGCCAGTGAATGTTCCTTATTTGGAGAAAAGGTCTTCGTGGATATAATTAAATTAAGGTTCTTGCAATAGGAGATTCTCCTGGATTATCCAGGTGCGGCCTCAAGGCCACCACACGTGCGCTGAGAGGACAGGGAGAGGCAAAGGGAGGTCTGACACACAGAAGGCGGTGGAGGGAGAGCTTGGAGGAATGCAGCCACCAGGCACTGGAAGCGGCCAGGAACCCGAGAGCCTCTGAGTCTGGAGGAATGTGGCCTTTGCAACATCTTGATTTCAGACTCTGGCTTCCAGAGCTGCAAGAGAATAAATTTCTGCTGCTTTCAGCCACCAAGTTTATGGTAATTTGTTACAGCAGCCACAAGAAACTAATACCATATGGTTTTTCAAAATCAAATAGCGGAACCTGGCTGGTGTGGCTCTGCGGTTGAGCATGGACCTATGAACCAGGTTGTCCAGGTTTGATTCCTGGTCAGGGCACATGCCTGGGTTGTGGGGCTTGACCCCCAATAGGGGGCATGCAGGAGGCAGCCAATCAATGATTCTCTCTTATCATTGATGTTTCATCTCTCTCTTCCTCTCCCTTCCTCTCTGAAATCAATATATATCTTTTTTTTTTTAAATCAAACGGGGAAAGTTTATAATGAAAAAATAAATAAACAACATGCTTCTGCTACTGCTTTGGACATTATTGACCTTTGACTATAAGGGATGATGGTTTATTTAGCTGCCTTTAGTCTCTCCCTCCCTCCCAATTATTGTTAGTTTTTTCATTATTGATGATTTACTGGTTACTTTAAAAAAACAATAATCACTTTATTAAAAATAGCAAATTTCACAAATACTAATATAACACATTGATAACGCTGGCCATTGGAAAACACATCAGTGTGTGTACTGATTGTCCAACGTAAACAGAAGCTGGGCTGCCGCCCAAAGCATCTTCAACGTGGGACCCGTAGCGGAAGAAGTTAGGTGAGCTCAGGAAGGATAAACCCCAGGCCGTCCCCAGCACTGAGCACCGCGAATAACCCAGACGGCAACAGTAACCTCTGCATCACGGTTCCTGACGAAGCCTTCGACAAGGGCCAGGCCTCCAGTGATGGCGAGTGACGGCGAGGCACACGTACTGAAAGCAGCACATGAAAAGAGCCATTGCGTTTGCACTTAATGACTTTCATTCCCCGTCGTGGGAGATGACTCTGCCCCTGGGTTCAGCTGGGAAAGTCAAGAATGCTGCTTTTCTTCAAACCACAGGGAAGCAACTGCATTTCATTCCAGCTGCTAGAAGTATTGGGAGCATCTTGTGCATCTGCCAGACGGAGTTTTTGCCCGGATGGATTCCGTTCTTCTAGACCCGACGGAAGCCTAGCCAGACGAGCGGCCCTGGCTGTTTCCCTCGCATCCTCAGGAAGTTCCTCTGGCTCCCCACAGAGCTCCAGGTTCAAGCGAGCTCGTTCCTCCTGCTTTCCCCGAGCACGCTCCATCTGCTCGGTGGAAGGCTCCCTTCCGATGCTTGAAGTTTTCCAGAGTGGAAATCATCCAGAAGGCCAGCAGCCCCGCCCCCTCCGACCCCGCGGGCATCAGTGCGGACAGAATGCTGAGCACCTTTTCCGTCTCCACCCCGAGGCTTCGTGGCTCCGTCTTTTCTCTCGTCACTCCTTTTAGCTTTGGTCGCTGTGGAGTTGACTGTGATGCTGGATTTGAAACGCCTGTGTTTTGACTCACTGGAATGGCCTTTTCGGGGGGCATTAACAACCTGCATAGAGTGGGCATTGAAAGACTTAGGACTCCCTCCTCCTCACCTTCCACTCCTCCATTAAGTTCCTTATTGCACCAGGCCAGCTTCTTACGACCTGAGGAAGGAGGGGATAGGTCCTCTTCCTCAACCTGCCATGCTTCCCTCACCCTCCCCTCCCTCCCAGCCTCCGAAACAGCTTGAGCCAGGGTCACATCCCGGACCCCATGCCACCACAGGTCCCTTTATTTACCTACTATCGGTTACTTTTCCAACGCAAGATACCGCATCATCAGATCTCAGGTGCCCTCTATTTTAAGATACCCCATTATTTTATAATCCACTAAGGGAAACACACTGCCAATTATATTATTAGGGTATCATCAAGAGTAAGGAGCACCCTAGCTGGTTTGGCTCAGTGGGTAGAGCATTGGCCTGCGGACTGAAGGGTCCTGGGTTCGATTCCAGTCAAGGGCACATGCCCAGGTTGCGGGCTCGATCCCCAGAAGGGGCCTGCAGGAGGCAGCCGATCAATGATTCTCATCATTGATGTTTCCATCTCTCTCTCCCTCTCCCTTCCTCTCTGAAATCAATAAAAATATATATATATTTTTAAAAAGAGTAAGGAGCATCCCAGTTTCAAAGACATTAAAGGATTTTTTTAAATGTGACCTTTAGAATCAGTGAAATAAAAAAAAGAAAATTTCATGCCCCATCAACTTCAGGCACCATCTCGTAAGTCACCCCCAAGTGGTGACCCAGCTCTCGCTTTTTTTTTTTTTTTTGACATTGTTGATATTTACATTGTTTTATACTTTGATGATTAACTCTAAATCGAAACCAGTAACTAGCGTTTCTGTTACTGTAATGTTATAACCGGCCAGTATGGGAGGATTACATTTTCTTCTCTATGGATGCATTGTTTTCTCTGGGGTCCCCTTTGAGGGCCATATGACCTCTGCTGCAAGTACGCAGCTCTTCCATGATGGCAAAAGCATCCAGAGACAATATGTAAATAAATGGATGTGGCTGCGTTCCAATAAAACTTCATTTACAAAAGCAGGCAGTAAGCCAGATTCAGGCCTTAGTTTCCCATCCCCTGGTCCAAAAGAATAAATTCTGACCCTCATATCTTAGAATACAATCAAGATTTCAATTTGAAAGCTTTTGAATAATCTAAATTTTAAGTGACTGTGGACATGCATGGGTCACACAAGGTCATTTAAACACCTGAAAATCTAAAATTCTTGAGGTGCGGTTAATAGGGATTATCTCAGGACCCCAGGAGGAAACCGAGCTGCTAAGTTGCACCCGTGTGCGTCTCTCCATTCCTTGAGTAAATCGACTAAGACAGAACAGAGAAATGTCTTTCATGCGGCCGCACATTTCTGGGTCAAAGGTGGCCTTTCAACCTCAAAAATAGAATCCTTCCCAACCTCCACTTCCTGCTGACAAGAAGTGTGACCCCCACCCCCCCTTCACCCCTTCGGTTTCTAACTGTGAAAGGATGCAATTCATGGGACTTTTTTCCAAACCACCAAAATGAAACCCTGAGCAATGAAGCTTCAAGGAGTCGGTAACAATTGCTGGAATGCTGCCAATGTTTAAGGGTGTCAAGTGGAAAAGTCTACAGATCAGACACAGATCTGATTCCAAGAAACAGTTCAAACTTGAGGATGAAATACATACTGCCTAGTATTTTCTTATTCATGCTCTCATTTTTTTCCCACCTTACATGTGATTCTGAGAATAGTAATTCTGGTGTGGTTCTAATAAATTGGCATTCCCTTTAGAACAAGACATTTGAAAATCAAGGAAATGCAGTCAGCACATAAGCCTCCTCACTCATTTAACCCAAACAGCCATATTAATGGGTCATTTTAATATCTAAACCAATAAGAATCCACTCACTTTGTCCAGCTGTAATACTAACGGCCCCTTCCGAGTTGTAACTGATCTTCTTTTGTTTTCCCTCATCCAGAGATGACTGGCGATTTCTCGCTGGCTCGCTTTCTTCTAGACCTAGGAACTAACAGAATCAGCGTCTGTAGCCCTGGGACCCGTAACTCTTTCCTGCTCCCTGGTCTCTCACTATGTTCTGCCTCATGACTTTGAGTACCGACACTCTCCTCAGGAATAGAGTTAAGTGTGAGAAAGAAATGTGTCCTTCTCCCGCAGATGGCTACAGTCTTGTTTCTGTAGGGAAGACACTCTGAGATCTTCAAAGGTATTACCTAATTGTTCCTGTGTTTTCTATCAATCCTCCTATATAATAAAAGGGTAATATGCAAATAGACCAAACGGCAGAACAACTGAACAACCAAAGCGTAATATGCTAATGATATGCTAAGGCTGCTCAACCGCCTGCTATGATGTGCACTGACCACCAGAGGGCAGATACTCTGACCGGTAGGTTAGCTTGCTGCTGGGGTCTGGCCGATCAGGACTGAGCAAGATGAGCTGGACATTCCCTGGAGCCCTCCCATAGTCCCTTCCCGGCCTGATCGCGCACTGGTGGAGTCACTCACGCTGGCCTGCACCCTCTCACAATCCGGGACCCCTCGGGGGATGTCGGAGAGCTGGTTTCAGCCCAATCTTGCAGGCCACTCCCCTTGGGAGGGTGCCAGGTGCAGGGTTCATGGCTGGTGAGTGCTGCTGCAGCAGCGCAAGCCTCTCCCAGTCAGGACTGGTTGGGCACGATCCCATGGCAGGCACAGTGGGGCCGGGATGAGCAGGAGTGGCAGGTAGGAGCTGCAGGCAGCGTTGCACGGCGGGTTTCAGCCCAATCCCTGCAGGCCACCCAGAGGGACCCCACCTATGCACGAATTCATGCATCAGGCCTCTAGTATTATATAAGTGCAAGCTATTGTTTCTCTTCAGAGAGACTAAAACATTTTTTCAATCTTCACCCAAGGATATGTTTTATTGGTTTTAGACAGGTAGGAAAGAGGGGAGAAAGAGAGACAGAAACATCGATGTGAGAGAGAAACATCGATTGGCTTCCTCTCATATGCTCCCCAACCGAGGCTTGAACCCCCAACCTACGCTTGTGCCCTGACCAGAAATTGAACCCGAAATCTTTTTGGTGCACAGGACAATGCTCCAACCAACTGAGCTGCCAGGCCGGGGCTGAAATCTTTTATTTCAAAAAGTATGTTTTTCAATTATTCGCTTAATTATTTTAATATATGCTTTGCAACAAATGCTATGTGCTGGGTCAGAGTTTAAAGTGAAAACTTAATCAGCAATCATACTTAAATGAGCAAAAGAGGCTGTATTTCCAATTTTGTGCTTTAAAAGGACCTTTTTGTGTAGGCTACAAGTGTGATCTTGTTTTCCCAAAAGTATACCCTTCTAACGCTGCTTATGGATTGAACTCCAAATTTAATTAAGACAGAAAAGAACCTTTAACAGAAGGAGCATCTGTGCTCCGTTCAGGGGGCAACCCCCCTCCAGGGGGCAAACCCCCCCCCCCGTCCCCGCCCAACACACACACACACACACACACACACACACAGTGTAAAATTCTCAGGCGCGCACTCCATGTCTCCTGTTACTTTGCAAAGACTAACGTAGCCCAAGTGGCCACTGGATACAGCTGTACGGGCTTAGCTGCATGATTTTCATTTTTCTGGAGAACAAAACCTTTGTGTGCTCACTTTCCACTCTCTCAGGCCCCCGGACTGGCTGGGTGACACCTGCTGTTCCCTGCTGAGTGACTTGCAGCAGCTGGGGGTGGGGGGGTGAGAGTTAACCATATTTCACTCACTCGACTCCATTTCTTCTTATTCCCCCCTCCCCCCCCACCCCCCCGGCTGGTTGAACAAGACCAAAACGTGTGCCCACATCCACGGAGGAGCCGAGGAGAGAAAGGAGGGAGGATTTAGTCAGGAGTGAAAACACATCCCAAAAATGAGGAGTTAAGATTAGCCCTGGCGTTTGTTAGTGGAGCATCCGCGGAAACGCCCCCCACCCTCTTCAGCTGTTGCCCTCACCCGTGGCCGCGGATTATCTCCGGGCGCCCTGGCGAGCTTTGATATCACACAGTTAAGCATTTAAACCTTCCCTGCCAAGCAGTCCTCCCCAAGAAATAGGCTCTTCCCTGCTTATGCCAGCCCTGTGTTACCTTGCCCAGGGATGGTCGTCTTTAAAAAAAAAGAAATTAAGTATTGGCTATTGTTGTTTTTTTCTAATTATGAAAATAATGATTGCATGCTCATGGGGAAATTTTAGAAAACATAGAAAAGTCAAAAGAAAAAAATTAAAATCCCCTGGAACTTTGTCATGCAGAAGTAAGTGCCCCTCCTAGTTTAGTATCTGTGACGTGATGGTTTTCTCCTCGAATATAACACACACCTGCATGCTGTCCTTTAAAAAGTAGGTTTGTTGACCCTGGCCGGTGTGGTTAAGTGGTTAGAACGTCAGTCCATGCGCCGAAGGGTTGTCGGTTCGATTCTCAGCCAAGGGCATGTACCTGGGTTGCAGGTTCCACTAGGGCCCATGTGGGAGGCAACCAATCAGTGTGTCTCTCTCACATCCGTGTTTCTCTTTCTCTCTCCCCCCCTCCCTCGCGCTTTCTCTGGAAAAGCAATGAAAAAAATATCCTCTGGTGAGGATTAACTAACTTAATTAATTAACTTAAAAATGTTTGTCATAATGATAAGTTTAAAAACATTCTTAAATCAAAAAGAAATGTTTGTTGGACATTTTGGTAGTTTTTAAATTTTTTATTATAATTTGTGCCGTGATGAACATCCTGTGATCCATCTTTGTTGGCGCTTCCAATTACTTCCTTCGGATGAACTCCGAATGGGGGGTGGGGAGCGCGGTGTAGCGCACAGAAAAGCGGTTGTGAAAGCCAGGGTAGCAGGAAGCATGGCTCGTGGAGACCTGAGATCACTGGACTGGAGGGGCGGGAGGCAGGAAGCCGGGGAGGGGCAGGAACCGGAGAGGGGAGCAGATCACAGAGGCGCCAGCAAGCATTTGTTCTCTCTCTCTCTCTCTCTCTCTCTCTCTCTCTCTCTCTCTCTCTCTCACACACACACACACACACACACACACACACAGACTGGATTTGTAACTTACATATTTACCTTTTACTAAGGTCATTCTGGTTCAGCTTGAAGAGTTGGGGGGCGGGGGGCAGGGATACCAGAGGACGCTGTTAGCAGCCATTGAGGGGAGATGCGATAAAGAGGGAGGTGGCAGTGGGGATGAAAGGATGGAGAGATTTACAAGTAAAATCACAGGACTTGCTGATGGATGATGCTGTGTCGCGGGAGAGGAAAGGCCGTGTCAGGGTGGACCTGCAGGCTTCTGGCTGAGCGGGGGCTGGACAGCACACCAGCTGCCTCCCAGCCAAGTGGAGATGTGCCGGGGTCGTTTGAATCTAAGGTTTGGGGTTCGAGTGGACTGGAGATACGGATTTGGGAGTTACCAGCATGTAGAAAGTACCTGAAGTTATGGAGGTGGAAGGAAGAGGAAGGGACAAGAAGAAGATTAAAAAGTAGGAAGACAAGCCCTGGCTGGTTTGCTCAGTGGTTACAGCATCGGCCTGCAGAACGAAGGGTCTCCGGTTCAATTCCCAGTCAAGGGCACAAACCTCGGTTGCAGGTTCCATCCCCGGTCCCAGTTGGGGCACGTGCAATTGGGGTACATGCAGGAGACAACCATCGATGTGTGTCTCCCCCACACACACACACCCGACCCGACCCTCTACTCTCTCCAAAAAAAAAAATCAGTAGAATAAGTATCCTCAGGTGAGGTTTAAAAAACCAAGTAGGAAAACAGAACATGCTGTACCACAGAGCGTGTTCTATGGCCACCAGGGAGGTCCAGGAACAAAAACCAAGGCAAATCGCCGCCGCCGCCGCCGACGGACTGAACTCAGTGCCATAGAAAACCCGGGGAAGCCGGGTGCAGTAACGAAGTCTGGCTTCTTAAAGCGGATATGTCTCATTCCTTTTGTAACCACCCAGCAAGGTCACCTTCGTGTAGATAAAGCTGCATGGGATCGTTGTTCAGCCAACAATGCGAGTGGAGGGCCTCGGCTCTCCTGCAGCAAAACGGGCGCATCACTCTAGGCCAGTGATGGCGAACCTATGACACGCGTGTCAGCACTGACACGCGTAGCCATTTCTGATGACACGCGGCCGCTGAGGTGGCCGCATGCCGAGGATGAAACATTTGCTGCTCCTGAGGATGAAACATTTGCGAAATAATGTTTTTTCCTCAAAGTGACACACTACCCGAGTTATGCTCAGTTTTTTGGCGAAGTTTGACACACCAAGCTCAAAAGGTTGCCCATCACTGCTCTAGGCACTCCTAACACCTGCGTCAGGTTTTCAGTGAGACTGTCTACCTCAGTGGTCGGCAAACTGCAGCTCTCAAGCCACATGCGGCTCTTTGGCCCCTTGAGTATGGCTCTTCCACAAAATACCACGGCCTGGGCGAGTCTATTTTGAAGAAGTGGCGTTAGAAGAAGTTTAAGTTTAAAAAATTTGGCTCTCAAAAGAAATTGTAATCGCTGTACTGTTGATATTTGGCTCTGTTGACTAATGAGTTTGCCGACCACTGGTCTACCTGATACTGGCTCTCATCAACTTTTAAGATTCCCCACGTATGCTTCTCAGATTAATCCGGATGCCCCACTTAGGGGAACCTCTTGGAAGGCCATAGGTCACCATAAGATGCTGGCACGACACAGTTTCACCTGCCACAGTCTCTTGATTTCTGAATTCGTGTCACGGCGTAGGCGCCATCTGTCACAGATGTAAGCTTGTGAGGAGGCTCAAAAGAAGGCAGATCCTATCTGGTTGGGAGATGGAGATCAGAGGAGTCACAGAAGGATGTGCATTTTTATCATTCCTTTGTCTCTGGCTTCTCCCCGCTCACCACGGGTGTGGCCAGTGGCATCCTCAGTCCCCACATCAGAACCAGAGGGGTGCATTCCAGGACCTGAGCTGTTCTCCTCCTGCAGGAGCCCGTGGATCAGCTGCTTGGTACTGTGGTTTGCAGCCAGATAACGACACAGCCATTAAGATCGAGTTTCTGCTGAAAGGGCAGTGGCCTCTGAGACAGGACCATTGTGCGATTCCCGTTGAGACATGAATTGTTGCTGCTCGGTAAACAAATTATGAAAAACATCTGGCGCTTCGTCCTTCGGAAGCCTCCCTGTTGCCTCCTCACGTTCCAGCGTTATTGTCTGTGTATATTTGGACTTCACTTTCCTGGCTGATCATGCCTGTCAGGTGTTGGGGTGATCTAGCCAGACCTCTGAACGCCCTCCCGGTGCTCCTCGCCATGCGTGCCCAGGGCCTTGCTGTGTGAGCAGTGCAGCGGTGGGTCCTGCTGAGCCAGGCTTCCAGGCTTAGGAAACTGAGGACGAATGTTTCTAAGTGCTGAGCCGGTCCCCGCCCTTTGTTGTTGTTGTTTTGATTTGTGTTGTTGTTGG
This sequence comes from Cnephaeus nilssonii, assembly GCF_951640355.1. NCBI lineage: Eukaryota > Metazoa > Chordata > Mammalia > Chiroptera > Vespertilionidae > Cnephaeus > Cnephaeus nilssonii. The sequence continues at coordinate 29,191,896 of NC_137090.1, read as the reverse complement.
TTTTATTTTGTTTTTAAGGAAAAACAATGGCCTTTGTAGAGTCTTTTTCCAACAACGTTCTTATTTGCCCTCCTCAAGGTCGTTCAGCGTTGCAGAGTAAGCTTACTGTCTGATCAGAACTCTTTCAGATGAAATGATCCATTTAAACCCAAAACTGAATGTCCTGGAAGGAACTCAGAGTTGTAGGACCCTGGAGACTTAAGCGCTAGAACCAAGGACTTGATCATAATCAAGACCCACTTTCTTCCCCCAGCCCCGCTCTCTTTCTCCGCTCCCCTAACCCTAACCCTACCCCAGGCTCTGCACTGGGAAAATCGGCCACGGGCTGCTCCAGGCTTGCATTGTGCCAGCATAGCAACCTGGAGGAAGAGAAGAACCTTTCATACTTCAAAATAGAATCCCGAGGACAAGCTCTGATTAGCTCACATGCCCTCCATCCAGGCTAATACTCGAAGGCCAGGGAACAGGGTCCAGATGCCGTGCCCGTCCCTGAGGGTGGGAGTGTGGCCCTGTGATGGGCAGCAGGGCCCGTGGTTGGAGTGGGGTGGGTCCGCTCTCCAAAGGGACTGACTGCAGAGCACTGAAGGGGGCAGGCAACAACCAACAGACTGTGCTCGGTATCAAGGTGTTCTCTCCTCTTGAACGATCGCTCTCCTCATTATCCCAGAGTATCCTTATGGGTCACAACAAATTATATTCTCGGAATTAGACTAACAGGCTGTATTTTTTCTACCCTTCCTCCCTGTAATTTTGTTCCTATTTCCTTATGCTGTACATTGTATTTTGAGATATCATTGTTAGAGTTTTAAAGGTGCCTTCACCTAATCTCATTTAATTCTCACCATCATCTGAGTCATGTTATTGTAGTAAACTTATTTTACAGATGGACGAAAATAGACGGGCTCTGTGGCTTCCCCAAGGCCACAGAGACAGCCTAGCTGGGGACGTCACGAACGCAGATCCTCGCTCCTTTGCCAGTTCCTCTGGGTGTCGCTGCCTTAGATATCTGTCACCTGTGTGTGTAGTTTTGGCCTTGGTTTGGGCGTCGTTCTTTGTTTCTCCCTGGAGAACCGAGACTGTGCCGTCTGCTCTCACTGCCAACCCCCGTGACACTGCCTCCGTGCTGTGGGAACTGTGAGCGTCCGTTAGTGATGCCGCCCCGTCGTGAATGCAGGGTTTGGGACGAGGTTGCTCGAGGTAGATGCAGCGGGTGCCCCTGGGAAGATGGTGTGGTCCCCGCCTTGGTTTCCGGTTGGAAGTCAGCACAAGGCCTCGCCCGCAGTGATCCCCTTGTCTCTGGAGCGCCCCTTGGAACGCTGCCAAGGCTGCGAAGTGCGTCCTTCTCTTGCTCGTCTCGCTCGGGGGTTTCCCACCTCCTGGGCCCCTTTTCCAGCTCCTTTTCCACCTGAGAGCCCATAGAAACACGTTAGCGTCCTGAGCCTGAAGCCATGCTGCAAGCAAAAGGCAGCACCCTGTCCTGGCCACATCCATGCAGCGCACCTCGCAGTTCAAGGTCCCTACGTTCCTCTTTATAAAAATAAGTCATACACCCAAGAAGATAACATCGATTCCTAAGAAAGGGTTCTCGTACCCTTCCTCGGGGAGCAGCTTCTTCAAGCTGTAAAACAGGTCCTTCCCCGTCCCTGGGTCTGGCGGGCGTGCCCCTCGCCCCTCTGTCCAGGCCGTTCGCCCCTCGCTAAGCGACTGCTTACCTTCTGCTGCTCCCCACCGTTGTCTCCACTCTGCGTCCGCGATGCCTCCCGGACCCGCCCTGACTGAGCTGGGGGAGCTTGTTTCATGGTTCTTTTCCTCATTTCACCAGTTCCTGTTCCAATTCACCATGAGTTACTCTCAGAGGTGACCCAGCACTGCAAAGCTAGATAAGAACCGTAATGATTCCAATCCGGGGGCGGGGGGGGGGGGGGGGGTGTGTTCAGAAGTTCGTACTCGCTGAACCTGCTGAATATAGTAATGGGAGCTGTTTGCTCTTCTCTCTTATTAGTCCTACCATCTAATGCTTGTTGGAACCGAATCGCAAGTCTCATCAAAGGGCACATGTACCTGTCTGTGTTCCCTCCCCATGGCTTCTGTAACAAATCACCATAAACTTGGTGGCAGGGACAACAGAAATTTTTCTCCGTTCTGAAGGCCAGCAGTCCAAAGTCAGTATCACTGATTCCGTTTTGGCCCAAGGTCAAAGGGTTGGCAGGACGGTGCTCCTTCTGGAGGCTCCAGGGGAGAGGATGCTCTGCGTCGCCTCGAGCTTCTGGGGGCTGCCAGCACTCCTTGGCTGGTAGCCACATCACGCCAGTCTCTGCCCCTGTGATCGCATTGCCTTCTCTTCTGTCTGTGTCAGATCCCCTCCGCCTCTCTCTTAAAGGACGCCTGTGGTTGCATCTGCGGTCCACTTGGACCATCCGGGATCATCTCCCCGTCGCACAAGCCTGTGCAGTGACATCCACAGCGTCCCTTTTTTTGCCGTATCAGGTTCCAGGAATTCGGATGTGGATATCTTTTGTGGGGCCATTATTCAGCCTACCACACTAGCCCTTCCAGTAATTCCCACACACCTGCCCCCACGTGCTAGGTCAGGGTTGGTTCCTCTCCCTGTCAACTTCCTGAATCTGAGGAGACGTTCGCTGCGCTTGTGATTTCTACCTTCTGGCTTCCTGCCACCTGCAGTGGCAACAGGGTCCGTGCTGTCTTACCACCAGCCCTCCAGCAGGCAGAGGAGGTCCGACCCTCTGATCAGGCCACTTCTTCCGCAAACCATTGGCCCGGTGGGACAGGAGAGGCGCGAGCCTTACGCGGGGTCGATCCCGAGTAAACCAATTCCATTGCTGCAAGAATCAAGCGGTGCTGCTTTGGTTTAGCTCTGACCAGGGCAGGAATCGCCTTGCCTCTGCCTGTCAGGCTCTCTCCAGGATGTAAAACCCATGAGGACAGAGAGCAGGTCTTTGGCGTAGAGTCCGCTGTGCCTGGCAGTGTCTCTCTCCATGGACTCGACACACAGTTACCAATCATCTCTGTGCGCACCCCCCTGGGACAGCCGCACGGACCCCCCCTCCTGTGGTCGGCCACCACCAGCCCGTTGTCCTGCCAGCCTCCAGGGTGGGTTGGGCAGCACCAGGCACAGCCTCAGGTGCCGCTGGGCAAAGAGGTGAATCCTGTGCCAAATACAGTGTTTGCAGTTATAAGTTGTTATCCTACACACCATGGACGCCGCTGCTGGAACGACCCCTTGATGGTGAGGCCGGGGAGAGATGCCCATTGTGAAGAGAATGAGAAGTGGTTGCAGAGAGACCAGCGGAGGGGCTGCGTGGCGCTGCTGATAATTGCCGCTCTTGGCATCCGTTCCTATCTGCTCACAGCAGAAGGTGGGGTGTGGGGTGAAGGGACATTAGTGGAAACGGCATGTGATTGAAAATTTCCTCTCGACTGTAAGAAGAGTTCTCTTGAAAGGAAAGGGAAAACAGTTCCAGATGGTCAATGGGAGCTTTTTCTTGGTTGGAAACCTATGCTTTCTCCTTGTCAAGAATAACTATGCCTTGAAAATAGGGGTCCAAACTTACCCACCCACCAAAAAAAAAAAAAAAAAAAGGGCCGCTTCATGAAAAAGAATGACCAGGATACAAATGGACAGTCTCGGTGCTTTTCAGTGACCCAGCCAGAATTTTCCCTTGTCACTTATGTATGTACCTCAGACACAGACACCGTCTAGGAGTCTGCAGTGCCGCATTTTCATACCTACGTGCACAATTGAAGAGGATGCTTTTCAAACTCAGAAGTAACAAAGGACTTTGCTTGAATGGAGTTTGTGATAAAATAGAAGGTTTGGAGATGATTCGAGGGACAAAGAGTTTGATACAGGAGGCAAAAAGACTATAAAGGAGGCAAAAAAAGAACACACAAAACAAAACATGGAGAGAGTTCTTGGTGGGTCTGGAACATTATTCCACAAATATTTACAGAGCACCTACTATGTGCCGGGCCAGACACTGGGCTAGGAAACAGGGATGCAGTGGTGAATAAGACCCAGGCCCGACCCAGGAGTTTCCAGTCTAGGGGGGGACGGGGTGAGCAAGTAGGCGATTACAATCCGATGTGTTAAGTTAGCCTGCCTCGGGGGATCAGGAAAGGCTCCTGAAAGTAATGTCGCTGTTGAGACTCAAATGACAGACAGCAGTGGGTCTGGAAAAGGGACCAAGAGTCTTCCAGGTGGGAACGGCGTGCAAAAGGCCTGAAGATTAAGGCACCGTGGTAGGCGGGTGTATTCGGGTGAACCAAGAGACTTAACAGCCGAATGACCTAGAGCAGGGGTGGGGAACGTGTGGCCCGCGGGCCGTATCAGGCCTGCAAAACCATTGGGTCTGGCCCTGCCAAGACCCAATTGGGTTGAGTTCATTAAACATTTGACCAAATAGAGCAGGCTAATTTTTTTTTTAATTGATAATTTTATATGGCCCTCGAATGGTGTTATAAATATCCAAATGGCCCTGGGTAGAAATAAATTAATGAATTAATGAATGAATGAATGTTCCCCACCCCTGCCCTAGAGAGACAGGGAAGCGTGTGGAGGACAGAAAGGATGGCAGGGAAGCAGGAGGCGGCCTGGTGCCCCGTCCCGTCTTGCCCTGGCTGAGTAACAACCTCCTGTACCTTTCAGCCATTGTCACTGAAGGTAGGTCCCCAGCAGCCAGCAAGCCCCCTCATCCTCTCTGCTTTTTTCCCCGGAGACAGAGGGCGGGCTCCTTACTCAAACTGGAGAACTAGGGGGAGGGCCTTCGGGAAGCTGTCAAGACCAGAGCCCACCACACTGTCTCTGAGAGTTCTGATAGCAGAACCTGGTGGTTCTGGGCCTGAGAAATGTGGGTCCTGGAAGTTGAAATAAGTCTTCCTTCCTAGCAGGGTTCTGGCTTCACCTCCAACCGGGAGCAGGCGCTCTGATGCACAGCTCCGAGGTTACACCTTAGATTCGGGGAGAGAGGGAAAAAAGTGCTTGAGATCACCTGAAAAAAATACAAGGAATTTTAGAAATTGCCTGACAAGAAATATCAAGTGCTGCTGACTGGAAATCAAACCACGGCAGTTGCTTCCCACAGCTGCCCACCACGTGGTGAGGGCATTGGAACCAGCTAAAGTAAATGAGGCTAAAAACAGCCACGGATGTAGAACTCCTCAGGAGCGGGGTCCCTGAGTGAGGTGGCCACAGAAACCCACCTGGGGGACGGCGGGGGCGGGCGGGGGTTGTCTTCCAGCCACTGGATCAGTGGTCAGACGGCTGTTACCTGAGGGACCGAAGAAACAGCACCAGGAGCCTGCCATTCCCCATTCATATTAATTGATTGAGCCTCGAGTGGTACCCATTTTACAGATGGTGAAAGGGAGGGGGAAAAAAAAAGCATGTTGGCACCTGAACTCTTTCAGACCGAGAATTCCTAATCTCGCTATAATCTAAGTCCAATTGATTTCTCAAGGAAAAGTAATTAGAAATATGAAACTTCTTCATTGTTTCCGTCATGTGCCTGAGCCGGTCGCGTGGAGAGTCTGTGATGCTCTGCTGAGAAGCAACGCTTTTTTTAGTTGTGAAACTGAGACGGGGACTTTCTCACCAAGAAGCAAAGTAAGTTGGCGTCAGAAGGAAGCATGCCCCACCAAAGACAGAAGCAAAAGGGTGGTTTTTTTGTGCTTTTTTTCATTATGGGAACTTCAAAAGGATATACATACACTCATTTAGCGCCAAAGAGATGTGCTTTTCCACACTTAGAAAAGCATCAACAACATGTTCACTGCATCTTCCCGATAAGAAGAAGTCGACGTGTCCCTGGTGCGAGGAGCTCTGTAGTCACCGTCCTAATCGCACATGCTTACGACGCACTGGAGCGCCACGCACTCTGCTGACACAGCTCTTTGCTGTGGGGCCTGTTTTTTTGTTGTTTTTTTTATCTGCACAAAACCTGTGGGTGGCAGCTGTTACCATGTTTCACGACTGAGGAAACTGAGGCTCAGAGAGGTTTACTGCTTGCCGGGGGAGAAGTCAGGGTTGGCCCTAGCCGGTCTGGCTCCAGAAGTGGCGCTCTCGGGGCGACCCTGTCTAGGTGCCTCGTTTCGTCACAACGGACTACTTGGACTTACCGGACTGATTTTTAGTCTTCTGCGCTTCCTGTGGGGAATGCTTCTGTTTCTCATTTGCATTTTGCTCTTTCGTTCTTGGTGGCATTCGGTTCTTCTTCCCTTCCCCTTCCCCTCATAAACTAGATGAATGGACGCTGCACCGGAAATCTGAAGTCGAGGTGAGAGTTTCGCTTCCCCCACGGGCTGCCTAAGTGATCTTGCACAGTTCACAGCCCCTTCGGGCCCAGTTCCTTATCTGTCAGAGAAGTTGTAGGACTGGAAGGAAGGTCCACTCCGGTGCTGAGTATCTTCCTCTCTCTCTGCCCTCCGTCCTCCCATCGCTTTTCCTTCCTTCTCTTCCCGGCCACTAGCAGGCCCTCGGGCCCTCCCTCCCCCTTGTCGCTAAGCATTTTTCTCGTATGTAGGCAGGGATGTGGTAGGAGAGGGCACTGTTGACTAAGAAGCTGGGGGACAGGAAGATAGTGAGGAGAGGGACAGGAATGCACAGGCAGCCCAGGATCAACCTATGAACCAGGAGGTCACGGTCCAATTCCTGGTCGGGGCACGTGTCCAGGTTGCGGGCTCGATCCCCAGTGTGGGGCGTGCAGGAGGCAGCCAATCGATGATTCTCTCTCATCGTTGCTGTTTCTCTCTCCTCCCCCGCTTCCTCTCTGAAATATATTAATTTTTTTTAATGCACAGGCAGAGCTGGCCTCAAAAGTATAGCATAAATCGGTCTTGGCTTTGGGACCTCTTTCCCTGCTGGTTTTTCTTGGTCTCCCTGTCACCAGTGACCTCATACCACCCCTTAGTTTCATACCCCCACCCCCTTTGTACCAGGTCATCCCACCTGTCCCTCCCCATCCGGGCATCACATCTTACTGGCTCCGTCTCCCATTCCTTCGGGACTCCGCTGTGTGTGTGGAAACCGTGTGTCTCATCTTCCTATCACGTTCACCAAGCATCCTTTCCAAGCACTAGAATGTTTTAACTCAGTGGTCGGCAAACTGCAGCTCGTGAGCCGAGGTTTGCCGCTCTGTTGACTAATGAGTTTGCCGACCGCTGCTAGACTAAATGTTACCGTGTAGTTGGAAGCTGTGAGGATTAGGCAATTGTGGCATATTGTGTACAAAGAGGTAAAGGGTAGTATATGACAGTGGTCGGCAAACTCATTAGTCAACAGAGCGGCAAACCGCGGCTCATGAGCTGCATGTGGCTCGCGAGCCGCAGTTTGCCAACCACTCCTTTAACTCATTCGACCACAAACGGGGAACCCATCTTGGTCTAAGGCTTTCCAAGTTCAGTGGTTTCTGCTCATGACCAGGAGATGATGCCAGGGCTTCAGGATGGGAGTCGGAGTGGGAGTGAGGGGGAGACCCCGTGATGATAATTTACTTGATACTTTTATCATTTTTAGTTAATTTTTTCTATAACCACAGAACATAAAACTGCTCCTGGAGGACATGTACGTTTGATTAGACAAGACTATTTGGAGGAAACTGAGGTTCGGAACATCCAGGTTGGCCGGTGAGGGTTCCATGGACCATGTCTCAGCAAATTGATAGTTTTCTCCAATCATTTGAAATTACTGGTCGTTAATTTCTCTAGTATCTGCGTGTAATATTCCTTAAGACTCTGGGTACTGGATATAGGAGCCACGTCTATGAGCCCCTGAAAACCCCTCCTCCTCTCACTTCCCCCGCGTTCTTTCCAGCTTGCTCGTGATCGCGTGGGCATTTGGGCTTGTATAGCACACAGTCAGCCTCTGAAGGAGGGCTGCTCTAAGGCTCCCTCTCAGAACACCCATTTTAGGCTCCAAAGCGATGTGCGTCGTTGGGCCTTCTCATCCCTATTTTGGGTGTGTTTCTAAGGAGTGGGTTGGTTGTCATGGTGTTAGAAGGACTTCTTCAGTGTCAGGGTGCAGTAATACTAGAGGGAGGCACTGGCCATCTGTCCCTAAGGGAGAGGGGCTTGGGAAAGAAATGGGCGGGCTTCTAGCCAGGGTGTGTGAGATGTCTCCCCGCGTGAAGCAGAACTCGGTCCCAGTTGTGGAATTCTAAGCTTCCCGAATTGAGGTTTGGTCTTTTCGGGAAACCTATGGGAAGAAAGTGCTTTGCTGATTGCAGGGGGCTGACTCCCTGCCCCCGTGTTCTCAGCATCTTCGTGCTCCCGTTCCCTGCTCGTCCCCCACCCCCTGCCTTTCCACCTACAAGGAAGATGAACTTGGAATATGGGCAGGGGAGAGTCTGGGTGCAGGACCAATAGCAGTTGGCATTTAGTATTTTTTTATTCCTAGTTGTTCTGTCCCTGGCTGTGGCGAGGCCTGGTTGAAAAGAATCCTTCCTTACCCTGGCATACCAGAGCGGTTTCCCAGGTCATCCCAGACCACTGAGGACTGTCTAGATAGAGAGACCCAGTTCTTCGGGTCCGGAAACAGCAGTGCAGGCAGACACGGTACCCTCGGATTCCCGGGAATCCCACAGCTCTCCACAGCCGCTGAGAGCAGCACAGGCGAGAGCCAGCCCACACCACCCTGTCACACGCCTGTTATTCATCCACAGGCCTCTGTGTTCTTAGGAATAGGACGCGGCAGACCCGGACGGGATGTGTCACAAAGGGAGGCTTCGCCTGTGGGATACATAGGCATGTGTGCGTGCCCACCTTCGGCTGTTCACTGCGTTTTCAGAAACTTCCCCAGCCACACCCCTTGGGCCTTGTTGGACCTCACAGCGAGGCGTCTGTGCTAATAGGATGCTGCTGGGCTCAGTCCCTATCGCATTCAGACAGCGACCTGGGGAAGGCCTCTCTGCAGGCTTGTGCGCAGTGGCCAGGCCATTCCCCGCCGAGGGTGTGTGTGTGCGCGGGGGGGGGGGGGAGGCACGCATCGGCTCAGTAGCTACAGATGAGTGAGAAGAGCAGTTTCACCAGCATTTCCCTGCTTGTGCTGGCGTACCATGTGGGTGATAATACCGCAGCGTTGGGCTTTAAGTACAAAAAGAAAAAAATGAAAAGAAAAGGTGCACAGATTGATTTTCTTTTTCTGGAGCAGGAATCTGAGCAGGAAAATTGTCACAAGGGGCAGCCTCCTGCAGCGGGGTTCATGCAGCCTGTCTTCGGGGTTCCCATAATCCTATCCCACATGTCTGTGGGGGTAGCCCCTCCCCCCCCTTCCCTTTAACCATTTCTGGTTGATATACAGCCCGGGTTCTAAAAGAAACAAAGGCTAGTTCCCTGAATACGCCATGTCTTTATGTTTTTGTCTTAAACTAGTCAGATACCCTCAGCTGATCCGAATCCATATCCCCATTCTCCCTCAACAACCCAGGGAGCTCATCAGTACGCCCAACCATCACCTTCTCCAGAAAGACGAACAGAAACAGCTGGAAGGAGGGCGGGCGGAGTGGGGCACTGTTAGCGATGCTGAAAACACCGGGGTCTCCCTCCAAGGAGCCAGCCTTGCCCGGCCCCTCGGTGGGCACGCGTGTGTTTGAGCACATTTTCCACCCGCAGCCCCCCCACCGCCGCAGCACCCCCGCGCCCGGCCGGTGCGGCGGAGGCATTTTAATGTCAGCTGGAATCGCTAATGCCCGCGTTGCCATGGCGACCCCAGGAGCGGCAGAGCTAAAAGCGGCAGCCTCCGCCGGCGCCGCCTCCCCCGCCGCAGCCCACCCTGAGCGGGTGCACGTTCTCTTTGTCTCGCTCGGTTCTCTCCGCCCGCCCTCCTTTCCTTTGTCGCCCCGCCCCGGTTCCCAGGGCAGCGGCCCTGCCCGAGCTGCCCGAGGTCCAGGGGCCCAGAACCCCCGGCGAGAGGGCCCCAGCCCTGGGCGAGGATTCCCCAACCTGCCAGCGTCAGAGGCCCCACCCACTTTGTCATTCTTGGGGCCCGGAATGCCTCCCTTGAAACCAGTCTTTTAAAAAGAGAATGAAGAGAACAGGAGCTGTTCTTCCCTCACCGGGTGCTCCGCCCCGAGCTGCCCGAGCTGCCCGTCTCTCTGGCTCGGCCACCTGGGCTGGAGGTGCTGCCCCAGAGGGACAGGGAGCTGTCAGCCCTGGACACTCACCTCCTCCGGGCGGCAGAGGGCCTCGCCCACAGCAGTGCCTCATCCCGATGGGATTGCTGCCCCAGACCCGAGTTCCCGGCGCCTCCGGGCCTTGAACTCTTTTCATGGGGGTGGGGGTGCTGTGTAAGCATATGTGCTGCTGTTAGCATTCACCATACCCTGGCAGTGAAGGGTGCTGGGGCCACAATAATGACCCCCCCAACCCCCACCCCACAACCCGCTCTGCAGCTTTGCCCTGGGCAGCCTAGCAGCTCTGGCGACACTGGTTTAGAATGTTCTAGCTGATGCCCTCTTCCTTGGAAAATGAAAAAGAAAACAGATTTGTGCCATTCCTATTAGCATGCCTATACAAAGGGGTACACGATGGTCTCACAAACGTAACATTTTCTAGACACCAAGTCTGTCTAGCACAGTTAGACATTTGGTTTCATGGTATATCTTAGAATGAACCTCTTCCATGTTCTGAAGTCCCACGCTTAATGTTTAAATGATAAAACACATCAACAGCCAGAAACCTTGGACCACTCTCGTGACCGTCATGAGCCAGTGGCTCTCCAGTCTCCTCTTCCATAAAAACCATAGTCCCATCGCTGTCGCTCCTACGTCAAAAAGAGAGGTACGTCTTTAAGATCGATAAAGCCAAGGTTTTCGCTTTAGAGTCACACCCCTCATGTTTAGGTGTGTGTGTGTGTGTGTGTGTGTGTGTGCGCGCGCGCGCATTGGATCTGCAGACCATGTTCACACAGGACAGCGTCTGGACTGATGCACGGGACGTGGGACTGGACTGCGTGGAGGGGAGGGGAGTGCGGAAGGAAAACGTGCCTTCCCTGTACATACCCTGCGCCTGTGGATAGCACACCAGGTGCGTTCATTACTCACTTTTAAAAGTAAAACGTGATATTCAGATGTAATATCACTTCAAGAAAATGCTCCTCAGTTTCCCCAAGAGTAGAAAAGACTAGCGTAAGTCCCAGCTGAAATGCTGATGCTAACGCCCTGTAGGCTGGACAAAGGGGTTATTTGTGTCAGCCCACTTCAGATTGCTTCCATACTGCTCACAGAACCTCTGTGCCAAAAAAAAAAAAAAGCCTGCAGGTCCAGGTCCTTCCCGTGACAGTCATTTAAAACAAATACGTAACTGTCTAATCAGGGCACGAACCATTTTTCAGCCTTGCCCCGGCAGCAGTGACCTAAATATTACTCAGGGTGTCTGACTTCCAGCCCAGCGGAGCCCTGCATTTGGTGTGATTGTTTTCCTGCTAATGAAGTCGAGCCTGTAATGCGAAGGCTCCGTGGCGATGGCTGAATCATTGGATGCTGTGAATCCCTTCTTTCGAGAAGGAAAGCAGGGGTGTCGAGTTATTATGGGATTATTCACTTTTCAATAGACTCGCCACGCGCACAATCTAATTGGCTGTGCCGTTTTTAGGAGGTAAAAGGAGCAGAGACGGGAGGGTTGGTGGAAGTGGCCCAGCCCATTTATCCAGTTTTTATCAAGAGTGAATCTTTGGGAAATGTGACTAACCCCTTCTGGAACCACAGGCTGTGGCGGCTGCCGCTGGCTCTCTGTCCCAGGTACCCCGGCAGGCAGTAAATAAGGCCTGTGTTAGAGACCCTGCCGCCTCGAAAGCTGTAAACACACACAGCGGGGAAATCTGCCCACCGAGATATCAGAGGCAATTAACTTTCTGCTAGACGGCGTCTGCACTCGAGGTCAAGACAGATTTATCAAGAAGCCACGTGGGATCCGGGTGAGCCTGGGCCGCGGGCCCCTGGATCCGGGTGAGCCTGGCCCCGGGTCCGGGCGAGGCCGCGGGCCCCTGGATCCGGGTGAGCCTGGGTCCCAGGTCCGGGTGAGGCCGCGGGCCCCTGGATCCGGGTGAGCCTGGGTCCCGGGTCCGGGTGAGGCCGTGGGCCCCTGGATCCGGGTGAGCCTGGGTCCCGGGTCCGGGTGAAGCCGTGCCCCCCCTGGGTCCGGCCGAGACCAAACCAGAGGGAGTCGGACCTGCATTATCACCATTTGTCCACCATCCAGAGCTGAGGGGTCAGTGCCGACATGTACTCATAAGGAACTGGTGGACATTGATATTGGGTCTCAAAAGAACTGTTGGTCCAGAAAGAAACTCACTACAGACTGATTTTTTGCCTGTCAGCATAACTATTATTGCCCGTCGCACATTCAATTCTTATAAGTACATCTCTAGTGACACATGATTTCGCTCATCTAGGGGAAATGATGAACAACATGGACTGATGAACAAGAACAGAACCAGAAACAAGGAGGCACCGATCGGACTATCGGGCCTCAGAGGGAGGATAGGGGAGGGTGGGGGGAGAAGGGAGAGATCAACCAAAGGTCTTGTGTGCATGCATAAGAGCCTAACCAATGGTTAAGTTCAACAGGGGGTTGGGGCATCCATGGGGAGGGGTGTGGGATGGGAATGGGGGGATGAGGACAAATATGTGACACCTTAATCAATAAAGAAATTAAAAAAAAAAAAAAGAAGCCACGTGGGGACACTTCACATAGAAACCTCTTAGGGGGCGGGGGGCATGGGGGACGGGCAGGGAAATAAAGGTCCCTCTTGGGCTCTTAAATCAAGTTTGTGATCTCGGAAGGAGAGAACCCCCACTCATTTCCAGCCAGTAAGCACCAGCCTGAACCCGAACAACCCATTTCTGGGAAACTTAAAATAAAAAGCGAGCCTCCGAGTGGACGGGAGCCCCACGGGTCCTCTGAGGTGTGTCCCCGCGGCGGCCGCATGCCGAGTGGCTCCTGTGATGTGGGATCTGGGGCGCGCAGGGCCCGCCCGCCGTCACGGGCTCCTCTCTCATTATGGGGCCAGAAATAGACGCCCGTCCCGGGAAAAGGGAAATAAGGCTGCGTGGAATGTTTCATCTGTTGGAATATTGTTCCGAGCTGCCTGACAAGATTACCGAGTGCTCAGTTCTGTGGCCGTGGCACTGAGTAAGAGTCTGGAAATTGATGCATTATGTCCTCACTTAAAATAGCAAATGCAGCATAGAAGCAGCAGAGCCGCTAGGAAGTGTGGAGAACATATTGATAGAAAGGCCTGCTTCGCCTCCATTATTACCAGCCTGAAAGTTGTGTATGGCGGGGGGGGTGGGCCCCGTGCGCACCAGGTCCCACATTGAAAAGACTTCTGTACTGCAATGAGACAAGGGCAGGTTTTTTAGCTCACGTAACTGAGTGCTGCAAATTTTCCTGCTCTCAAACAGGTGGTAGAAAGCGGGCAACTTGTTTCTTTTCATCTCGGGGTTCCGGGGTTGGTTTGTGAGATCGTCACTTCTGTTTTAACCTCTTTGAATTCCCCTCAGAACAAAAATCCCCAGGTACTTGCTACCTCATCAGATATTCTTCCCCGTGGGTTGCAGTTGCCTGAATGGGCAGCAAGGTTTCATGAGAGCGAGGTGGAAACATGCATAAAAGAACAGGGCCATCGGCCCCCAAGGAGAAAGCAGCACCCTTTGTCGGCTTAAATGGGATTTTCAGATGCCCCAAAACAAGGTCAAAGGGCCCTTGGAATCCACAGGCCTTTTCGCCAGTATGGCCGAGGGAGGGGGAGAGAGAGAGAGAGAGAGAGAGAGAGACATCGATTTGTTGTTCCACTTATTTATGCATTCATTGGTTGATTCTGTATGTGCCCTGACTAGGGATCGAACCTGCAACCTTGACGTATCAGGACAACTCTCTAACCGACTGAGCTACCCAGCCAGGGCTGAGTTCTTTCTTTAATATATTTTTATTGGTTTCAGAGAGGGGGAGAGAGAAACATCAACGATGAGAGAGAAGCATTGATTGGTTGCCTCCTGCACACCCTCTACTGGGGATTGAGCCCACAACCCAGGCATGTGCCCTTGACCAGAATTGAACCTGGGACCCTTCAGTCCTCAGGCCAACGCTCTATCCACTGAGCCAAACCGGCTAGGGCCCGAGTTGTTTCTTAAAGGATTACTTGAGGTCAAGCAAAGAGGCCCTGACGGGCAATGGCAAGGGGTCCTTTCAGTCCTATCACTTGTTTAACCAACATCTTCAACACGAGAGCCTCCTTCAGTAAAGCACTCTACTCCAGTAACAAACCCTAAATGGGCACTTGCTGAGTGCCAGGCACTGCTCTAGCCACTGTGCAGGGGTCTTCTTGAGCGCTCACCAGGACGCTCTGGGGAAGAGAGAGCCCTACCTCTGTTAATTAGCCCATTAGGGAAACCAAGCTTCTGTGGATGAAGTACTCACGCAGATCCATGCAGCTGGCCTTGAACCCTCGACTGGCTGGTTCCAGACTGCACGTTCTCCGCCATGCCCCATTGTCTCCGCCCTTGGTTAAGCAACATTCCGAGAAACGTAGAGAACCTGGAAGTCCCCGGCCCCCATCTCGCCCCTGCTGCCGCTGCCAGCTGGGATAGTATAGCCCAAGCTCTGGATGACGGCTCCGGGTCCGAGAGAGTCACTGTGTCCAGGCTCAGCAAGCAGTTCGCTGTGCTCGCAGCCCCTCAGTGGGGACTTGAACCACGCAGGAAACCATAATCTGTTGATTGTTTTTGGACACTGACCAGTTCCCAAATTCCTTCAAGTCGCCACAATTTTAGAGAATGTGAGCTTCTATTTGCAAAGCAAGGATTAGACCTCTCTCACCCTCCACTTTGTAATTTGCATCACCGCTCCTAGGAATACTGCTTTAAAAGTTTGGACATTTTAAGATACATATTGCTAGAAAGAATGGTGGGGAAAGTGTAAAACAACAGCAGAATAACATTGAATAAAAAATTAGAAATGTTGGGCCTGGCCGGCGTGGCTCAGTGGTTGAGCATCGACCTATGAACCAGGTGGTCACAGTTGCAAGCTCGGACCCCAGTGTGGGGCGTGCAGGAGGCCTCAGCCAATCATTGATGTGTCTATCTCTCTGTCCCTCTCCCTACCTCTCTGAAGTCAATAAACCAATGGGAAAATATCCTCAGGTGAGGATTAACAAAAATAAATAAAAAATAATAGTGAAATAATAAAAATAATAACCTAGTAATTTAATTATAAGAACATTTTGATTAAAAGCATTTTAAACAAGGGTGTTAATGGTCACATATGACACATAGAAATTTTGTCTATTAAATCGAGGTCCGGAAAACCAAGGGTTTACTGTACTCTTCCTCATGCATTCTTTTGAGGACTCTTTTTAGTATCTGTGTCCCCAGTGTGTTCGTGTGCAGCTGTCAACCAGCTTAAATGTTCATTTCTCGGAAGGCGGGGCCTGGGATCCTGTTAGCTCCTCGATAGAGTGACCCATGGCCACACATAAATACAAGCTCAAATGCTGCCGCTTTTTTTTTTTTTTAATCCTCACCCAAGGACATGCTTAGAGAGAGGAAGGGAGAGATAAGTAGATAGAGACACTCTGATGTTGCCTGCCATACCCTTCCTGACTGGGGATCAAATGGGGATCAAACACACGACCCAGATATGTGCCCTGGCCAGGATCTCACTGGCAACCTTTTGGTGCACAGGATGATACTCCACCAGCTGAGCCACTCCAGCTGCACTCAGATGCTTTTTTTTTTAAATATATATATTTTTAATTGATTTCAGAGAGGAAGGGAGAGAGAGAGAGAGAAACATCAACGATGAGAATCATTGATTGGCTGCCTCCTGCACACCCCACACTGGGAAACACCCCATAGGTCGACGATCAACCACTGAGCCACACCAACCGGGCTCAGATGCTTCTAGATAATGATGAGATGCATAGGCAAATAGAGAACGGTGTTGCTGACAAACCACCAGAAATCATCTGTTCGCAAGACCACGTGGGTCCTGCTACATGTTCAGTCCGGTCTTATTTAGCACCTTCATTAACGACGCGAATAGAAATAAACACCGATGTTCACAGATGGTGCTAACTTTGGAGGTGCTGTTCGCAGAAGTGTCAAGGGAGGAGAAATAGAAATGTAAGCAGGAAACAGCAAAGATGTGAGGGGGAAAAAGGCTCAACATAGAAAAGGAGAAAAAGTCTCTCAAACACTTTTTGTGTGATAAAATAAACCCAAAGGCACTAGAGCGAAAAGCACCGAGGTGAGAAGTTAAGGGGAGAGACGGAAGGCGGAGCTGTGAGGAGAGGGGAGGCTGTGGAGGGCGGTCAGAGGGCGGAGGCTCCGAGGGGAAGGGGCCCAGCACCCGGCCCGGTGCGCAGCCTGTCCACAGCTGCTGTCCTTTGTTGTGTGATAGGGTTTGGTTTGGTTCGTGTTGTCTTGTTGCTTGTTTTTTGTCCTTTTCTCCTACTTGAGGTGGTGTTCTTTTAGTTTGGGTTTTGAAGGGCTTCATTATCCCCGGCGTAAAGCATTCATTTGGACATTTTGGGAGGGACAGAGGAATGTAGCTTTTAAAGCGTCCAGATTCCAAATATAAAAAGCTAAATGGAGCATTCTCACCACCTCGGTCTCTGATGTCCGCGGAGGGGGAGGAAATCAGAGAGCAGGCAGCAGTCCTGAGGCCATGAGGGCGAGCCCCCCCCCCCCGCCACCCCCCCCCCCCCCTGCAGGCCGCCTCAGCCCCCAGGCCGGCCGGGCCCAGCTTGCCAGGGGCGGGCTGCAGGCACAGAGCAGGAGCCCTCTGACCGACAGAACCAGAACCCGCAGTCCTCCTCGGGGCTTCAGCTGGAGACTCGAGATGCCGGTCTCTGCGGGGAAACAGTCAAAGCGTGCGCAGGGCCTCCCAGCGCCAGGAGAGCGGCCGTTCTCTGCCAGCCTGGGGTCAGCCAGGCCTGGGCACAGCAGTGGTGTCTCCTGGTCGAGGAGTAAAGAAGCGAATACCCAGGAAGAGAAATCGACAACTGGTGACCACGCATGGACCTGGGGGGAGGGGTCAGAACGCCCAAACCTTAGCGTCGTTACACAGATTCCAAACGCCTTCTTCTCCGAGAACTGAAGTATCCCCACGCTGAAAGGTGATGCCCCACGGTAGAGCTAGAAAAGCACCCCAACGCGGGACTGAATAGAATGGGAGGTTCAACACGTCGCTCAAGAGACAGACACCGTGGGCCCAGACCCTCGCTCGCCACTCTCCCGCTGTGAGCTCCACGCGACCTTCAGCATCTGTGTCCTCACCCATCACGTGGGCATAAGGACAGCGCCTCCAGGCTGTGGGCAGGATTACACACGGTGATGCATGTGAGCTGTTTAATACCGTGCCCAGTCCATGGTAGGTTCTCCATAGAGGGGTGATGATGATTGTCAACCTCCCCACCTCCACCCAAGACCCTTTCCACTACGCAAGGCGCACTGCTAAGGGGCACCAGCCACAGCCAGCAAACAAGGAAGTGGTCATCAGAAATACCCGTCCACTAACTTCAAGCGTACCAACATCAGAATTATGGGGGTGCCAGAAGAAGAGAGAGAGCAAGACACTGAAAACCTATTTGAAGAAATAATGACCGAAAACTTCCCCCACCTGGTGAAAGAAATAGACTTACAAGTCTAGGAAGCACACAGAACCCCAAACAAAAGGAATCCAAAGAGGACCACACCAAGACACATCATAATTAAAATGCCAAGGGCAAAAGACAAAGAGAGAATCTTACAAGCAGCAAGAGAAAAACAGTTAGTTACTTACAAGGGAGCACCCATACGACTGTCAGCTGATTTCTCAACAGAAACTATGCAGGCCAGACGGGAGTGGCAAGAAATATTCAAAGTGATGAATAGCAAGAACCTACAACCAAGATTACTCTACCCAGCAAAGCTATCATTCAGAATTGAAGGGCAGATAAAGAGCTTCACAGATAAGAAAAAGCTAAAGGAGTTCATCACCACCAAACCAGTATTATATGAAATGCTGAAAGGTATTCTTTAAAAAGAGGAAAAAGAAGAAAAAAGTAAAGATAAAAATTATGAACAACAAATACATATCTATCAACAAATGAATCTACAAGTCAAATGAATTAAAAATCTGAGGAACAGAATAAACTGATGAACATAATAGAATCAGGGGCATAGAATGGGAGTGGATTGATAATTCTCAGGGGGAAAGGGGTGTCTGTGTGGGGGGTACGGGAAGAGACTGGACAAAAATCATACACCTATGGATGAGGACAGTGGGGGGGAGGTAAGGGCCGAGGGGAGATATGGGGGGGAAAAAGGAGAAACAATTGTAATAATCTGAATAAAGATTTAAAAAAGTAAGAAATACCCGTCCACGTTACTTAGGATACTACTGAGAACTTCACATGGAGCTGGTGTCTGCTCATCTCCACTCCACCTCAGAAAAATAGGTGGCATGTTCATGGATGTGATTCCTGTAACCTTCCATATGTTCCCATCAGCCCACACGTTAGTCATCCTACCCCGTGTTTCTCTTTTCCCTGGGAACTTCAGAAGGTGAAAGTGTGGGTGAGTCGGTGGGACTACTATATCTTTGCAAATCTCACACAGGTGACTTAATTTTTACTTTCTGGAAATGTCTTCCTGGTGAACTACTCTTTGATAAAATAATTATCGCCCTAGCCAGCTTGGCTCAATGGGTAGAGTATCGGCCTGCAGACTGAAGGGTTCCGGGTTCAGTTCCGCCCAAGGGCACACACCTTGGTTGCAGGCTCGATCCCCAGGGCTGCACGCAGGAGGCAGCCAGTCGATGTGTCTCGCTCACATCGGTGTTTCTCTCTCTGTCTCTTGGATGAGGATTAACACCACCAAAAAAAAAAAAAAAGAACAGGGCCACAGATGAACGAACACCCAGCCCAGCCGGGGGAGGCGGGGGCGGGTGGCTCTCCAGAGTTCCGGGGAATGACTAACGGGGTTTTGGCAGCGGAGTGACAGGTTCTTTTTGTGCCTTTAAAGGATCTCTCTGGTGACAATGTGGAGGACCGTCTGAGGCGGGGTGTGGGGCCACCTGAAGGCAGAGGAGACAGCCAGGAGCTGCATCAGTCACCAGGGAGGGGGGGAGGTCCTGGGCTGTGGCCAGCGATTGAGAAGGAGAAATCAGCAGGTGGTGGTGACTGGGTGTGGGCAGTGGAGGGAGAGGACCTGGGATTTGGGGCCTCTGTGACTGGGTGGATGGTACCCTCCCACTGAGACGGACTCGGCGGGAAGAGGGGTGCTATTGGGGGAAGGGGCCAAGGGATGAGCTTAGTGTTGGACACATGAGGACTCAGCTGTCCGAGGGAGGGCAGGGCTTTGTCCAGTAGGTGGGTGACAGAACACTATTTTAAGGAGAAAACAAACAGAAATACCCCCTGCAGCCCTGGCTGGTTTGGCTCAGTGGATAGAGCATCGGACTAAAGGGTCCCAGGTTCGATTCCGGTCAAGGGCACATGCCCAGGTTGTGGCCTTGATACCCAGGAGGGGGCGTGCAGGAGGCAGCCGAGCCGTGATTCTCTCGCATGATTGATGTTTCTCTCTCTCTCCCTCTCCCTTCCTCTCTGAAATCAATAAAATAAAATAAAAAATAAATAAGTGCTCCTACAGGATTCCTGTCTCTGGAGGTGTCAGTCTGGCCGTTACTCCCTCTGGAAGCCACCCACGCTTACGTGCCCTCCCTCTAGGCGGCCTGTGTGTGTGGCCCGGCGCTGACGTGGGCCCACCTGCCGGGAAGAATGGGAATGCCTTGAGCTGGGGGCCTGTGTCCCGCTCATGTTGTATCCTCTTCTCTGGACGGGGCCCCGCCCTCGTGTGGGCTTGGTAAATAGAAAAGAAGGAAAGGAGTGCAGGTTGGGAGAGATGGTGATGGTGGCGGGTGAGGAGAGAGCCACGGGGAAGGGCGCTGGCTGGGGGGGCCTCCAGGGGAAGTGAGGATGCGCCCAGTGCACCCGAGAGCCAGATCGGCCCAGGATGTGGCAGCGGCAGACGCCAGCCTGCGCTGGGGCCTCAGCATGCACTGCCTGCCCAGAGCTGTTTAGAGACGAGAGTTCTATTTTCTAGATAAAAGTGGTTTCCCGCCCGGCCAGCGTGGCCCAGTGGTTTGAGCATCGGCCTATGAACCAGGAGGTCATGGTTGGATTCCTGGTCACGGCACATGCCCGGGTTGCGGGCTCAATCCCCAGTGTGGGGCGTGCAGGAGACTGTCTGTCTCTCTCTCTCTCTCTCTCTCTCTCTCTCTCTCCTTCTCCTTTCATATACATACATGTGTGTGTGTGTGATTTTTTAATTGGTTTTCCCCTCCATCCTTCACCAGCTGCAAACCCAGAAAGGACTCATTAGACCAGGAGACATGACACCCCCACTCAAAACTGCATGGGCCCTGGGCTCTGAGACTCGCTTTGGAAGGGACGGAAGTAAAAGGCTTGTCCGGCCTGACAGACAGGAGCAGCGTTTCCCAAAGCAGGGTGTGGAGACCCGCCCCCTGCGGTGGGTCTGAGCAGAGGGACTTGCCTCTCGCAGGAAATGAAATGCGCCGGGAACAGCTGCGACCCAGCTCTAGGCCCCTCTGAGCACACGCACCTGCAGCCGTCTTCATGGCTCCAGGGTTTGTCCTGAAACACCCACCCCATTAATCATCACCTCGGAAAGGCTCTCTGTACCGCCTGCCGGCGTCTGGCGCTCGGCGAGCTTCCTCCCCCCACATCCTGTGACCCAGCACGGGAGAACCACTGCCTGACCCTTGCACTCAGCAACTCTTTGCCAGGCCCCCAGAGAACACAGTCCCAGTGAGGGAGGGAGGGAGGGAGGGAGGGAGGGAGGGAGGGAGGGAGGGAGGGAGGGAGGGAGGGAGGGAGGGAGGGAGGGAGGGAGAGAAACATTGATGTGAGAGACACATCCATTGGTTGCCTGCTGCACACACCCAGACTGGGGCTGGGGAACCTGCAACCGAGGTACGTGCCCTTGACCAGGAATTGAACCTGAGACCCCCCTTCACTCACTCCCATTCCGTTCCCTTCCAAGAGCATTGGTTAGACCAGTGATGGCGAACCTATGACACGTGTGTCAGCACTGACACGCGTAGCCATTTCTGATGACACACGGCCGCTGGTTTATTAAATGCAATTATATATAACAATTATACATTTATGTTTTTTAAACTATAAATATCGCGAAATAATGTTTTTTCCTCAGAGTGACACACTACCCGAGTTATGCTCAGTTTTTTGGCGAAGTTTGACACACCAAGCTCAAAAGGTTGCCCATCACTGGGTTAGACCCAGGACCACCACGGCTCCAGCAGGGAGCGCCATGGAGAGGAGAGAGTGGTTCACTCCATCCCCCAAGTCCTGGTCTATGGAGGGCAAGCCCATGGGTGCAGCAGGGGACATTTTCTGGGCGGATTCAGCTCCTGGAGAGACCCGAGTTCCCCCATTCCTGCAGGACGTATGAATGTATGGCCGTGCGGGACCTCCCATTGATGCCTCCAATGCATTTACCCACGGGTTTCTCTAATCAGCAGAGGACAGGAGTCTAAATGAAAAACGAGGGAAAGTAATCTGATAAAGGCCATTTGCCTGTAGTGATGGCTTGGAACAGATGAAAGTCCCCGAATTCCACAGTTTGCTGAGCCATTAAATCCTGTAACAGAAGATGAGGGGGGGGGGGTGTCCCCCTCCCTCAGCAGCCGGCCTCCGCGGCAGCTGTCGTCTGGCCTGGCGCACCATCAGACACCCTGCCTCGTCTATGAAGTCTCCTTTCTTGCCTTCAGAGCGTAAGGAAGGTGCTCGGCTCCACCTTTCCCAGGCAGAGGCGTCCCTGACCTCCCACACTGTCCGCTGCCGGGCCTGCTGCCACTCAGACCCTTCCGTCTCCTCCCTCAGCACAGAAACCCTTGCTGGTGTCAAAACCATGCCTGTGGAACTCGAGATGGGCAAAGAAAACGCGGTTTGAGGGCAACTTCTTGTTTTTCCGTTATGATCCATCTACTTTTTAAAATACACAAAACATATTGTCACAATCCGTGCATGCATACCGTTGTGCCATCATCACCACTGTCTCGTTCTGGAATATTTCCATCGCCCCTAAGGAAAACCCATGCAACCTGGCAGCTCCTCCACGGCCCAGCTGCGCTAAGGTTTCTCTCCATAGATGTGCCTGTTCTGGACATGTCTTGTCAGTGGGATTATATGATATATGTCACGTCAGTGGGATTATATGATATATGCCTTGCTGTGTCTGATTCCTTTAATGTTGCATAATGTTTTCAAGGTTCACCCATGAAGCAAATACCAGTGCTTCATTTCTTCTTTTTTTTTTTTTTAATCTTTATTGTTGAAAGTGCTTCATCTCTTTGTACGGCTGAATAATATTTCATTAAATGGGTGCACCACATTTTGCTTGTCCACTCATCAGTTGATAGATGTTTGGACTGTTTCTGCTCTTTGTGTATTGCAAATGATGCTGCTATAAACACTCCTGTATGCATTTCTGTTTGGATACCTGTTCTCACTTCTTTGGGGCAGGTGTCCAGGAGTGGCATTGCTGGGTTGCGTACTAACTCTACATTTAGCTCAGTGAGGAACCACCAGACTCCACCCACCCCGCGGTCTGTGCTGTCTGTCGAGGGCAGTGTGTGGACGACACCAACCAGAGTTGCTTCGTCCGGCTCTTTAGACCAGCAGAAGGCTGGTTCCTCTTCCTGCCCTCACTGTGGTTACAAACGCAGCCCAACACAACTGGCATTTGGCCTCCGTTCACAGCATAGCCTCCTCCAGGCCCAGAATCCTGGCCGGTTTGACTCAGTGGTTAGAGCATCGGCCCATGGACAAAAGGGTCTCAGGTTCAATTCCGGGTCAAGGGCACGTACCTCGGTTGCAGGTTCTCCAGCCCCAGTCTGGGTGCATGCAGGAGGCAACCAATTGATGTGTCCCTCTCACATCAATGTTTCTCTCCCTCCCTCCCTCCCTCCCCTCCTCCCTTTCTCTCACTCAGTCTCTCTGGAAATCATTGGAAAAAGTATCCTTGGGTAAGGATTAAAGAAAGAAAATAGGAAAGAAAAAAAAAATCTCACTTGGTAAAGGCAAACATTTAATAAAAGCAATGGATCTACCAACTATAAAGCTAGTACAAAATTTAAAAGATAAAAGTAAGAAGATCGTGTGTGATTACAACAATAAATTAAGGGATATGTACAAACACTCTCAAAAAAAAGTTTTTAAAAGTAATGACAGCCCTAACCAGTTTGGCTCAGTGGATAGAGCGTCGGCCTGCGGACTAAAGGGTCCCAGGTTCGATTCTGGTCAAGGGCATGTACCTTGGTTGTGGGCATATACCCAGCAGGAGGCAGCTGATCGATGTTTCTCTCTCATCGATGTTTCTAACTCTCTATCCCTCTCCCTTCCTCTCTGTAAAAAATCAATATATTTTTTTTAAAAAGTAATGACAAAAATAAATGTGGAGAGGGTGAGTATAAAGTAGTGATTTTAAAATGTGTTCCAAGTTAAATGACCATTAACTTAAAATAGACTGCTATAAACATAGTGTGGGATATATGAAGAACATGGTAACCACAAACCAAAAATCTACAAGAGATATACAAGAAATAAAGAGAAAAGAATCTGAACACAACACTAGAAAGTCATCACTATACAAGAGCGCAAGAGAGTAAAAAGGAACAGGGAGGAACTACAAACACAATGAATAAAATGTCAATAATTCTGTAACTATCAGCAATTACTTTAAGTGTAAATGTATTGATTGCTCCAACCAAACACATAGGGTGACTAAATGGATTTTTTTTAAAAGACCCATATAGCCCTAGCTGGTTTGGCTCAGTGGATAGAGCATCAGCCTGTGGACTGAAGGGTCCTGTTTCAATTCTGGTCAAGGGTACATGCCCTGGTTGCGGGCTCAGTCCCTAGTGGGGGGCATGCAGGAGGCAGCTGATCAGTGATTCTCCCCCATCATTGATGTTTCTATCTCTCCCTCTCCCTTCCTCTCTGAAATCAATAAAAATATTTTTTTAAAAAAGAAAAAGACCCATATATAATACATAACCTCATGCTGGTGAGGGTCTGGGGTGGGAGGTGGGGGTGGGCTGGATTGGGGGGGGGAGGGGGATATATGTAATACTTTCAACAATAAAGATTTTTAAAAAATAAATAAGTTTAAAATAAATAAAATGAAAAGACCCATATATAAGCTGTCTACAAGAGACCCACCTCAGATTGAAAGACACACAGACATAAAGGGATAGAAAAAGACATTGCATGAAAATGGAAATAAAAATAGCTAGGGTAGCAATACTTAGACAAAATGAGACTTTTAACAAGGGCTATAACAAGAAGCAAAGGAGGGCATTTCATAATGATAAAGGGACCAATCCAACAAGAGGCTATAACTCTCAAAAACATCTACACAGGAGCACCTAAATATATAAAGCAAATATTGATGCACACAAAGGGAGAGGTTAACAGTAATACAGTTATAGTAGGGGCTTTAACACCCCATTGATATCAATGGACAGATCACTCAGACAGAAAATCAACAAGGAAGCAGTAGCCTTAAATGACACTTTAGACCAGATGGACTTAATTGATATTTTTAGGACATTTCGTCCAAAAACAGCAAAATATACATTGTTTTCAAGGGCACATGGAACATTTTCCAAGATAGACCACATGTTAGGCCCCAAAACAAGTCTCAATAAATTTAAGAATCTAACCTTATGCCTAAAAGAACTAGAAAAAGAACAAACAAAACACAAAGGGAACAGAAGGGAGGAAATAATAAAGAGAGTAGAAATCAACAAAATTGAGTCTAAAAATTAGTAGAAAAAAAATCAATGAAACCAAGATCTGTTCTTTTTGTTTTGTTTTTGTTTTGTTTTGTTTGTCCTCACCTGAGGATATTAGGGAGAGTGGAAGAGAGAGGGAAAGATGGAGAGAAACATGATGTGAGAGAAACACATTGATTGGTTGCCTCCTTCACAAGCCCCCACCAGGGCCCGGGCCGGGGAGGAGCCTGCAACTAAGGTACATGCCCCTTGACCAAAATAGAGCCAGGGACCCTTTGATCCACAGGCCAACACTCTATCTGAGGGAGGGAGGAAGGGAGGGAGGGAGGGAGGGAGGGAGGGAGGGAGGGAGGGAGGGAGGGAGGGAGGGAGGGAAATTATAGGCCAATGTCCCTGATAAACATAGATACTAAAATCAACAAAATATTAGCAAACCGGATCCAGCAATACATTGAAAGGTCAGACACCATGATCAAGTGGGATTTATTCTTGAGATGCGAGGCTGGTTCAAAATCCACAAATCAATCAATGTGATACACCACATAAACAAAATGAAGGACAAAAGTCTATGATCGTATCAATAGAAGCAGAAAAGGCATTTGTCAAAATCCAATACCTATTTATGATAAATACTCTCAGCAAACTGGGGATAGAGGAAACATATCTCAACATAATGAAGGCCATATATGACAAACCCACAGCTAACATACTCAGTGGTGAAAAGCTATAAGTTTTCTCTTTAAGATCAGAACAAGACAAGGATGTCCACTTTCACCACTTTTATTCAACATATTAGAAGTCCTAGCTACAACCATCAGATAGGAAAGAGAAATAAAAAGCATCCCAAACTGTTATTTGCATATGACACACCAGATACAGAGAACCTATACACACAAAAAAACTATTATAACTAATAAATTAACTCAATAAAGCAGTAGCAGGATCAAAATTCATATTCAGAAAATGGTTGCATTTTATATACCAATAACAAACTACCAGAAAGAGTAATTTTTTTTAAAAAAATCCATTTACAATTGCATCCAAAAGAATAAATACCTAGGAATAAATTTAACCAAGCAGGTAAAAAGACCTGTACTCAGAAAACTGTAAGACACTGAAGAAAGAAATTAAAGAATATACAAGTAAATGGGAACATATATCATGCTCATAGATAAGAAAAATTAACTTCATTACAATGTCCATACTACCCAAAGCAATCTACAGATTCAATGCAGTCCCTATGAAAATACCAATGGCATTTTTCACAGAACTAAAACAACCCTAAAATTTTTGTAGAACCATAAAAGACCTCAAATAGCCAAATCAATCTTGAGAAAGGAGAACAAAGTTGGAGGAATCACAATACTGGATATCAAGTTATACTACAAAGCCACTGTAATCAAAACAGCCTGGTACTGGCATAAGAACAGGCATCTAGATCAAAGGGCCAAGGGTTCGATCTCCGGTCAAGGGCATGCACCTGGATTGCAGGATTGTTCCCGGTGCCTGTGGAAGGCAACCACTCGACTTGTCTCCCTCATGTCAGTGTTTCTTTCTCTCCCCTCCTCTCCCCAAGACTTCCTCTCTTTTTCACGCTCAAAAAAAAAAAAAAAATCAGTGGAAAAAATATCCTTGGGTGAGGATTAATTTTTTTTTAAATGGGCAGAGGACCCCAATAGACATTTCTCCCAAGAGGACATACAGATGGCCAAAAGATCCTCAACAGTAATCATCAGGGAGATGCAAATTAAAACCACAATGAGATAACACCTCACACCTGTTAGAATGGCTACCATCAATCATTGTAAATTGGTGCAGCCATAGAAAACAGTATGGAGGTTTCTTAAAAAGTTAAAGATAGAACTACCACATGACTCAGCAATTCCACTTCTGAGTATTTACCTAAAACACTCATTAAAACACTCATTTAAAAAGATGTCTGCACCCCTATGCTCACTGCAGCATTATTTACAATAGGCAAGGAATGGGAGCACCTAAGTGCCCACCATAGATGAATGGGTGAAGAAGACGTGGTACACATATGCAATAGACCGGGCGTCCTCAAACTACGGCCCGCGGGCCACATGCGGGTGTTTTTGCCGTTTTGTTTGTTTACTTCGAAATAAGATATGTGCAGTGTGCATAGGAATTGGTTCATAGTTTTTTTCAAACTATAGTCCGGCCCTCCAACGGTCTGAGGGACAGTGAACTGGCCCCCTGTTTAAAAAGTTTGAGGAGGATGCCGAAACCGGTTTGGCTCAGTGGATAGAGCGTCGGTCTGCGGACTGGAAAGTCCCAGGTTCGATTCCGGTCAAGGGCATGTACATTGGTTGCGGGCACATCCCCCGGTGGGGGTGTGCAGGAGGCAGCTGGTCGATGTCTCTCTCTCATCGATGTTTCTGGCTCTCTATCCCTCTCCCTTCCTCTCTGTGAAAAATCAATAAAATATATTTTTAAAAATAAAATAAAATAAAATAAAAATAAAAAGTTTGAGGACCCCTGCAATAGACTGTTACTCGGCCCTAAAGAGAGAAGAATGAAATCTTGCCATCGCCACAACATGGATGGACCTAGAGGGAATTACGCTGAGTGAAATAAGGCAGACAGAGAAAAACAAAAACCATATGATGTCATTTATATGTGGGGTCTAAAAAACAAAATAAATAAACCACAAACAAACCCATACATACAGAGAACAAGTTGATGGTTGCCGGATGTGGGGGGGGGGGGCGGTTTGAAAAAGGCGAATGAATTAAGAAGTACAAATTGCCAATTATAAAAGCAGTCACGGGATGTCAAGTACAGCAGAAGGAGTATAGTCAATAACATTTAATAACTATGGATGGTGCCAGATGGGCACTAGACTTACTAAGGGACCACTCTGTAAGTTATGTAAGTGTCTAATCACTATGTTCTACACCTATAACATACACTGTAGGTCACCTGTAATGGAAACTTTTAAAATGTTTCTAATACATAAATGATAGTTACTTCTGTCTTAGGGGCTTGGATGTCCCAGAGCACGGTCCCTGCTTCCGCTCTGCTCCCTGAGGGGGGGGCTGGCCCTCCTCCCCCCCCCCCCCCCCCCCCCCCCGCTCCTCGGCCAGCAGTGGTTCCCCCACGGTGCTCACTGCGACACAGGAACGGGCGCAGGGACGCTCTCCGCCCAGCCGGTGTGGGGCGGACAGTCTGGAGCAGTGGTGGTCCCCTGTCTTTTTTGTCCTGCAGCCCCCACCCGGGGGCTCCCTTTCAAGGTGAAGTTGCGCCCTTGTGATCTTGGGGTGCCGTTCTGCAATAGCCATTTGCTCCTCGTTTTCCCACCAGCCCAAGCCCTGCACTGGGACTGCAGAGCAGATACTGGAGATGCACAGAGCCAAGAGCAGGGGCGGGGGCGCTCTCCGCTGACCCTGAAGTCGTGGCCGGGAGGGGTCTCTCGTCGGAAGGGCTGCGTTGAGAGTAGCCTGTTCTGATTGTCCGCACAGGGGGTGGGCTAGGGGTCCGCGTTTCCTCTGTTAGATTTTTCTAGCTGACTTGGAATGGGCTCTTTCGGAACCTTTTCCCCAAGACTGAGGCCCCAGGTGGTTCTGGGGTCCACTGGGTGCGCATGAGGGTACCAGGCTCCACAGACGGGGAGGGAAGACGCAGGCAGTGGGGGGCAGTGCTGGGCATCGCGGGCTCCTGGCCCCGGGCCGCACATGGACCGGACCGCCCGCGGCCCAGGCCCGCACCTGCCCCGCGCAGCAGGCCTGGCTCCCGCAGGGGTGAGGAGGGCCTGCGTCACTGCCTCTGATGGGCTCTGCTATTTTTATGTCCAGGCTGGTTAAAAATAGCCGGCAGCTGACAAGGCATTAGGAGACCTAAGGCCCACAAGCGACAGCCCTGGGTCTCCCCGGCGCCCATTTCTGCCTCCACGACGGGTTTCAGGAGAACACGGGCGGGAACAGGCCTGAGAAGAACACCCGCATGCTTCCCGCCGTGGGGCCTGTGCCCGGCGGGTGCGCAGCTGGAGGCCGGCAGCACCCGGCACCCGAGCGCTGTCGCGGCCGTGACCTGGGACGGGCTGCCCAGAGCGGGCAGGAGGAGCCGTCGGTGACGGTGCCTGGAAAGCGCCTCCTGCTCACCTGGGCGCCTGCGGCCCGGCCCACTCCCCCTGCGGGCGGACACCTGGCGCTCGCTGTTCAACACGGAGGGACGCAGTCCGGGAGCCCCGCGGAGCAATGGGGGAGCCCGACCCCTGGAGGCCCCTGGCCACCAGGTCTTCCTCCTCCCACCTCCCGGCGCACAGAGCTGCCGGGCACAAGCCGAGGTTCAGTGTGGGCGGTGCCGGCACGTGTGAGCTGATGTGAGGACCAACCTAGAGACTCTCGGGTCTTAAAATCAGCCGCTCTGCAGTGTATGGGGGGGGGGGGGGGGGCTGCTGCTACTCAGCAGGTGCACCAAGCCTCACTGACCCCCCCTCGGGCCTCCTGGGCGTCGACCCCCCTCGGAGCCCTGGCTGAGCCCCTCAGGCAGCAGGGGCACAGGCTCCCAGGCCGAGCGTGGCTCCAGTTCACAGTCCTCACGTGGCCGACCTCCCGGCCGCAGTGGGGCAGCAGCAGAGCGGCCTGGTGCGCGGTGGCAAAGCCGAGTCAAAGCCCCAGAGCTCCCGGGGACACGGCAGTCAGACCCGTTCTCACAGCTGGCCGCCGGGCAGGGCGAGCGGCTCCCGCACCTCCCGCTCCCCGGGGGGGGGGGGGGGGGGGGGTGCAGGGCAGTCTCCCTCAGCCCCGGCCCCGCTGACGCCGAAAGCCCCGGGGACTCGGGTCTCAGGCCGGGCACGTGGTGGCTGAGGTTCACCGCATCGCCCTCCTCTGGTCCAACTCAACACACCGGTTCCGGAGCCAGGCTCAGAGGTCAGAGGTCAGAGGGCCAGCCCCCTGCTCTCGGAGGCTCTGGCTGGAGGCCGCCCCGGCACCAGCCTCCTGGGGCTTCTCCAGGCCTCCGCGGAGGCCTCCCGCGCCCACGCCCCTGGGGCACCTGGGGGCCCACGGGAGCCTGGCCAGAGGCAGGCCCGGGCGGCCTGGGAATCGCCCACTCTGGCTGCCTGCTAACGGCCCGTCTGGTCTTTTTCTTTCTGGTTCCCCAGTGAGAAGCGCCACCTTCAAGTCAACGTCACCAACCCCGTGCAGTGCAGCCTGCACGGGAAGAAGTGCACCGTTTCCGTGGAGACGCGGCTCAACCAGCCCCAGCCCGACTTCACCAAGAACCGCTCCGGCTTCACCCTCAGCGTGCCCGGGAACTGAGCCCCCAGCCCGGCGCCGCGCAGCATCCTGTCCCGCCTCATTGCCGAGCCCTGCTCCCCGCCAGAAATCAGCTGCAGCCCCGCGTGGGGCGCCCCTCCGCCTCCCCCCAGGCCCCTCCCCGGAGATCTCCCCGCTCCCGCCTTCGGTCTCGCCTTCCTCGGCCCCAGCCGCCCACTGTCCCAGGCAACAAACCAAAGAGCCGGTGCCTGTCCCAGAGCCCCGCCGGGCTCCGGCCCACGTCTCCCCTCAGAGGCAGCTCGAAGGTGCCTTCAGCTGGTGCGGGCGTCCCGGGGACGGGCCAGGCCGGGTCAGCACCTTGACCCAGGACCCCCTGCTGGCCCTGTAGGCGGTGGGTGGGGAGCCCATCCTGCCCGCCTCCCCCCAGGGGCTGAGGTCCTCGTGGCTGTTTCTCGGCTCCTCCGTAGACCCCGTTCTCCCAGCAGCAGCCAAAGCCACCAGGTGAGCAGGTTCACCTGTAGGACCAGCCCCTCGGCCCAGGAGCAGTGCCGGCAGGACAGCCATGCCCCGCGGCAGCCGGCCTGCCCACGTCTGCCCGCCCAGCCCCCTGGCCACCTCTCTGCCGAGAGCGGGGTGCTCCCAGGACCCTCCACCACGCGCCGGTGCCCGTGGTGGCCTTACACGTGTTTCTGCAGTTCGCAGGGCTGCTCCCCGGATCCCGTGTGCGCTGCACCCACGCTCGTGTCGGGGACACCAGTGAAATGGAGTCGCAGGGGCTGGGGGCACGCGTGGGCCCCTTCACACTCATGGAGAACCAGGGCCGGAACAGGAGGGTCAGCGCCCACGGGAACCCAGGGGGCTGGGGAGATAGAAAAGGCCGAGTCCTGGCACTGCGGGCCAGGCCAGAATGCCCACCCCGCCGCCGGGCACGCAGCCCTCAGGCCAGGAGAGCAGCGCCATCCTGCCCGCCTGGGCCCGGCACGTGCCTTCAGATGTCTGCCTGGGCCCCCCTGCCGGAGCCGGGGAAGGGGACTCGGGGCTCTCGGTGAAGGGGCTGAGGGTGAGCCCAGGCCTCAGGAGGAGCCTGGCAGGGTGTGGAGACACATGCTGCTCCCTGCTCCCCACCCCACGCTCCCGTCCTGTCTCCCTGACCCCGCACGGCACCCCAAGTGCCTGAGGGCAGACTCCTGTGCCTCACGCAGGGCCCAACAAGGTCCCGGCAGCCTGGTCTCACCACACAGCACCGGGCACCGTTCGCAGCAAAGACTCCACCGGCATCCTGGCCTTGGGAGCCCTTCTCCCTCCCGAAGCCCCGCCAGCTGCCCGCGCCGAGGGGCCACCAGCCCGGCTCAGCGCCGCGCGTCGTTTTGCCAAGCGCCTGGCCACTAGCTGAACCATCCGAACTGGACGCTGCCTCTCCACCCCGCTTCTGTCCCCGACCTGTCGCTTTCTACAGGAGACGTGCAGTGTGGGTCTTAGACACACCGAAGTGGAACCTGCCAAATGAGTGCCTTTCAGAGGCCGCGGGGAGCAGGAGGGCTGGCGGCCTCCCTCCGCCTCCGCGAGGCCGGGAGCCTCAGCCCAGCCCCAGGGCCTCCGGGCTGAGGGGGGTCACGGGCACTCTCATCGTGTTCTAAGAGAAGTCCGTGTGGGACTGAAGGAGGATCAGGAATGTAGGGCGAGACCACGGTGGTCTTCCCGGGTGCCGAGAGGGAAGCAGGACACAGTGATTGTACGCAATGAAGTGTTTCTCTTGATTTAATTCAATGCAATGTATGGTTTGGTGCATATATTCCTATTTCCCATTAAATTAACTATTTCTAAAGCATATTTTGATTTACCATCAAGAGCAATAAAGCGTTAAATCTTAATTTTTTAAAGGTGTTCTGCTTATCTTTCATTGGAAACGCCATCTGTGATTGTGAACTTTTCGCTTCTACAGAGCCCGCTGTTACCCCGGAGGATGGGAGGGAGCATCCAGCACAAACGCAGGGCAATGCCCCTGAGCCTCCTGAACACAAATAGCACGTGGTGGGAAAAAGGTCTTACCCTCTGAAGCAGCGTGGAGGGCGGGGAGAGGATCACGCTAAGCCAAATAAGCCAGGCAGAGAAAGACAAGTATCACATGACCTCACTCATATGTGTCTAATGAACAAAGTAAACTGATGATCAAAATAGACCCAGAGACATGTGGCAGGGAACAGACAGGAATCTCAGAGGGAAGGTGGGAAGAGATCAACCAAAGACCTTGTGTGCATATATGCATAACCCATGGACACAGACATAGGGTGGGGAAGGCCTGGGAGACAGGGGGGCTAGAAGAGGTCATTGGGGGATAATGTAATGTAATACTTTTAACAATAATGAATATATATATATATATATATATATACACACACACACACTGTAATATATATATAATGTAATACTTTTAACAATAATGAATATATATATGTATATGTGTATATGTATATATATATATATATATGTATATATATATATATATATATACATATACACACACACACACACACACACACAAAGAGTGGCCAGATTATTATGATCTCTGAACACATAATAATCTGGCCACTCAGTGTATATCCTATATAATAAAAGGCTAATATGCAAATTGTCCCCTCGACCAGGAGTTCGACCAGCAGGCAGGCCAGCCAACCGCCCATGTCCCCTCCCACGAATTCATGCACCGAGTCTCTAATATCTACACTAATAAAAGAGAAACATGCAAATTAACTATCACTCCACTAGCCAAGCCACACCCACCAGCCAATCAGGAGCGAGTATGCAAATTAACTCAACCAAGATGGCTGCCGGCCACAGAGCTAGAGCAAGCAGGAGGCTTGGGTTGCCCCTGGCAATGAAGGAAGCCAAGCTTTCCCCCGCTCTGGCCTCCGCTCAAGGCTACCAAGTTTCAATTATAGAAGATAAATAAATCCTAGATACTTGCTTCCAGCCGGCCCTGGCCTCTGCTCAAGGAGGCGCTGGAAAAAAAAAAAAAAAGAAAAAAAGGAGGGGCTGGGACCTTGGGTCACCAAGGGGTGATCAGGCCAGGATGGGACAGCAGGGGCCTTTGGGGGTAAGCAGACCAGCAGGGGGGCCAGTTGGGGGTGAGCAGGCCATCAGTGGGGGTCAGTTGGAGGTGATCAGGACAGCGGGGGGAGGGGGGTGCAGTTTGGAGTGAGCAGGCCAGCGGGGAGGGGGGGAGAGTTGGGGGTGAGCAGGCCAGTGGGGAGGGAAGGTGGGGGCAAGCAGGCCAGCACGGGGGGCAGTTGGGGGCAAGCAGGCCAGCAGGGGGGGAACTGGGGGTGATTAGGCTGGCAGGGGGGCAGTTGGGGGGGAGCAGGCCGGCAGGCAGAGTGGTTAGGGGCCATCAGGCAGGCAGGCAGGCAGGCAGGTGAGCGGCTGGAGCCAGCAGTCCCGGATTGTGAGAGGGATGTCCAACTGCCGGTTTAGGCCCGATCCCTGTAAACCAGCAGTAGGACATCCTTTGAGGGGTGCCAGATTGGAGAGGGTGCAGGCCGGGCTGAGGAACAGCCCCCCCCCCCCAGTACATATATATATATATATATATATATATATATACACACACACACTGAGTGGCCAGATTATTATGCATTCAGAGATCATAATAATCTGGCCACTCAGAGTGTGTGTGTGTGTGTGTGTGTGTGTGTGTGAGTGTATATATATATATATATATATATATATATATATATAATCATGGTGAGAAGAAAGCTGTGGAAAGGAGTAATGGGGGGAAGGCAGTGGGGTTCAACCCACTTTCTTGCGCCGTTTTGAGGCCTGATGGCTGACTCCAAGTTCAATGCTTTTGATTTAATCCAATGCAATGTATTTTTACTGAAACTGAAGCACGCATTGAGGAAGGAAAGGCTCAGGTTCTTAGGCTGCAGCCTGGGGAGGAATCCGAGGCTGACTGGCTGGGGGTGGCAGAATGACAGGTGAGTGAGAGAAACCAGGACTTCTCAGGGTGGGGGCAGCTGCAGGCCCTAGCACCCACGGGCCCTGCAGCCACAGGAGGCCACCCCGTCACCACAGAAAAGAACACGCTGTGCGGGCCACGGGGGACGCACTCGGGAAAGCCAGTGGCCCTCGCCGCGAGGCTGACAGCCCCCGGAGTTGCAACCTGAGCAGAACAGCCTTCCTGGTGCCCAGGGGCAGCTGCAAACCTCAGGCGCAGGGCCTGGACAGGACGGGGCCACCCCCTGGTCCCCGAGGCTTGGGCTGGGAGCATGAGTGGACAGAGACCACTGGCAACACAGGCATACCTCACTTTATTGCCTCTGGCAACACAGGCATACCTCATTTTATTGCGCTTGCTTTATCTTGCTCACAGATGCTGCATTTTTAACAAACAGAAGGCACGACCCTCCACCAGCAAAAAGATTACGGCTCGCTTTATTGCAGCGCTCCCTTGATCTATGGTGGTCCAGGACCGAACCACAGTCCCTCTGAGGTGTGCCTGTGCAAGCAGAGGGGACTCACCCTTGCACAATCACGGGCTTATTGGAAGCCCCAAGGCTGGCCCACATGGACACCACTCCTCCTGCTGGCCTGGGTGCCTCTGGGCAGTGGGTGCTGAACAGAGCCAGGCCCACAACACATGGGGCCACAGCCGTGGAGCCAAGCTCCACAACTGGGTCCCTGCAGGACCACTCAGCCAGCGGTCACCAGGCCATACCTGGGCCTGATCAAGCCAAGGGAGCCACTCCTGCCCCGCTCTGCAGCTACACCCGAGTGGACTTCACCTGTGCTTCTTTCTTAATCACCTTACCATCCACGTGCTCTGCTTGTTAAGCGCTCCCCTAACCCAGCCCCTCCCTTCCCCCCCGCCGCCCCGTCCCTCCCTCCCCCAGAACACAAATCCAATTATATTCCGAGTGCAGGAATCGTTTATAAAAAGCCGCCTGGCCTGCTCGTGAATGATGTGCCCACGAAAGAGGTCTATGTAATGGATGGTCAGTGCATTTTATTTAATCAGCACGGTACAAAAATAAATAAAAATAAGGGAAGGGGAATTAAATTACAGCCAAACTGAGCTTCATGACCTTGTCAGATTATAAACCACACATACTTACAAACACGCTACACATACATACAAAATGAGACAAATATAAATTAATATTAACAATACCCACAGTTTGGTCAAAGAATAGCTACAGAAGAAATTGCACTAAAAAACCAACATACATCGCACGTTGTGTAATTAGCAGTTTCAAATATACAGCTATGAAAAGATTCCGAGTGAAAAAAAATGGCACATTTTCTTTTCATTGCAAGTTTAACAACCGTTGGAACGCAACTAACTCCTAGTAACTGCATGGAAAGAATATATCAACCCTTCAGCTTTACAAGAAAGAGGAAAACCAAATCCTGAACGATTGTTCCTGTGACTTGCTCTGTGCACGGGTGTGAATTTCACAGCCATCTGTTCTAAGATTATTTTTCTTAAGACACAAAATGCTCCTGGTCGGCATGCACAATATCACTGTAAAAGCAACAATGAAAGAATAAAGGGGTGGTGGTGGTTGTTTTTTTTGTCAGTTAGTTTTTTTTCTGTTTTTTGTTTTGTTTTGTTTTTATGTTGTTCTAAAAGTAGTCTTCATAGCAGCATGTCAGCATGTCAAACGTGTTCATTGCTTGCACACTCAAGTGTATCAGTTCCTTTACACAATACTGATGACCAGTGCAAGGGGAGGGGGAGGAGGACGCCAGGCTTTCACACGGATGGAACTAGAGTGATGTCCTCAGTCCCCAACCACGCCTGAGCTCCGCACCTCCTCCAGAACATAAAAAAATAAATATGGAGAAAGAGAAGGAAACACACACAACTGGAATCCTGTGGATGTGACTTAGCACAGTTCCAGGCCAGGTCCAGCCAGCGGCCAGCCGAACAAGTGACTGCAAACACGGGCCCCTCCTTCTGGAGACGCGGCCTCGAACCACCCTCTTCCGTGCCACCAGGGCCCGCTGCCCTCCGGGGCCTCCTACCTCAGGTCACAGGTCACACGTGGCGGCAGGCTCTGAACAGAAAGGCCGGTGACAACTCCAGCAGAGAAGAAAGAAGCGCTGCAGTGAGGTCTGTGCCAGCAGCCGCGGGTTCCTCCCAGAACGAACAGCTCGGCGTGGGCCTCGAGGCGCAGCTGGGGCTAATGCGCTCCCGCACGGGCGGCCCTCAGAGGGCTTGCCGCGGGCTGGAGGCTCTTAAGGCCCGGCCTCACTTCCACAGCTTGCTCTTTTTAACGTGATTTTCAGTAGTGCTTGTGCTGAGATGGCAGCCACCTGGGACCTAATCCTATGTAACGTGAGCCTCGGCCTCCCCACCAACCCCCCACTCCAGCACTCCCTGGGGGGCTGGGAAGAGCGAATTCTCTGGAGCCTTCACACTGCTCTTTGTTCCCCCAAGCCAGGGTGATGGGCCATGGAGGAAGACGGTCCCTTCTCTTGGTCCTCTCCCAAGTCCCAAGCCACCAATCTGGGAGAATTAGAAAGAAAATGGATTAAGTACATATCCTGTGTTTTTACAGCCACTAGCGTGGAAACCAAAACCAGCAGCTGCAAATGATCAGTTGTAGAATCAGCAGGCTCACAAAGCAACCAGGAGTCCTACCCCGGCCTGCAATTGTCTCTGAGATCCAGCTGTCTCCCTGGGCCTTGCGGGGCAAGGCTTCGCCTTCAGAAGAAACCGAACTGTTTGGAAACAGCTTTAAATGGAAAGGGGTAGGAGTGGGGGGTGGGAGTGCACCGTTACCGGCCCCCGCACCCCAGCTCTGCAGAGCAGCATGTGCACCAGCAAGAAGAGGCCTCAGCCCTGAGGTGGGCTCTGGCTTGGTCTCAGGCCGGGCACCCCACCTGCCCAGAGGCAGGCGAGTGGTCATGGGCACCTGCAGCTGTCCTGGCCTTCACCACGGGGTGACTGAGCTGCGTTACCCAAGTGAAACACTCACCCAGGAAAGGAGTGTCCCCAGCTTCACCCCACCTCTTTAGCTGGGACCCAAAAGAAAAGAATTTCATGAGCCAAACCAGCTCATTAACCAATACTGCCAACACGGCCGGGAGCAGGGGACAAGGGGACTGAGGAGCAAGTTCCGTGTCTCCACTAAAGGAAAGCCCTTCTCCCTAAAAAAAGAAAAAAGAGCAAACGAGGGTTGTGCATGGCCAAACCACAGGACGCAACCTTTGCACCGGCTGGCTTCTCCTAGATGGAAGAGGCACAGCTTGCCTCTCAACCCCACGTGCGGCTCAGTCAGGACGGCTGCTCCAGGAGCCGCTGGGAGAACGGACCACCCAGAACAGGAGCCAGAAAAGGGCCCCCCAACTAGAGGCGCCAAATCCTCCCTGGGTCAGCCGGCCAGAGGCCCCTCTCCAGCTCCCGCGCAGGGAGCGACAGACAGCCTCACCTGCCCTGGTACCGCAAGGGCGCAGGCGACAGAGGCAGGTCAGTCCTTTGCATCCCCCAAAGTCGAAGGTCGGGGTCCCGGGTGGCTCTGAATACATCTTCTGGGTTTTGCACAAGGTCCAGGAGTTCAAAGGCGCCCAGAGTTCTCGGCAGAGCTGAAGAAAACCCCTGGCAGGGCTGACGGTGGGCCGGGATTGGCCCTTGGTGGCTTTGCTAGACACATACTGTACATAAAATCTGACTTGTTTAATAATAAATGTTTAAAAATGAATTGAATCCTTGAGCCACGGTGCATGCTCCGAGGCTCACCGATCCAGCCCGAGGAGGAGCCGCTTCTTGTCCTCCTGGCCACTCTCATTCTTCAGGTCAGAGAACACCTGTGTGAAGTAGTGCGGGTCGGCGTTGATCTGCAGCATCTTGGAGCTCATGAGGTTGATGACGGAGAGGCAGCGGTCCCAGAAGGCCTCCTTGCAGCTCTCCACCAGGAAGGGCTTGAGCGGGTAGGAGATCTCGTTGCCCATGTAGGAGTAGGAGAGGTACAGGCAGGTGAGCAGCACGGCCTGGAGCTCGTGGTCAGAGCCCACCTCGGAGGAGATCACGTCCCTGCAGAGCATGTAGAGGAAAACCACGTTGGCCGGCGTGATGAAGCCCTGGTCCTGCCAGCCCTGCAGGAGCAGCGAGCGGTCCACGCTGCGCAGCCAGAGCACGGGGTCCGTGGGGGACAGGTGCTTCAGGCGGTAGCACCGGCGGCACAGAAACTCGCCCAGGCAGCGCAGCAGCTCGCTGGTGGACGCCTGGACGATGACCCGTTTGGGTGTCCCTGCAGAGGTGATGGCAGGGTGCGGGGCCTTCTTGACCGAGGAGGAGACCCCGGTCTGGGAGCCCGAGAGCTGGCTGGCAGGGGGGGCAGGTGGCTGGGCCGGTGGGGGCTGGGCGAACGTGGACAGGTTGGCACACGACAGCGACTTCTTCAGGTTCTCATTGTTGAGGTGCGTGATGTTGTTCTGGTAGTTGCCGTTGGGCTGCACCTTCTTGGAGTTCTTCTTCTTGGCCGACACGGCCACGATCCTCTTCCACGGCAGCACGGAGATGATGGA
This sequence comes from Cnephaeus nilssonii, assembly GCF_951640355.1. Lineage (NCBI taxonomy): Eukaryota > Metazoa > Chordata > Mammalia > Chiroptera > Vespertilionidae > Cnephaeus > Cnephaeus nilssonii. Next base: position 29,153,293 of record NC_137090.1, on the reverse strand, counting down.
GTGCCGCTTCAGGTTCTTGTCCTTGGCGTTCTTGCTATTCTGCACGGCCGTGTAGTGGCCCACCGTGGCCGCGCCATCCTCAAACAGCGTGGCCTTGCGGTAGCTGGGGGACAGGGACAGCACGGTGCCCATGGTGCCGCTGCGCGCCGGGCGGGGGCCCACGCCCCTGCGCGCCCGGACTGCCGGCCCGCGGGGAGAAACAGCTCACCGAGCCCGCGGCGGCCCCGGGCGGGGAGGAGGCGGGGGCGCTCCCGGGGGCGCGTGCTGCCCTTCGGATCTGCGTGGAAAACAAGATGGTTCTCAGCACCAGGCGCTCCTCCGCCCCTGCCTCGCGGCTCCCGCGGACCCGACCCCCGGCTCCACCAGAGCCTCCCGGGGCTCCGCGGCCCCGCCCGCGCCCCGCGCCGCAGCCCGGCCGCCTCCACTGCGGCACCCCGCCCGCCGCGGCCGCTGCGCTCCAGATGCCGCGGGAGGGGACCCCCGCCTCGACCCCGCGCGCAGCCCCCACCCCGGCCCAGGCTCTCTGGGCAGAGGCGCAGGCTTACCCGGCCGGCGGCGGCTCCTGCGCTCCGCGCCCTCCGCACTGCGCGCCGCGGTCCCGGCGCTACGCTTGGCGGGGCTCGGCGGGGCTCGCGCTCAGCCGCGGCGGCTCCGGAGCTACTGTCCAAGGTTCTGCAGCCGCGCGGCCCCGCCCTCGCTCGCCGCCGCCGCGCTCCCGCTCCCGCTCCCGCCCCGGCGCGCACCTCCGCGGTCTCCCTCTCGAGAGCGCGCGGCTCACGCGCCGGCGCGGTCGGGCCTGGTGTTGCCCGGGAGCCGGAGCCGCCGCCGTCCTCAGCACGAGCCGCGCGCAGGGCCGGCGGGGCCGCGGCCGCGAACCCGAGGCGCCTCTACTCACCGCGCCCAGCGAGGACCCGGACTCGGGCGGCGGCGGGACTCGCAGTGCCGGCAGCGCCCGCCCTGGGGCGTCCCCTCCCGCACAGCTCTCCGCCCGCTCCGCGCTGCCGTTCCAGCAGCAGCAGCCGCAGCAGCCGCCCGCCTGAGTCCCGGGCGCCCCGCGCAGCCGAGCTCGGGCCTTGGGGAACGGCGGGGCGGGGCGGAGCGGGGTGGGGCGAGGACGGACCCCGCCCGCCGCGCCGCCCAGACACGTGCTGCCTTTGTTCCCGCCGCGGCGCCGGCAGCTGCGGGCCTTGGGGACGCTCTCCGCCTCATCTCCGCCCTGGCGACTCGGGGCCTGCCCTGGCCGAGGCTGCCACCCAAGCCGCACGAGAAGCCATCCACGGAGGCCGGGGCCCGAGCTCCCTCCTTCCGTTTAACATCCTCTTTCCCCGGAAAAGAATGTGGGAGGAACGCGAAGCCTTGGCAGAGGCCACCTGAGTGCCACGCGCATCCCAAGTGGACTGCCCCATTGCTTTGATTTCCTTCCCCTCAGGACCTCCGCTCAGTCATCCCAGGTAAATGCTCACGGCCCGGGCGGGTCTCAGAAACCCAGGCCAAAGAGGTGTAGGCAGCCCGGCTGTTCCACAAACGGCGACTGGCTCTTCCACACCACACCTGTGACAGGTCCCTGAGGCCGCTGACGTGGCCCTTGCCCCAAAGATGAGCCCATACTAAGCCCATCACATATGTGACCTCGAACTTTCCCGCCCCCTTATCTCTTACAGTAAAAACAGAAGCAGCTACTTCTCCAACCAGCCTCTGATCATAATCTGAAGATTTGGTGCAGGTAAAAAAATTTTAATTCTGAATGAAATTCTGGTTCTAATAAGAACTGTTACCTTCACAGGCAAGCATCCAGATCCTTCCTTTGTTACTCTTATAGTTTGGTTCTGGAGACTGATTTAGATTTGACCACAAACCTGGGAAACATATCTTACTTCAAATTACCACCTCTGGAAGTGGCCGTACAGAAAAGAGCATATCCAATTCCCTGACAGCCAGCCCACGCCAGCACACCAGGCTGTCAACCTGTGCCAGCTCTAACGAGTGCCTTAAGCAGAACAGAAATCTGGTATCGTTTAGAACAATGCCACGTCAGAAAGTACTGGAATTTGCTTATGTGCTACCCAGAGCCCTCTCTATCAATAGTGGCAATTGAATGCTTACGGAGCACGATGACTCTACAGTAGAAAATGCCTTGCTCTGTGCCGAGGGCTACTTCTTCCACAGCCCTTCAGAAACATCCACAGAAGCTGTCAGCTTAGCTCAGTCTGAAGGCAGGCGCTTAGCTCAATGTGCCCCTCCCTCTGAATGTTCCAGTGTACAACTCCCACCTGCTTTCCAAATGGAAGTCTCTTCAACCCTTTTCTCTAGTCAGAAGCTCTAAGACTTCAGCTTCCGGTCCTCTGGCGCACTGACTCTCCCGTGACTCACACAAAGCTGGACCCAGCCTTGTCATCCCCACCCTCAGGAAGAAGCCCAGCTCCTGAGGTGGCCCATGTCCACATTGCCTTTTCTGTGTTTCAGGTCCCCTTCAGATTCTGGTGTTAAGCAAAGGTTAAGTGGTTCTGGTTTCCCAAAAATATGCCAGAATTATAAGGCTGTAACCCACCCCTTAGACCCATCAGGATCCACCCTGTTACCTGTCTACAGATTTAATTCTAGCGATTCCAATTAATGGTGGCAGCACTGAGCTCCACTTCCCCACACTCCCTTTTCCAAACCAAGGAAGCATGCATTTGCCTGGACCGTTTCCAGCCTGGCCACACTCTGTCCTTTTGCCTTTGTCCAGCTAGCCTTCCCCAGCACCTTCAAAAAGAGCCCTTGGCAGTATGACCCCAGCCCCCTCACACTTGTCAAAGACAAGGTCATATTTGCAGCAGGCACAGCATGAATGGGGTAGTGTCGCCAGCCCACCTGCTGTTGTGACTGAGGAGAGAGGCTGCCCCGAACCCGTCCAGTCAAGCTCTGCCTCTCTCAAAGCACACCGCTCCTCTGCTCACTCAACCCACCACCACCAGCTTCCATCACCGCTCCAACCGCGAGGTAAGGAAGAAAGGGCAGGAATCTGCCAGAAATGGCAGAATCAAGGACCCGGGAGGCAGACCCAGCTGAATGATGCGGAGCTGTTCTCTTCCAAAGAACTGCAGGGAAGATCTCCAAATCCCACCCCCATCAATCAGCCCATTTATCCTATAGCCTATCTCCAGCTGCCCTGCCGGCAGGGCCAGCCTGCTTGTCATCTGCACCGCTGAGCTGGGCTGCCCGTGTATCACAGGAGAGTCCCTGCCCTCTACATGCCCCTTTCTCCTATCACCCCTAGGGAGGCCAAGGACCTAGCCCGCTGGCTTCCAGAAGAGGTTCCAAATAAAGCCGGCTAACCCTGAGGAAGTCGGCTTTGTTCTTCCAGGGATCTCAGAGCGGCCCCTAGTGGCCCTTCTGGGCAGCACAGGTTACATAACCAGCATCGCCTGCTGGAGTCAGGCCTCACTCAGCCTTTGCTCCCAACACCATCAGATCTCATTCACACAAGCAAGCCTGGCACCAGGAAGGCTGGTGCCAGGAAGGGTCCCAGGTGAGTGAGCGGGCCCAGGCCACCCTCTCAGCTGTGCCGAGACGCAGCTTATTTGAGCCTGGATGGGAAGCAGTGCCGAGTCTAGAGCAGCACTGTCCACACAAAAATGTAACACGAGCCACAAATGCAAGCCACATAGGTCATTTTCTAGTAGCCATATTAAAAGAGTAAAAAGAAACGGGTGAATTTTAATAATATATTTTATTTACCCAATAATGCTCAAAATATTCCAACATATAAAAAGGTTGAGCTATTTTACATTCTTTTCATGCTACGTCTTCAAAGCCAGGCTTGGGTTTACATGTGCAGTGCATCGCAACTCATACTAGCCCCGTTTCAGGAGCTCGACAGCCACGTGGCACGTGGTTCCCTTGACGCCACCTGCAAAGGGGGCAGAGGACAGGCTGCTGCCAGTCGGGGCTGCCCGCGGCCTGGGAAACCCTCCCCTATGCTCCAGCTCTGAAGATACCTTTGGAATCTCTTTTTAAAGTTCTTTATTGAAGCAAACTCTTCCTGCAAGTAAAACTAGAGACACAACACTGAAAACTGAGAATAGCAATTGCTCACACGGAAGCAGAGTTGGCAGCTAGAGCTCCCCTCCCTCCCAGGGGCCCGAGCCCTCAGGACCAGCCCCGGGTCTGAGGTGTGGGAGGCAATCACTGCTCTTGAAAATTCCAAATGGAAATGAAACCACGAGTGTCAGGCCTCTCCGGGCACTTGCATTTCCATGACTTCATAGAACCCTCAAACCACCGTTACCCACCACGGAAACGCCATCCGCATCACGCAGAGGAAGTAGGCTCAGAGGGTATTACATATATACACCCAAACCCCGTGTCCACGGTGCCTTGGAAAAACAGATACCTGAGCACCAGTCCCCATCTCAGGCCTCACAGACCAACTCTTACCCAGACCCCTCAGTGCAGCACCCACGTCTACGGGGCTCCCAGGAAGCAGATGAGCTAGTGCACCTGTGGCCAGTCTAGAGGGCTCCACAGAGCTGCCTGCATTCACCGGAAGCCCTCCAGCACTCAAGAAAAGACACTTTTGAAAAAAAAATTGTTTTTATTGGAACTCATCTGAACATCAGATATACCTGGTGTTGGTTAGCAAGAACCGTTTGTACATTTGAAATTGATGGTGCCAAAACCAAAACAGTGACTGGACATGATGGGGAGAGATGTTGAGAATAAAAACCTGATTTTGGAGAGGAAAATAAGAGCCAGTCAGATTCAGTGAGGATGCAAAACCTGGTACAACAAAATCCTTTTACAAAATATAAATTTATTACGAAAACCTGAAAGGATCATCTGAGAAAGGGAAAGAAAGACAAAAGGAGGCCAGCAGGAAGGAAGCAGGAGGGAGAGGAAGGAAGAAGACAAGAGCTGAGGAGGAAGAGGGAGCTGAGCACCCAGAGGCGCGAAGCTCACCTGCCAGTGGCATCCACGGTGTGACCTCGCCACAGACAAAGCATGCGGTACACAGGCTCACCTCCCCCCTTCCGGGTCTAAGAAAGGAAAGAGGCTCCCTGGGAAGGGGACATGAGGTTGCTCGAAAACCCAACAACAAAAATAAAAATAAACACACCCCAAAGTCTCATTTCCGATGTTCACTGTTTTAAAACGGAATACATCCATCGGCCAGCAGGAGAGGAGTGGGACAGGGAGAAGCTAATGGAGGTCGGACAGCCCGCCTTCCCGAGGGGGAAGGAGGAAGAAGAGACACGTGATGGTCTCCTGGCTGAGAGAGGGGAGAGAGAAGGAAGAGAAAGAGCAGAGGAGAGGGGCAATTAAAACACTGACGTCTAATCTAGTTTACTGTGTTAAAAAGAGCCACATGCACAGCAGGCCCCGCGAGGGCCCACATGCTCCTGTGTGGCCGTGGTGGACACTAGCTCCTGGCCTCGTCCCCTGTCCTTCCCAGGTCCGAGCGGAGCTGCTGCTGCTGCTGCTGGGGCGGTGGCGGGACCTTCAGCCAGTCTGCTGGAGCCTTTGTGGAGGGAAGGTGGGTGGACAGCCGTATGACAGGGGAAAGAACACCAAAATGCCTCATTTCAAATAAAAAAGAAAATAGCAGTCTATACACAGTTGTTTGTTTTGGTTCAGTACAAACAGAATAAAAAGTCATTGCTTTGATGGTCAGGCAAACACCCAATTCTGAAGAGGAGAGGTGCCGCCAGCGGGTGGATTGGGAGCCCAGTGGCTGGCGGAGCGCCTGGCTTGGCAGCCCTCTCCCAGGAGGCAGAGAGCACAGCTTTAGGTAGTGTAAGCCTTTTCCTTTTATTTAGAATAATCTTTTTTTTCTTTTTCTTTTTTTTGTAAGCAATGTCCCCACTCCCAAGTTGGGCCAGTAAAGATTACATGAAAACTGGCACACCTATCAGCTGGAATACAGATGCACCAAATGAGGATTTAAAAACTTTCCGAGCGAAAAGTAGAACAAAAAGAAAAAAGAATCTCCTAGCATTTTCCCCAAAGGTTTCACTCTCCCGCCACACACACTCGCCAAAGGACCGCTACAGATCCAACTCTGTAAGAGAAGACAGAGCAGTGTCAATCGGGGGCCAAGAGCCACCACAGGCTTTCAGTCTCGACAGGCAGAGGACAGAGCTGCCGGCCGGTCCTGGAGCCGGCACTCACCTATGTCAGTTTCTTGGCTTTGTTGTAGAGAGAATCCACTACTTTACTCATGTTCTGAATTGTTTCCAGAGCAGCTTCATAAGTTTTATCTACTGGGGGTTCATCGAAAATAATCAAAACACCCTCCCCCTGGTCCAAGATCCCTGCAGGAAACACAAGGACAACCATGTAAGAGATGGGATTGGACACAAGAGCATTTCAGACACACCCACTCCCCAGCTGCCTCATTTCTCCAGAAAGGAGAGGAAGCAGAACCCACCTCCCTGTTCCATTTATACATGTTTACTATACACCCTCACCCCGGGAGGATGAGGGGCAAGGATCCCAGGGAACTACCAGGTAAAACAATGAAATTACCTTCTTTCAAGATAAACAAGAACATGATGCCTCTTCAACCATTTCATCCCCACCACCAGCCCCCCTGCCTATATGAGTGTTACTCACCATGAAATTTCTTGTCAAGAATCATCTGTGATAATTTCCTTTCCACATCGGCCTACAATCAAAGCACTTGATTAAAGGAACCAATTTCCACTAGTCAGAGATCACACCGACATGAAAGCCTTGTATAAAAGGAACTTAGGGCAGATGGACTGAAGACAAAACAGCAACAAGGCAACTCCAGCTCTGAGCCCATGGTCCCCATGCCCCCTGAGGAGCTTGGGAACCTTCCAACAAGGCCCACTGAGTGTAATGCCAGCCCCCCCACAAACCCCTTTCCCCATCCCTACCCCCAAGACAAGCTCAGGACTCCTTACCTTGGAGAGTTTGATGAGGCTAGATATGTGTTCAATCTAAAAGGAAAGGTAGAGAGACACCAACACTGAAAGTTTTACCTCTGCCTCTCATATAGGGGGTGCGGGTGGGGGTTGCTGAGTGTCCATAGGGCCAAATTCCCTTTGGCTACGCTTAGGTCTCCTGTGCTCTGTCCATCTGCCTTCATCACACAGACAATAAACACACTCCTATCCCACACACTCAGAAAACATTCACCACATGGTGCTCACTACAAAAGCGAGGAGACTGCACTGAATACAGGCAGCGGCAATCTCAACAGCCTCTGCCCTCAGCATCCCTCTCCTGGATTCTTGTTCGATCGAGAGTCCCAGGCCCTGGCCAGGTTGTTACAGTGTCGTCCCAATATGCCAAGGTTGCAGGTTCAATGCCCGGTCAGGGCACATAAAAGAATCAACCAATGGCCCTAACCGGTTTGGCTCAGTGGATAGAGCGTCGGCCTGCGAACTCAAGGGTCCCAGGTTCGATTCCGGTCAAGGGCATGTACCTTGGTTGCGGGCACATCCCCAGAAGGGGGTGTGCAGGAGACAGCTGATTAATGTTTCTCTCTCATCGATGTTTCTAACTCGCTCTCCCTCTCCCTTCCTCTCTGTAAAAAATCAATAAAATGTATTTAAAAATAAAGAAAGAAAAAGAAAAAAAAGAATCAACCAATGAATGTATAAATAAGTGGAACAAGTAGATGCTTTTCTCTCTTTCTCAAAAACCAATAAATAAAATTTCTTAAAAAAGAATCCCAATCTCTTGGTGGTCTCTGCCCACCAGGCACATCCTTGAAGTGAGTTCCTATTGTGGACAGGTGTGGGGAAGGAGGGGCTGCAATGGGAATGCCTAGCCAGAGAGGGGCTCGAGTCCCCAGGAGGGTTCTTACCTGTACTCGGGAAAAAGGCTCAATGACTCGGATCAGATTCTGTTCCAGTAAGTTATCATACAACTTGGCCAAGTGGGTGTTGATGATTGGGTCATCCCGGAGCTCTGCCCGGTAATCTGTCAGGGCCTGCCAAAAGATTGGCACAGAGTTGCACTTGAAAGTCACACTATGCCTAGCTTCCTAAGTAGTATGCTGGCCCTTGCAATTGCATGGTTGACTGCAGTTCTGGGGGATTGGGGGAGATGAAAGAACAGTTATGGCAGAAGGCAGAAGAAAAGGAACATCAAGAATTAAAGGATTTTAAAAAAAATTTTTTTAAGAGGGAGCCACGCCAAAACCGGTTTGGCTCAGTGGATAGAGCGTTGGCCTGCGAACTCAAGGGTCCCAGGTTCAATTCCGGTCAAGGGCATGTACCTTGGTTGTGGGCACATCCCCGGTAGGGGGTGTGCAGGAGGCAGCTGGTCTATGTTTCTCTCTCATCGATGTTTCTAGCTCTCTATCCCTCTCCCCTCCTCTCTGTAAAAAAATCAATAAAATATATTTTAAAAAAATAAATAAAGAGGGAGCCACCCCAGGCACCATCTTTGCCTGAAAGCTCAAATCATGTAAGCCCCAAGAGTGGCTCAGTTTGTAAGCCAAATTTACTACACACACTAGTTCTCAACATGTGTACCCACAAAACAAACAGGGTCTCCATGGGGAAAAAGAACTCTCAGGTTAAGTAATGGGAAATGATGAATTCCAGAGCCAGCTCTTGGAATTCTTCAGGGAACATCCATCAGCACAGAACAGCGCTGCAGTGAGCTCCTTCCTAATTAAACACTGGGTTAGCCCTAGTGTTTCAAATATCTGCCATAGACCTTTTCTCCAAGGAACCCCTAACAGAAGTGTTCTATCAAGCATCCTAAACTTTGGGATAAAAAGATGTAGACTAAAAAAATAAATAAATAAATAAATAAATAAATAAATAAATAAATAAAGGATGTAGACTGTGCATTCATATCTGGCATTCATGTCTGTGATTTATTGACCTTTAGTAATGATCTCAGTATCCTAGCTCGTGTCAGCTGTGCTATAAAGTGTTAAGGGAAGGAAAGAAATCATACAAAGTAAAGAACTAAATACCCTGCTGGTGTGACTCAGTGGTTGAGCATCGACCTATGAACCTGGAGGTCAAAGTTCGATTCCCAGTCAGAGCACATGCCCAGGTTGTGGGCTCGATCCCCAGTAGGGGCCGTGCAGGCGGGAGTCAATCAATGATTCTCTCTCATCACTGATGTTTCTCTCTCTCCCTCTCTGAAACCAATAAAAATATATATTTTAAAATGTAACCAGTGAGGAAAACTGGTTAATAGTATCTATATATATAAAAACCTAAGCGACTGGATGACTGGCTGGTAGCTATGATGCACGCTGACCACCAGGGGGCAGACACTCAACGCAGGAGCTGCCCCCTGGTGGTCAGTGCACTCCCACAGCAGGAGTGCCGCTCAGCTGACACCAGACCGCAGGCTCACAGGCCTCTCCCTCAGACACTCCCCCTGCGCACCCAAGCTGAGGCGGTAGCAGGCGCAGCAGGGCTGAGATGAGCAGGAGCACGCCCAGCGCAGGCTCGGGCTCCTCCCCGGCCGCCTGGCGCTTTGCACACTACTTCATGCTGTGCAGGATTGACGAGGACAGTGAGCTGGAGCCTGACAAGATGGTGGGTAAGGCCGGGCTGCACTGGTGCAGAGATCCACTGATCCCCGCAGGCCAGGCCAAGGGACCCTGCCAGTGCCCTAATCTGTGCACCAGGCCTCTAGTATGGAATAATTTTGTACTATCTTTTGAAACTTCTTATGAAATGATAATTATTTTAAAATAGTGTATGTTTTTTAAAAAGTACTTAAATACCCCTCTCTTTCACCTGTTCCCTACCAACCCAACACCATGCTTACCTTCTCAAAATCTGCGAGTGACCTGTTCTTGCTAGCCTGGGCCACACATTTTAATGCTTCTGTCTAAGAAGAAAGAGAAAAATAGTGAAAGTGATCTGTTCTGCACACCCACATCCCACAAACAAGTTTCATAAACAGTATGCTACGTCCCAACAACTTCTGGTTGCAGGGAAGAACCAGGCTCACTACTGTCCTTGAGGCCTGGGAAGAAAAGCTACAATAAGACCACTGAGGGAACTGTGGCTGTGCCTGCAAAGTAAATTGGGAGGTTCTACACTCATGGTGGCCAGAGACTGGGGTCCCCAAAGCAGGCACCTGATGGAATTTTGGGGAACACCCAGAGACCCTAGTGCACATTCACCTGGCCTCTCCTGCTCCCCGCAGACTGAGACATGGGGGCCCGGCACCACGCCTGCACCCACTCCATCCAGATCATAAAGGTGGAGGAGATCTCGGCCAACAAGTGCCGCCAACTGGCATGGCAGTCAAGCAGTTACAGGACCAAGTTCCAAGATCAAGTTCCTGCTGCCCCAACGGGTCCTTCATCACCAGCCCTGGCACACTTCACCACCAAAAGGCCCAACACCTTTTTTTGTTTGTTTTGTTAATCCTCCTCACCTGAGGATATTTTTTCCATTGATTTTTAGAAAGAATGGAATGAAGGAAGGGAAAGGGAGAGAGAAAGAGAAACATTGACAAGAGAGACACATCAATTGGTTGCCTCCTACATGCTCCCGACTGGGGCCAGAGATTGAATCTGCAACCCAGGTATGTGCTCTTGACCAGGAATCGAACCCAAGACCGTTGGATGCTCCAACCACTGAACCAAATCAGCCAGGGCTCCAACATCTTTTACATGTAGGGCCTCCCTGTCCCCTGGTCTGCCCAAATAAACTCCCTGGGAAAACCAGGAAGGAAAACAAAAACAAAAATACCACTGTGTGCCAACTAGTTTCCCTTTGAAATCTGAAATAAATTAAAAATACTAGAAAACAGCAAGTTCCCCGCCCCCCCACCCCCCAAAAAAACCCTGCACAGCATTCTCCAAAGATGACAAGTTAAAAGGGAAAATGACCAGAGAACTGATTTCTTTCCAAGACTCCCTATCCCTGTAACACCCCTGATTCCTTCCTTCCCACCAGATAAGACCTGTGCTTCAGGAAGATTCATTCTGCTAGGTTTATTAGTGTGCAGACCAAAATCTATTTTCATTAGGGTTGAGGCATCACGATTTTACATATTATACTGCACGTTAAAACCCCAGAGTGATGAAGGTACAATCAATGGTTCAGGGCACCTTCTAACCCAGAAGAAATCTACAACATTAATCTCTTTAGGAGAACAGTCTGACTCCTGCTCAAAAGCTGTCATCAAGGTACACAGGACCAGGAGCTCCTCCTGTACCAGTTAAATGTACTTAAATAAGGATGGTGTGTCTTATACAGCAGACTTCAAAAATAGAGCAAAGGCTCTGGTCCCTGTGGCTCAGTTGGTTGGGTGTCATCCCATGAACCAGGAGGTTGCCGGTTCAATTCCCGGTCCAGTCACATGCTCGGACTGCAGGCTCAACCCGAGGCAGCAGATCGATGTTTCTTTCTTTCTCTCTCTTTCTCTCTCTTTCTCTCTCTCTCTCTCTCTTTCTCTCTTCCTCTCTCTCTCCTTCCCACCCACCCTCCCTCCCTCCCCGCTTCTTCCCTCTAAAAATCAATAAAAATATTTTTTTAAAAGATAGTGCAAAGTGTTCTCAGCATTTGTCCTAGAGACAGAAGAAGTGTCATAATGAGAAAAGCCTGGAACTTAGAGCCAAGATAACCCAAGTACAAAGTCTGGCTCCACCACTACCAGTTAGTTACCTGACCTTGTTCTGGACACCTGATCTCTTTTAGCCCATTTCCTCAACTCTACTTCTAGATAATAACCAGTATTCACTTCAGCAATAACCAGTATTTTTTTGGTCAAAATTAGAAGCTGATCTGAAACTTTTTCTGATAAAAAGCCAATCAGGGCCACTTGTGGAGAAGGAAGAAATCATCTTGTGGACATTCCTCTAAAGATACAGTGAAATAGCCAATGTGCCTGTTGTTTAGAGACAAATGCATTTGAATCTACAAAGATTACTTTTACTTTAGTAATGATATTTAAACAAAGTACAAAAAAGAGATGGTGAAGATATCTGAGACATCATCTTTACACAGGTGATATTCACAGCTATTTAGGCACAAAAGGTACCACAAAAAGAGCTACTGGCCCAGCCAGTGTGGCTTGATGGTTAAGGTCGACCCATGAAAGAGGAGATCGCTGTTCAATTGCCAGTCAGGGCACATGCCCGAGTTGCAGGCTCGATACCCAGTTGAGGGTATGCAGGAGGCAGCTGATCAATGAATGATTTTCTCTCATCATTGATGTTTCTATCTCTCCCTCTCCCTTCCTCTCTGAAACCAATATATTTTTTAGGAAAAAAGAAAGAAAAAAGAACTCTTCTTGCACCACATCCAAAACTCAGGACATGAGTGAAAGGTGCTAATATGAGAAGCACTCAGGTGAGTCATCAAAACCTAGTTTCTGCACCAAGCAATCTGATCTTCTTAAAGCACATGTGCACCAGGCCTTACTGGGCTTCAACTAGGAGAATTCAAGATTCCATATTCTGCACATGTCAAATTTGCAAGTCAGGCTCAGATAAATTTCCTGGTCAAAGCTAAATACAACCTAACTCAATGCAAATGCTAAAATTCACTCCTATAAGTCCTTCAAACCATCTAATATCCAAAAGAGCACAAAACACTGACTTTTTAGATCACAAATTTAACAGTATAAGAAATATACTGAATAGGCTTAAGGGACAGGAGTTGGGGGGAGGGGATAAAAATGTAGAATGGAGACTTGAAGAGCACTAGTCTCACCAAACATCATGTCTGACACAATATGCTGGCCTCAGAGTAAGTAGAGATCAGAACTGCAGTCATGGTGTTCCCTACCTGCCTCCCTGCATACCGCAGTGCAAGCTTCCCGCTCACCAGAGCCTGGACATCTTCTGGGCTAGAAAAAAAAAAACATACTTGGTCAATTGCTCCAGGATATTATGCTGTAAGTATAGGCTTAGGCAAATTTCTTTTTCTCAGAATTCTACTGAGAATCAGCCCCACCCGTAAACACATATGCCCCTCACATTGCAGAAGCCACTCTGAATTCCTACACTCTGGGACGAAAATCAACAGTGAGGAGCAGAAAAACTTTAGCATTAAAAAGAAAGTCACAATGAACCGACCAAAAGTAGTAGAACCAACAGGCAGAATAATAAGTGTAAGTCAAATCCCAATATAAGATCCAAAAAACCAGCCCAGCATGGCTCGGTGGTTGAGTGTCAACCTATTACCTAGAAGGTCAAGGTTCGATTCCCAGTCAGGGCACATGCCCGGTTGTGGGCTTGACCCCCAGTAGGGAGTGTGCAGGAGGCAGCCAATCAATGATTCATCATTGATGTTTCTATCTCTCTCTGAAATCAATAAAAATATCTTTATAAAATAAAGATCCAAAAAGGATCCCAGTATCTCATTTACTACCCCAAAATGTGGATAAATTATGTATTATTCTTTATAAACATCTGTCGTACTTTCTGTTGACCCTTTTCAAACCTCTCCCTAACCTCTTCCTTAATCTACCCCCTGTTTGTCTGTAAGTTATTTTCGGGCCCTCTGTCCAATTATTACTCTTTCGACAGAATAATTGCAGGATACTCCAAGGAGGCTTCCCATCTACTTCCAGCAGCCCCAGAGGAAGCTGCTGCAGCTTCTATGACTGTCCCAGTCCCTGCCAAGCCATCTCTGGCACAGCAGAAAACTTAGTTAAAAATCTGAATTCTCATATCCCAGAGTTAATGTGCACCTACCTGTTGAGCATGATTTTGCACAACAACATGTACTTCAGAGAGGTGATGGCCTTGGGGCTATCAATGGAGTCATAACCCTCAAATGCCTCATAGAAATATGAGTATGCAGTTTTCCAGTCCTTCTCCTCTGCTGCGTGAATAATACCTAAGCATTGAAAAGAAAGGTGGAAGACCCACATGAGAACCATACAAGATCAGAGCTGGGAAGGGCCTCAGAAATCTATCCCAACCCCATCCACTTATTCCTGGGGTCAGGAAAGGATAAAGGACCTGTCCAAAGTCATTATCAGCTGGTGGCAAAGCTGGGATTAGAACCCATGTCTTTCTTTGGCTTCCCAGTTCAATGCCATCTTGCTAATATAAATTCTAAAGGAGTCAAGACCCAACTCGAAGAAGATCCTAAAGCCTGCATACTGTAACATCTTCTCCATGCTTCTCACCCTTACTGTATGCATCCTATCTTTTTGCAGCCACTAGGAAAAGGACACCCTCCATTACATCACTTTCATAAGTCAGGAAATTGACCCAAACATCCCTGCACTGCCCGAATGACTGATTTTAATAATGTTAACCATTTCATTAAGATAGCTTTTCTAAGCTTGACATTTTTATATGTAAGCAGCTTTCATGGGGGATCATTCTTGATGAAGGCTACAAATGGATAGTGACTTAAATTCTGGAGAGGGGAAAGAAGAGAGTTTGCATAAAAATGGCCTCCAATTCCTCTGAGAAATCAGATGCAAGTTCTTGTCTTGACCATGAAGGAAAGGCATAATAAAAGAGCAGGGTTTTAAAGAAAGTGCCAAGAATTGGTCAAGGCTAGGTACTATGATAAAAACTTAACATTCATCATAATTTAATCCCCACCACAATCCTATGAAGAGATACAATTTACAGATGAGTTACAGATAAATTAAGTAACTTGCCCTATCTTTGATAAATTACCTAACTAGAATTTGGCAGAACTAAAATGTCAACCTAGGAAAGTCGGTTTCTAGAGCTATTGCTCTTAACCTCTGAATGACAAAACATGCCATTTGATACTCAAAATACTCAAGAGACAAGTAGGGCAGGTATTATCTCTCTTTTACAGACATGGAAATTAGAACTACAGAGAGGTAAGGGCTTAAACTAGTTTTCTGCCTTTAATTCCAGTGCTCTTTCAGTAATAATAAAGTATAACTAATAAAAGCTGCTGACTTCAAGTATTCTACTGCCCATGGCCTCCTAGCCCCAACATTCACACACTCCATCAGAAAGCTATCCACTAAACTCAACTGAAATTCGGGAGTGGGGGTGTCTTGTCTTAGCCCTGTTCTGAGGCCACTTGGAAAAGTCCAACATGCTTTACAAAGATCTCCAAGTGACACAGACTCGGGTTAATCAATGTTGGAAAGAGCTGCCACCAGCCTGAGTAGTGACAAAGAAGGAAATTAAGGGAGCTTTTTAAACCTAAGTGAGAGCTCTCTAAGGTCTTGGCTCTAAAAATCAGGTTGCCTGGGCAACCATGGATAAACATGTTATTAATATATTTTAGGCAGTTAATAGCAAGTTAATAGAAGGGGGAAGCTAGTTAGAGAAAACCTTCTAATTGGTTTCTCTGAAGAAGGATCAAGCCAAATCAGCCAATTTTATTCCCCAGCCCCAATCCCCCATTCCTTCCACCTATGAAATAAGGTGAGTTTTAAGAAAACATCCCATGAGTAGCTACAGGTATTACCTGACTGCATATCCAATGTGGCCTGCAATTTAGGGGGGCAGTAGATGGCATTTGCTGTGGTTCGAGCAGAGGTTAAGGCAGCTCGGGCTTTCGGCAAGTTGCTGAGGGCATGGTACGTTTTGCTTTCTAAAAGCTGTACTTCCACCAAAAGGGCTTTGTCATCCATCTTTTTCAACTCCCGCAACAGCTGAGAACCTGGAGAAGGAAAAATATTATGCCCCTTTCTGAGCCATAATCTTAATACCTTCATCCCATAGTATCTCCCTCTCCCACCCTCATGAGAACACTCAGGATAAAGAAAGCAGAAATCTGCCTGAACCCAAAGAGGTTACCTATTTACAAGAAGTAAATTTTCTGTTAAATGTGCTATCTTCCAAAAGAGAAACACAAATCTCTTTGAAGCTTTCTGTATTCTAAGGAGCACATTGGAGCCAAGAGCTCTATGAGCTTACTTGTAAATTTTGAAATCTCCACCCAGAAAACGCTGAAACTAGTTATCCAGTGATCTCACTCTCTTTCTGTCCAGCAATCACAGACTACATAAAAAATACCAGGCACTAGGGTTGGTGGCTGTAGGAAAAGAGTTCTGGATATACCAATATTCTCCAAATATACCTTACCTTCTTCCCCATCTCAGATGTGAAAAATCAAATCCAAAAAGACTTGCATCAGATACAAAAATTAACTCAAAATGAGTCAAAGACCTAAATGTAAGATCTAAACCTATAAAATATAGGAGTAAATCGTCGTGATCTTGGATTAGACAATGAGCTCTTAGTAATGATACCAAAATCTTAAGTAACAAAAGAAAAATGGAATTTAATACAAATTAAATTATGCTTCAAAGAAAACCACCAAGAAAGTGAAAAAACAACTCATAAGATGGGAAAAAAATATCTGCAAATCATATATCTGGTAAGGGACTGGTATCCGGAATAAATAATAAAAGCACAAATAATCCAATTAAAAAATAGCAAAGGGCCCTGACTGGTTTGGCTCAGTGGATAGAGCATCAGCCTGCAGACTGAAGGGTCCCGGGTTCGATTCCGGTCAAGGGCACATGCCTGCATTGTGGGCTTGATCCCCAGTGGGGGACGTGCAGGAGGCAGCCAGTCAATGATTCTCTCTCATCATTGATGGTTCTCTTTCCCTCTTTCTTCCTCTCTGAAATCAATAAAGATATATTTTTAAAAATAAATAAATAAAAATAAAAATAAAATAGCAAAGGATTTGAATCGACATTTCTCCAAAGACATACAAATGGCCAGTAAGTACATGAAAAAATGCTTAACATCATTAGTCATTAGGGAAATGCAAATCAAAACCACAATGAGATACCACATCACACCAACTAGATGGCTAAAATAAAAAAGACAGCCCTAGCTGATTTGGCTCATTGGATAAAGCATTGGCCTGGTGACTGAAGGGTCAAGGGCACATGTCCGTGTTGCGGGCTCAATCCCCGGCCCGGTGGGGGGCATGCAGGAGGCAGCCGATCAATGATTCTCTCTCCCTGATGTTTTTATCTCTCTCTCTCCCTTCCTCTTTGAAATCAACAAAAATATATTTTAAAAAATAAATAAAAAATAAAGTATATTTTTTTAAAAAAAGGAATGAAGGGCTGCCACATGCTATAACATGGATGAACCTTGAAAACATTATCCTAAGTGAAAGAAGGTAATCACAAATACCATATATTATATAATTCCATTTATATGAAACTAGAGGCCTGGTGTACGAAAAATTCATGCACTCAGGGAGGGGGGGTCCCCTCAGCCTGGCCTACGCCATCTTGCAGTCCAGGACCCCTCGGGGGATTATCCACCTGCCGGCTTAGGCCCACTCCCCCGGGGGATTGGGCCTAACCTGGCAGTCAGACATCCCTCTGGCAGCCCGGGAGCCCTCGGGGAATGTCCAACTGTGGCTTAGGCCCGCTCCCCTAAGCTGCAGTCAGACATCCTTAGTGCTGCAGAGGCGGTGGGAGAGGCTCCCGCCACCCATGAGCCTGACTTCTGGCTGAGCGGCACTCCCCAGAAGTGAGGGAGCACACTGACCACCAGGGGGAAGCTCCTACGTTGAGCGTCTGCCCCCCTGGTGGTCAGTGCACGTCATAGCGACCAGTCATTCTGCCATTAGGGTCAATTTGCATATTACCCTTTTATTATACAGGCTGTCCAGAAGAGGCAAATCTACAAAGGCAGAAAATAGATTAGTGACTGCCTGGTAAGCGGGGGAGGTGATGGATCAGGGATTAATCAGGGAAGTGATAACTAATGGGTCCAAGATTTATATCTGGGGTAATAAAAAAGTTCAGAAAATCAGATAGTGGTAATGGTTGCACAACTTTGTGAATATACTAAAAACCACTGGTTTGTACACTTTTAAAGGATGAATTTTATGGTCTCTTAACTATATCACAATATAACTTTTCTTTTTATATGCTACTATTTGTTAGAACCATATGAACTTGTCATTTTTGCAGGATAAAAATGAAATATTAGCAATTTCTTCAACTTCATAGATTACAAAAGCCATGTTCTTCCATATGGGAAAAATAACCCAGGATCTACCCACTAATTTAAAAAAAAATAGCCCAACCGGGTGTGGCTCAGCAGTTGAGCATCGACCCAGGAACCCTCCAAGAGGTCACTGGTTCGATTCCCGGTCAGGGCATATGCCCAGGTTGTGGGCTCGATCCCCAGTGGGTGGCATGCAGGAGGCAGCCAATCAATGATTCTCTCCCATCACTGATGTTTCTATCTCTCTCTCCCTCTCCCTTTCTCTCTGAAATCAATAAAAATATATTAAAAAAATAAAACCGCAGCAGGCAAAGATTTCAAGGTGTTTAAATGCCACACAGGAGAAAGCCTTTAGATGGCCCATTCCAACTTCTATATATATTCACATCTAATTAATTTATTTTTTAAATTTTATAATTTCTTTTTAAAAATAAATTTTAAGTATAATTATAAACAGATATGTAAATGTGATAAGACAGTAAAACACTTTGCAATTTGACCTTTCTATTCTCTAAATTTAAAAAATTAGTTCTAGTTAGTTTCTTAGAACTTCCAAATGGCATTTTTCCATGACAGATTCAGTAAATAAAGAAGGTTAAGCCTTCTTACAAGAAAGAAGAATTATTAATGCGTAACTAATAAGAGTAGTCAGGCTCTAAAATACATTCATTTAGCCAGCTAGGATGCCTTATTAATTACTACCAGCTACTTACCCAAATGCAATGCTTCCTGGTACCTCTTGGTATCGAAGTACAAAGACACTAGTCTTGCCTAGGAAAGAGAAAAGGCATTGACTGATGAAAGAAAGAAATCAAAGATTGATAGTCACAGAACTGTTACTGTTAAATATTCAAGTCCTGATGATAGCATCAAATTCAGTCCAAAAATATTTATCTAGCCCATAGTATTATCTCTTATTATGGGCAGTGACTTCCTATTAACTTTATGATGTTACAGCTTACTTCTCTAAGTTAGCAGGTCTGTCATAAAACTTCAACCAGAGCAATTCTCATGAATGAGACTACTAGCAATAATCTTTGGGTGCCTGGATAACACAAAGTTGCAGAAAATACTTTTATCAGGATGGTGTTACTTACACTCATAGTCTGCCTACTGCATAGAGACCTGAAAATAGTACTAATGTAGGCACATACCTCCAAAGCTTGGCGTAAGAATGTCCTTTTCTCTGATTTGGCCCATTCGATGCACTCTAAACACAACTCAACCTGCAACAGGGAAAAGACAATACATGCAACATTATGTCCTCACATTCCTCCCACAAACGTTGCTTTGGAGAATAGCTTTAATTTCCACCTTACATATTACCCATGTTGCTCTATTTAATGTCTCAGGGGACATGCCTTGATACACAGATCTCAATGTGTAATGGTTATCCTAGCTAATAAAAGAGTAATATGCAAATTGACCATACCTCCACTACACCAACAAACCACGCCCATCAGCCAATCAGGAGCAAGTATGCAAATTAACCCAACAAAGCTGGCTGCGGCCACGGAGAGCACAGGAGGCTTGTCTTTCCCTGGCAAGGGAGGAAGCCAAGCTTTCCACACATCCTGGCGGGCCCAGGCCTCCACTCAAGGCTACAAAGTTTCAATTACATAAAATAAATAAATCCCAACAAAAATGGCGGCAGCCACGGAGCTGGAGAGAGAAGGAGGCTTGAGTTGCCCCCAGCAATGGAGGAAGCCAAGTTTGCATAGCCCTGGCCTGCCTTGGCCTCCGCTTAAGGCTGTAAAGTTTCAATTATAGAAGATAAATAAATCCCAACAAAAATTGCTGCAGACACGGAGCGAGCAGGCTTGGCTCCGCTCAAGGCTACAAAGTTTCAATTATAGAAGATAAATAAATCCCAGATACCAGGGCCTCCGCTTGGGTCACCGGGGGGCATGGCCGACCTGCAAACCACCACAGGCCCCTCGCCCAGGCCGCCCCACGCCCCAAGGGAACCCCCACCCTGATTTGGGACACCCTTCAGGGCAAACCAGCTGGTCCCCACCCGTGCACCAGTCCTCTATCCTATCTAATACAAGAATAATATGCAAATTGACCGTCACTCCAACACACAAGATGGCTGGCCCCATGTGGTCAAAGATGACTGCCCCCTTTGAACACAAGATGGCCACCACAAGATGGCCAGCAGGGGCGGGCAGTTGGGAGGGACCAGGTCTGCAAGGGAGGGCAGTTGTGGATGATCAGGCCAGCAGGGGAGGGCAGTTGGGAGGGACCAGGCCTGCAAGGGAGGGCAGTTGGGGGCGATCAAGCCTGCAGGGGAGGGCAGTTACGGGTGACAGGCCCGCAGAGGAGGGAAGTTGGGGAGGACCAGGCCTGCAGGGGAGGGCAGGTAGGGGTGACCAGGCCTGCAGGGGAGGGCAGTTAGGGGCAAACAGGCTGGCAGGGGAGCAGTTAGGCATCAATCAGGCTGGCAGGCAGAAGCGGTTAGGGGCAATCAGGAAGGCAGGCAGGCGAGCAGTTGGGAGCCAGCAGTCCTGCATTGTGAGAGGGATGTTCAACTGCCCGTTTAGGCCCGATCCCGGGATCGGGCCTAAACGGGCAGTCAGACATTCTTCAAGGGGTCCCAGATTGGAGAGGGTGAAGGTTGGGCTGGGGGACACACCCCCGTGCACGAATTTCGTGCACCGGGCCTCTAGTAGTATTATAATGGAGAACCAATTAGGCGTTTTACACACGAAGTATCTTGGTGCTTAGACTGTGTTCCTCTGGAAGAGTCTCATTGTTAAGATTCCTCTTCTAGCCGAAACCGGTTTGGCTCAGTGGATAGAGTGTCGGCCTGCGGACTGAAAGGTCCCCGGTTCGATTGCGGTCAAGGGCATGTACATTGGTTGCGGGCACATCCCCGGTAGGGGTTGTGCAGGAGGCAGCTGGTCGATGTTTCTAGCTCTCTATCCCTCTCCCTTCCTCTCTGTAAAAAATCAATAAAAAATATATTAAAAAAAAAAGATTCCTCTTCTACCTTTCCCAGAAGAGACCCAGCATTTCCAATATATGTAGCACTGGAATGTAGAGTTCTATGATGGCTGAAAATTTTTTAAATCAGAAATTTGCCCCCAAATAGTTGCAAACAGTAACAATAATGTTTTAATGTGAATAAAACATAAATAAAGGGGAGAAATTCTCAGCCTAAGTACAAATGCCTTGTTCCTAACAGTTGCTTGTAAGACTCAAAGGGCCCAGCTGGCTCTTCCCTTTCAGATTCTAAGAAGTGCAACTAACAAATTCATCCAGCCCAGCAAACTTTAGCTTTTATTAAAGGGAGCAAATAGAACTTAGAATTAAACGAACAGGCTTTCAAGCTTTATTTATAGGTACTCTGAATCCCCAATTCTATCTGCCACCTAAGCAGTGATGTAATGTGCAAAGTAACGGATTTAAAGTAGGGATCTATGCTAGATGGTCTAAATACCATCAGGTATCCTTGACATATTAGCTTTGACAAAGTACTTATTAAGTACTGCAGGTCTTACATTACTTCTGTTACTACAAGTTTTTTATTAAAATGCTAATCAGAGCATAATATAAAATGAAATTGAACTTTCTGGAGAACTAATTACTAATACAACAGGTTTTTGCTGTTACTGTTGTTTTAAATATATTTTTATTTATTTCAGAGAGTAAGGAAGAGGGAGAGAAACATCAATGATGAGAATCATTGATCAGCTGCCTCCTGCACGCCCCCTCCTGGGGATTAAGCTCACAACCTAGGCATGTGCCCTTGACCAGAATCAAACCCAGGACCCTTCAGTACACAGGCTGACACTCTATCCACTGAGCCAAACTGGCTAGGGCACAACAGGTTTTTGATGGAAATCCAAAGTTCTCTTAAGAGATGTTGTAAGGAGAGAAAAGCAAACGGACAGTCCAAACTGACTCATCTTCTGCCTTTAAATCCTAAGTCAAAATTCAATAAATAAATGGATGGCTGACATTAAATGGTATTTAGAGAATTCAACAGAGATTCAATGAAACCTTTACAATTCATTGGAGCCCTCTGGTGGCTACTTTAATCTCCAACCCTAAACACAACTGACTTCATAAAAATACTACAAAAACTAAAATAAAAGCATGCCAATCACAATTTCAGAGTTTTGAGTTATGTTCTGAAAAGCCAAACTCAAAGTAAGATTTCTGTTCGTGACATGTATAGAACTAAAAATATTTTACTGGCCCTAGCTGGTTTGGCTCAATGGATAGAGCACTGGCCTGCAGACTGAAGGGTCCCAGGTTCGACTCCAGTCAAGGGCACATGCCTGGGTTGCGGGCTTGATCTCCAGTAGGGGGCGTGCAAGAGGCAGCGATCAATGATTCTCTCTCGTCATTGATGTCTCTCTCTTCTCCCTTCCTCTTTCTGAAATCAATAAAAATATATTTTTTAATAAAAATATTTTACTGTATAATTTAGCAACAAAAATACAATAATCTTTTATACTATACATCTTGAGGGGGCTACAAAAAGCTTACCATCAATTTTACCCAAAGAGCTTTTTCAAACAACACAAAAAATGAATAATAACTAGGCTCCTGATTCAGTAGTCTAGAGATTGGCCACTGATGTATATTCCTAGTTAAAAACAAACAAACACTGAATTCTACTACAAAATCTCACCTGTCCCCATTTCCCTGACAGTCCAGATGTTAAGTGACTCACCCAGGATTACATATCAGCATTGGGATCAGAACTGGACCCTATCTCTAGAGCTCTTTCTATGTCAAACCAGCCTTAAAAAATTCAGGTCAGTACAAACATTTCTTCTCGAGCACAGATTTTTGTACAAATGAACATGAACTGCATGTCTGTTATCAATTACAGGTACATGATTTGCATTGTTTAGGACTATAATTGGTGCTTCAGTTCTAAGGGGAAAAAATAAAGGCCCTTTTGCCACAGCTATTTTGTCGAGGCTTTGTGCTTTGTTCATGCTAACCATGACTGATAAAGGGGCTAAGAATGCACACCCATGCTTCTGGAGGAAGCCAGCCCTTACTTGAGTACAAGAGCTTGATGTGGTCAAAATTAGATATTTAAGTTTCAAATCAATATATTTAACTATTTTTTTTAAGTTCTGTTAACTAAATTCCTATGGGGGAAAATTACTGTTCTAAGTCTAAAACTCTCTAGCACACACTCCTTTTTTCCATTGAAATAACTGTTTCAATAATAGGATTTTTGATGTAAGGTTTCTTAAAATGTACTATTTGTTTCAGTTAGACTATAGCAAAAAAAAAAAAAAAAAAAAAAGGCTTCCAATAGGCAATTTCCTAGAAAGCCCTGGAAGTTAAGGTAAATTCTGGAATTTCAGTTCACTATTTGGCAAGGATTTGATTCAGTCTTCTTTCTCTCCTCCTCACCCCAATTTTCTACTCCCTGCCCCTTACCAACCACCCCATTCCCACTCCCCTGCCCAACCCCCAAACCCAATACATATATCCTTATTTTCTAAGCTCTAAACCTTAGTACAGAAATTGACCCAAACCTAATCTGAATCGTATCAGCTTTCAGAATACAGCAAGCTGCAGACTGTTCTGCAGATCTAACTTATGGTTAGTCCCCAAATAGAAAAAAAAGCAAGGGAAAGCCCCTCCCCCATACTCTTGGTACCGAACTCCCCAACACAAAAGTCTTAGCTCTCATAAAAGTGTTCTAAAACTTCTTATTTTGTCTCAGGCCTCAATATTACTATGAGAGTGATCCACATGTGTGTGACTCACTCCTCTATCCTTTACTATCACTCAATCCAAGAATTTTCTAAGATGAAGACTACTAGTATATCCAAGTCAGAGACCTGTAGTCACCTAAATAAATGTAGTTAACAAAGCTCTAGCAGGTTTGGCTCAGTGGATAGAGTGTCAGCCTGCAGACTGAAGGGTCCTGGGTTTGATTCCAGTCAAGGGCACATGCTCAGGTTGTGGGCTCGATCCCCAGTAGGGTGCGTGCAGGAGGCAGCCAATCAATGATTCTCTCTCATCACTGATGTTTCTATCTCTCCCTCTCCCTTCCTCTCTAAAATCAATAAAAATATATTTTAAAAAAATAGTCCTGCTACAGCCCGGCAGGCATGGCTTAGTGGTTAAACATCGACCTATGATCCAAGAGGTCACGGTTCAATTCCTAGTCAAGGCATATGCCTCTCCCTTCCTCTCTGAAATCAACAAAAATCTATTTTTTAAAAAAAGCCCTGCTACATGGATGAAGACTATAATGATAATCATCCCCCCCCCCAAAAAAAAATCAGCCTAATACTTAGCACTAAAATGTCATAATGACATAATACCTAAGAGTGTTTCCTTTCATCCTAGGAAAAGGAAGAAAGGGTTCTACTTGACAAAAATGTAATATACAATGAACAACAGCAATGTACAAACACAGTTAAAGGAGAGCCTAACCAGACATGGAGCCACATGATATAAAGGCCAGTAAATCTCATCAGACAATGATAGGTGAGTACTAAATTATGATTTGGAAAGATTTCCATAAAGAAGTAGGAGAACTGACTGTTAAACAAATGCAGTTCTAGCCACTAAGTCAGCTCTATGTTATGGGAAGGGACAAATTCCAGGGACCAGTGTAGAAAGGAGCGGCTTGGATAATTAACTTTTTCTGCCTAAAAAGTTCCAACTAACATTTATTGGTTTGTTTCAAGCTATCATTTAGTCAGCCCATTCTAAAGGCACCCTATTTCAAACAAAAGATGGTGCCACTTTTTTCATGAGAACAAAGTATAATTTATGTTATTTTTTTTATTGATTTGAGAGAGAGGAAGAAGGATAGAAACAGAAACATCAATGAGAAAGAAACATCAATGGGCTGCCTCCTGCACACTCCCTCCTGGGGATCAAGGCCAAAACCCGGGTATGTGCCCTGACTAGGAATCAATCCAGTGACCTCTTGGTTCATGGTTCAATGCTTAACCACTGAGCTACTCCAGCCAGGCACAAAGTACATAAAAAGAACATAGTTCTGCCAGAAACAAATCAATTTGAAGACTTCTCTACAAATAAAGTTAGTTTATGTTATTTAAAAGACATGATTTCAAAGTAGAATCTTAATGCCCTAGGTTTCTGAAATGCCTCATTATTTACACAATATGCTACTATGCCCTTTCATACCTTTTAGTTGTACACCCAGAGGCCACAGCAAACAATTATTCCTGCAGATTCAAGTAACCACAATATACTCTGCTTGAATCTGCCACTTTCTACAGAGTAAGTTTTAACTTTGGTAGTGTCTCCTTCCCCTGAATTGCAGTAAATGCAGCTATCTTTGAAAGGGTTGGAAGAGGCTCAGTGAATCCAAAGAGGCACTCTTCAAACACAGCTCAGGGTCTAAGTCTGAACTTGTAGAGGACATGTACAGATACACCAGTGGCTTCCGCACACAAGACACAAACAGATGGATGCTCACCCCTCAAGAAAGGCATATACTCAGACAAAACATGCTAAGAATGGATGCCTCAAGACTTAATTAGTGCTCACAAGGAGCTTTGTGACACAGAATGAAAGGTACCATAGACACAGAAAACATTACAAAAGTGTGGCAATACAATACCTCAAAAGCAAGAATCAGTTTGTGACCCTGATGTAATGAGGATTCCAGGGACCACTAACAATCTCCACTTACAAAGCAAAGCATGGAACAGACCCAAAGTATCAAATGCCTGGAACAAAGAGAAACTGACATGGTAAGTCCTGAGCTGTTCTCCCAGCTGTCCCTTCTACATGAGTATCACAGTGCAGTCAGGCACTGCTTTCACTGAAACAGACTTTTTTTTCATGTTTACCTTCTGTCATTAAAACAGCTTACCTCCTGCCCTGTAGCTGCTTCCATATCAAGAAACAGATCCAGAAGAGATCTGACAAGACGAGCTGCTTTAGCCTTGCTTATGGAATTCAAGAAGGGTCGCACATACTTCAGGAGTCCTCCAAGCTCTGAATGAAGGCAATTCAGAAAGGAAAAAAGTAAACATCAATATTAGGAACAAAATACCCATTTAAAAAATAACCCAAGATTATAAAATCAGTACTTATGTCACTGGAATCAGTCTAAATGAAACTTAGTAGGAATTTAAAGCATTCTTACAAGTAGGAGTAGCAAGAATAAGCTAACAACATATACCAAATTTGTACTGTTCTATTCCCCACTCAACCACTGGATTACTATAAGGGCCTTGGGAAACCCTCATCTCTCTGCCTCATCCATTTTAATGAAAGATAAACAGCAAAGTACTCATACTCTCAGAGACAAGTTTGCTATAACATAGAATATGCTGTGCCTCTGCCACCTTGGACAGGTTATAGGAGTTGTTTTTAATTTTCAAATCTGCCTTACCAGTTCCCCCTGAACAGAGATTTCCAATTCCAGGTTCCCTTTTTCCTCTCTTCCCAAAGTACTCCCCAGTTTAGCCTTTTAGCCATATCAGTTCCCAGGCACTCTTTTGAATAAACTTTTTACATAAAAGTTAGGGTTTTTCCCTTTTAATATTCCTCATTAATCTTCAAAGCGTAAGTCTTAAACTATGATCAAAAAAGGTACCCGCCCACCATAAAGGTTTTCCCCCCTTGTATAAGGAAAGAAAGTAATACAGTAATTCTAAAAATTAGAGAATATTTCAATTGACAAATAAGGAAGTACTTCTGGAATGTAGGTTAAAATTACTTTAGTGCCACTGCCTCTTTATTATTCTCCAATTGTAGACTCACCCTCCTGAGAACTCTAAATCAGGGCAAGCAAACTTCACCCTCCTGAGAATGCTAATTCAGGGTCCTGAAATCTTCATCTGCCTGAAAAGTCACGGGATGCATGGGACTGTGTCAGGTACAAAAGGAACCTTACACAGAGTGGAAAGGTTCATCTTTCTCTTGCCAATACTGACCTTTGATTTCCACTGTCTAAGATTTTTCCCCCCATTCACACTCCTGCTCTCATGCCTCACTCATGCTGCATTCCCATCTGGAATTCCTCCCCATCCTCCTAGTATGTGAATCAGATACCTTTTTAGGTCCAACTAAAGTCCTGGTAAGTCTTCCATGCCAACTCCAGAGTACACTGATTTCTCCCCCTCAAAATCACTCTGCATTTATGCAAATTCCAATTATATAATCATAGCTTTTAGTCTAGAGCAATGTCTCTTCTCCCACAGCATTACCTACTATGCTTGAACAATTCTAAACAATCTTGAGTGACAGAAATGTTCAGAAAGTAGACTACTCCAATGTTGGTCAAACTAAATTCTTTTTTGAAACATGAGTCTATACCCTCCTTCCAAGTGGCTTCAAAGATTTGAAGACAACTACGTTTCTATCTCCCTAACTTTCCCTTTCTCCAAGCTAAACATCTTTACCTGTTTCAACTGTTCCTCCAATGTCCTGGTTCCCAGATTCCTTATCACCTTAGTTGCCCTCTTCTGAATAAACTCGTTTGTAGATATACCACTTGTAATACCCAGAACTGAAAACAGAGCTCCAGGTAGGGTGTGACCAGTAGAATCGTGTCTTAATTCTTTTCACCTAGCCACCACATGTAACACAAAGAGCGTGTTTTGCTTTTTCTAACAGCACTCTCTTGGTTCAGTGAATCCATGAAGGTCTTTTTGCAGAGACAGGTAATTCCCCACCTTCCTCTGTTTTGATAAATATTTTAAGTATATAACTTTATTCTTAGCACACTGAATTTAATCTTGCTGGCTCTGACAATAACTCTAAATCTTAATTCTGTCCTGTACTGAGTCATCTACAAAAATAAGCACACCAAAAAAAATAAATGAATAAATAAATAAATAAAAATAAGCACACCTTCTGAAATGGCTTCAGCCATGCCAGATGCTGACCAGAAGAACAAGGACAGATCCCTATAAGAGATGCTAGAGACTTTCCTTCAGGTTGACAAATGATCCATTTGTCGTCATAAATTTATAACCTGTACCTGTTATTATGGCAAATCTTTAAAACCTCTGATATATCAGATATGTAGTCTTTATCATTCCCCTAACCTAGGGGTTGGCCAACTTTTTCTGTGAAGGGTCAGATAGTAAATATTTTCAGCTTTGGCTTAGGGGGAGGTACTCAACTCAGCCTAACTGTAGTGCAAAGCAGTCATAGGTATCCTATAATAAAAGGCTAATATGCAAATTGTCCCCTCGGGCAGGAGTTTGACTGACCAGAGTTCGACCAGGGGGCGGGGCCAGCCCCTCAATCGCCCACGGGGTCGGCTGTCCAACCTCCCGCGTCCTCCCCCACATCCCCTGGCCAGCCCGGCTCGATCCGGCTCTATCAGCCCCAATCGGGCAGGCCGGCCGGACCCCACCTGTGCAAGAATTTGTGCACCAGGCCGCTGGTATGTAAATAAGTAGGTATGGCTATGTTCAACAAAACCTTATTTACAAAAACAGCTGTCCAGCCACTGTCTGT
This sequence comes from Cnephaeus nilssonii, assembly GCF_951640355.1. Classification (NCBI taxonomy): domain Eukaryota; kingdom Metazoa; phylum Chordata; class Mammalia; order Chiroptera; family Vespertilionidae; genus Cnephaeus; species Cnephaeus nilssonii. Next base: position 29,124,972 of record NC_137090.1, on the reverse strand, counting down.
GGAGGAGCCCTGCATATCCAGGGTCTAATAAGACTAACCAAGAAAACCAAGGGTAAATTTGGAACAATCTTTTCTTAATAAACCCACAGTTCTAAGTGATTAAAACATACTTATCAAATAATCTATCCCAGAACTTTACTGATGATTACCAGTTTATTGTGTCTAGTATTTTTTTATTACCTGTTTGCAAAGTGGAATAATGTTCATCCATACTGTTTTCTTATATTTCTCCATCCTCCATGATTTTTCTCAAAATAATAACAGTGGTTCTATAAATATATCTGCTAGAACTATTCTTTTGATACTAAACGACAGAAAATGTCAGAGCCTAGAACTTATTTAAAGAGACTATTTGCTGTTCTCTCTTCTCTCACTTACCTTGGTTTTAATTCTTTCTGATATTATTTTTTATTTTTTGAAAATAATTTTCCTTCCTGGAAAAGGCAGAAGCAAAACATGTGCTAAGCAGTGTGCCTTCTCTCTAGCACCTGCTAGCATGGCAGCATTTTCTCCAAGCACTGAGTGTGTTATTCTCTTCACACTCAGAGAAACAAATGACCTCTTAGTTGCCAAAAAACTCAGTTCATTTTTTATTTTAGCCTACTATTGTTTCTTATTCATTCTTGGTTATATTCCGTTTCTTTCCATTTTCACATATACTAAATTAAATTTTTTAATTTCTACAGAATCACATAATTCCTTCCTCCTATTCTGAGATTATTTGCAATTATATGATCGGAACTTCCCTTTTAAAACCTCACAGAACTCAACATAATTTCATAGTCTCAGGCTATGAAATCTGCAGACCCTGTTCCTCGGCATCATGTCTGATAATATTCCGCAATAGTTTCCATCACGACTTTGCACAGGACACAGTCTGATTCACTAAGTCCCAAAATGAGTGCTGTCAGTCAGGGACCCTATCTTAAACTTTTTGAGTAGAGTACTTAGCACAGTGTTAGCCATGTATTAAACACATAAAAATTGAAGATTCATGAAACAGACATATTTTCTGTTCTCAGAAAACTCCAAATCAAAGAAAACAGCACAAACCTATCAATTATTAATGGCTAAATAAGGTAAATGAATGCAGGCTCCAAGACTTCCTTCGGGTTTCTATTGTATATACCTATATTCATCACTCTTCCTTAGAAAACAAGTTTTTAAAAGTTCTTATGATTCACCTATTAAATTCCAATAGGATTAACAGTACACTTCTAAACTTCTCAGGTATGGATCACCAGGAAGGGAGGGCAAGGAATAAGAAGAAAGTAAAGCATGAAAAAGGAAATTTCAAGGAAAACAATTAACATTTTTGGGATATATTTTCTGAAGCACTAACTATATACTACATGCCGTTTCTAATTACCTATGCTACTGCAGGGAAAGACATTTGGATGTTTCAGCAACAGAAAAATCTTAAATCATTTCACTTGGTTCTATAATTCAAGAAAATGACCTTATTAATTATATTTTGTATGGACTAATTACCAAAACTTCTCTAACTCAAAAGCTCACATTAACTGATGGGCAAAAAGAATCCATACCTGTGTTAAATAGGAGGGAAGTCAACATAAATTAAAAAAACACACCACCCACCACTGATAATCCACAAGGGGATAACTATGGGAAGTAAAAACCATTATACCATGAGGCCATGAACTCTGTAGTAGGACTCCATGGGCTCAAACCCTGGCTCTCACGTACTAGCTGACAGACCTTAAGTAAGACAGTAACTTTCCCGTGCTCCGTTTCCTCAGGTGTAAACAGATAATAGAATCTACCTTATGGAGTCGTTTCAAGGATTCAATAAGCTAAACCATGTTTGTGCTTAAAACAGTAACTACCCCTAGCTGGTTCGGCTCAGTGAACAGAGGGTCGGCCTGCGGACCAAAGGATCCCATGTTCAATTCCAGTCAAGGGCATGTACCTCAGTTGCAGGCTCCTCCCCAGCCCAGCCCTGGTCAGGGAGCGTGCAGGAGGCAAGCAATCGATGTGTTTCTCTCACATCAATATTTCTGTCTTTCCCTCTCTCTTCCACTCTCTCTAAAATCAATGGGAAAATATCCTCAGGTGAGGATTAAAAATAAATAAATAAATAAATAAATAAATAACCAGTAACTAGGTCATAATAAGTACTCAAAAACTTTTTTGTGTGTGTGTTTTTAAAAGACTTTTGGTCATTTTCACTTTTTTTTTCTTTCATTTTTTTTATATATATTTATTGATTTCAGAGAGGAAGGGAGAGGGAGAGAGAGATTGAAACATCAATGATAAGAGAGAATCACTGATCAGCTGCCCCCTGCACACCCCCTACTGGGGATCAAGCCCACAACCTGGGGATGCGCCCTTGACCAGAATGGAACCCAGGACCCTTCAGTCTGCAGGCCGATGCTCTATCCACTGAGCTAAACTGGCTAGGGCTATTTTTCTTATTATAGATATTTTAAATAAGATAAAGACCCACAGAAACATATCCTCCCAATTTCACACAACTTTCTATTAATTTAGCCTAATAATTTGTCATCCTTAAATGGGAAAGATCTTAGTTCTCAAGTTCAAGAAGTTTTGCTATCTTACACCTAACATTCTCTTGGATAACAACATAATTTGGGGGAAAGTAATTCATGAGGTCACCTACCAGAGCTTAATCCATTTTAATCAGATAAACTCTAAATTCACTGTAAGGTCACCAAAAATCATCCATTTTAAGATTAAGCAGGCTTCTCTAAATACTATTACCACTTTACTAGTCAAAGGCCCCTCATGGTCAACAAGAATCTTATTCTAAGGATACCCATCACCATCTTAAGCCTAGAAAGTCAATGGTTCAATCACAACTAGAATGTTTGGGCAATGACATGCACAAAGACCTAGGTATCAATGAAGAAATCTTGGGAAGGCTCTTCCCATTTAATGTCTGACTCATCCTGTAGCAGGAAAAAAAAGGACATTAAGTTACTTACTTACATGCAAAATCCCTAGTCATTTCCACAGTGGGAACCTAAAGTCACTCCCCACCTAAAATACATCAGAGCTGCTCAGTGAAATCACTGAAGACTGCTGCTGCTATTGCTGCTGCCTGTATGAATGGGAATACAGCTAAAATTCAAACCACAAACAAATCCCAGGTCATTCAATCTAAGAGGAACAGCTTTTCCTGCAGCTGCAGAACAAAACTCTCCCATGAAAGAACTGAATTTAAAGGCCACTGAACCTCTTGCTGAGAAAGTGAAGCTCCTCTGTTCCTTCACTCCAACAAAAAATTGCAACTTCACCCAGCATTACAGGTAAAAAGAGAAAGCAATCCATTTGTAGCACTCACCTGCAGCTTGTCCAGTCTTCGCCAGGAGAGACCCCAGTTCCAGGATGCTCTGCTCTTTGACCTGCACTGCCTCCTCATCATTCTCCTGAATGTCACGCTTCACTGGGAGAAGAAATTCAAAACCTCTTAAAATTCTGACAAAAAATGAAGACTAAAGGAAATTTCACCCTCACAAGACCAATTACAAACTCAGTTAACAAAAGACAAATTCGAAAGCTTAAAAAAAAAAAAAGCAGAAAAATCATGTACATCATAATAGACTCTTCTCTTTTATGTAAATGTGTCTTTCATTCTATCAGAATTTCCCTTGCCCACATACACTGAGATTTCTGTTGCAGTCATTTGGTTAAGACAAAATTCAAACAAAACAAGTTCTTCATACGCGTGGTGGTAAGCCCCAGGCTAGGCACTATTATGTGAAAATATTATCTGTGCATTTACCTGCCACAAACTAAAATCAAATGACCACGTTACTAATGACTATAAAATCAAAAGTCAAGAAACCACCCTGACCGGTGGTGCTCAGTGGTTAGAGCATCAGCCTGCACATCAGAGTCGTTGGTTTCAATCCTGGTCAAGGGCACATACCTGGGTTGCAGGTTCGATCCCCAACCCAGGTTGGGACATGTGCAGGAAGCAACCAATCGATTTTTCTGTCTGTCTCTGTCTGTCTGTCTGTCTGTCTCTCTCTCCCTCCCTCTCTCCCTTCTTTCCTTCCCCCCTCACCCCCTTCCCACTCTCAAAAAAAAAAAAAAAATTCAATGGAGAAAATATCCTCAGGTGAGGGTAAATAAATAGCCTCCCAGTAAACTTTAGGCCCGTGGAAAGCCTCCACTGATGGGTGCTAGGGGTAAGCAGCTCCACAAAGCCATTCAGGGAAAACAAGATCCTGAGGAGGGACTGCTGCTTCCTAATGGACTCAGGATCTGTTACAATAACTTTGTGCTATCTGTTCCACTTTCGACTGTTAATAACTACTCTACATCTGGAACACTGAATAGCCTCTCCAAATGTGTAGAGGTAATTTTAGTGATCATCACTAGTTATCACTTCTCTTTACAAAGCATCATGACTTGACAAAAACCAAGACTTTGATACTCCGTAATGGAGTCCAGAAAAAGTAGGGCTGTCAACCATCATGACTCAAGCTCTAACAGGAACAATTTCAGGGAACTCTCTCCTAGTGTAGTGGGCAAGCAAGAGATACTCTCCTTAGAATGTTTACTGTAATTCCCACTTTATAAAAGACAAAATGCTAGGCACAAAAAAAAATAAATAAATAAAACCTATGCTTCTCATAGTATTTCTAAATGTTAGTGTGCATTCATTCACAGAATAAAAATACATATGCAACAGGGATTGCAATGACTCTGGTTCTGCCACTGTAACTGATAAGTCAAGATCAGAACTTCAAAATGGAACACCCTTTATTTACCAATATCATCCATTCACAAATGCACCTTCGCTCCCAGAAGGAGGCCCCCTCTTTCTCCAGGACCCCCAAAGATAAAGACATCAAGATCTTGTCATTGTCCTTCCTCCATGCACGCTAGGAATACCAAATTTCAGACCAGTCAACATAAAAGCCAACATCCTGGAGGTCCCACATACACGTGCATTCTCATACTACTTGTTGATCCAAACCAAACCCGCTCCAGCTACGCTAAAAAGATCACATTACCGCATGTGCAGTGAAGAGCTAGCTCATGCCCTAGTTGAACCCTTTATGACTGAACCTTAAAAGCATTCTCTGTCATCATCCATTTATTTCTGTTCACACCTGAATCCTGGCAGGACTCTGTCGGAAGGGACTGGCTGGGGCTCCCACTGCCGTTTTCCTGTTGTGTGCGAAGTGTAAGACAAACTATGCCAGTGTTCAGGAATTTCTCTTCAATGCTCCCAGCTAGGGCAGCCGGCCGCTTCCCGAGTTCCCTGAACTCCGCGGCTCACAACTAACTCCCCAACTCACTTCCAACCTCTACAGGGGAGAGCAGGGCGATGAGTCACCTCCTCCGGCCCGACGGTCCCACCCCAACATCTCGCTCTTCACACCCTACACGGGGGCAAAGGAACGTGGAGGCCACCTCCTCAAAGCAAATGCCAACCCGCCGCGGAGTGTGCCCCCTCGGCACTTCCCACCGCAGAAGGAGGCCCCCTCTCTCGTGGCGCCTTCTGCTGTGGGTCCGGGAGAAGCAGCAGCTCCCAGCGTCCCGCGGAAGGAAACTCCAAGCGAAGAGCGAGCGCGAGCGCTCCCACTGCCACCCGGACCTGGCGGTGCCGATAACGACGGCGGGAAATGCCCGTCCACAGCGGGTCTCGCCCGGGCCCTTCCACCGGAGGTTCTCAGACCGGGTGGCAGCAAGCACGCCGCCGGCACTGCTCCGGGTCCCGGCAGCTCGCTCGGGCCGGAGCGAGAGACAAGTCCAGGGGGTGGTGCGGCCCCGGCTCGGCCCGCTCTCCCACCCCACGCGGAGCCCACCGTGAGTCAGCGGCCCGCCAGCGGACGCCGGGGCTGTCTCGGGGCTTCCCGCCGAGGTGGGACCCCGGGGGCTCCAGGGAGCCCCGAGCGGCCTGTGCCCCCGGCCCGGCCCCCCTCACACACACAGTGAGTCAGCAGCGCCAGAACCGGCTAGCCCGGCCCCGCTCCGCCGCCGCCGACCAACACCGGCCGCGCTGGGACAGCAGGGCCGGGCAGGGGGCGCGGCTGCCTTTACCTATGGAGTGGAGGATGTCGATGGAGGCCTCCCGGTCGGTGCTGAGTAGAGACTGGGCTCTCTGGAACTCTACCACCGCCGCCGCCGCCATCTTACAGCTCTCACACCGTCCGGGCCGCGGCCGACGCCGGAAACACACGCCCGGAAGACCCGCCCCGTGCCCCTCCCCCCCATAGGACACCCCTCCCAGAGCACCACGGGAGTTGTAGTCTCTACGCCGGGCGAGAGGGGTGAAGGGTGAGGGTGAGAGCGGGGCTGCTCGCTGGTGGGCGGATAGCTCCCCGACACCGCCTAGCGGCCTGCCCGCGAATAAAAGAGGACGTGCCTTGTAATAGGAACCCAAGGCCAGTTAGTCCCCATCCACCCCAAAAATGGTCTCAGCCCGGATTCCCCTCGACCGCCCTTGAGAGGGGTATTTGAGCACCGGGCTTGGTATTCATTGAAAGCTCTTTTCGCTTTCTTTGTAGCTTCTAGGTTTAATCAATCGCTCAGGGCCATAAACAATCTTATAAAGTGCTCACATGTGGCTCACAAAGAACAGCACCATTCAAATTCGTTCAAGGGTCTAACGACACTTGTGGGAGACACACGCGCGCGCACACACTTTCCGGGCTAGAATCCTACAGAATGCTAGCCAGCCTGTGATTAAATCCACCAGTGTTGGAGAAAAGTGAAATATCGTCTTTGCCCCCATGCACCAAATAAATTCCTCTCGGGAGTCACACCGAAGCCTAACAGCTACCCAAATTCCCCAGCTCAAAAAAGGGAAAACGGCCCTGGCTGGTGTGGCTCAATGGGTAGAGCGTCGCCCCCGCGCACTGAAGGGTGCGCGTTGGATTCCCAGGTGAAGGGCAGCTGCTACCCGAGTTGTAGGTCAGCCCCTGTCCGGGGTCCTGCGGAAGGCAACCAAAGGATGTGTTTCACATCAATGCGTTCTCTCTCTCTCTCTAGCCCCTTCCCTCTCATCCACTATCTCTAAATTTTAATCCAATCAATATTTAGACAGTAATTTTCACTAATTTATTTACTCACTCTTTCTTCTTGTACCTCATTTTCTTTCATTTCTCTTCTTGTAGAGTACTATTCTACCAAAGAAACAGATTGAAAACTGACCTACTTCATCGGTGCATCCTTCGCATGCACCTAGGTTGTTGGGGCGTTCCTAGGGCCAGGCAGATGTTTCACTTCTAGATAAAACAGACCCTGGTCTCCTGTCCCCAGAAAAATCTAACTAAAAAGTAGTTATTTCAGAGTGAGTCTATGGGTGGCAAATTTTCTAGGCTTCTGTGTGCCTCTAATTATTTATATTTACTCCCCAAATTTGAGTAGTAGTTTAGCTGGAATAGAATTCCTAGTTGTCACATTTAGTTTTCTTTCAGCACTTTGAAGAAAGTGTTTGTAAAACTGGAAAGCATAATTCTGTCTTAAATAAGAGAGATGTGACACAAAAAATATAAGTCTCTTGTTGAAGGACGCAATCTGTGCACCTAAAAATACTTTGATTATACAGGATTTATAACATGATTTGCCATCCTCTGTAGCGATAAGAAATGCAAAGATATAGAATACATATTTACAACTCAGCCAGCTAAAGAAAGAACCTTGATCAAGCAGAGTAAAAAGTCTCAAGTTAAATTTGACATGTTCTTTTGATACCATAAGTTATAGCCCTCCTTGCTCTGCTTCTTGGCAGATAATAGTATATCCTTGAGATATCAAAATATTTTATGTAAAATCTTTTTTTCTCAACATGTGAAATAAAATGCCCTTATCCCAGTGTTAACTCCAAAGCTTATAAACCATGTTTTAAAGAATTGAATAAAATCAAAACATCAAAAGTAAGAAATATTGGTCCAAGAGAGCATAGATGAGATAAATGGTGATGGAAAAAATTTAATTTAAATTTTAAAAAGAAATATTAGGCCCTAACTGGTTTGGCTCAGTGGATAGAGCGTCGGCCTGCGGACTGAAGGGTCCCAGGTTTGATTCCCGTCGAGGGCATGTACCTTGGTTGTGGGCACATCCCCAGTAGGAGATGTGCAGGAGGCAGCTGATCCATGTTTCTCTCTCATTGATGTTTCTAACTCTCTATCCCTCTCCCTTCCTCTCTGTAAAAAATCAATATATTAAAAAAAAAGAAATATTAGTTTATAACATATGCCTATTACTACTCACTTAAATTATAAATGGTCTCACTTATTTATGCATTTCCTCTGATTTTCCCTCCAATGTAGCGCCATCCCTTGGTATTGTTTAGGGAATAACGACAAGAAAAATAGTCTGTACATGTTCAGTACAGATGTAACCATTCTAACCATGGTAGGCCTAACTACATAGTACATGTCAGCAACAATGTAACTTCCCTCCCCCCAAAAATATTTTCAATCTGTGATTGGTTGGGTTGGTTGAATCCCCAAATGTGACACATGTGGACACTTAGCAGAGGGCCAGCTGTATGGATAACTTGTAAAACGAGGTAAGGAGAACAGTTCAGTTTTCTGGTCTCCCTGAGGTATCAGGCTTGAGTTTAAAGATACATCCTGAAGTTTTCTGAAACAAGAACACACACCGATGCTCCGTTTTTTCCATATGTTCTACTGTTTCTCGCGTCTGATGTTGCTAATGACAGTCAGATGGCAATCTGATTCTGATTCTTTTCTCAGTAATCTGCTTTTTTCTCTGATACCTTTAAGGATGTTTTTCTTTTTGATGCTCTGAAATGTCATTATTACATTATTTTGCTTGTTTTTTTCTTTTTTAACATATGTTTTTATTGATTTTAGAGAGAGAGGGAGAGAGAGAAATACCCATCAGTTGCCCCCCGTACACTCCCCTACCAGAGATTGCACCCACAATCTGGCTATGTGCCCTGACCAGGAATCAAACTGGTGACCCCTAGGTGCACAAGACGATGCTCAACCAGCTGAGCCACACCGGCCAGGGCTGGTTTTTTCTTTTTCTTTCTTATTTATTCTGTTCAGCACTTGTCTCCAAGTCTATAAATGCAAACAAAATTCAAGTTTAAGAAAAAGAGTAAAAATACTCTAAAATGTATATTAAGGAAAATGAATGACTTACATAACCTTAAAAAAGAAGAGTAATTGGCGCTGGCCGGTGTGGGCCAGTGATTAGAGTGTTGGCCCGAGCTCCAAAGGGTCGTAGGTTCCACTCCCAGTCAAGGGTACCTGGGTTACAGGTTGGCCCTGTTGGGGCACCTGTAGGAGGCAATCAATGTGTCTCTCTCACATTGTTTCTCTCTCTTTTTCTCGTTCTCCTCTCCCTCCCTCCCTTCAAGTCTCTAAAAAATCAATGGGGGGAAAATATTGCCAGGTGAGGATTAACAAAAAAAGAAAAATATATCCCTCTCCCTTCCTCTCTGTAAAAAATCAATAAAATATGTATTTTTTTAATTTAAAAAAAAAGAAAAATAATTGGGGAAAAGGAGGCTTGCTGTAACAGATATTGAGATATATTGCAAGGCCATAATTTACAAAAATAGAGAACTCTAAGGACCCATTTATACATAGGCACTTTCTATACAATAAAAGGAGCATATCATATCAATAGGAATAGATAACTTCATAGGTGAAGTAGGAAAAACTGGATCACTACACCTAACATCATCAATAAGAGTGAATTTCAGATGAGTTAAGAAACTAAATGTGAAAGGGAAACTACAAAGCTGACTGAATAAAATGTAGGATGAACTTTGTGACCTAGAGTAGGGAGGAACTTACAACTCCAAAACACAAACCAAATGGGAGAACAAACAAGATTTGATTGCATGGAAGTTATTTCTATCCCTGAAAGATACCACATAAACAAAGTTAATAGGTTACAGGATGGAAGGAGGTATTTTCAATGTCTAAAACATATAGGGGATTAACATGCAAACATACAAGGGCCTGGCCTGCATGGCTCAGTGGTCAAGTATCGACCTATGACCCAGGGGGTCACAGTTGATTCCTGGTGAGGGCACATGCCCAGGTTGGGGGCTCGATCACCAGTAGGGGGCATGCAAGGGTCATCTTTCTTTCAGCATTGCTTTTGTCTCTTTGTGGTTGCAAGAGGGCCACTGCAGCTGCTGGGAGTTTCTCCTCACACGACTGCACAGGAAAGCAGTTGTTCCTTATGCATCCCTGGTATTGTGGAGAAATACCTTTCTGCTAAGTCCTTACCGGGTCCCCATGATCAGGACTGGGTCACACACCCAGGTCCCAGCTGTGAGAGTGGCCGGAAAAGCAAGTTGTGAGCATTTTCAGCCTCCATCGTGGGAGACAGCCTGGGCAACAGGAAGAAGGGTTGGAGAAGTGCAGTTGCTGAAATAACAGAGAACATTGCCATCTCTGCCCTCCAGGTCTCCACTTTCTCCTGTCCCGGCTATCAGACTGATGTTAGCACTTCCTGCTCTACCTTCCATGGCTTTCATACTTCCATTTTCTCTTCTTTTCTTACTGCATCTGAGAGAATCCCTCCAGCCAATCTTCCAGTGCACTGTTCACTCTTCAGTGTATCGATTCTGCCACTCAACCCACCTACTGTTTTATTTCAAACACTAGAGGCCCAGCGCATGATTAAATCATGCGCGTGTAGGGTCCCCTAGGCCTAGCCTGCCATCAGGGCCATGTTCAACACCCCGTGATGCCTCGCACACTCCGCGGGCGCTGCCGGTGCTGGGGGGGGGGGGGGGGGGTTGGGAGGAGGGCCCGAGAGGTGCTCCATGCACCTCCTGGTGACCGGTTGTTTGGTTGTTACGGCGTTACGGCCACTGGCCTTTTATAATATAGATTATGTTTTAGATGATCAAGTTCTCCAATTTAATTCATCTTTACCAGTATAATACCTGTTCTTGCTTCATGGATGCAAAGCCTTGCATCTCTCTGATTATATTAATAATGCTTATTCTAAGGGTTTGTTTCAATTCCATTAGCTATGTTCCCTCAAGTAAAATTCTTCTGTTTTTTATTTTTTATTTATTTCTTTATTTTACTTTATTTCAAGGTACTACTCAAGTATCTGGGGACTCATGCTGAAACCGGTTTGGCTCAGTGGATAGAGCGTCGGTCTGCGGACTAAAAGGTCCCAGGTTCGATTCTGGTCAAGGGCATGTACATTGGTTGCGGGCACGTCCCCAGTGGGGGATGTGCAGGAGGCAGCTGGTCGATGTTTCTAGCTTTCTATCCCTCTCCCTTCCTCTCTGTAAAAAATCAATAAAATACATTTTTTTTTTTTAAAGTATCTGGGGATTCTTTACCATGGGCCTTTTTTTTTTTTTTTTTTTTTTTTTTTACTCAGATCCCTACTAAACTGAAATTTTCTCAAGTTGTGGGTGTAGTTGAGGGATGCAGATTGGATTGCTGGAGCTTTAAGCACTCCTCCTGTCTCCCCAATATTGAGCCACTGGAGACACTGCTCTAGTTCTGAACTACTGCTCCTGCCAAGAGGTAGAGGTTGCACTGGTATGACCTCCAGAAAGGAGGATGGAGTGGGATGCAGGATAGGCCTGGAGGCTGCCACTGTACTGCCCGGCTCCCACAGCGAGGCTTCCTCTGGCTCCCAGCTTCCCCCACCCCCTCCCACAGGAGAACGGAACTCCTGCCTCTTGTGGGAGTAGCATAGGAGGATTCCCACAGGCACATGGACTGTCACCATCCTCTTTCATTCAATCCCATCAGGAACTTCTCACAATCTCTGATAACTCATCTTGTTTTAGAGCACATGTATGAATATATTAAATGCATTCCCCACACCCCATCATTTCTAGAGTCCCGGAAAAAGGACAGAAAGTGTGGGATGTGCTCAGTCACCATTTTGGACCAGAAGCTCTTCTGTAAAATTCAAGTAAATATTGTTTTTGTTAAAAATCAACATATATATATATATATATATATATATATATATATGTGCATATATATATATATATATATATACACATACATATATATATTCATTGATTTGAGAGAGAGAGAGAGGACAGGAGGAGGAGAGAAGAGAGAGACATCCATTGGCTGCATCCTCTGACTGGGAATGGAAACTGCAACGTGGGTATGTGCCTTGACCTTGACCTGGTGACCTTTCAGTGCACAGGCCACTGCTCAACCAACTGAGTCACACTGGCCAGGGCAAAAATCATCATGTATATTTAATTTATATTTTTCTATCTGGTCATCCATCTGTCCTATCTGTATCTATATATATAAAAGCCTAAGCGACCAAACGACCAAATGACTGGTCGGCTGGTTGTTATGACACGCACTGGCCACCAGGGGACAGACACTCAACACAGGAGCTGCCCCCTGGTGGTCAGTGCACTCCCACAGCCAACCTTCCGCAGCCAGCCAACCTCCCGCGGTCCCTTCCCCTGGCTGCCAGCCCCCCAATTGGCCCTGATTGGGGACCAGCCAGCCAACCTCCTGCGGCCCCCTCCCCCGGGAAGCCACCCCCCCACCCCAATCGGCCCAATCACTGGCCAGGCCGAGGGACCCCACCCATGCATGAATTCGTGCACTGGGCCTTTAGTATATACATAAAAGAGGAGATGTCTGAAATGCTTTTAACTTAATATTTAAATAGTTATTTCTGGGATTCAGAGTGATTTCCTTTCTAACTTGTACTTTGCTGCATTTTCTGCATTTATAATAAACATATAACATTTTTACAAAGAAATTTATTCTTAAAAGCATGCTAAGGCCCTAACTGGTTTGGCTCAGTGGATAGAGCGTCGGCCTGTGGACTGAAGGGTCCTAGGTTCGATTCCAGTCATGGGCATGTACCTTGGTTGCAGGCACATCCCCAGTGGGGGGTGTGCAGGAGGCAGCTGATCTATGTTTCTCTCTCGTCGATATTTCTAACTCTCTATACCTCTCCCTTCCTCTCTGTAAAAATCAATAAAATATTTTTTAAAAAAGCATGCTAAGGTTATAAGTGTTGGGATTACAGGTAATTTTTCATTTTGCATTTCCCAATTTCAACTGTGTACCTGCATTTATATATTTTTTAATATATTTTATTGATTTTTTACAGAGAGGAAGGGAGAGGAATAGAGAGCTAGAAACATCGATGAGAGAGAGACATCGATCAACTGCCTCTTGCACACCCCCCACTGGGGATGTGCCCACAACCAAGGTACATGCTCCCGACCGGAATTGAACCTGGGACCCTTCAGTCCGCAGGCCGACGGTCTATCCACTGAGCCAAACCGGTCAGGGCTGCATTTATATTTTTAACAAAAAGTTCAAATGGTGACTAATTCAAAATTGGGAGACACCAACGTGGGTAAATAGTTCAATAGTACCAGGAAATATATTAGAAGAGTTGAAAAGTATTGATCTTTTCAAATAGAAGTGGTTGAGTCTTCATATTTTGGTTTAGGTAATAACATTAATTAAATATGTACAGATGGGAAACACCTATATCAGGGCTTTTACAGTTAAGTTATAAGTGCAGTCAAGTCACTCTTCTGAGAGTCTCTATGAAGATCAAATGCAAGAGAGAAATTTCAGAAGGAACTGGTCCAAGTGACCAACAACTGATGAATGGATAAATAAAACGTGGTCTACCCATACAATAGAATATTATTTGACAATAAAAATTAAGTACTGATATATGCTACAATATGGATTAACCTTGTCAACATTATACTAAATGAAAAAAGCCAGCCACAAAGGACCACATAATTTATGATTCCATTTATGTGACAAGAAGTAAATTCGCCGAAACCGGTTTGGCTCAGTGGATAGAGCGTCGGTCTGCGGACTGGAAGGTCCCGGGTTCGATTCCGGTCAAGGGCATGTACATTGGTTGCGGGCACATCCCCCGGTGGGGGGTGTGCAGGAGGCGGCTGGTCGATGTCTCTCTCATCGATGTTTCTAGTTCTCTATCCCTCTCCCTTCCTCTCTGTGAAAAATCAATGAAATATATTTAAAAAAAAAAAAAAGAAGTAAATTCATTATTGCCTAGGGCTGGGGCCTTTGGAGGAAAATGGGGTGTGGTTCAGGGTTTCTGTTTGGCAATGATGAAAATGTTCTAAAACTGATTGTGGTGGTAGTTGTGCAACTCTGTAAATGTACTACAAATTATTGAACTTTACACTTTGGGTGAACTGTATGATATGTAAATAATCTATATATATAAAAGCCTAAGTAACCAAACGACCAGTTGACCCATTGCTATGATGCGCACTCACCACCAGGGGACAGATGCTCAATGAAGGAGCTGCCCCCTGGTGGTCAGTACGTTCCCACAGCCAACCTCCTGTGGCCGGCCAACCTCCCGTGGTCCCTCCCACCCGCTGGCTGGCACCAATAGACCCCGAACAGCACTGGACAAGATGGCCCTGATCAACCCTGATCGCTGGCCAGGCTGAGGGACCCCACCCATGCACAAATTTGTGCACTGGGCCTCTAGTATTTCCATAAAGCTGGAAAAAAAAAAAAAAGGAGGAGCTGGTGGCTTACACATTTGCTTCTTTGTGAGGAGTATCCAGGCTTTTCCTTGGGCTCCTGACTTTATACTATGAAGGCTTGTTTGGAAAACCATCCCCTGCAAGAACGGGGGCATTTTTTAGCATCACTCCCTTTATAAATGGCTTCACAATGTCCACAGTTTACTCCATTTGTTCTTCCTCCACTTGGTAGAAGTCAGATGATTGAAAATTAGGAACCACAAGTAAGAATAGGGCTTTAGGTGCTCCTGTGGTTGCTAGAGGCCAGCAGTGGCGCAGCTCGGCTCTGCCCATCCCCGGAAGAGTTCCTCAGCACAGGGAGCTTACCTAGTAGCTGAGAGTGAAATGGTCACATTTATTACTTCACCTGATCCTTAAAACAACCTTTAACAGCAGGTACTAGAGATCTGTGTTTTACAGTCAGGGAAACTGAGGCTAGCTTAGAGAAGCTAATGAACTTACCAAGAACCCACGATTAGGAAGTTGTGGAGTCACTGGAGGGAATTAGACCAAGATCAAAGAGAGTGAGAAGACCTAAACTTACCTCCAAGAGAGCAATTCCAACAGACAAAGTCACTCACTCAGCGGCCACCATTCAATGCCCATGCTCTTGGCCGCTATCTCTGTACACAGGCATTTGGTAGCTTTACCTTTTCTGGAAGTTACCATTTCTCCTTTTTTTTTTTCAGAGACATTTTTTTTCTTGACCTTTTTATTAACTGTATTCATCAGAAGAACATACCACTGTCCTTTTTTGAAGAGTCTTCTCAAATCATTTTCCTATCTTCACCTTAGGGTCTGGCACAACCTAGTAAATTGCAGGGACCTCTTACTTAGCCTGCCTTTCCTTCTCGGGACCTGACAAACATTTATTCAGAATTACCAGCATATCATTAGATCTGTGATGTCTAGTCAGGATATTATGTATTTTAGGGAGGGTCAGTCCAACCCACATTTCTTTCTTTTTTATTATCTATATCTATTTATCTATCTATCTATCTATCTATCTATCTATCTATCTATCTATCTATCATCTATCTATCTCCTCACTTGAAGATATTCTTCTCCACTGATCCTTACAGAAAGAGTAAGATGGAGGAAAGGGAGGGAGGGAGGAAGGGAGAGAGAGAGAAACATTGATGAGACACACATGGACTGGTTGCCTCCCACACGTGCCCAGCCGGGGCTGGGGATCCAACCTGCAACCTCGGTAGGCACCCCGACCTGGAATCGAATCCAAGACCCTTTGGTCTGCAGGCTGACCGTCTAATCACTGAGCCAAACTGGCCAGAGCCCCACATATATTTTAAGGAATTACAGGGAGTGTGCTGGTTTTTTACAGATTAGATGTTACTGCTTTAGTCAGTCTTAGCCTTTTTTAGTAATTCCAATACACTGATATACACAAAGTTGTAAGGGTTTGCTGTGCACGATGCTTCTGATCAGCCTGTATTTTACCACAGTCTTTGCTATAGTAACAAAACCTGTAATAGAGATCCCTCCCCAGATAAAATCAGAGCTTGAGTACAGTTCTTCTGACTTCTAGTCCAACCTCACTTTGCATTAATCCACACTGCATCTTTTTTCAAAAATGTTTTTATTGATTTGAGAGAGGGGGGAAGGGAGAGGGAGAGAGAAACATCAATGAGAGAGAGAAACATCAATCAGCTGCCTACTGCACGCCCCCTACCAGGTATCAAGCTGAAACCTGGATGTGCCCTGACTGGGAAAGAAACCAGTGACCTCTCAGTGTACGGGATGACACTCAACCAACTAAGCCACACTGGCCAGGGCCACACTACATCTTATATAGATGATTGTGACATATTGTGTGTAAAATCTTGATAGAGCTTCACGGTTACAAGACAAATAAGCAGTTCTCATTAACTTAGGTAAACCACAAGCTACATTTTTATTTATTTTACTAGAGGCCCAATTGCACGAAATTCTTGCAAGAGTAGGCCTTCCTTCCCCTGGCTGCCTGCACTGGCTTCCCTCTGGCACCCAGGACCCAAACGTCCCTCACAGCCCCAGCTTCCTCCGGAAGGTCATCCGGTCTAATTAGCATATTATGCTTTTATTATTATAGACTAGAGGCCTCATGCAAGAATTTGTGCATGGATTGGGTTCCTCGGTGTGGCCTGTGGGTATTGGGCTGAAACCTGCAGTCCAACTCTGCCTGCCGCTCCTGCTTATCCCAGCCCCACTGCATTTGTCGTGGGCTCATGCCCAGTCAGTCCTGATGGGGAGAGGCTCGCATGGCCACAGTGGAGCTTGCCGGCCGTGAGCCCTGCGGCTGGCGCCCGTCCCCAGGGGGATGAAGGGAGACGGTACATGATCGGCCCTCCAGGAGGGTGGTAGGACGCCCTTACCAGCCTGGGATCCAGATCCGTCCCATTGATGTTCACGCCGGTTATGGTTATCAGGAGCCACCTGGCAGACACGTTTATATCATTTCTTCCTTGCAGAGCATCTAGGGAGGGGAAGCGGCCACAGTGCCCGAGGCCGACTTCCAGGAGGTCAGCAGCGCTGTCGGGATTGTGCTGGCAGCGCCAGTACATTGGTGCCTGGCCCGTTCTCTGGAGATTGGACCTTCAGGACTACTGAGGGAGTGAGTGGCTGCCACCAGGCTGGTGGGCCACCGGGTTGGGTCAGTTCTGTCAGCTGAGCGGCACTCCCACTGTGGGAGCACACTGATCACCAGGGGTCAGCTCCTGTATTGAGTGTCTGCCCCCTGGTGGTCAGTGCGCATCATAGCGACCAGTCAACTGGTCATTTGGTCGCTTAGGCTTTTATATACATAGATTCTTTTTAATATATTTTTATTGATTTCAGAGAGCAAGGGAGAGGGAGAGAAAGATAGAAACATCAATGATGAGAGAGAATCATTGAAGGCTGCCTCCTGCATGCCCTCTATTGGGGATCAAGTCCACAACCCAGGCATGGGCCCTTGATTGGAATCGAACCCGGGACTCTTTAGTCCACAGGCTGACGCTCTATCCACTGAGCCAAACCAGCTAAGGCAACAGCTACATTTTTAGAATGTCTTCTCTTCTCACATGCCTAATTCAGATATCTGCCTTAATGTGTGTGGTGTTTTTTTTAATTTCAGAGAGGAAGGGAGAGGGGGAGAGAGATAGGAACATCAATGATGAGAGAGAATCACTGGGGATCAAGCCTGCAACCCAGGCATGTGCCCTGACCTAGAATTGAACCATGACCTCCTGATTCCTAGGTCGATGCTCAACCACTGAGCTACGCTGGCTGGGCATATCTGCCAAAATTTTGAACAAGAGTTTTGTGTTATCAGAATGAATTTTCCAAGTAGAAATTGTTTCTAGTACAAATGGTGGTAGCATTTCCATTACACAGGAGTGGGCAAAAGTAAGTTTACAGTTGTTATACAAGTAAATAATATGATAATTAATAAGTACAAGAATACACTCATTAATAAAAAAGAATACAAGAATAAACTGTTTCCAATAAAGAAATTAAAATTAAAAAAGAATAAACTGTTTTGAGTACTCACAACTGTAAACCTACCTTGTCCACCCCTGTATAATGTATATCATAAATGTATTTATAACCTGAGTGACTGACAGCTTTTCCTAATATTACATAGTTTCTCTTTTGCTCATCAGTTTAATCAGATTAAAAGACGGAGATCTTACATATGACTCCTTGTACACCTGGGTTTTCGGATCTGTAAATTTTTCCTTCCCAAACCACCTCCTTAGAAGTCTTAGCAGACAGCAAAGAACAGAATTTCTATGCCATTAGATTGTAGCCTGCAGATGGGCAAATGATGAAAGGTACTGTAGATGTATTACTCCATTTAATCCTCCCAACAATGCTATAGAAATAGATATTATATGACAAAAAGATACACTGCTAGTAAAGATCAGAGCTAGTGTTCAAACCCAGATTTGTCCAATCTAAAAGCTCATGCCCTTCCCTCTCTATCATGATTTAAGAGACAGACACTTTGATGTAACAATATGACACAAACAACTGTAACATAGCTTCTCATTAGAGATGTATATATAAAATATTGCCCAAAGCCACAGTTTCTTTTATCTAGTATAAGGAGAAAGGATTCTTGCCCTAGCTGGTTTGGCTCAGTGGATAGAGCATTGGCCTGGGGATTGAAGGGTCCTGGGGTCAAGGGTATGTATCTCAGTTGCAGGCTCCTCCCTGGCTCCGGCCCTGGTTGGGGCACATGCAGGAGGCAACCAATCAATGTGTTTCTCTCACATGGATATTTCTCTCTATCGTTCCCTCTCTCTAAATATCATTGGAAAAATATCTCGGTGAGGATTTAAAAAGAGAGAGAGAGAAAGGATTTTTAATAGCTAGTAGAGCCCAGCAGGTGTGGCTCAGTTGATTGAGCATCACTCCATGCACCAGTAGGTCACCTGTCAGGGCAAATGCCCAGGTTGTGGGCTAGAACTTTAGTAGGGTGTGTGTGGGAGGCTGTTTCTCTCTGATTTGATATTTCTCTCTCTTCTTCTCTCGCTCTGAAATAATTAAAAACACATTTTTAAAAAAGCTAGTAGAGAGATTGGGGAAGACTTCAGGAGGAAATGGTGACTGAAAGAGGCCTTTAAGTATGAATAAAATGTCTAAAGGTCCAGAAAATAGAGCCATGAAGTAAATTCTCCATGCAGATTCACAGAGACTATCCCTTCTACTCTCATACTCCTGAAAATTCCTCAGTACTTTAGAGCCCTGCAAATGCTCCGAGCCCTAACCCAAACCAAACTTCCCTTTATAATTATTTTTCAAGACCCTAAATTATCATTGTTTAAACATAGCCAACCCCTGGCTGGTTTGCGAAATAGTGTGTCGGCCTGAGCACCAAAGGGTCTCATTTTTGATTCACAGTCAAGGGCACATACTTGGGTTGCAGGCTCGATCCACGGCCCTGGTTGGTGTGCATGAGGCAGGCAACCAATGTTTATCTCTCTCTTTCTCCCCCTCCCTTCCACTCTCTCTAAAAATCAATGGAAAATATTCTCGGATGAGGATTAACAAAAATAAATAAAATGCCGTTTTTTTAAAAAAATATTTTTTATTTCAGAGAGGAAGGGAGAAGAAGAGAGATAGAAACATTAATGATGAGAATCATTGATTGGCTGCCTCCTGCACAGCCCCTACTGGGGATCAAGCTGGCAACCTGGGCACGTGCCCTTGACCGGAATTGAACCTGGGACCTTTCAGTCCACAGGCTGATGCTCTATCCATTGAGCCAAACCGGCTAGGGCAAAATGTCAAGTTTTAAAGAACTAAGCATTTGCTGCCAATATGAGTAACAGGTTCTAACGTGCCTTATCCTACAACTGCTTCAAGCAGTTCTGAGTCCCTATAAAATAAGCTTTGACTAGGACAGTGGTCGGCAAACCGTGGCTCGAGAGCCACATGCGGCTCTTTGGCCCCTTGAGTGTGGCTCTTCTACAAAATACCACGTGCGGGAGCGCACGTACAGTGCGATTGAAACTTTGTGGCCCATGCGCAAAAGTCGGTTTTCGGCTCTCAAAAGAAATTTCAATGGTTGTACTGTTGATATTTGGCTCTGTTGACTAATGAGTTTGCCGACCACTGGACTAGACCTTTAAGGTACCTTCTAGTTCTAATATCTTATAACTCTACAAAGACAGTAATTTGTAAGTAGGATAATAAAAATTCCAATCTTCAAACCAGACACAGTAGTTCTGATCTCAAATGTAAAAATTTTAGTTCTGCTAGGATTAACCCCAAATACAAGCCAACTGTTTCTCCCTCTCCTGGTGGGGAGCTGAAAGCACTAAGTCAGGTGTCTTGGGCTCCCCAGGACTATGGTTTTCCCACCATACGAGTGGAGTGTTTCTTACCAAAGCCTCATTCCAGAGAGAAATGCCAAGTCTGAGTCAAAGAAGCAATCCAAAGAGGTCATAAGTGAAGACCAGAGAGACAAGAGCAAAACAGAAGTAATCTGGATGAATAACCAAGTAAATTTCCTAACGAAGATTTCATTTTGTAGATATCAACTCTTCTAATATTTCTATCCTTTCAAAATACCTCAAATTTACTTTTTATCTATGCAAAGGGGCTCTTAAATATTTTTATTATTATTTTTAAAAATACATTTTATTGATTTTTTTACAGAGAGGAAGGGAGAGGGATAGAGAGTTAGAAACATCGATGAGAGAGTAACATCGATCAGCTGCCTCCTGCACACTCCCTACTGGGTATGTGCCTGCAACCAAGGTACATGCCCTTGACCGGAATCGAACCTGAGACCTTTCAGTCCACAGGCTGACACTCTAGCCACTGAGCCAAACCAGTTAGGGCTTAAATATTTTTAAATGAATATCAAAATTCTGTCTATGTTCCTAAAATAGAGATTGTAGAAAAAAATTTTTCAGTAATGCAATTGGCCTGAAGGCAGGTGGCCAAGAATATATTGGTCTGGAATTTGATTTGATTTTTATGTAAAAGCATAATTAGTTTGATGAAATTTATATAATACACAGTATTTATTACAGAGGAAGTATCTTTCTGTATCACCAATTTGATGAGGCATATTACATTGCTAAAGTCCTACATACACAATGTATTTCATTTTCAAATTGTGAAGGGCTTCTGTGAATAGGTATGTATATTGAAAATAAAATTTGAAATTTCAAAAATATCTTGTGTCAGAACAAAGCCTTACTACTTGCACAATATCAATTAATGTAATAAATTGTTATATAAAATTTTCAGCAATTACCAACCTCAGAGAAAGACAGTCTCATAGTTCATAAGAACACTTTATAGCAAAATCTCAGACAAGTTATTTTTATTCAAAGAATTTTTTTATTTTAGAGAAAGGGAGAGACACCTCTACTTGCTTCACTAATTTATGCATTCATTGGTTGATTCTTATATGTGCCCCTAAACCCACAACTGTGTATGGGGATGATGCTCTAACCAATTGACTACCTAGCCAGTGCAGAACTACTGCCTTAAAAAAATATATCCTATATAATAATCCTATATAATAAAGAGGTAATATGCAAATTGACCATCACTCCAATACACAACATGGCCGCCCCCATGTGGGCAAAGATGGCCACCACAAGATAGCCAGCAGGGGAGGGCAGTTGTAGGCAATTAAGCCCACAGGGGAGGGCAGTTGGGAGGGACCAGGCTTGAAAGGGAGGGCAGTTGGGGGCAATCAGGCCTGTAGGGGAGTGCAGTTAGGGGTGACTGGGTCGGCAGTTGGAGGGGGGGGGCAGGCCTGCAGGGAGGACAGTTGATGGGGGGGGCCCACAGGCCTGCAGGGAAGGGCAGTTGGGGGCAATCAGGCCCACAGGGGATGGCAGTTGGGAGGGACCAGGCCTGAAAGGGAGGGCAGTTGGGGGCAATCAGGCCTGCAGGGGAGTGCAGTTAGGGGTGACTGGGTTGGCAGAGAAGGGCAGTTAGGGGCGACCAGGCCTGGAGGGGAGGACAGTTGGGGGGGGGCCAGGCCTGCAGGGAAGGGTAGTTGGGGGGGACCAGGCCTGCAGGGGAGGGCAGTTACCGGAAACCAGGCCAGCAGGGGAGGGCAATTAGGGTGACCAGGCCGGCAGGGGAGGGCAGTTAGGGGCGACCAGTCCTGCAGGGGAGGGCAGTTGGGGGGGACCCAGGCCTTCAGGGGAGGGCAGTTGAGGGGGGACACGGCGTGCAGGGGAGGGAAGTTTTGGGGGTGACCAGGCCAGCAGGGGAGGGCAGTTAGGGCAACTGGGCCAGCAGGGGAGGGCAGTTAGGGCAACTGGGCCAGCAGGGGAGGGCAGTTAGGGGTGACTGGGTCAGCAGGGGAGGGCAGTTGGGAGCGACCAGGCCTGCAGGGGAGGGCAGTTGGGGGGGGAATCAGGCCTGCAGGAGAGGGCAGTTAAGAGGGGCAAGGCCTGCAGGGGAGGGCAGTTGGGGAGGACCAGGTCTGCAGGGGAGGGAAGTTGGGAAGGGTAAGGCCTGCAGGGGAGGGCAGTTAGGGGCGACCAGGCAGGCAAGAGAGGGCAGTTAGGGGTGACTGGGCCAGCAGGGGAGGGCAGTTAGGGGTGACTGGGCTGGCAGGGGAGGGCAGTTAGGGGCAACTAGGCTTGCAGGGGAGGGCAGTTGGGGGGGGGGGGACCAGGCCTGCAGGGGAGGGCAGTTGGGGGGGGGACCAGGCCTGCAGGGGAGGGCAGTTGGGGGTGACCAGGCCAGCAGGGGAGGGCAATTGGGGGTGACTAGGCCGGCAGGGGAGGGCAGTTAGGGGCAATCGGGCCAGCAGGGGAGCAGTTAGGCATCGATCAGGCTGGCAGGGGACTGGTTAGGGCAGTGATGGTGAACCTCTGACATGCGTGTCAGCACTAAATATTTAGTTTTTGGTTTATTAAATACAATTATATATAACAGTTATACATTTATGTTATTTAAACTATAAATATCGTGAAATAATGTTTTTTCCTCAAAGTGACACACTACCCAAGTTATGCTCAGTTTTTTGGCAAAGTTTGACACACCAAGCTCAAAAGGTTGCCCATCACTGGGTTAGGGGGTGATCAGGCTGGCAGGCAGAAGCGGTTAGGGGCAATCAGGCAGGCAGGCAGGCAAGCAAGCAAGCAATTGGGAGCCAGCAGTCCTGGATTGTGAGAGGGATCCCAGATTGGAGAGGGTGCAGGCTGGGCTGAGGGACACATCCCCCCATGCACGAATTTCGTGCACCGGGCCTCTAGTATATATATAATTTTTATTGGATTTCAGAGAGGAAGGGAGAGAGAAAGAGAGAATCAATGATGAGAGAGAATCATTGATCAGCTGCCTGACTGGGAATTGAACCATGACCTCCTGGTTCATAGGTCAACGCTCAATCACTGAGCCACACCGGCCGGGTGGAACTACTGCTTTTAAAATTTGATCCCCATTAGGTTTTTTTAAGCAATATGCAATACTTTAAATAGAAACTTACTTTTCAGGAAAGGAACTGTATAAACTTCACATACATTTCTAGGGACCAGGTAAAAGATTATGTGCTTAGTAATTATGAAATACTGGAGTTAAATTCTTTGCTTTTTTGTCTCACCACTACTTGCTGACTGAAAAACATAACCGAGATCATTGCTTTCTCAATTTCCTGGCAGTTATCACAGCCTTTTTTGATTTGCAGATAACAGAGGTGAACATACTCACTATAACAAACATTTATTGCCCACTATGTGCCAGGCACTTTAAACCAGAGGTAGAATAATCTCTTTCAAACACCAGAATAAACTTAGTCACTTATTACAACTATTTCCAAGATATACCCTCTCCCACCCAAACATGTGCACTACGTTCTGAAGTTTTACCATTGCAATCCCAATCCTTCTAGGAACTGAAATATTGATGGTGAAGATTAATTCTTATGTTTTTTTCTAACCTACCATTGTGATTGGATCACAGGGACCAATTACTGGTTCACCTGCACCAGTCTGTTCACCTGACATCATGCTAAACCACACTGACAGATCATTTGCTTCTCTATCAGCAAACCTTTCTCTCTGGTACTATCTGTGTTTCCTAGTATTGACAGCCACTAGAAAAAATTCCCACTAACATCAGCTTCCATCCAAGAAGTCCCACACTGGTAACCCACAGGAAAATCGGCCTGCAGATACTTTTGTCTTAATGCTGTTTTTATTGATTTGGAGAGGGAAAGGAGGGAAAAGGGAGAGAGAGAAACATCAATCGCTGCCTCCTGCATCCTCCTACTGGGGATCAAGCCCCCAAGGCAGGTATGTGCCCTGACTGGGAATTGAACGGGTGATCTCCTGGTTCATGAGTTGACTCTCAACCACTGAGCCACACCAGCTGAGTTTGTCTTAATTTTTAAAACAGAACTACCTTTTTGCCAAATATGAAAAGATTTCTAACTTCTCTAGAAAAATGAGATCTGGCAACCGTGAGCAAACATACACAGGGTATGAACCTTTACAATGGTCATGAGTTCACCTCTCTCCTTTGGCTTGTCTCACTCATTTCTATTATTTATTGGGTTCTTGGAGGTTTTTTAGTTTGCAATCCCTACTCTAGCCCACCTCTATTCTAAACTAGAGCTCATCTTTCACCATGTAGAAAACAGGAGCTTTTTATTCTGGCAGACATCCCCATAGGAAAAGTTACTTTTCAAAAACCCTTCTCCTCTTCCTGGAAAAACACAAATTCATTGTTTTTCAGAACAGTTCTGTCCAAGAGCCCTTTGCTGTCCAGAAGGGTTATTCTTTAGCCAATCAATTAGTACCTTCTAAAGATCTTGCTCAAAAGAACAGCATGACTGAGTCAGGTTTAAATTGCATAATGTTCAAATAAAAGCACATCTATCTAGACCTTTAGTCTGTTTTGATTAAATCAGTTAGCCCACAAATGCATGTTATTAGTTGAATTCAGTAATAATATTAAGTGCCTCTCTCTGAGTGCCATGCAGCAGCATGCTAGGTTTTAGGAATGCAGTCTAGAAGACACACTCCTGCCTTCAAGGAAGCTGCAGCCCAGTACAAACAGGCAACATTAACAGCTAAGTAGCTGGTGGAATGAAAGCACATATGAAGATCATCATGAAGGCTCAAGGATGTATAAAAGGAAATGACCTCTAAACTAAAATTTGTTAAGTGTGAGGACACAACAAAGTCAAAGAGATAAGGAGATATGGTGTTCAGGGAGAGATAAAAGAGTTTGAGCTGAGTACCAAGGGGTGTGGCAAGAAAAAACAAAAACAAACTGGGGAGATAAACAAGGGCCAGATAAAAAGGTCTAAGCTAAACAGAAAAACCTAAGCATCATTCTTGACTCTTACCCTTTATACCACTTTCAATCATTTTTTATTTTTATTTAAATATATTCTTTATTGGTTTCAGAGAGAAAGGGAGAGGGACAGAGACAGAAACATCAATAAGGAGAGAAAATCAGTGATATCAGTGGTCTTCTGCACTCCCCACACTGGGGATTGAGTCCTCAACATGGGCATGTGCCCTTGACTGGAATCGAACCCAGTACCCTTCAGTTCGTAGGCCGATGCTCCAGCCACTGAGCCAAACCAGCTAGAGTCAATCATTTAAGTTTTATTCTGAGGGAAAAGAATGAGGCCCAGCAGGTGTGCCTCAGTGGGGGTCAACCCATTAACCAGGAGGTCATGGTTCGATTCCTACGCAGGGCACATGTCAGGGTTGTGGGCTCAGTCCCCAGTGGGGGGCTTGCAAGAGGCAGCTAATTGATGATTCCTCTTTCTCTCCCTCTATGAAAAAAAAAAAAAAGATACCTAATCCAAAGCATTGAGTGCAAATACAGCCTGGCTGGTGTTGATAAATGGTTAGAGCATCAGCCTGCACACCAAAGGGTCATGGAATTCCCAGTCAAGGGCACATACCTGGATTGCAGGTTGGATCCCCGCCCCACTTGGGGCATGAGGGAGGCAACTGATGTCTCTCACACATTGATGTTCCTCATGCTCTCCCCTGTACCCTTATTAAAAATCAATTAAAAAATATCCCCAGGTGAGGATTAAAAAGTGTGAATACATTCCTGTAGCTATGTTACCTAAAAGTGAAGTCACCAGTCAAGTGTGCTGGCAGGGAATGATGAGAGAACAGATTTGAAGAGAGGTGGAATAAATGAGTGGAAATGGACTATACTCTTATGAAAACTAGAGGCCCTGTGCACAAAATTTGTGCATGGGTAGGGTCCCTAGGCCTGGCCTACAATCAGGGTGTGTGTGTGTGGGGGAGGCGACCAGAGCCCCACTTGCACCTGCCTTGGCCTGTTCCCTCCCATGTCCGCTGCCACCTACCACCAGTTGCCCGTTCTCCATTGGGTGATCAGAGCCTACTGGCCAGGGGGAGGGTGATCGAGGCCTACAGGCTGGGGGCAGCTTCTGCATTGAGTGTCTGCCCCCTGGTGGTAAGTGTGTCATAGCAACCGGTCATTCTGCTGTCTGATTGATTTGCATACTATGCTTTTATATATATACTAGAGGCCTGGTGCATAGATTTGTGCACAGGTGGGGTCCCTCGGCCTGGCCTGAGGGGATTGGGCCAAAACCGGCTCTCCAACATCCTTCGAGGGGTCCTGAATGGCGAGGGTGGTTCTCAGGTGATACAACCCCAAAATCAGGCTCCCTCTTCTTTGATTCTGGGTGCATCATCCGAGAACCGCAGCTGCGAAGTCATGGCAGGCCAGTAGCTCTTGCATTAAGTGGCTGCCCCCTGGTGGTCAGTGCACATCATAGCTACCAGTAGGCCGCTTAAATGGTTGGCCAGTTGCTTAGGATTTTATATATATAGAAGATTGCTTTGCAGCAACATGAACCCAACAAAGGTCGAAAAGTACGGTAACATGTTATATCTAGATAATGTATGGTTATACATCATTAGAGATGCCAATTTGCAAGGTTGTAGGATTGTCTCCGGTAGTATGGCACTACAAGCAATATTCAGAGAGAAAAAAAAAAACAATCATTCATTCAAAAATTTATTTAGCACCTGCAACATAAGTAATGCACCAAAGACTTCAATGAGCCCTAGCTGGTTTGGCTCAGTGGATAAGAGCGTCAGTCTGCAGACTGAAGAGTCCTGGGTTTGATTCCAGTCAAGGGCACATGCCCGGGTTGCAGGCTCGATCCCCAGTGTGGGGTGTGCAGGAGGCATCTGATCCATGATTCTCTCATCATGGATGTTTCTATCTCTCTCCCTCTCCCTTCTTCTCTCTAAAATCAATTTTTAAAAAAGGCTTCAATGAAGGGGAACTTGATTAAGCAGAGGGGTGAAAGATGTCATGAGACCAAATCCTATCCTATATAATAAATGGGTAATATGTAAATAGACCAAATGGCGGAATGACAGCTCTCTATGATGCACACTGACCACCAGGGGGCAGATGCTCAACACAGGAGCTGCCCCCTGGTGGTCAGTGCGCTCCCACAGACCAAGCAGAACGGTGGTGACAGGAGCCTCTCCCACCTCTGCGTCAGTTGGACATCCCCCGAGGGCTCCCAGACTGCTAAAGGGTGCAGGCCGGGCTGAAGGGACTCCCCTTTCCCTAGTGCACAAATGTCATGCACTGGGCCTCTAGTCCTATCTAATAGACAAATATGCAAATCGACCGCACCTTTGCTACACCCAAGCCACGCCCACCAGCCAATCAGAACAAGTATGCAAATCATCTCAACAAAGATGGCGGTTAATTTGCATATCAAGACAGCGTAGAAAGAAGCCAAGAACTGCAGAAGGGAGCAAAGCTGCAGAGAAGCAAGCAAGCGGGGGTGGGGGGGGGGAGGAGAAGGGAGGAGCGGAGGTG
The DNA here is from genome assembly GCF_951640355.1 of Cnephaeus nilssonii. Classification (NCBI taxonomy): domain Eukaryota; kingdom Metazoa; phylum Chordata; class Mammalia; order Chiroptera; family Vespertilionidae; genus Cnephaeus; species Cnephaeus nilssonii. The sequence continues at coordinate 29,097,179 of NC_137090.1, read as the reverse complement.
GGGCTGGGGGAGAAGGAGAGCAGGCAGGCCGGCAGATAAGGCGGGGCGGGGGAGAAGGGAGGAGCGGAGGCAGGGCGGGGTAGAGTGCAGCAGGAAACCCTATTGCAGGATTCTTCCTGCAATGGGAACACTAGTGTAATTATAAATGGCTTGTTTTGGGTAACGAGTAACTCACTGACCCTCTCAAGCTGTTACAAAAAAGCTGAAAGAATGAATACCAGTCACTTCAGACAACTATTAGAAACTGTAACTTTGTGGAGAACCAGTTATCAGGAAGATTCTATGAAGAATACAGATAGAGGCCTAGCCTGTTTTTTATCAGTAGATAGAACACTGGCCAGACTGAAGGGTCCTGGATTTGATTCCAGTCAAGGGCACATACCTCAGTGGTAGGCTCCATCCCTAGCTCTGGTCAGGGTGCTTTCTGAGGCAACCAATCTATGTGTCTCTCCCTCTTCCTTCCACTCTCTAAAAATGAATGGAAAAATAGCCTTAGGTGAGGATTGACCCCACCCCCTCCCCCCCAAAAATAATAGAGGATTCAGTTATATGAAATAACACTTGTGTGCATTATCAATTTAGGGAGGGGAACAATATCCTACAATCGGGAGAAAATGGCAGAAATGTTATTTACAGGAAGGTGACCAAGGAAAAAAAGGGTCTGAGGTATACTGGGTTTCCATAACATTTTAACCTAGCTCTGGTGAATATAAAGAATTTAGTATTGCCCTAACCACTTTGGCTCAGTGGATAGAGCGTTGGCCTATGGACTGAAGGGTCCTGGGTTCGATTCCGGTCAAGGGCATGTACCTTGGTTGTGGGCACATCCCCAGTAGGTGTGCAGGAAGCAGCTGATGTCTCTCTCTCATCGATGTTTCTAACTCTCTATCCCTCTCTCTAAAAAATCAATAATATATTTTTTTAAAAATTTAGTATTAACTTGACCAAGTAAGTCAGGATCAATTATGGTTCTTGAATCCTACCACTCCACATCACCATGCCAAGTGATGAGAAAATGGTGACAGCCTTTGATGATTTGCATAGATTGTGGATGCTTCTGGAGATGTGGAGTGCAAAGCCACAGTTCTAGTAATGTTATTTTATGCTAAAAACTAAAGGCACTCCAATTCCTACAGAAAAAGGGTATTGCTAATGTATTTACAGACCTTAACGTTAGCCTCAAATCCTCTTATCCTATTCTCTACAACTTTCATTCACATGAGGTAATATGCAAATTGACCATGACTACAAACACAAGATGGCCTGCAGGGGAGGGCAGTTGTGGGGGACCAGGCAGGCAAGAGAAGTTGGGGGCAAACAGGCTCGCAGGGGAGTTAGGGGCAACCAGGCCAGCAGCGGAGGGCAGTTGGGGGCGACTAGGCTGGCAGGGGAGTGGTTAGGGGGTGATCAGGCTGTCAGGCAGGCGAGTGGTTGGGAACCAGCAGTCCTGGATTGTAAGAGGGGTCCCAGATTAGAGATGGTGCAGGCTGGCCTGAGGGACACCCCCGCCCCCTAATGCACAAATTTCATGCACCGGGCCTCTAGTACCTTTATATTATTGAATTTTCCAGTCTTTCCTCAAACACTTTTTTTCAATTTGTCCCAATACTAACAATCCCTCAAAACCTAGTTCAAAGCCCAGCAAACAGCCCTGGAGCACCTCAAAAGCTAAAAAAAACTTTAGTGCCCTTTGTGAGTTCGTTTAATTATATGGTGCCATAAACTAAGGAATATCTCTTCCCCCCAAAAGACACAAATAGACTAAAATTCAACGTTAAGTAAAACACTATATTTTTCTTTTGCACTACCTCCCAAATGCACCTTTATCAAAATGACAAAAGGAACTATTATTTGTTAATACTTTTTATTTAAAAATAAATGCCCACAAAATGCAATTAATCTCGAGTTTGAATGTTAATTTTAAGCTAATATTTAATTACAACCTTTATATCAGTGATTTCATTGTCTTACATTAAAAATTACGCCACCGCATTTTTCTGTTTAGCTAGACCACTTATCACACACATGATCTAGCCATTCATCTTCTTCCCTTGTTTTGTTCAGGTCCCCCTTACCATCATCTCTCTTGTATGACTTGCTCTTCATTTCCCTCCATGCCAGTACAATACTGGAGTGAAGCCTGGAGACTAAACTGAGGTAAGGGCCCTCCTTCCTACAATCCATTGTGATCTTGTGGCACTTGAAAAATTAATGGTATAATATCTTGGAAAGAAATGAACATACTACTCAGAAATAAGTCACCTTTCCTGGTGAAGCAATTAAATTTAACTTCCATATACCATCCTTTTAAAAAAAGTTTTTGCCTTTAAGGAAAATTGATTTTGGGGAGGAAGGAAGACTAAGAGATAAAGACAGAGAAGCACTGATGTGAGATATATCGACTGGTTGCTTCCTATATGCCCCCTGGCTGGGAATCAAACCCACAACCTCTGGTGCAAGGGATGACGCTCCAGTCAACTGAGCCACACTGGCCAGGGCTATCTTCTTCTTCTTCTTCTTCTTTTTTTTTTGCACACAGGTTTGTTGTTACACTTCATGGATTCATTGGTTGATTCCTTATGTGCCCTGACCCAGGAATGAACCTGCAACCTTGGCAGTTAACAATATTTTACTGTAATATATTGATCCCTATAAATATTCCAAAAAGAGTACAAATATTCCCCCCACCCCATTTTTATAATCAGCTGCCTATTTTTCATTTTTCATTGGAGCTGGAAAACAAATGTTTGTAAATTGAAAGTTGTCATTGGGTTTAAAAATAGGGACATCTGAATAATACTTCTTGAAGATAACCTTGAAAAAAAGCTTGAAATATAAAATTAGTATTTTAAAGCACCATACAAAAGAATAAGAAAACAAACCACACAAGGAGTAAGGTACATTTCAATTTAATCATTGTGAACACTAGTTTATAAAACTGCTGGCAAGACAGGCAGACATTAGGTCGCAAAGGAGATCCAAGAATTCTTGTTCATGTCTACATATTATCTTAAACTATGGAAATTTGGCTACTTTCTTTCATCACTATCACATGCATTTAAAGTTAAATACTTACCAAATTTTCAATGTCTGCTTATCCTTGCTAGGAAAGGACAGAGTTCCTTAGAAATTTACTTCAGTTTAAATCTTAAAGACATAAATTGAGGGTCCATACATTGTTTAGTACTTTATCTAGAAGAATGTATCACCATTATCACATACTCGGGTACCAATTTTCTGATTTATTTTAGAAAACTATCATTGTTCATACTAAAAAGCATTAAGAGTTGATTTTTCATTATGAGTTTACAAAGATCAGCAGGAGACACAGAGTGAAAACATCCTTAGTATATATATTTACATTAGCTAGCATGTGGCTCAAGTCTAGAGGGGAAGGTATTAAACGGGGTATCAATTAACTAAAAATATACAGAGGCTAATTTTCACTGTTTACAGTCCCAGAAACCACTATTTCTAACCCAAGTTTTTCATGCAAGGTTAGCTATGTAAGAATGCATTGGAAATTTTGAAGTCTCAGTCAAAATGAATCAATTAGCCTCACTCAAAGAGAATCAATTAACCAACATTACCATATTTCAGGCCAGCCTCATTCAACCTTACCCTCTGCTTAATTGCTCACAAAACACTGGAACAACAGTTTAAAAAACAGATAGGAATTCTGATATTTAAATTTTATACCTATACAAAGTGAGAACCAAAAGAAATTTTGGTTGTCAACTAAAAAGAAAATCTTAAGCTTAAAAGCATAAATGCTAGATAGTTTTGAATAAAAACCTTTTTTTCCATTTCACCAAAAGGAAATAATTTGTATTAAAAGTTTTTCTAGTTAGTCTGTTTAAGTGAAGGTCAGGGGGAAAAAAACCCGAACCTACATTACTGCAGAAATGTCAAGAGGTAAAATAATCACCTTCTTAACATTCTCAATTCAGGTAATATCTAGAGTGCAGTCCTAGTCAGTTTGGCTCAGTGGATAGAGCATTGACCTGTGGACTGAATGGTCCCGGGTTTGATTCTGGGTCAAGGGCACAGCCCGAGTTGCAGGCTCGATTCCTAATGTGGGGCATGCAGGAGGCAGCCAATCAATGATTCTCTCATCATTGATGTTTCCATCTCTCCCTCTTCCTTCTTCTCTGAAATCAGTAACAAAATATATTTTAAACAACCAAATAAGTAATAAAGAGTGCAGAAATTCAGATTGCCCACTCTTTGAAGTTTCCCCTTTCTGTTAAATTTAAAAGGAAAAACTGTGATATACAAAAGTATAAAATAGTACTCACCAGAATGGCAGCTTTAAAGAGATGGTTTTAAGGAAAACCATTTCCACTGCATCTACACCATTTCTTATACAGTTTAAACTGTGAAAGGCAATGAAACTTAAGCCCTTAGGTAATTTTATATTAAAAACCAAGTGGATACCTTATGAAATATATATTTTCATCAGTTGATAAATTGAGACTTTAAAAAAATTTAACTGAACATTGATCACCATCCCACTTGCTTTTATGGGTGGACTGTCTCAATCAAATTAGACAACATTACACTTAGGTGTAGAGGAGGAAGCCATGAATCCATCAATGCTACAAACTGGAATGATGGTTCAGGCTTTTATAAACTAAGCTGCATGCTTTATTCTTCATCTTGGTATTTTAAATTTTTATCAACGTAAGAGTATAGTATTTAAAATTAAAGGATATTTCTCATGGATGGTTCAAGACAACAATAAACTATGGTAGACCAATGAAAACAATAATAAAAACTTGAACATCTTTTACAATCCATTACATCTCTGCTCCTCAAAAGAAACACATGGAGAATCCATCTAGATTTCTTGATGGGTAATCAGCTTTCATTTGAATATTTAAAAAGTAAGGTTTGTTATTTTTGGTTCAAAGTAAAATAAACCCATCATTGTGGTGCACCAACAGAATAGGTTCTAGTTTACAAAAAATGAACAAAATTAGTACTTATTTACAGCAAATTACTAAAACTTTTTATGAGCTAAAAAACCCACCACTTATCATTGCTAAAGGTGAGGAAACTTTCTGGGTTGATTCATACTGTAAAAAGTTGAAAGGTAAAGAAAATACCACCACAGAAGTGACTTAAGTAAAAGACCCTGGATCCAAAGCCCTGCACTCCACAGGACATACCAAAATGAGCATATAGCTAATAGAAACTTTCACTGTCTTTTCCTTTTATGTACAATGTATCTATTTAGGTTCAACCACAACCAAATAATAAAGGAGTAGTATTACCCTTTATTACAACCGAGATTAGCAAACCTAAAGCTAATAATTTGCCCAAGTACTGGTGTTTGAAAGTGTCCAATGGATCTATTATTAGTCATACTCACATTTAAGCAACTGCAGCTTTCTTCCTTGTGTGGGTTATGTGGATATGTTTGAAAAAAATAGGAACATCAGGTACTTACAGATTAAACTAACCTGTACTGGCAGGGCTGTGGGGTTTTTCTTCTCTACCAGTAAGTAGCAAATGCTGAAATTCTGCTGCTAGTTAACAAAAACACAAATTGTATTAAACTGAGGAGTTCAATCCATACTTTAAAAAGTCAATGTGCATTAAATTTCCTCAGACCCTGACATTAATACATTAAAAAAGTTTTTCCCTGCATCTTACAAAAATTACCTTACATTGGCTACTAAATGTAGTGACCTTAATAAAATGAATTAATAACACTATGTATCTCTAGGACACAGCTCAATTTTAATAAAACATAATGTGTATTATGTGAAAATTTTTCTTATTCTAAAAGGGGGAGGGTCCTATATCCGGGGGGGGGGGGGGGGAATCTCTTAAATGTTATAATTTCTTAATTTATGTATATGTAGACATACCCCACAGAGGCAACTTATTAATACTAATTCAATTTTTCAAAAAATTGATTTCACTGTCTTATGTTAAAGATTTTTAATTACAAAAATATGGGCTAAAAAGTAAATTCTATTGCTTCTCCTAGAAGCACACACTAAAAGGGAGCCTTTGCTCACTCACTACATGCCCCTTTATGTTTTTATTTCAAACTTACAGAACTTTAATAACTCTTCTGTTGGATCACTTGGGTAGTTAAGCAGTGTTGTTTTATGAGTAGACTGGAAAATAATGCTGCAAATCTTTTCACTCTGACTATTTATAAATAAAATAATGAGAATGAGCTACATTATAACATGATTTGGTGAAAGTATTACAATAAATGCAAAACAAGAGCAGAAATGCTATTACCTTTCATTATATTTAAAGTCCTTAAGTCTAGCAAAACTATACAATGGTCTCTCTCCCAAATAATCACTATTAGTCTGTGTGTAGTACACTGGGGAGGACATATCATTCTTCATTTTTATCAACGATGGGCATCAATGAATTTCATTGTCAGTTGCTAAAAATTAACCAAAGGTGAAAGCATACAGATTCTTTAAAATCCCGGACACATAAGAATGCCAAAGAGCTTGGAGAATTCCAATAAAGGACTTCCCCTTTTTACAAACACAGCATTATACAAACCCTGACCAAATACACAGCATGCTATTGAAGCTGTGCCATATCACCACTTTACACATCATTATAGCCCTTAGTATTAATGGATAGGGTCCAAATAACCAATCATTACAAGTTTACTCACATGTATCTTCTATGTAGTTAATTTCATCAAAATAAAACATATACACAAACATATTCTCACAATATAGCTGGTGATTACATGCCTCCTAAAGAACCTAACATGAAACAGTCTTAATTTATAATGTCCAATTTGCTTGAAACAGAAATAGTTCAAATTGGCTTCAAAGAAGATCTCCTTCAGGTCTCCAATTTCTGCTCAATATAACTCCTATATCTTACTTATTGAAATATATTTTCCCCTTAGGATACATACTAATTGAATAGATTTAGAGATGGTTTAAAAATCTGAAACTATTAGTTTTAAACTATTAATTTTCCAGAGTTGGTAAAATGAGAAGCTCTTTCTTTTATGGCGAAATTATGCAAGCAAGAATGTATACAGCCCAGGGGAGAAAAACAATGTTAATAAAATACAATTATCTTCTGAGCCATACTAAAGAAATCTAGTTTTTTAAAAATTATTTTAAAACTTATTTCCCAACAAAAATGTCAAGAATATGAAAACACTTGGAAAGGTTGAAGATTACTACGGAGCTCCAAGTCCTGCCTTTCCCTAGATCCTATGTATTATTTTTAATTAAATCCATAATAGGGGATATCTAGAGCTAAGATATTAATAGTTCTGAAAAGTCAACATTACAAAAATTGTGAAAATCACCATGTTTACAACACTATATACATCACTAAAGTAACTGCTTATTTTGCCAATAAATACCACACAGAAAACTTAAATAGTTTCTATGCTAGAAAAACAAAAGGTTATTTATTAAAACGATTCAGATGACAAAATACTAAGGGTTAAAAAAAAGCAGTACCCTTCACTAATATTCAAGCCATGAGATAGCAAGCAGAAATAGGGGAAAAGTTTACTTACAAAAATCTGCTTTATAGTCAATAGTTTTCGAACTGAACCCCTCCCTCGTTTTAGAAGGCTTTTCCATAGTTACAGTGAGATAAAACAGTTTTCATTTTGGAATTACAAACAGGTAAATACCACCTTTTAAAAAAGACATGCCTATTTATACAAATTTTAGGGTACATGTTGAATTTTTTAGAATCTCCTAACCAATACATGTGTATTTTATTTCAATGAAGAGGTAACTTCAACATTTCCTTTTATTTATCAAGTTTTTCCAGTGGACGTAATAAACACTCAAAAGTTATGTAATTATTAAAATCGTATCTGAGTCACAGAACTACAGAGATATCAAAGAAACTAAATCTTAAATTAGATATTTTGTATCATCTTCAACAAATTATGCCACCCTTAAGAAAACCCCTCTTACCTCTGGTACAAGTATGTAAAGCCTATGTGAATGATAATTATTTCAATGACCACTATTAGAACAAGCAGCTTCGCTCTTAAAATATTTCAGTATATAGGGAAATGGTGGTACAACAGAAAATAACTCCAAATATGGAGTCTTAAAATGTATAATTATTGAGATTATAAAATATTTCAGTGGAATACTTCCATGACAAAATTCTCCTATTCAAACATTTAAATCTATTCTCCCATGATTCAGTTACAGAGAAAAGCATGAAAGTTAACCAGGTGAAAACTTGGAATTCATTTAATGCATTATTTTTTCTTTATGCTTCCAAGAATTAAAACCATATAGAAACACAATACCAGGTTTGCGAAAAAATGTTGTACTATATGTTGTTAACTGTTCAGATGAAAATGCTATCTGGATAGAATGGTGACTCAAACACAGGAAGAAACAAAATCCAGCTTTGCGTTTTGGCCTCTCTTCCAGTTCCCTTTTTACCCCCTACAATATACAGGCATAAACACATCTTTTCTCACCAACTTAAAGCAAACTTTAGTTGGGAAACAAACATGGATACCTTTCATGTATGTAGATTGTATAAAATATTGTTCACTAAGACTGAAAATGAACCTCAAAATAACTGTTTTGAATCCACAGTTCAATACACTAATTTTACCACATGGTACGATTTTCATTTGGCTACCTGAAAATTAGTAATCTAGCCATACTTACAGGTCTGTAATACCCATACTTTCACTATCTCAAATGTGTAGTGTATACGCATACATACCACACACATACCACCTTCCCACTTTTCCCAGGGCTCTACATTAACATTTGCTCTAATGTGGTGAGGTTTGAAAAATATTAAAAAGCACAAGCATTTCCAGATGACCTTTCAACCTTAATGTTCAATGCATAACGTTGGGGTTAAGAATGTGTATTTCAGTACCCAGTAACATTTTCAATAATCAAACTTATCCTTGAGGTTAAATTTAATAGTTTGAAGAGAAAGTAACCAGTAAGATTTCCCTAAAAATCAAAAGTGGAAAATTTGTTTGAACTATTTCATGCCTCCAAATCAAAAATGTCAAATTTTGTCAATTTATGAAACTGCAATATTGCAATACCAGCTTTACTGGGGCTGTTAGGTATAACAACACAAATTACTTATATCCAATGCTTCTTATTTATTTTTATTAACACCACAGTTAAACGTGAATATTAATATAGAGCCTTCTCTGCCAAAAGAGTATAAAAATCCTACGTTTAATTAAACGTAGGGGCCTTCACCAAACTTGCTGCAAGTTTGGGGACATAAATATCCAACAGCCATCAAGCTGTGAAAGCCCCTATAAGGAATAAAATAAATCCCACTTGCCTCAGACTGAACAGGGCAACACTGAGACTCAGCCTCAGCCTGTCCTATGGCAGGGCTATAGGAAGAAGAAAATTTTAATTTTAGAAAAACATTACCCAATTAATTTAAAAGACATGCATTTTTTAAAGATCCCAATGATCTAGCAAGCAAAGGGGGAAAAAATAGCTCTTAAAAAAAAACAAAACAAAAAAAACTACTGCCCGCTATAATTCTACTCTGAGACCATAGTTATTTTTGTTGGGATCTCCCCCCACACACCTGTTTAAATAAGCTGAGTTTAAGTTCAGTATGTAACTTATCAGTGGAATGGAAGCACACTAAGATTATTTTCCCCAATCCTAATAGTAAATGTGTGAGATATTACTAAAATAGTAAGTATTCAAATCAAATAATGCCAGTAGCCACTCAAAAGTTGTTCAACTGCTGATCTTGTTACTGCCATACAGTAGTAATATCTATACAATAGAAACTAGTGCCAGACAAATGTTTAAGTCATTTTTGTTTTGTTAAAAAAAGGCGATTAAGCGTGGATGCAAGGCAGAGCCAAAGCTGGCAGCCTCATTAATATTCCAACTTCCTAAATTATGGCAATTACAATGCCTGTCTGAAAATATCAAGTCCCAAAAGTTGTCTCTTGTGAGGTAAGATGAACTTTACTTCAATTCAGCTCTATTATTAAGGAAGCATGTGTCAAAAAAAGATTAATTCAACGTAATTTGTTCCACTCATGATTTAACCACACCATGGACCCCAGAAGCGGTTAGGTAAAAGATATTTTCTAGAAGCTAATTATGCTTTGATGCAAGCACAAATTACACTTTGAATATATCAAGTGAGCATTATCTGAGCAATATACCTACAGAACACAAGAGATGGTGTGCTTAAGTTTTAAAAGTGTCATGCATAACACTTTACTAAGTTGACTTTTAATGAGAATTATACTACTTACTTAAAAGTAATATTTTCTCCCTTCAGACCTCAAAAAGCAATAGACAGTGACATAAAATATGTTCTCTTTGCATTAAATGCAAATAAAGTTTTGCATAATTTTTGAAAGTTCAAGTCATTTTTACCTCAAAGATTTTTCAACACATGTTTTTCTTTGGCAGTATAAATGATGTGCTGCCAAATTCCAAAACTATTTCAGTAGGCAGGCACTGGAGGGGTGACAGTATATGAAGCTCAGCTAATAGCACAAAGATGAAATGTATTCTTGGCGATACATGTCTTATACCTATAACCTTCACATAAAGGTTAAAAAGAAATGTTACCATTTTCTAAGAACTTTTAAACTTCATATTGAGGAAAACTTCAACTTCAGATCCTTATATTAATAATTATACTTAGTACAGTTCACTGATATTTAAATAAGCATAAACCTACCCTTAAACGATAAAAACACTGGATGCTAAAAATGGTCAATAGGAGCTATCATTATGAGACTTACAACACAATATACTAAATAGCAGTCATCTCTACATAATAGTTCTCCGAATACTATAATAGAATAAAAAATTCCAAATTCCCCTGTTAACCATCCTAACAGGCATAGATTCTCAGCATTACACTTTAGAATATATACTAATCCATTAACAGCACAGTAAGTAATTACTGCTTGCAGCCAACCTTCTAGAAGGTTGCACCTGAAAAGCTTCTGAGGTCCATGCAGTGCTGCAGTCTCAAAAACAATCAGAAGGAAATGAGTGGTCTGGCACTAGGCTCTAAATATCATCAGCAGGAAGCAGGAAATATTAAGGATTACATTTTAAATATCTAAGACATCTAACAAGTATTGACATCAAGGGGGTAAAAAGGTGACACAATATAAAGATTTCATACCCATTATGTAATGACTCATACTTATCTAAGGTTTTCTGTTAACTAAAGCACTAACATACAATTCTATATATATTGTCCAGTTCAAAACATGCAGCTAAGAACAACCTATAATTCAAAGACAGAATCCAATGATATATCAAAACTGCATTGGCAACTATGAATTTTATTATGTGGACATCTAATGTGGCATGCATCTGTACAAACCTTGCAGGCAGTGGTCCACAGCTGGGTTATGAATAAAAAGGCATAAATTTTTCTCTCATTTTATTACAATGAAGTTTAACAGTACAGAAAAAGTCACATGACCTTAGTGGGTCAGATTTCGTAAACCCTGCAACATGAGGAACTCTACACATTAAATATTGTTACACATTCAGACTTCCAATGTACAGGTACTTGGAAATAGTTACAGCCCTCACCAAGCTAGGTTGGGGACATGAAGTCCAACAGCATCTGAAATGCTGTGAAGGCATAACTTTACAAATAGCAATGTAAGCTTACAGAACTTGCCTTTATTAAGGTGGTATGTTCATGAAATTCCAGCGCCTTCACAATATAACGAACCAAATTTACTATACTTCACTTCTAAAAACCTAGATGAAACATGAAAAAGAAGCCATACAGTATAAATTGCAACTTCAGGAAAAGTTCCTGCTTTATTATTCCAAATAATTTTTCCCATGTAAAATAAATGTCCAATAGTTCCTGGTATGTGGGAAGATAATGTTAAAGTCACAATGAAGCCTTATTGACGGAAGCTTGGCTATATAAACAGCACAAGTTGAGAAAAGGTTTAATCTCCAAACCTATTAGATTGGATGAAGCGAGATCAGTAACGGCCACCTTGCGACATTACAGGAGGTCTCATTCCCATCGGAGGTCGAGGCGGCCCACCTTGGTAAGGGGGCACCATTGGCGGTCCCTGCCCATATGGTGGCATAGCACCAGGAAGGTAACCTGGCATGCCTTGATGATGACCACCATACTGACCTAAAAAACACATTTAAAATACAAAAAATAGATTAAGTTGGTTCGTGCATTGTACTTTTAACGATAGCAACTTCTGCAGATACATTTATTTTATGTGTAGGTTAAAAAAATCCTTTAAAAACAATAAACATAAAAAGAGGAATACCATGAGGCGGCATTGGGGGTCTCATTCCTTGTTGCTGTGGGATGCCTGGCTGTGGTGGCATCATAGCTCCAATTGGTCCAACTGGTGGATTACCAATGGGAGCCTGTCCTGGACGAGGAAGATTACGTTGATATTTAGGTAACTGTGCCCTTCTTTCTTCCTAAAAATAAAAAATAAGCACGATATTAAACACCTAAATACAGAGACTTATTAAGCATAAAGGCAAGCATCTAAGACCTTATTTATAAAGTTTTAAAAAAGTATTCTTATTTTCCAATCAATTACTTTTGCCCCACAAAACAGTTCAACTACTTAAAATATTGATTCTTTAAGAACTAGCCATCTATTTTTGAATTTGAAGCACAGATAACCACTTTAGGATTTATAAATTGTTTCTGCAATAAAGTGTCTTGTGAAGAAGATAATATGGTCTTCAAGGTATATGGTCTTCTACCTCACACTTCACTCTTTCTTCAATTAATTTACAAATCTATGTCAAACTAAAATGAATTTTAAGAGTAAGAACTTATTGTCTTCTTTCAGAAATAATCTGATGGGAGGAAATGCATCTAAGATCAAAACATGCACTATTCATTTTACTCTGTGGTTTTTGAAAATCAGAACGGCCCAGCCAGTGTTGCCCAGTGGTTGAGCCAGGAGGTCCTCGATTGATTCCCAGTATGAGCATATGCCCACGTTGCGGGCTCAATCCCTAGTGAGGGCCATGGAGGAGGTAGCCAAGCAATGATTCTCTCATCACTGGTATTTCTCTCTGTCGCTATCTCACTCCCTCTCCCTTCAATAAAGGAAATCAATAAAAATATATTTAAAAAGGCAAAAGGAAATTGCTTAAAAAAAAAAAAAATCAGAATGGCAGGCCCTGGTTGGTGTGGCTCAATGGATAGAGCATCGGCCCATGCACTGAAGGGTGGCGGGTTCGATCCCCAGCCCTGGTATGTGTGGGAGGCAACCAATCGATGTGTGTGTGTGTGTGTGTGTGTGTGTGTGTGTGTGTACGCGTGCGCACGCATGTCTCTCCCTTCACCCTTCCACTGTGTCTAAAAATCAATGGGAAAAATATCCTCAGGTGAGGATAACAAAAATAAAAATCAGAATGGTAAAAACCACTTAGTAAGCATTAAATCAGATTAATAAGACCATCATTTTACAAATTAACACTTTTCAAATGGGACAAGCTGCTACAAAGGTACTGAATCAAACTCTGCTAGTAAAAAAACTGTAAACAACTTACCAACGAGATATCCTCATCTGGATGGATCAACTTACTGGTTGCACTGGTTGTCGTAAGAGTAGCAGGCTTACTTGTTATTGATGCCGCTGGTTTAGCTGCAGTGCTATTTGTTGTACTAGTGGTTGAAGCTGTAGACTGTGTATAAGCAGGGAATGTAGGCTTCGGGGGTTCTGTAGTTGTTGCAGGGGTACTACTTAAGGGCTTGAAATCTGTACCAACAGGTCCTTGGACAGCTGCCTGAGCCTGTAAAACACAAATTTTCATCAACAAAATCCAAAACTGAGTATATCTACTACCAACTTAAAAATAAGACACCAACATTCAATAAAGGATCAAGCTCTAAATGAAATTAAAGCAAAGTTAACATGATAAATGCTCCACAAAAATCAAGAAATACATAAGAATGTAAAAATATGCTGCGTCACGATCACATCTAAAACACAGCATTGGAACAACAAAAAGGTAAGACTGAATATTTAACTTCTCAGGTGTCATCTACTTCCTCAACCAAGTTCTTTCATTTACAAAACTTTGTATTTATTCCAGGTTGATGAAATATAGTATTATCTAATGAGACAGCTTATGTTCTACTTTTACTATTCTAAATTAGTTGTTTAATTAATATACCAAGTAACAAAAGAAAACCCCAAAGGGTTAGAAATTACAGAATAAAAATGCTTGGATAAATTTCAGTTACTAAGCATAATTAATATAAATCGTGACACATTAAAAATGTCTTTCAGAGGTATTAGTAATGTAGTAATACAATGTCCTCCCAATTAACAATAGCTAGATGATTATCATGATCAAAATGGTTTAGAAGGATCTTTTAAGTATACAATTACCAGTAATTAATGTGTTACTTTTTTGTAATATCCAACATCTAAAACATGTAGACAGGACAACTTTAGAACCAAATTTCCTTAGGTGATGCATTGGATTAAACAGCATAAATCAAAATAGCTTAATCATGCATCAGGCTAACCATTGGCTACTATAAGGCATTTACTGCTTACATGCTTTTAACCCTTTAGAACCATAGAAATTTGGGGTTCATTTTTTTCTGAGTTCAATTTTCAAATACGATTGATTTGTACTCCATTAATCTTACTTAATAAAAATTACATAGTATATTTTTAGGGAAAAGAATTGTTTAAAAGTAGGGTCCAAAGGGTTAAGTTATAAAGCCATTTTAACAACTTTAAACTGCAACTTCCTGCGTACTTGTGCTGTGCTAGGAAACAGAGCTTTAGAAGATGCAGACAGACTTTCTGAATTGGATGAAGCTGTACTTGAGCTTGTTACAGGTGTCCCCATCTGTAGCATAAAAGAAAGGAAACAATGAAAAGTCTCCAAACAAATGGGTGAAAATAAGCCATGTGGTAGACTTTTTTTTTTTAGCATAGATTGCATATCTGTAAATGCAAAATATAATGCAATCAAATCTGATTTAATGAGGCAGGCAGTTAATGCATTTATAAAGTGACAGTATGAGCCTCAGGAAAAGATTTAATTCTATACCAATAAACCTAGTTAACCAGTTTCTTTTTAAACTAACGTTTTGCAATGATATATTTCAAAAACACCTCAAATGGAGAGTAAAGATTGACACTTTAATCCAATTCTCTATCAATGACACAATAAAAATTTTTTGCTAAGTTTAACATCTCTTAATAAACAAAATACCTACTCACCTCAAAAACTTAAGTTAATGTGCTTCAAAAGCATTTAAAAAGTAATGTTTTTAATTTAGCAACTACAAATAGGAAAAAAAAGTTTAAAAAAGAAACATCTAAGGGACAACCTTAAAGTGAAAAATAAAAGAACATACTCCCCGATTTTCTAAATTAAATACATCTGCTTAATTCTGAATGAAACTGGGGAAAAAAGTAATAATCATTATAGACACACCAAATATAACAGAAGCACCTTTTGCACTTCTGAGTTCTGGAGATAAAATCAGTAGGAAATTAAGTGTGACTAAGTCAAGAGCAATTAAATGGTGCCCTTTCAGCAAGTGTCCAGCATTGTAGTTTGTCACTATTGTAGACTAGAAGAGCCCAACAAATGATTTATTAAGGTCTTAGGATTTTCAACTTTGGCTTTGCTTTCATTCCACTCATAATTCAATAGGTAAAGGAGGACCACTAAAAATTATCACATATTTAAGTCCCCAGAAATTAAACTTTCATTTCTAACTAAAGCTAGAGTAACCAGAGTTCACAGCAATAAAAAAAAATAACATACTATACTATCTCTGGCTGCAGTCAATCTTTTATGAGTCAACAAAATCAATGTATGCAAACATGAAAGAAAATAAGACCACTTCTTAATATGCTTAATAAATTATACTAAAACCATAAACAAAAATTGACCTATGACAATTTCAAAGATTTCTGTAAACGACTACATTTTACCTTTAAATATAAGTGCATTCCTTTTCAGGAATTTCACCTTACCTGTCCGGCACTGGGGAAAAGAGGCTTAGTAACTGGAGGCTGTGGAGCAGGAACTGCTGCTGTTGGTGCAGGTGGTCTATTAAGAATACCTGGTGCTGAAACAGCCTGTGCTTGAGTCATTGGAGGAATTCCAGGACGTGGAACAGGGGGGGGCATACCTGTAAAGGAGAAATGTTGGGAGGAGGCCTCAGTGTTGGAAGGATTTAGTTCAGAAAAAAATATTTCCCCAAAACTGCTGTTACAATATACCATATTAAAAATACTTCCATACTACAAAGTCACTAACAATTGACTTCTGAACTCGATGAAATCCAAAGAACTTAGGCATTTGTCCCTTGAAATAATCTTGCCTCAAACTTGTCTCCAGAATTTTGTGAAATGAAAGATACCACTAGAAACCCTGTATGTGGGCAAAGCAGCAATTAAGCATAACTGATACTGATTTAGCAAACCAATTCTTTAAACATATAGAGCAGGGGTCCTCACTGTACCTCAGACCGTTGGAGGGCCGGACTATAGTTTTTTTTAAAAAAAACTATGAACAAATTCCTATGCACACTGCACGTATCTTATTTTGAAGTAAAAAACCAAAATGGCAAAAACACCCGGCGGGCCGCATGTGGCCGGCGGGCCGTAGTTTGAGGACGCCTGATATAGAGAATTGCACCAACTAGAATTCTCTGAACTCTAATGCAAATTACAGTAATAAGGTGATTAAGTCAAATACCCATGAATTTTCCAAAAAACTAAGTTATTCCTTTAAACAACTTTTCCTAAAATGTATCACTAGTGCATTCTTTAAACTTCAACGTAACTTAAAATGTTCACTGATTATCAAATGAACACTGGTTATTATTCTTTAATATTTTACTTTTTAAAAATACATCTTTATTTTTATTTCAGAGAGGAAAGGAGAGTGAGAGGGAGAGAGAGAAATATCAATGATAAGAGAATCATTGATCGGCTGCCTCCTGCATGCTCCAACCCTGGGGATCGAGCCCACAACCCGAGCATGTGCCCTGAGTGGGAAGCGAATGTGCCCTTGATTGGAAATGTCTAACATTTCTTACCTGGTGGCATACCAGGCATCAGAGGTGGTATTCCTGGTCCAGGTGGCATCATTCCACCCATTGGCATCATTCTGTCAGAAAGCAAATTTCAAGAAACATCTAAAGTTAATTAACAGTATAAACCATAGAAAATATTTTGGCTAAATCCTGAAATAGGTAAGACTTGAATTTGACCCCTAATATTGAAATCAAGCTGAAAGAACACACAACACACTAAAAACAATCCTATCAAAATAATCCCCCTAAAAACCAGCAAACTCTTGGGTTTACCAGTAAGATGGGGGAGGGAAGTCAGTCTTTGCAAAAAAATAAAAATAAAATAAACCACAAATCATTTTAATACATTTAAAGTCATCAGGAATAATATAATATATGCTATTCTTGATATATACAAGAGGCCTCATCTAAAATATGTGCAACTGGGAAGCAAAATCACCTTTTGTCTCACTTGAAAAATATCCACACAGAATATAAATAAAAAAGAAGAAATTTCTATTTTAGAGTCAACAGATTTTTCAAAAGGAAAATATTGAATGTACACTGTGGGGATAAAATTTTTTTGGAGGGCACAGAAAAACTATCACCAATATTAAAGGTAGTCAAAAGTAAACTCAGATTGCCTAATTTTTACTTAGATTGGCCACCTAACACTATAACATGACTTAAAAACCTCTATTTTTTTTCTCTTCCCCTAAAAGAGATCATCTTCAAATACCAATGTCCAGTGCACTTAAAAAAATTTAAGTTTGTAAATTCTTGATTTAGGACTTTTACCAGAAGATTAACTTCTATATATTGAGTTCCTTAGAAAAAGTTTGATTACCTCCTATAAAAATAAAGCATATATTGCTGAAACCGGTTTGGCTCAGTGGATAGAGCGTCGGCCTGCGGACTGAAGGGTCCCAGGTTCGATTCCGGTCAAGGGCATGTGCCTTGGTTGCGGGCACATCCCCGGTGGGGGGTGTGCAGGAGGCAGCTGGTCGATGTTTCTCTCTCATCGATGTTTCTGGCTCTCTATCCCTCTCCCTTCCTCTCTGTAAGAAATCAATAAAATATTTAAAAAAATAAATAAATAAATAAAGCATATAATTTGGTAAAAGATTATATATATTTTTTCTTAAATACCAACCCTTTTTACTAAATCCCATTACTTTTAGCAGTTAAGAAAAATAGCTACATGTTTAGAAAATATTTATTTTATATACGGATTTATTACTATTTCCTCAAAGATGTTTTATATCCCTCCTTTCAGAGACTTGTGTCAACCAGTTTGCAAGTTGTAAGAAGTTTTAGTGAGGAAGGTTAGAAAATTTCTGAAGTCAATTGAATAGATCCCATTAAACACACAAGAAAATGACATTATGATTATACCTCCTGAATTACATCATGAATGAGATGCTTACATGTTTTCACCGCAAAATGACTGGGTGTATTTTCTCTGATGATGCAATCTGTGAAAATGTATGACAAAATCAAAATCTAACTGTGATTTTCAAAATACAGTGGGAAAGTGTATTGTTTACCTGTCACATCCAACAACATTTAAGTAAAAGTGATGGGCACAAGCACCTCATATTTATTTTTAGTTCTTGATGATTTGACAAATACTTAAATCATTTACAGAATTTGTTTGTCACAACCAACAGTGTCATGGACAGTTCTGAATCTCAGAAACTCAACTCTACAGCCAACTACTTTAATTACACCAGATGCAATTGAAGCAGATGGCTGCCTACATACATCCTAAAACACAAAAATCTATTCTCATCAGAGACAGATTTATATTCCTCAAATTTATTGGTAGATCCAGTTATTACACAATTTTAATATTTATAGAGCCCATACCTTTTAGAAGGAAAAAAATGCAAGGTCACATTTAATTCATATAACACTCAAGTTGAAAGATCATTACTAGGCACAAGTCCACAAGCCATTTAAAAAGAGTTTTCTTACCCAGGTGGCATGCCTGGCATAACTGGTGGCATTCCTGGCATCAGAGGAGGAACACCTGGCATTAATGGAGGTATGCCTATAAACAATTTCAACAACAACAAAAAAAAATCAAATTAATGTTAAAGGGTTATGATGAAGAATATAATACTTGTAACACTGTATCAATAATATCCTAAGAATGTTAAATTGTAAGAAACCCTATATGCTACCTGGAGGCATTCCTGGTGCTCCTGGAACTGGTGGTAGTCCTGGCTGTGCCATTGGGGGTATATAGCCTTGTTGGGGTTGAACAGGCTGTGGTTGAAATGAAGTTGAAGCTGCAGAGTCGTCATCATCATATTCATCAGAATCATCTTGCTGCTTCTTTTTTTGACTCTCTGTTAGGAAAGTTTTAATTAATTTTCCCATAGAGAAGGGGGGACGGGGAACCAAAACAAGTTTAAGACATTCAACATTTAAAAAGATTATTTCAGTGTAACTAGCTCATAAAATTTTTCTTCCAAAAATATTTCAGTTAATATTATTCTTTACTCTTCAAATGTGTTTTCAACTTATATTAAGCAACTACCCATTCTATGACAGGTAAAAATAATTCTGTCAGTTTTATTTAAAAAAAAACAAAAAAACAACAGCTTTCTATTCCACCCAAAATGGTAAACTACAGTCAAGAGGCCTGACCTCTCTGCAATACTTTTCAAAACTAAAAGTTCCATAGATGATTAATAACAGCTATCAACTGGATAGTATGTGGCTTCAAAGTCAAATTTTTAAAAAATGTATACAATTAGTGGTTACATAAATCAAAACAAGCTACCTTTGCCAAGGCCAGGGAGCTCAGTTGGTTAGAGCACCATCCCAAAAGCCAAGGTTGGGGGTTCAATCCCTGGTCAGGGCACATAAAAAAAATCAACCAGTGAATGCATAAGTGGAACAACAAAATCAATGTCTCTCTTGCTCTCAAATCAATTAAAAACAAATACAAACTACCTTTATTTTCAAAGGCCTCAGCACTTGTTAATTCCACTTGGAATTCAGTTTAGAATAAAATATTTGAAATTATCCAAACAATATTATTTACTTATATATATACTAGAGGCCCAATGCACGAAATTCGTGCAAGAGTAGGCCTTCCTTCCCCCAGCCGCAGGCAGGCACCCAGCTTCATCTGGAAGGATGTCTGGTCTAATTAGCATATTATGTTTTTATTATTATAGACTAGAGGCCCGGAGCACAAATTCATGCACAGGTGGGGCCAATCAGGCTGGGCCAGTGGGGGGAGGGGTGCAGCACAGGATGGTTGGCCGGCCGCTCTGCCCCCTGGTCAAAGGGACAATTTGCATATTAGCCTTTTATTATAGGAAGATAATACATATAAAAATCAATACACAACTTCAAACATAAGACAAAGAATAATATAACTCAAATTGGAATTCTGAATAAATCTAACAGCTCCATTAAATTTATACTTTAAAGTAGCAACACTCTCACTAGTGAAGCTATTTTAAGAAAAAGTATACTTTAATATTTACCCTGTGTTTTCTGTTCAAGAAGTCGTCTTCTTTCATCCATGTCTTTTTCTGGAATACCTTCCATACCATATATTTCCAACTCTATGTCTGTTCTCCCAGGTATTGCATTTGGTACAGCATCTATGGTCTCTTTATGCACCTAACATTAAAAAACAAACAAAAACCTCCATCAGATAGGTAAAAGTATCTCATAAAAGTATTTCAGAGAGTAATTTCAAATTACTTAGAGACCATTTAGTATGTTGGTTAAGAGTGACTGGGTCTAACCCTAGCTGGTTTGGCTCAGTGGATAGAATGTCAGCCTGGGGAGCAGGTTCGATTCTGGTCAAGGGCACATGCCGAGGTTGTGAGCTTGATCCCCAGTAGGGGGCGTGCAGGAGGCAGATCAATGAGTCTTTCATCATTGATGTTTCTAGCTCTCTCCCTCTCCCTTCCTCTCTGAAATAAAAATTAGAGGACGTCTTGCCGAAACCGGTTTGGCTCAGTGGATAGAGGGTCGGCCTGCGGACTCAAGGGTCCGGGGTTCGATTCCGGTCAAGGGCATGTACCTTGGTTGTGGGCACATCCCCAGTAGGGGGAGTGCAAGAGGCAGCTGATCAATGTTTCTAACTCTCTATCCCTCTCTCTTCCTCTCTGTAAAAAATCAATAAAATATATTTAAAAAATAAATTTAGAAGACGTCTGATTTAACTGACATACTCATCTCACAGGTTGCTCTGAAATTACAGTAAGACTATATATAAACAGAATCACTTAGTCAAAGATACTACTAATAATTTCTCAACTAATCTCCTTCCAGCTTCCCCGCCATTTTATCTCTTCTTCTCTATAGTACAACTCCTTGAAAGAATGCCTCTACTTTCCCATTTTCTTCTTTTTGTAAACTAGGCAAAGAACAATTTGTATATATAAGCAAAAACTGAAAAGAGCTGTAGATTTTAACACATCCATGAATAAAATTTGAAAAAGCAGTCATAATATAAAACAGTAGCTTCACAGTAACTTCAATAGTTTAATCTTTTTCAGAAGTTGACTCAATTCAGTATGCTTTCTTAGAAGCCTCATCAAAATTCTCCACAAGATCTGAAACTTCATCTTCTTCTCTGGTAGCAAGTGGTGCTTTTCCATCCAGATTGTCTGGGCAGAGCTCTTTAAACTAGTTGGAGGTCTGCACCCTGATGAATTAAGATGCTAGGTAGCATTGTGTCAGCAATTTGTTTCAGCATGCCCTGTAATAGTGAAAAGTGTTCGCTGCCTGATCTTTAAGGCTGTTAGAATGGATCACTGTTCCTTGGTTTGTGAACACATTCACCTCCTCAATACCCTACCTTCTTTAAGGAAAACTAAAGTCTTTTTATCATTTGCTATAGCTGTTCTATGAACCGCCTTCTGCAAACAGTTCCTTCCCCACCATTGCACACCTTGTGCCTGCAGTTTGGCCAGTTTTTCCTGGTTCATGATAGTTTCTTTGATCTTGTTGGAGAGGAAATGGGACTACAAGGAAGACTAGGGTAGATGCTTAGGTCTTGAGCAGACCAGCTGAGAATAAGTGCACACCCTCTAGGATGCAAGATGGCAGCTCTCATTTTCTCTCTTTTTTTAGCCTACAGCACCCAGTATTCCCAGGCAGCCTCCCATCCAAGTACTAACCAGGCCCAACCCTGACTAGCTTAAGAGATCCGGGGCATTCAGGGTAGTATGACTTCAGACCTCATTTTCTTTTGAAATCACTCTAATCAAACTTTCACCATCATTCTAGGAAATCACTCTCGGAAAGTGGAACAATGACTTTCCACTCTGATCAATCCAATCTTAGTCCTGTTCTTACTTGGCTTACCACCAGCATTTGACATAGTCAAATTAACTCACTTTTTGAAAACACTTTCATTAAGCTTCTAGAGTACTTACTGTCTTGGTGTTCCTACCCTTTCACTCTCTTTGAATGACTTCTTTAAAACTTCTGACCTCTAAATGCTGGGAGTGGCCCAACATGGAGTCCTTGCATTTTTCTATCTATATTCTACTAGAGGCCCAGTACACGAAAATTCAAAATTCGTGCACTCGAGGGGTGCATACTGATGGCTTAGGCCCCGCCCCCACCCATTGCCCCTCCACAGCCACTGGTAGCTGCTACCTCCCTCCCACCCCACCACCATCCCCTCCCTCTGCCCACTGGCACAAGCCTTGGCTGGCCTGGCTACGCCTGCTCAGCGGCCCTGCCCCCTGCCAACTGGTCATTCTGCAGTTCGGTCTATTTGCATATTATGCTTTTATTATATAGGATTCCCTAAGAAGAAAAGATATGGCTTCAAATAGCCAGCCTTATACTGTATCCTTCCAAATTTCTATTTCCACCTCCAACCCCTCTGAACTCGACTTGTAGATTCAACTGCTTACATGACATCTCTACCTGAATAGTCAATGGATCTTTTCAAAACTAAAATGCCCACATTCAAAATTAACATAAAAACAATCTTGGGCCCTGGCCACTCCAGTGGCTCAGTTGGTAAATATCATCTCATGCACTGAGAGGTCGCTGGTTTTATTCCCAGTCAGGGCACAAGCCCAGGTTTCGGGCTCAATCCCCAGTAGGGGGTGTGCAGGAGACAGCCAATCTTTTCCCAAATGTTGAAGTTTCTCTCCTCCTCCTTTCCTCTAAAATCAATAAAAACACATTAACCCTTTGCACTCGCTTGCTTTTTTTCTCAATTCCTTTATTCTAATGCTAACCATTTCGAGTCACACTCGACATCCGAGTGCGAAAGGTTAAAGTCCTAGCTGGGTTGGCTCAGTCGGCCTGCAGACTGAAGGGTCCCAGGTTTGATTCCAGTCAAAGGGCACATGCCCAGGTGGATGATTCTCTCTCATCATTGATGTTTCTATCTTTCTCCCCCTCTCTGAAATCAGTAAAAATTTATTTAAAAAAAAATCTTGGTATCTTTATCCCTAAGCCTACTCTTCCTGCAGCTTTCCAATCTTAGTATGTGGTAGCGTCATTTTTCACATTGCTCAAGTCAAAAACCTTCAGATCATCCTTCACTCCTCACTTTCTCTCATATTCCACACCTAATCCATCAGCAAATTCTGGCTCTGTCACCATCATCTTTCATCTAGAATACCCTTGTCTCCTAAGTGGCCTCACTGTACTGTGTAGTCTATTCTCAACCTTGCAGCCAAAATGATCCTTTAAAAAGGTGTACCAGCCCTGGCCAGTGTGGTTCAGTTGATAAGAGCATCATTCCATGCACCAGGTCAGGGTGCGTATGGAGACAACAGATCAATGTTTCTCCCTCTCTTAAAAAAAAAAGGCTATAATGCGACAGGAATTTTTTTTTTTTAACCCTCACCTAAGGGGTGAGGATATTTTTTCCATTGATTTTTAGAAAGGGTGGGAGAGAAACATGACACACATTAATTGGTGTACTCCTGCCGAGACCACTGGGGATTGAACCTGCAACCGTGACCGGAAATCGAACCCTCGACCCTTCAGTCTGTGGGCCGATGCTCTAACAGGCCAGGGCAGATTGAGGAATTTTAATTTTCTTTTGAATAGCTACATGGGACTTAGTGACTGTCTAAGTATATAGTAGGTTCTCAAATATTTCTGAATACATGTTAAATTGTTGTGGTGATGTAACCAGAGTGAAGAGGAGCTATATAAACTTTTTTTCCCCGACTCGGGAGAGCAACATCTTGTTTTAATTTACCTCCCTGCTTCCTATGAACAGTATTTTCCAATAGAGATTTGCTCATCTAAGAACTTTCTAAGGTCCAATTAGTCAAAAATTCAGGTAGCTCTAAAATTGGCAAAAGTAGAATAACACATAATGGTATTCATGAGCTCTTTAAAAATTACAAAGCTCTCCTTACCTAGCAGTAAAAAGACTCAAGAAACCAAGAAACTGGCAGCTAATCATTGATCCCTGCTTTTTTAAATCAAGTGCTGAGGAGATATATCTTGTGATCTCAACCTGTCACCAATCTAAACTTAGAATTAAAGATAATTTAAGTCCTAGCTTGTTTGGCTCAGTGGATAGAGCGTTGGCCTTCGGACTGAAGGGTCCCAGATTCTATTCTGGCCAGGAGCACATGCCTGGGTTGCAGGCTCGATCCCCAGTAGGGGACATGCTGGAGGTAGCCGATCAATGATTCTCATCACTGATGTTTCTCTCTCTCCCCCATCCTCTCTGAAATCAATAAATATATACTTTAAAAAAAGATAATTTAAATTTAAAAATATCCTATCCTATACAATAAAGACCTAATATGCTAATTAGACCTAACAGCTGAACCACAGTCCGGATGAAACCGGGGACGCGAGGGCCGAGCCGCTTGCATGAATTTCGTGCATCAGGCCTCTAGTCCTATATAATACTATATAATAAAATAATATGCAAATTGACCCTAACAGTGGAACAATCGATCGCTATTATGCACACTGACCACCAGGGGGCAGACGCTCAATGCAGGAGCTGCCCTCTGGTGGTCAGTGCGCTTCCACAGGGGGGAGCACTGCTCAGCCAGAAGCTGGCTCATGGCTGGCCAGCACAGCGGTAGTGGCAGGAGCCTCTCCCGTCTCTGTGGCAGCGCTAAAGATGCCCAACTAACAGCCCAAGCCGGCAGGTGGACATCCCCCAAGGGCTCCTGGACTGCGAGAGGGAGCAGGCCGGGCTGAGGGGGACACACCCAAGTGCACAAATTTTCGTGCACCAGGCCTCTAGTATACCTATAAAACTCTATACATAAATCGTTTCTCTTTTCTTTTTTTTAAATATATTTTATTGATTCTTCTACAGAGAGGAAGAGAGAGGGACAGAGCCAGAAACATCGATGAGAGAGAAACATCGATCAGCCGCCTCCTGCACACCCCCCACTGGGGATGTGCCCGCAACCAAGGTACATGCCCTTGACCGGAATCGAACCTGGGACCCTTGAGTCCGCAGGCCGACGCTCCATCCACTGAGCCAAACCGGCTTCGGCGCTCGTTTCTCTTTTCGATGGCTAAAGAACAGGTGTGCTGCCCTCACTGGTTTGGCTCAGTGGAAGAGTGTCAGTCCTGGGTTCGATTCCCAGTCAGGGCACAAGCCCAGGTTGCAAGCTCAATCCCCAGTGTGGGAGTGCAGGAGGCAGTCAAACAGTGATTCTCTCTCATCATTGATATTTCTATCTCTCTCCTCTTCTCCCTTCCTCTCCCTAAATCAATTAAAAACAACAACACAGGTGTTTTCTTAAGCTGATTGGTCATTTAATCTGATCTTTTGCAATAAACAACAAAAATATCCTACAATTGTCAAAGAAATAAACATTCATAATTTCCCCCCAATGTTGTTTCCATATCACAAGGAAGTAAAAATTAAATACAGGAGTAAAATCCTTACCTGCATGCAATGTATAGCCAAGCCAGGTCCTGTGTACAACTTCTTATGACATATATGGCACTTAAAATGTTTTGCTTTTTGGTGCTGTATAAGGATCTTCTCATCATCAAAATCTCTATTACAGTACCTGATCAAGACTGTTAAGGCACAAAAATAACACAATGACACTGCCTATTAAAAAAACCCTGCCCTATGACAAGCAAATAGCAATAACATTAAAATATAGAAACAGCTAAAAGCAAAAAGGCGCTTTACAGAAACTTTGCTTTTGATATTTATTATACAATTAGGGATTAACTTGCCATGGAATTTCCTGAAAGCCCATACTCTCTTCAACACGCCTAAACACATTTTAACATAGGTGTGTTTTTTTTAATTTTTGTGTTTAACAGAGATTTATGTGAAATTAACTCTTCTTTTGTTCACTATTTCAACATTTACAAATGCATATTGTGGATTAGAGGGGTTCAATGTTAAGAAAAAAATCCCCAACTTTATGTCATGACAGATTTAGAAATAGAATTCATTCATTAGGTAATTAAAAATAATCGAAAAATGAAGATTTACCTCATGTTTAGAATTTAAGTTTCTTTTAGACTCTAAAAATAAGTTCATAGTGAATGACACAACTTAACCTATAAAGTTGTTTGCAATTCCCTATGAACTTACGTTGCCAAGGAACGTATTTAAACTCAGTATGTTACATCCAGAAAGCAGAATTACCTCAATAGTAGTAAGATTTCCCTAAAAGATCAATACAAAATCCGTGACCGTTCAATTACTATATAAATAAATGCAGTTCTGTAACAGTTTTTAGGCATAAGAGGCTTTTTTTTTTTTTTTGGCCCTACAAAGCTAGCTAGCTAGATACAAAAATCTCCACCCTGAAAGAGAACGCTTCTTGAAGACTAAAGCGCCAGTTAGTGAGACGCGGAAGCTAGCTCTTCCCCCGCCACACACACCCCGCGCGCAAAGAAAAAAAAAGAGGGGGGGGAGGAGGAGATTTGAAATCCGAGTTGACTAAACCATCTCCATTCTTTATAAAAATAAAAACACGGAAAAAAGTGGCTGGCTGGCTCCGGAAGCTTTCCCCTAATCAGCCATAGCGTCAACCAGGGCATTTTACTTGAAGAAAATCCCTTTGTTGAATCGTCACCCAAAACCACGGGGTACAGCCGAATAGTCCTTAGGGGACACTGTCCTTGACGGAGGGGTCCTAGCCGCCTCCCAGCGGGTCAACGCTCGCACCAAACCTGGAATCTCCTGAGTCACCGAGCCCAACGCCCCACAACTGGCAGAGCCTCTCATCCTAGAGACCCCATTTTCCTAGAAGACTTCGCAAATCTGACTCCAGCCGCCAAGTTACCCACCCCCGGGCCTAGATCCCAGACACTCGCCGCCATAGGCCAAAGCCAGGCCTCCCAGTCCCCGTCACCAACCACCGGCGCCGCAGCGCGGCCGCGCCTTCGAACTGACAAAGGATACCAGCACCACGGCTTCAGCTGCTTCTTCTTCTTACGACCCATAACTGCGCTCCACCGATAACGTAAAAAGGGAGGAGAAAATAAGCAGGAAAAAACGAGGCGAAAGTCGCCCCCTCTTCAGACCCAACGGCCACCACCGCGTCCCACAGGAAACAGACACAAAATGGCCGACGGCCTCGCTCGCTGCTCTGCCTCCCGTCAGGCACTGCGGCCGGAGGCGGTGCCAGGCAGGGGCGGGTCACGTGACGCAGCCCTCCGCCCTGAGTGGGTGGGGACTCGCAGCCTGAGAGGCGGCCGCCATCTTGTCTGTCTCAGTGGCCTCCCGCGGTCGCTGGCTGTGCTTGTTGATCCCTTCGGGTTTCTTTGTCAAGGAGCCGGCTACCTAGGTCTGCCGAGAAACTCGCGAATTGGAGGGGAAATCTGAGGGGAGGGACTGAAAACATTACCAGCGTCATTAAAGGCAGACTACCAATAAAGGTTCATTGAGACAGCGCCCAGTTTTCAATTCTGTTTTCATTGTCCGGATGAATCCTTTCTGTAGTAAGTGTTGGACATTTGCTTACTTAAATGTTGAGTCAAAGAAGTCGCAGTCACAGCTTGGTGACAGATGAGCGAGCCGCAGGGTGCTCAGCGCGGTGACGAGGGACACGAGGTGCTGGGAGGCCTCCGAAGAAAACCCTTCCACGTGGCCGCGATTGGTTACCTGGAGAGGTTTCCTGGCCCCGCAGCCGGTGTGGCTGGTGGCTGAGCATCGACCTTTGAACCAGGAGGTCACGATTCTAGGTCAGGGAACATACCTGGGGATCCCCAGTGTGGGGCGTGCAGGAGGCAGCCAATCAATGATTCTCAACACTGATGTTTCTCTCTCTCCCTCTTCTCCTTTCCTCTGAAATCAATAAAAAAATATATATTTTTAAAATATATATATATATTTAAAATATGTATATATATATATTTTAATATTTTATTGATTTTTTACAGAGAGGAAGGGAGAAGGACAGAGAGTTAGAAACTTCGATGAGAGAGAAACATCCATCAGCTGCCTCCTGCACACCCCCTACTGGGGATGTGCCTGCAACCAAGGTACATGCCCTTGACCGAAATCGAACCTGGGACCCTTCAGTCCGCAGGCCCACGCTCTATCCACTGAAGCCAAACCAGTTAGGGCAATAAAAAATATTTTTAAAAAATAAAAAAGAAAGGTTTCCTGAAGGGCCAATGGGAACTAGTGAGATGGAGGTGAGCGTCTCACTAAGGGAGCAGAAAGCGCAAGCCTTTGAGGCTGAGCACAGGCAGCTCCTAGGAAGGGGGCTGGTGGCCAGAGAGAACCCAGGGGGACTGGCTGGCAAAGGCGACCTCTGCAGGCCCCAGGAGCAGTAGGAGCAGCGAGCGGGCTTCACGCTGAAGGCTTTGGTTAGCGACTGGCGTTTTAAGAGGACAAAGAACAGTGCAAGTTCAAGAGAGAGGGTAGGTGGTTCCGAGTCCATGCCACTGCCTCCCTGCATGACTTGGGGCCAAGCAGGTAAGCTTCCTCTGCTGCACCTGGAACAGCGTGTGGCCCATAGACATAGCTATTAGTGTAAATTTTATGTTACTATTGAAAGGAAAGCTAATAGCAGACATCCCTGCAGCACTTACTGTGTGCCAGGCATCCAGGTAAGTTGTACATGACTGGTCTCCACCAGCCTGGGATGGAGGTGCTGTTATTATCACCCTGTTACTAGAGACAAAAAAGAGGCTTAGCCCTAGCTGGTTTGGCCCAGTGGATAGAGTGTCGGCCTGCGGACTGAAGGGTCCCGGGTTCGATTCTGGTCAAGGGCACATGCCTGGGTTGCAGGCTCCATCCCTAGTAGGGGATCAATAATATATATATTTAAAAGAGGCTTACCAGAGTTGAAGTCATTTACTCAAGGTCACAGAAGTAGTAAGTATGGAGCTGAATTAGATTTGAGTTTTAGGAAAACCACTGTGGCCACTGGATTGGTGGAGGCTAAGTGGCCAGACCTAGAACGGGACAGTAATCTGGGTGAGAGAAGAAACTGATCTGAAGTAGGATAGTGGGGGCAGGAAGTCATTTATTCATTCCTCCTAAAGTAAGGAAGCAAGCAAATTAATTTTAGTGCTTGGTGCTCTACCAGAAACAAAAATGAAAACAAAAAAAGGTAAGGGAACAAGGTAAGGATGTCCACCCTAGCCTCTTCTGTATAACATTGTATTGGTGGTCTTGCCAGGGTGATCAGGCAAGAAAAAGAAATAAAAGGAATCCAGATTGGAATGGAAGGAGTAAAACTGAAACCGGACAACCAATGGGTCCGGGCTGCCTGTCACTGCTTGAGCCAATTCAGCAGAGACAGGGGTGAATCACATGTGAGCATTTATTACAATAATGCCAGCAGTATGGGAGAGCAGCAGGTCATCCATGAAAATCTGCTCAGCACCCCTCCATAGCCAGCTGCTTATATTGGGTAGAAGCACAAAGATTACATGGGGAAGAAGGCAAAAGGAATAAGAATGGGTATAATGGTTACAGGTCGCACGCTGGGGCTTGCAAAGGGTCAGTGCTCTATTGTTTTTGGCTACAAAGTTGTTAATCTTTTTATGTTGATAGGCAGTTCCAGGAAAAGGAGGATGGACTGCATTCCCAGGTTAACTCCCTCTTCCCGGGGCGTACAGCTCTCAGCCAGGTTGGAATGTGCTTTCTCTAATCAGAGCAACAATCACGGTTTACAGAGCATGATTAATATTTCTGCCCCTAACAAAACCATCTCTATTCGCAGATGGCATGATCTTGTTAGGGGTAGAATTGGGTCATTGTGTCTCTCCCCACACACACACAAAGAAAAATTGAGTTGAAGTACTATTCTCCAGTACCTCAGAATATGACCTTATATGGTCATATTGATTACAGAGGTAATCACGCTAAGGTGAGGTCAATAGGGTCAATAGGTTTCAATAAGACTGCTGCCTTTATAAAAAGAGGAAATTTGCCCTAGTCGGTTTGGCTCAGTGGATAGAGCATCGGCCTTCAGACTGAAGGGTCCTAGCTTCGATTCTGGTCAAGGGCATGTGCTCAGGCTCTATTCCTAGTAGGGGGCGTGCAGGAGGCAGCCTATCAGATTCTCATCATTGATGTTTCTATCTCTCTCTCTCCCTTCCTCTCTGAAATCAATAAAAATTTATTTTATAGTCTCTGTCTCCCGGTCTCTGTCCCTGGCCCCCGTTCCCTGCCCCCCCCCCCTTTAAAAAAATTTATTTTGAATAAATAAATAAAAAGAGGAAATTTGCCCTAGCTGGGTTGCTCAGTGGATAGAGCACTGGCCCTCGGACTGAAGAGTTGTAGGTTCCATTCCAGTCAAGGGCACCTACCTCTGTTGCAGGCTCCAATAGCTGTGTCTCTCACATTGATGTTTCTCTCTGTCTCTCCCCCTCCCTTCCACTCTCTAAAAATCAATGGAAAAGCATCCTCGGGTGAGGATTAACAAACAAACAAACAAAAAAAAGGAAATTTGAACAGATAATGCATAAAAGGAAGACCACTATCTCTTAAGGAATAAACCCTGCTGACACCTTGATTTTGGACTTCCAGCCTCTAGAATTGTGAGACAATACATTTTTTTGTTGCTTAAATTGCTCAGTCTGTAGTACTTTGTTATGACAGCCCTAACAAACAAATACACTTGTATTTAGGAAATCCTAAGGGATCCATAAAAAGAAATAAATCTCGAGCTACTAAGCGTTCAATAAGGTTCACAATACAAGATCAAAATACAAAATTCAATTGTACTTTTATACACTAGCAGTAAACAATCTGAAATTAAGAAAACATTTCCATTTATAATAGCTTCAAAAAGAATAAAATTTAGGAATAAATTTAACAAAAGAAGTTCAAAACCAAAATATTGTAAGAAATTAAATATCTAAATAAGTGAAAACAAAACAGTTAATTGAAATTAACTGTTCGATTAAATGGCTACAAAACATAATTTTAGGTCAAGTCATCTTCAACTCAGTTTAGTGGTATTAAGAGTTCTAGAGTCTGGCCAGTGTGGCTCAGTGGTTGAGCATCAACCTATGAACTGGGAGGTCACAGTTCGATTCCCAATCAGGGCATGTGCCCAGGTTGTGGGCTTGATCCTCAGTGTGGGGCATGCAGGAGGCAGCCAATCAATGATTCTCTCTCATCATTGATGTTTCAATCTCTCTTTCCCTCTCCCTTCCCCTCTGAAATAAATAAAAAATAAAATAAAGAGTTCTAGCGCCAGAGTATTTGGGTATGAATGCACCTTTGCCATTTATTAGCTATTTTATCATGGACAAAAGTAACTGACTTACTCGTCTGTAAAGTGGGGTAATAATAACATCAACCTCATGGGATTGTGAGAACTAAATGAGTATATGTAAAGCACTTAAAAGAGTCCTCATACACAGTAAATACTCTATAAATGTTAACCATTATCTACCTAATAAAAGAGTGACATGCTAATTGACCACACATTCCTGATGCCCACAGCCAATCAGGAGTGAGTATGCAAATTAACACAGCAAAGATGGCAGGTTAATTTGCATACACAGGCGCTGAGTGGCCGGGGGTGGGGCAGGACGCGACGCAGGCATTCCGAACCACCCCAGCTGCTCTGGGCCTCTGGGCAGCGTGGGAAGGCAGAAAGGTGGCTCCGGGCCAGAGCGGAAAGGCTGCTCCCGCCAGAGCTAAGGCAGTGCGGGCAGCCAGGGGAGGGAAGGCCCATTCTTGCACAAATCTTTGTGCATCAGGCCTCTAGTTTTTCTATAAAGTTAACATGGAATGTAGGTGTACTTTAATATCTTTAATATGGTGTAAAGTGAAACATGCAAGAAAATGATGCTGAGGGGTTGCAAAGTCTTTAATTCAGCAAAGAGTTCTTGAGCACCGTAGGCCATGTGCTAGGATAGAGGATGTATCAGTGAATAAGCTGACATGCTAGTGGGGAGACAGACAATAAATACTGTCAGGAGTGGTAAGTGTGATGAAGATAGGATATAGACTGATGGGATAGCAGTAGAGGATATCCTTTTGCATAGGACAAGCCAGAGAAGGTCTCTCTGAGGAGGTGACATTTGTGCAGAGACCTGAATGATATAAAGAAAAAAGACAACTATCTGGGGACATTCCAGGCAGAAGAGCAAATCAAAAGACTATTAAACTGGAACAAAAATTGGAGTGTTTGAGAAACACCAGAGTGAGCAAGAGGGATCGTGATAGGAAAGTCAGAGGGGGAGGTAGAAGCTAGATTATGAAGGCTCCGGTAGGCCACACTATTGGAGCATGATTTCTAAGACCAAAGCAAGTGACTACAATATATTTAAAAAAAAAAAAAAAGTTAAGAGTATGGATTTTGAAGTCAGATAAACACAGTTTGATCACTTATATTGACTGAGCCTCAGTTTCTTCATCTATAAAATAGGGATAAACCTCTTTGTTACAGAGTTGGTCCAGGGTAAATGGAATAAAATAGATAAATATCCTGACCCCTGGTTACTGCTAAATAAGTAGCAATTGTTAAACTACAAATGCTATATTACTTTTTATTTTTTACAAATGCTATATTGATATTATTATTGCTGTTGGTAGTTAATAGACCAACTTGCAAAGTCTAATGCCCTCAGATTATGCTCACAGATGGTAAAGTTCAAGAGGCCAGTAATAAGATTCCTAAGATCACCCTAACTGTCCTCATTACTTTCTTGGCAGTAATCACATTCTGCCCTTCCCCATGTGCATGCTTTCTCTCTTCAGTTGTCTTGCCAGCTCCTTTAGGACAAAAACAAATATTGGATTGTCTTTCTTTTCTTTTTTTTTAAATATATTTTTATTGATTTTTTACAGAGAGGAAGGGAGAGGGATAGAGAGCTAGAAACATCGATGAGAGAGAAACATCGACCAGCTGCCTCCTGCACACCCCCTACTGGGGATGTGCCTGCAACCAATGTACATGCCCTTGACCGGAATCGAACCTGGGACCTTTCAGACTGCAGGCCGACGCTCTATCCATTGAGCCAAACCAGTTTTGGCTGGATTGTCTTTCTATATGTGCACATATTCTAATTCATTCTTTTTAATATCTGTATAGTCTTCTGATACACATGTTAGTTTGCTATTGCTGCTGTAACAAATTATCACAAACGTAGTGACTTACTAGTAAAACAACACAGTTATTATATTACAGACATTTGAAATGGGTAGGCAGGGCTGTGTTTCTTCTGAAGGATCAGAAGATCCGTTCATGGCCTTTTCTAGCTTCTGGAGCTTGTATAAATTCCTTGGCTTGTGGTGCCAAATCACTCCAATCTCCGCTTTAGGTATCATAATTGTCTTTTCCTCTCTGGTCTCCTGTCTCCCTTATAGAGACTCTTGTACATGTAGTTACATTGGGCACACTTGGATAATCTAAGACAATCTTCCCATTTCAAGATCTTTAATTTGATCACATCTGCAAAGTTCCTTTTTTTAAATAATATATTCTACTGATTTTTTACAGAGATGAAGGGAGAGGGCTAGAGAGCCAGAAACATCAATGAGAGAGAAATATCAATCAGCTGCCTCCTGCACACCCCACACTGGGGACGCTCCCGAAACCAAGTTACATGCCCCTGACCAGAACCGAACCCGGGATCCCCTAGTCCGAAGGCCAACGCTCTATCCACTGAGCCAAACCAGCCAGGGCTGCAAAGTTCCGTTTGCTACATAAGGTAACTTAGCTTTCAGGTTTCATAGATTAGGATTTTTCGGGAGTCATTATTCTGCCTACCACCACATGTACCATAATTTACTTAATCACTCCCCTGTTGACCAATATTCAGATTGTGTCTAGTTTGTCATCATTACAAGCCATGCTGCAAGGAATATGTGGACTCACATATTTTTTTAAAAAATATATTTTATTGATTTCTTACAGAGAGGGAGAGGGACAGAGAGTCAGAAACATCGATCAGCTGCCTCCTGCACACCCCCCACTGGGGATGTGCCCACAACCAAGGTACATGCCCTTGACCGGAATCAAACCTGGGACCCTTGAGTCCAAAGGCCGACGCTCTATCCACTGAGCCAAACCGGTTTCAGCTGGACTCACATATTTTTGCACTTATGTGAGTGCATCTATTTGATGATGTCCCGTGGTTGCTTTGATAGTCAAAGGGCAAGTGCATTTAAAACACTGACAGATATTTTCAAATTTCTTTCCAAAGCATGTGCATTAATCTTATTACTCTCAACTGTTTATGAGAATGATCGCTTCTTTGCACACCCCAACACAGGGTATTATCAAACTTTATTTTTAAATTAAATTTTTTGGGTGACATTGGTTACCATGAACATACAGGTTTCAGGTGTGGGTTTCTATGTTACAAGATCTGTGTATTGCACCATGTGTCCACCACCCAAAGTCAAATCTCCCATCACCATATATTAGGACCTCCTTCTCTCTCCCAGCCCCTCACACTTTTAAATTTCTGCTAATCTGCTGGGTGAAAAGTAGTACAATATACCATAAATTGTATTTGAAATTAAGCAGTTTATTTATATATTCTTTTTTAATTCTTCTGTGAACTGCTCATTGTCTTGTTTTGTTTTGTTTTGTTCATTGACAAATGACAGCCCTTCTTCTATTACATATATTGCAAATATTTTCCTAGTTTGTCATTTGTGTTTTTGACTTTGGGCCACACAGAAATGTTTAGTTTTTACACGGTCAGATTTATTAATCTTCTCCTGTATGGCTTCTAAGTGTTCTGCTATATTTTGTTAACATAAGAAACATTCAAACCTGTGAAGAATTTTTGTGAATTTATTTGAACCAAATTGTCAATAATTGCCAGGAAGCAGAATCTCAACATATTGAGATACTGCTCTAGAGAATGATGAGTTTTTCACCTAGTTTTATAAATTAAAGGAGGAGACTTAAGTGGATTACAGAAATCCATTGGTTATAGATTAAGGAGGTGGGGGAAAGCCAAGTGGTGGGTACTGGATAGCTAACAGTCAACAATTAAAAGGATAACAATCACACAATAACAATGACGCATTGGCCGAAACCGGTTTGGCTCAGTGGATAGAGCTTCCGTCTGCGGACTGAAGGGTCCCAGGTTCGATTCCGGTCAAGGGCATGTACATTGGTTGCGGGCACATCCCCAGTAGGGGGTGTGCAGGAGGCAGCTGATCGATGTTTCTAGCTCTCTATCCCTCTCCCTTCCTCTCTGTAAAAAATCAATAAAATATATTTAAAAAAACAAAACAAAAAAACAATGACGCATTGGTTGTGCCCTGAGGGATCTGGAAAAAGGGAAGTTATAAGTTACCCTGACATTCTGAAGGTATATTATCATAGGTGCTAAAAGACAATAAGCTCAGTTAATATCAAAGTTGGTCTCTGTCAGGGAAGATACTGGCCTAGGAATGACTATCTACTATAAATTGCTTTTTAATTTAAAAAGTTTTAATTTGTGGTTATTTTAGGTCTCTGAGTTTAGTTTGCAAGGCAGCCAGGCAGTCCTTCCCTGAGTTAGTCAGGTTAGCATGTGGCCCCTTTTTGCCCACCGTTTAGAAAGGCCTTCTTCAAGCATTTTAAAAATTCTCCCATATTTTCACCTTTTATTTTTTAAAGGGAGGAGCGTCATTTTAAATTTTGAAATCTTTGATCAAACTGATGTGCGTGTGTTAGCGTGCCTGAAAGGAGATAGGAGGGCAGCTTTATCTTTTTCCAGGTGTCCTGCTAGTTGAACCATCTTTATCACGTGGGAAGTCTCCTAGACGTCTTAAACGGTACACAGAGGTGAAAAAGGAGTTAAAATGGAACTGCGGAACTGCTTTTCCTATAGGTAATTTAGCGCGCCCCCTAGTCCCTGCGGGGAGAAAGCCTTCCAGGCCAGCTTCCTCACCTGGGAACCCGGCGAAACCAGCGGAACTCAGGTGCGCGAGGGCCGGGAGCCGGACGAGCCCGGCCGCCGAGGACTGTACGGCAGCGGGGGAGCGGTTTGGCGGGGACACAGGGCCGCTCGGAGCCGCCGCGATGCTCCCCTCCTTGCAGGAGTCGCTGGATGGGGATGAAAAGGAGCTGGAGAGCAGCGAGGAGGGAGGCTCCGCGGAGGAGCGGAGACTCGAGCCGCCGCCCAGCAGCCACTACTGTCTCTACAGCTACCGCGGAAGCAGGTGCAGCGCCCGGCCTCCCTGTGGCCCCGCCCCGGCACCGCCTCGCACCCGGGCCCGGCGGCCTGGCTGCTCGCAAACGCCATCTTCTCTCCGGGCTGAGCGTTTCGGTCCGAAGGGCCCCCCTCGCCCCACGCCGTCCTTCCGGGCCCCCATCCGGGACTTGAGTGCCTGCTGCTGTGGCGCCTGCGCTCCCACCGGCCCTTGTCATTTCCGCAGTCCCTTCTCGTCGCCCGCGGCCTTTGTTTAGCGCCGTGCCCCGCGTGCATGTTCCATAATGTCAACTTCCACCCCCCGTCCTTCCTGTCATTATCGCCCCACTTTCTTCCATTTCCCCCTCACTTCCTCCTCTCCCTCCCCCCACCCCGCCTGGTTATCCTCTGCCCTTGCTGCCTCCTTCCCCTTCGCCCGGCCGACTTTCCTGCGGCTCTCGTGGCCCTTTAACGTCTGATTTTTAGAGAAGTTTCCTTGGCCCTTCTGGACGTTGCATTTCCTTCCCCTTCTGTGGCCTGGAGAGAAGGGGCCATCCGCACTGTTTTGTGGAGTTGCCTCGGCATGAGGATAGGCGCTTCTCCCTTGCAGCCTGCGAGTTGATTGTCCGCCCCTCCCCGCCCCTCCCCTGTGTGCTGTTTGAGTTGGGGCCCGTCACTGACAGCTGTGTTGCTTTTGCGGCGTGTAGATCGGCGCCGCCGAGAGGGGACAGTGATGATGGAAGCCCAAGTGGCACAAATGCAGAAACTCCCTCTGGTGATGACTTCAGGTAAAAACAGCTTGACCGTAACTCGTGCCTGTGCTTGACTCTTCCGTGCATCGTTGGCCTGGAGGTGTCAGCGGGGACCCAGTTTCCACTCAGCTGTCCCTGAGTCAAACCATCAAGCCCCCCCCTGTGTCCTAGGAACCTCATCTTGATTTCCTCATTGGCTCATTCATTCAAGGCGGGGACAGAGCCAAATACTGATAGTGCCCAAGGTGGTTGGCCAGAGACAAGTATTCTGAGTTTCTTGAAAGGAACGCCAGTAAATAGTCCATACCGTATGGGTACTAAAACATTTAAAATCCTCCTTTGTTTACTGGTGCCCTTAGGATACCCCCTTTCATAGCGCCTCTGCTGCACACTAAATATAAGCCCCAGGACAGTAGGGATTGCTCTCTTTTGTTCATGTAATACATATTTATTAAGTGAATGAATGAATGAACCTTAACACTTGAAGCAAAGTAGAGATACCCTAGTGATAAATTTATGATTGAAATGATATGATGCCAGAGACCTTGCTTCAAAATAAATCTGGAAGGTGGAAGGGTACAGACAAGCATGGGGGTACAGATGAAACAAAATTGTCCATGCCTGGCTGGTGCGGTTCAGTGGTTGAGCGTTGACCTATGAACCAAGAGGTCCCCAGTTTGATTCCAGGTCAGAGCACATGCCTGGATTGCAGGTTCGATCCCTGGTAGGGGGCATGCAGGAGGCAGCCAATGGATGTGTCTCTCTCATCCAAGTACTAACCAAGCCCAACCCTGCTTAGCTTCCGAGATCAGACGAGATTGGGCGCGTTCTGGGTGGTATGGCCGTAGACGGATGTGTCTCTCTCATCAATGTTTTTATCTTTCTATCCCTCTGCCTCTCTCTCTCTAAAAATCAATGAAAATCAATTTAAAAAATTGGCCATAAGCTGGTAATTGTTAAAACTGGGTGGCGGGTATATGTGAGTTCATTATACTATTCTCCCTACTTTGTATATGTATTTTCCATAATATAAAACCAAAGAACCTAGAGAAGTATTGAGAAGTACTGGGTTCGTATTATCTGTTGGGAAGTTTGGTGATAGAAGACCTTTTCTGCCTGCATATTTAAATTATAGACTTTATATTCTAACCTGAACCAAACTAAAATTTTTATTTTTAGCTCATGAGTGATTTCTAAGCTAGGGTGTTTATTCACGGGTAAGAGGTAGATGGAGGATTGAGGAAAAAAGAGGAGGCGTGAAATAGTGACCTAGGAGAGTAGAAAAATGAATGAGCGAGCCAGGAAATGTAGTTAGAGCTGGGCCCACTTGAGGCTAGTGGTCATTAATTTAGTTTTGTCCAACTAGATTCGACTGCATAGATGCATGTGCAGAGTAAGTAGAGAGCTGGACTAATCAGGGCTGAAGTTTTGCTAAGCAAGTACAGTGAGATGAAAATAACAAAGGGTTGAATGAGACTTGTGTGCAGGGGTCTGATTATAATGACTGGCCATGGACTATACGCTGGGTAAGAAGCAGGGAAGTGAGAGAAGAAACTTGAGGGACTATGGAATAAAGGTAAGGCCGGTGAATTGGGGGGTCCCAGTGGAGTCATCACACTAGACAGAATGAGGTGAAAAGAGAGTATAATTTTAAACTCTTTGATGAGGTAGCTCATACTTGGTGACATGCACTCCTGCCAGGCGCACCAGTAGTCAGAAAGTTTTTTCAAGTCCTTAAAGGGACTCTGGCTTTTAGTAATAATCTGACTGACTTGTGGGGTGTGAATGCAGTAGGCCACTGATAAGCACTGTGTGTCTTTCATTTGTCAAGCCTCTCCCTGGCGGACACTAATCTGCCATCTGAAGTGGAGCCAGAGCTACGCAGTTTCATTGCTAAGCGTCTTTCTAAGGGAGCCGTCTTTGAAGGGCTGGGTAATGTTGCATCTGTGGAGCTGAGGTAAGTGTAAAATGTGCTGTGTCCCGAGTTTTTATTTCTGAGCTAAATATGAGAAGTGATGAGAAACTCCAAAAGATCAACTCCCACTCGACCTGCAAAATCCATCCTTGTTCTCTGCCTGCCTGAGCACCGGGCCTTACACATAAACATTTGTGGAATGGAATTAATTGAGCAGCAGAGACTTTCCCGCCAAAGTGTACTGACTTAGTCTTGGACTTGGAAGAAAAGAGTTAGTCACCAAAACCAAAATTGCACACTACAGTTTGTGAAGTGCTTTCACAAAGTATGATGCCCTTCTCTCTACAAAGGGGCAATAGAGCAGATACGCTTACTTACATTTTCAGATGAGGAAGTAAATTCAGAGATGTTCATGTCACAAGGCTGGTCACATTCATGGAGTTCAAGCTTAAATATAGGTGTCCTCAGTTGAATTCCAGCCGTCTTTCTATTACACACCTTGATTGTAGTTCCTTTCAGACCATGATGTTGGCATCAAGTCCCCTCAGGAATATGAGGCCACAGGTTAAATATAAGGCCACGGGGTAAACATGTCATATCTGCCTGGAGCTCCAATGATTTGTGAACGTTTGGGGGAGGGAGAGAACATGCTTATATTTATGTAGACATGTACTATGAACGAGAGTGAAACTTGCACGCATTTTTCCCATAAAACAGGTGAATTCAAAGAAATTCCATGTTTGTTAGGTGCTGCTTTAGCTGAAGCCCATCATGATATACATTCATTTTCCTCTGCTGTTATGAGTAAACCAAGGAGAAGTCTGGAAAGTTCTCACCTAGTTAGCAATATAACAGTATTGCCAGATCAAGATGACCAGGGTTCAGACCAGCCCATAAAATTAGATGCATGACTTATCAGAATAATACATAGAGCTTTTTTCTTTCTTTTCTAGAATTCCAGGTTACCGGGTCGGTTGTTACTACTGCCTTTTCCAACAAGAAAAACTGCTTCCTGAAACAGCAGCAATGGACTCTGAACATACCCCTTCAGAGTACGTGGTCTGTTTTTTAGGAGGGTCTGAGAAAGGACTTGAGCTATATCCTTTCTTTGGCCTTTGAGGACATCAGGAAGGAAAACGTCGGAGGCAAGAGAAGGGGTATTACTACTCTAAAAGCTTTCCTTCCCCTATATATTTACTTGGATTTCATACCTTTATAGGACCAGTTTGTCTTGGCTTGTTTTAATGTGCATTTTGTGTTATTTGCAAGACTTTATATTTCCTATTGAGAGATAAAACACTTCTTGATTCATCCATTGTTACTTCCTTAAGAACATACTTTCAGGCCTGAATTGGACAAGTACATTCAAGGGCTGAAAAATAACATGAGCTGTGAGGTAAGATGATTGAGTCAATGGTTTTTTGAGACTGAGGTGATTAACATACTATAACTACTATACTTGTCAAATTATACAGGTAGACACAATGACATCTAGATTCTAAAAATGCGCTGCTTGGAGGGCTAGTTGAAAGGTATTTGTTAAGGGAAGCAGGGAACATAGTCCTATAAGTGCTATAAGTTTCACAAGTCTGCTTCTGATGTTTTGTATCCATGAAAAATTCAGTCTATTAAATTCAATGGTATGGTAACGTGCCAAGTGAGGAAGAGGGTGCTCTTCTCCTGATTTCTGGGTGCATAAGATTTATATTATGGTCAGAACTAATGGTCCATGAAGCCTCTGGCACCAGAGATGTGCTTTGCAATGGCAGGACTGTCCTTGAACTCAACATCAAAGATTTTTAGAAATGTTCTATTTTTCATTCATTGATTTTTTATGAATTATATATATCCACATCTATTAATTTATTTATACCTTTTAAAAAACTATCCATTCAGCTTGTAGCAGTTTTTAAAGTCATAACTCTTACAAATTTACTACCCATTACATAAGGTAATATCTCCTTTTACTTATCATGCACTTAAAAGACACTGCAGGAAAGGGTAGCATAGGAGTGAGCAGGGATTTGAGTCTGGGGGAGCTGCTCTCCGACTGGAGCGATTCCACAAGTCCCCAGAGAGCAGCTCAGCCCAGGAAGCTAGATGTGCTCTTGGCAGCACGTCTGACAAGTGGAGTGGGCTTGAGTGTTTTGACAAGGTAACTTGTATTCTTCCCTCTTCACAGTGTGAATGAACTGCCTACATTCCTTCAAGCATTCAATTGGCTCTTTATAAGCTAATACGTACATGTGTCAGACACTGTACCAGGAGCTGGGGAGACAGGATTATGTGGAGCGATCTCCAATGAGTATACTGTGGGGAGATGGACATGTAACGCACAACTCCTCCCAGTGAAGAGATAGCATAGAACCCTATCCAGTCTTTCATTTTGTATAATGCATTTCTCAGTGTGTTTTATATCATAATTCCTTTTGTTGAGTTGGTGTTAGCGTAAAAAAAAAAGAGGTGTTTGTCCGCAGTTCTTTCACTGTCAAGAATATTGTGAAGAAAATGTTAAGTCCACTAAGGTGAAGGCTAATATTAAAGCAATGACATTCTCTCTTGATCTAGGAAAGGGGCCTGGAGAACCACGTCAAGTCCTACCTGAGTAGCTGGTTTGAGGATGTCGTATGCCCGATCCAGAGGGTGGTTCTTCTCTTTCAGGAGAAGCTTACCTTTTTGCTACATGCTGTAAGTGTGGCTCAAACGAAAGCATTTCCTCAACTGAGAATCAGTGGAGCAGAGTTTGGATTATTTAAAGACTTATTCATTTTCTTTAACATTATTCCTCCTCCCCCGGCCCCGAATATTAATGCTTGCGCTCTATTTACTCGGATCTAGAAAGGTACTTTACTAAGGTGGAATTGCAAATAGTGGGTCTTCCTAATAGGATAAAACAATTTAAAATAATTACTTTTTCAAGTGATCTGGGAGAGGTGTAATTTCCAAATAATTCGAGAAGGAAAACAGAAATCCAAAGTGTTTTAACTATATGAAAATATCCAGGAAAAAATGAAAATTCACTAAAATAGCCAAACACTGGGGGAGGCTTGAGTAAATGGCCAGTTTTTTCATTTAAATTTGTGGTGGTAGATGCAACTGAGACTGGATGGTGCCATGCAACCAGGTGGGAAAGCCAGTTTCAGACGGTTAGTGAGCACAGCTTCACGAGGCTCAGGAGAGCTCCTGGGCAATGCCCATCAAGCAGGTGGTCGTTTGGGGGAAGGTGACGCTTACTCACAAGTAGCTGCTCAATAAGGAAAACTGGAGGACATGCATCAATTAGGCTTTATTTTTCTCTTGTAGGCTCTGAGCTATACTCCTGTGGAGGTTAAAGAATCAGATGAAAAAACAAAGAGAGACATTATCAGGTAAAGAATAGTTTTGCAAAAAGAGAACCTTTTACACAGCAAGCCTGATATTTATGTTTTTATATTTTTATTTTTTAGATTTTTAAAGGACATTAAACATTTTTTTGATTGATGTTAGAGAGAAACAGCGATTTGTTGTTCCATTTATTTATGCATTCATTGGTTGCTTCTTGTACATGCCCTGACTGGGGATCGAACCTGCAACCTTGGGATGACGCTCCAACTGAGCTACCTGGCCAGGGCCTGATATGTTTTTAAATCTCCCATAGTGCACAATGAATTTGCTTTCTCCCTCCCATCCTGCAGTATTATTTGTGGTAAAGGACTGTGTGTGTGGCAGGTTTCTGAGTGTGGCCAGTCTTCAAGGCCTTATTCACGAAGGCACCATGACATCTTTGTGCATGGCCATGACGGAGGAGCAGCATAAGTCTGTGGTCATTGACTGCAGTACTTCCCAGCCTCAGTTCTACAACGCAGGTGAGTCACGACCTCTGAAGCAGCCATCCTGTGGCTCTTGTGAGTTGGGCTCTGTTTTTGTACTCTGAACAATTAGTACAGACTTATCCTTCCTGCCCTTTGCAGCTTTACAAATTTATCCCTGACTCACTGCAAACAATAGCAATTCTAAAAACATGGAAAAATCACGTTATGCCTAGCAATTCCACTCCTAAGTATATAGAAAAACTCTTGTGTGTATATACATTAGTATAGTTTTATTGATTTCAGAGAGGACGGGAGAGGGAGAGAGAGATAGAAATATCGATGAGAGAGAATCATTGAGTAGTTGCCTCCTGCACGGCCTCCACCAGACATGTGCTCTGACTGGGAATTGAACGTGACCTCTAGGTTCATAGGTCGACACTCAACCACTGAGCCATGTTAGGTGGGCAAAAACTCTTGTATATTTATACAAGGAGACAAATAAAAAAATGTTCATAAAGGCATTGTTTGAAATAGCAAAGAATTGGAGGCAACTTAAATGCTTCCATCGACAGGAAAATTATCTGGTAAACTGCTATATTCATGCAATGGAATATACCAGTGAAAATGTATGAACTAGAGCTATATGTCTTCATATAGCTCACAAACATACTAGTGAAACAGCCATTAAAGAAAAATACATAGTAAATTTAAAGGGTGTATTAAAATTATAATTTATCATAATGTGAACCTTAAATCTTAATTAAACTATTTTCCTTTCAATATGAAAAGAAAAAGAAAAATACATAGACTGGGTGGAGGGGGCCATTGGGGGATTAGAGAACATCTGTAATATTGTCCACAATAAAAAAATTAAAGAAAAATACATAAAAGTTTTGACATATACAAAATAATACTTTATAGAGTTTATAGATACAAAAGTACGTAACAAGAGTTTAAAGGAATAATGGGAATAATATCCTTTCTAATGGAAAAGAAGGGGGAATGCAGTGGAGAAGTAGCACATGGGGGCTTCAGCTGTTTTTGTGTTTTTAGCTAGGTAGTGAGTACAGTTTTCTTAGACCATTATAGAAGTCTTATATAATTCATTATAAGTGTTTAATAAAGAATATCACAATGTGTACAAATACCAAATCATTATGTTGTACACTTGAAACTAATGTAATGTTATATGCCAAGTATACCTCAATGTAAAGTAAATAGAGCCTGGCCAGTGTTGTTCAATGGCTGAGTGTCGACCTATGAACCAG
This sequence comes from Cnephaeus nilssonii, assembly GCF_951640355.1. NCBI lineage: Eukaryota > Metazoa > Chordata > Mammalia > Chiroptera > Vespertilionidae > Cnephaeus > Cnephaeus nilssonii. The sequence continues at coordinate 29,052,892 of NC_137090.1, read as the reverse complement.
GAGGTCATGGTTTGATTCCAGTCAGGGCATGTGCCTGGGTTGCATGGCTTGATCCCCAGTATGAGGCATGCAGAAAGCAGTCAATGGATGATTCTTTCTCATCATTGAGGTTTCTACCTCCCTCACCATCTCCCTTCCTCTCTCTGAAATCAATAAACCCCCCCAAATTAAATAAAATAAAATAATTAAAAACCCATATTTTAAAGTAAATAAACAGAAAGAAAAAAGATGTTTGCACTTTGTAGAATTTCATTTTTATTTAATTTTTCTAAAATATCTTATAGGAAGCAACCGATTTTGTGAGGATTGGATGCAGGCTTTTTTGAATGGTGCTGAAGGAGGTAACCCTTTTCTTTTTCGACAAGTACTGGAGAACTTTAAACTAAAGGTAATTAATTGTGTGCCAAGTGCCACATATAACTTTTGTCTGAATTTTAATTAGGTCCAGTGACAGAGGAGCAAATCTGCTTTCTAGCTGTGATGTCTATTAAATAGGACCTTCTCAAAACTAGAATCTTGAGAAGGCATTTATTTATGTTTTCAGTGGCTTCTGCATACATATCATTGCATTTCCAGTTAATTGGATTGAATGCTTGCTTATATCTCAGGTATATCAACCTTATAATTTGTGACATGTCTTAGTTGGAAAGCACAAAAAAAGTGGCTTAGTGCCTAAGGGTTCAAAATTCTGGTTGGGAGGAGCGTTGTCACCTTTTAAAAGTATGTTTAGGATTGAAAAACTATTTTTACTTTATATAAGGGATTTTGTTGTACCAAGGGTACAGCATATTAGTGATAACAATGATAGAAATATTTAAAATAAAAAGTAAACATCTCTGCAACAGACAAAATTTTTCCAGCTGGATATGAAGTGTTTTTAGGCATCATTTTTATCTCATGAAACACATATTTAACTGGGTAATCTTTTTTCTAGGCCATACAAGACACAAATAATTTGAAGAGATTTATCCGACAGGCAGAAATGAATCATTATGCTTTGTTTAAATGTTACATGTTCCTAAAGAACTGTGGTAGTGGAGATATCCTTTTGAAGATCGTTAAAGTGGAACATGAAGAAATGCCCGAAGCCAAAAATGTGGTAGCCGTCCTCGAAGAATTTATGAAAGAAGCTCCTGCCCAAAGTTTTTGATCGCATTTTGAGATAACTGGATTGTGAAGCTGTATATTCCAGCGTTGGTGTTTGAAATTACAGTTGTTATAAATTGTCATAGGATTGCTATTTAAGATGATTTGAAATGCATTCTGTGTTTTTTTCATTTTGTATTTTTAAAATTTAACATAATTCGACATGAAAATCTGAGGAATGTCTTCATTGAATCCTAGATAGATGTGTGTTAAGAGTTGTGAACTTTTAGTTCATTGCTGGTCCCATAAATTCTAGACTTCAGGGAGTTGTTGCTTAAAAAACATCAGAGGTGATTTTGTGCTTCTCTCAGGAGTGTGCTGCAGTATTTAGCAACCTTTGCTCTCAGAAAAATCATAATATTTCTTTCTCAAAATGTACTCCTTTTCTTAGGACAGATTAGCACCATGACACGGTTTCAAAGAGATCTGTGCATCCTGTGAGTGCTTGATAGTTTTTTGTCTGATTGATAATGGCATGGACGATGAAGCCAGCTTTTAAGTCGATATGCAAATAAATCATAAGTGTGTAAAAAATTAAATGAGCTTTAAGAACAGATGCACTAGCTTCAAGATCAAACATTCTCTCTGATGGAAAGCTACTGGAGAGGTGGCCCCATTACTTTCCTTCATTTGTTCACAGGTATTAGCCAAGAGCCTGTATTTTCTTTTATATGAAAATGCTGAGGTTTTTAAAGAGTGTTAACAAAGAAACAAAGTACATACATTTTACAAACAAACTATAACAAAGAACACAGAGTCTTCATATCAGAGTTACCCACTGATTTTAGCTTTTTGTAGTTTGTTTTCAAGCCTCATTGTTTTACTCTGAATCAGTTAAAAATGCCCTCAGCTAGAATCATTTATAATTCCCATGGAAGCCAATTGTAGCTACACACACGATTGCCCTTTGTTCTGCATAGCTCTTTAATAAATCCATTTGATAATGATTTTTGTTTAGATGATCGGAAGTCTTGTGTTCTCACTGCCCTCAGGATGCTTGGAGGGACACAAGTTCGTAAAAATCGTCTCCTAAACTCATATAAATTCACATTAAGTGCTGAGCGTTAACTTTCAGAATGACTGACATTGGCCTGCTTTGTCTTCTACAGAAGTCAGGGACATGACTCACCCAGCCATTTCTTTTCCTTTAATGAGAAATACAATTCAGGACCTTCATAAAGGCTTTCATATGGTTTTAAACTTTAATAACTTGGATTGTAGGCAGTGCAGAAAAAAAAATCCAAGTAGCATTTTTATAGCATTAAATTCAGAATGACTATGGGAAGTAAGCAATTTTATGGCACTTCCCTGGAACCCAACTTTTTCTAAGGTACTTGGTTGTCCACTTGGAAATTATCAACATTTTGAGTCCGGAAAACATTTTTCATTTTCAAATTCACATGTCATTTAAGAATTCATGCTGTAAATGGCATTTAAAAGCAAATGTATTGTCTGCTTCAAGTTACTTAAGAATAGTTAAGGTATAAGTATATATTCTTTATATTACTTTGTTGTTGTTAATCCTCACCCGAGGTTATTTTTTCCATTGATTTCTACAGACAGTGGAAGGAAGGAAAGGAGGGAGGGGGAGGGGGAAAGAGAGAGAGACATGGATGTGAGAGAGACACATTAAGATGATTTGTGTTTCCCGCACATGCCCAGAGCTGGGGATTGAACCTGCAACCCAGGGACTGCCTTTGACCAGGAATCAAATCTGCGACCCTTTTTTTTTGGGGGGGGGGGGGGGGCTCTAACCACTGAGCACACCGGCCCAGGGCTATATGTACTTTTATATATAATTTGTGATGTAGGCTCATTACATTACAGTTGTATACAATAGTCTTATTTTAAACGTCTGTGACAAACTGTTTATCACTACTGTAGACAAGGAAAATGGTGACATTGAATTGAATGTCTTGTTGGCCATGAGAAGAAACTCTAAGAACTCATGACCAGAAACCTGTACTGTATTCAAATCTTAATAAGCTAATGTATTAATTTTTAAAATTTTAAAAAGGATTTGTTCAGTATGGAATACAGTTATTATTTGTGTGCCATAGACACACAGAGGAAATGGATGTCATGTATCAAAAATGGTTTCAGTTTACCTGTAATTATTTTTTTCTTTCTTTTTCTGTTGTAATTATATTTGTAATAATAATAATAATAATAATAATAATAATAAAACAACTTAGCTTCTCACCAACATAGTCATTTTTAGATTCTCAGGCCTGACATTTTTATTAACTCACAAAAAGTTTATGGGGAAATTGTAATTGTTACGCTAAGGAATTTGTTGAAGAAAACTGAATCACCTGTTGGAACACACCTTTCTGCATCTTGCAAGAGGCATCAGGCAGGGTGTAAGAAATTTCCACGCAATATTTTACTCACCGTCCAGTAGCGTCACCTGTAGAACTCCATCACCCAGGCCACTTCCCTTTCCTCTCATTCATTATTAACCCTGACAGGTGCCTGTCCTTCACCAGAAGATCCCTTAGACCAGATGCCAGAAAAGCCTGCAGGCATCTGGAAAATAAGATTCAGTTACTACGACTACACTTTCCTAACCACGTCTTCTCAGTAACAAAAGTCCTGTTGGCTTCCTCAAAGTCTTGGAGGTCTAGGAAGGCAGTTCCAGTCCTATAACGGCTAAACTTCCTAAATGGGGCTCTCAGACTTTAAATCTTTGAGTTGGCGTAATGCTCGATTCTGGAAATTGGTGAAGGGGGAGTGGGGGTTTTAGGGAGCAGTCATGAATTGATAGGTGTGGATTTTCTTATAAACTACTTGTAAGAGGGAGATTCTGTTAGAACACAGAGTGTATGTTCCAAGGTTCACTGCTGTGCCTGGATGGCCCTAATACAGTGAGACAATCTTGACACAAACACCCTGACTCTTCTACACGTTTAGTATAGAAGTCCTATATGAGCACCGGAGGGCTGAGAGCATGAATTCTGCAACCAGGCAGTTCTGGGTATGAATGCAGCCAGGCCATCTGCTTCAGGAAGTTACTAAATTTCCCTATCTTTCCCTCATGTGTAACTATGGGGACATTTATATCCACATCACACCAAGTAGCTGTGCAATGAAAGAGAATGATATATTGAAAATGTTTCATCCAGTGCCTAGCACCTCGTACCGTACTCAGTAAATTGTGTTCATATTAGCAGCAAACATTAAGTTATTGGAAGAATGAGAATTTGGTAGGAGGAACGAGGGAAGTGAGAGGAGGCAAGAGGCAAAGCTAACCAGACAGCTTTTGTCTGTCCAGGGAGCTTGCTTTTAAATGCCTCAGGTGTGGGAGCCCAGAACTGACCCAGGGGAACACCGGTGCTCACACAGGGTCCCAACTTCCCTTACAAAGAAGTCAGTTCACACCCCAAACAGAGGTGGGTTCTTAGACCTTAGGCCTGAACGGTATTCTACAGTTTGTTCTGGGATGACTTTGGCAGCATTTAGAAATATTTTTAAATGACACACAGGAAACTTGGGAAAGAGCATTACGGGAAACTCCCATGCTGAACTGAACAGGGTACTTTCATCCTCAAACAAAATTTAACAGTTATGAATAGCAAACTACATGCACTGCCAATGGCTTAGAAAACCTGGGGGAAACCTTTCACTTTCTCAGGCTGCATCCATTCAAAGCCCACTGGGTCCTTAAACTTACCAAGCACAGACTTTACATTTAGGCTCTTACTTTTCCCTTTTACTCTGAGAACATTCCTATCCCTTCCAAAAGATCAGGGTGTTGACAGTCCTCAGAAAGACCTAAAGACTAAGCTACTAGGGAAAGAAGGAAATGCCTAAGAAATTTCAAAGAAGATTCTTCCAATAATATTAGTCAAAATATTAATCTCTCATCAGGGTGTAGAGTAAGAGTGGAAGGGGAAGGCGGGGCACCCACCACACACCTGACACAGAGATTCTTGACCCGAAGCCATGGATCGGTTTCCTTAAACACAGCCAGCCCCACCCAAATTGTACACAAAATTGTCTATCTGTGGCCCGACCGGTGTGGATCGGTGGTTGAGCTTCACCCTATGAACCAGGAGGTCGCGGTTCAATTCCCCTGTCAGGGTTGCGGGCTCGATCCCCAGTGGGGGTGCGTGCAGGAGGCAGCTGATCAATGATTCTCTCTCATCATTAATGTTTCTATCTCTCTCCCTCTCCCTTCCTCTCTCTGAATAAATTAAAAAATGTTTTTAAAAACTGTCTGTCTGTGCTATTTTCATGGAAAGAAAAATCGTAGCTTTCATCAAGTGCTCAAAAAGAGTTCAGTAATTCAAGAAAGGTTAAGAACCACCAAGCCAGAAACCCCAGCACCAAGAATCAATTCATGACAACCCCCATCTATATTATAAAAATCACAGACCCACCATCACGGCTGCCCCCACCCCCGCCCCCCGCTGGCCGCACGCCATGACCCAGGCCGATTCAGGTCACTTTCTGAATAACGGATGGCTTTAAAAAAAAAAAAATCTTTAATGGAATCTGTGGTCAAATAATATGTTACAACAAAAATATACAGAATGTACACAATACAAAAATATTTAGAAACAAGCACTGCAGCTTGGTTTTCTGTTTGTTTTCCACTTACTTCCTTGGGGGTGGGGTGGGGAGGGCAGAGTTCAGCGTTGGGCACTGTTTTTTAAGGCAGAGGAGTATCCGTGCTTTCCAGCCAGCCCTGGGAGCAACGGGAAGGATGCCAGGAAAGGGCTTCCGGCCACCTGGGGAACCTGCATTATTTGCAAATGGAATTGGACGCTGGGGAAAGGCTGGGCATGGTGAGCAATGACTCTCCTAATCCCCTGGGCAAGAGTAGTTCTCATGGAAATGGAGAGTCCTATTACGCCTCATTAGGGAGCTTTTCCTAATTAAAAAACGAATGATTAATGGTGTCATTAAAGTGAAATTTCTCCTTTGAAGGTTTGTTTTCCTTTCCCCAGTTTCTGTGATTCCTCTTCCGTTTAACGGGTGAGTGAGTCTGTGGCTGCTGTTTGGAGAGTCCCCAGGTTTCAATTTCTGCATCATGCAGGTGAAAATCCGGCTTCGCTCCGTGGCCGGAAGATTCACACCACCCTCACTTGTCGGCGCACTGGCCAGGAGGCCAACAGTGGATGAGGAAGGAGGGAGGATGGGGACATGCTGCTGGCAGGGTGCTGGGAGCCAGGGAACAAAGGGACCTGCTGAGGAGAAAGCCCTACACCAAAATGAAACCTTTCTTACTAGAAAATGGGCTCTGGCCCTGGGTGAGAGACCTGGGTAGTGGGAAGTGACGGTCGTCACCAATGGATGGCCCTGCTTAGAAGTGATGGCTGGGAGAGATGGCTGTTAAGCAGACCAGAGAACTTCTGAGTTGCCCTTCGACACTGAGCGGACAGGGAGCAGCGGACACTCAGCTGGGCTGGGGGCCTACGGTGAGGGTCGGGGGTGAGGAGAGGGGATGGATGGGGGGTGAGGATAGAGGGTGAGGATGGGGCAATCTGAGCTGCTCCAGGCCTCAGAGGACAGACGTACAGGATGGTGGGTGGGACTCCCACCTCGGGCAGTCCTCCCAAACAGCTTCCATCCTAAGCCCCAGGGAACTGGACGCCTCTGGAGGGCTTTGTAGAAGCTTCTAGTTCACAGTCTTGTCACCCCTGAGAGAGGAAGGCCCCCCTCCAAGCCACACCAGACAAAGGCAGGGGGAGGGGTAGCTCTCTGCTCCCTCAAACTACAACCCAGAACCTCCAGGGGCCAGGAGGGGGTCTGGCAGAGAGCCCTGCTCCCCAGCAGGCGACACCTGCCTCTGCCGCTCCAGGAGGGTCAGCCCCACGCACGCAGGGTTAGCAGTAGCCACGGCCCCCTCTGCCATCCTTACCCATCTCATCACCCCCAGCTCCAGCTCCGTCTCCTCTCCCAAAGGGCTGACTCTTCCAGCTACACCGTTCCCTCAGGAGGCGGAGAAGGGCTGGCAGGGCACAGAAAAGGCCCCTCAGGGCAGCGCAGCCCAGCCGCAGGCCCGGCCCCCGGCACCTCAGCGGGCCGTCCTCAGCAGGGCTGGCGCAAGTGCAGCCTGAGCTTCTGCGCCCCATGGACAGTCTAGTTAGCAGTGGGCAAAGGCGGGGCCGGGCTGGGTGTGGGTGACCTGGGTAGAGAGACCTTGCCCATTTACGTGTGATGGCTGGGGATGGAAGCCACTGTGGCCCAAGACGCCCAAATGTCCGGCCCGGCTGACCCCGAACCTCGGTGTGGCTCTCACGGGCCAGTGGCCGGCTGAGGCAGTCCCTACACTCCCCCTTTTCCTGCACGAACCCAAGCCTGGGTTCTTCCTCCTTCGGGGCTGTCAGGGGTTGGGAGTCGCAAGAGCAGTATAAAGAGATGACATTTTGTCAAAAGCCATCCTCCCACCCTCCCTGAGGCCTGCACCAGCTCCCGCTGGGAGGCCATTCCCTTGTGAAATGGGCGTGGGGATGGACTTGAACATCTCCCAGCTCCCTCCTCGCTCTGAGAATCCGGGCTACGGCTGCCTCACCTCTGACGCGCATCCACGCCCCCAACAATTCGTCTCTAGGTCTCCACCTAAACTGGAATTCCTTTGGCTGCAACCTCCCGTCCCCCTGAACTCAAAAGTCACGTGGCCTCCATATTCCTGCCCAGCCTCTGTCGCACCCCAAAGCTCCTCCCTCCAAAGGGAGACAGGACAGAATCTTTTCAGTATGAAGGCCACTCCAGAGGGAACCAGAGCAGGAGCTGGCAAAGGTGAGGAAACCTCAGCATGCTGAGGGGCCGCCCTCCCACCACAGACCACTCTCCCACCCTCAGTGGTTCCCAGGGAGACGCCTGGAAGGGCCGGGGAGTGGAAAAGAAGAGGCAGGCTCTGCTAAAAGCCAGGATCCTCAGGAACCACAATACCCTACCTCTCAGCCCCTTCCTTCCTCTCACGCAGACGCGTCCACAATGGGGCATCTCCACCCACCACACCATGTGCTCACCATCAGAACAGTCTCCACAACCAAAGGAGAGGCACGATGTAGGGTCAGGGCAATGGAAGGGCAGGGCAGGGCTCTAAAGACAAGGCAGGGCATGGGACGGGACGTGGGCCCTGGTGCGAGAGGCCAGCATTCGGGGAGAGAGGGAGGGAGAAGTCCAAAGCAGGGCCTTCCCCAAGGGGGAACGTGGGATGAATTCCCTCTTGCTGGGATTCCTCTTGCTGGGTACCCCCATGGCAAGGGTAGGGAGTTACAGAATCTCCCTCCTCTGCTCCCCCAGGCGTTAGAGGCCACACCGCAGTGCCCACCGACAGGCACAGGAAGGCACCTGGGCTCCCCGGCCTAGTCCACATGCCCGGCACCAAGCCCTCTTCCCCTCCCAGAGCTCCAGAGGGGACACTTCCTGGCCCGCCATTATCTCTGGGCTGGACAAGGGCCTGCCTGGCTACTGCCCCCTCAGGCCTTCCTCACACTCTATGGCAGGGGTGGGGAATGTCCGGCCCGAGGGCCATATAAGGCCTGGGGAAACATTTGGTCTGGCCCTGCCAAGGCATTACTGATGAGTCAAATGTTTGACCAAATGCAGCAGGCTGATATTTAAGTTGATGATTTTGTGTGGCCCGTGAATGATGTTATAAATACCCAAATGGCCGTTGGCAGTAAGAAGGTTCCCCACCCCTGCTCGATGGTCTCTCAGGGTGGAGGATGAGGCTGCTCTCAGCACACCCAAAAGGGACAGCCACTCTCAGCCCCGCCAGGCCTCTGCTGGCCCGATGTCTTGGGAAGAGTCTAGAAACAACAGTAGCCAATCCAACTCCTCCAGCAGGTGCCTTTCGGAACAGAGCCTCCACCGTCTGCCCAGCGTCTCTCGTCCTCTGCTCCCGGCCTCCCTGAGCTGGTGATGAGAAAACAGAATCCAGATGCTCCTTTCTGATGCCGCTTCTCCCTCCCCTCCCCGACCTCGGTCCTCCAGCCGTTAGGGGGGCGGGGGCAGCTTTAGGTCCAGCAGGGTGTAGGCAAAGATATTCCAGAAGACAGCAAACAGCACAAAGATGGTGTACATGGCCACAAAAATCCACCACAGCGACTGGTCCTGCAGCCTCTGCTCATAGTTCCTCAGGACCACCACGCCCAGGGTGATGCCCACGGCCACGCCACCCAAGTGTGCCACGAAGCTCGGGTGAGGGCACGGGGGGTAGGCCGATGGGTGGAACCGGAGCCACACGGCCCGGCCGAACTCCATGCTCACTGCAAAGGGAGGAAGCACAGAGAAGTCACGGGAGGCCCCAGGGCAGGGGCTGAGGGAGAGGCCTTGCAAGCCACCCACCCAGCCACCCACTCTGCCACTACCCGTTAGTCCACTCGCCACAGACCAAGCTCTGTTTGTTCTGCGCACTGGGGGCACGGTAGTGAAGCGGACAGACAAGCCTCTGTTCTCCCAGAGCTTATAGGACCTGGCAATCCACCAGCATTACATACACGAGATCAGTTCAGTAAGAGGAACTCTATGGGAAACAAATATAAGTGACTCAAAGCCAATGCTGGGCCCTAGCTGGTTTGGCTCAGTGGATAGAGCGTCGGCCAGTGGACTAAAGGGTCCCAGGTTCGATTCCAGCCAAGGACACATGCCTGGGTTGTGGGCTCGACGCCCCCCCCCCAGTAGGGGGTGGGCAGGAGGCAGCCAATCAAAGATTCTCTCTCATCATTGATGTTTCTATCTCTCTATCCTTCTCCCTTCCTCTCTGAAATCAATAAAAATATATATAAAAAAATAAAGCTGGGTATAAGGAGGGGGATTCTTTAGTTTGGAGAATCAGGCAAGATCTCCCTAAAGAGGTGATGTTTGCTCAGCCAGCGTGGCTCAGTGGTTGAGCGTCGACCTATGAATCAGGAATTCACGATTCGATTTCTGGTCAGGGCACATGCCCGGATTGTGGGCTCGATCCTGTGTGGGGCATGCAGGAGGCAGCAGATCATTTTATTCTCTCTCATCATTGATGTTTCTATCTCTCTCTCCCTCTTCCTTCCTCTCAGAAATAAATTAAAAACTATTTTTTTTGCCCTAGCTGGTTTGGCGCAGTGGATAGAGCATTGGCCTGCGGACTGAAAGGTCAAGGGCATGTACCTCGGTTGCAGACTCCCGGCCCTGATTGGGGGAGGCAACCAATCGATGTGTCTCTCTCACATCAGTGTTTTTCTCTCTCTCTCCCTTCCACTCTCTAAAAATAAATAAATAAATAAAAATAAAAAAATAGATTTTTAAAAGAGGTGGCATTTGAGCTGAGATGTGACTACCGAGCGAAGAGCATTTCAGGCAGAGGGGACAGCTCATGCAGAAGCCCACAGGCCCTCGATCCCTGCTGTCACATGTCCCAGAGGCTCAGCCTCCTCGTCGGTATAAAGTCTCAGCCTCCGTGTATCAGGCTACACTGCCGGGACATTAATAACAAGCAACATGTGCTAGCACTTTACAGTTTATAAAGTGTTTGCATGTATCATTTCAAACCCCTCAGGAAACCCTCTGAACCAGTGCTTCTGTGCTTGGAAGGAAGAGATGAAGGGGGAGAAGGGCAAAGAAGGAATGGAAATAAATGGTCCCAGCAAAATGCTGGAATTTTTATTTTTATTTATTTACTTTTTAATATATTTTATTGATTTTTTACAGAGAGGAAGGGAGAGGGATAGAGAGTTAGAAACATCGATGAGAGAGAAGCATCGATCAGCTGCCTCCTGCACACTCCCTACTGGGGATGTGCCTGCAACCAAGGTACATGCCCTTGACCGGAATTGAACCCGGGACCCTTCAGTCCCCAGGCCGACAGTCTATCCACTGAGCCAAACCGGTTAGGGGCTAAGTGCTGGGATTTCTAACAGATTCTAAAATGCTCCCACTCACTCTCCAATCCATCCTTCTTGCATGAACTTTGGTTGGCCAATCCAATGGTGATGTACTCTCTTGAAATAATAGTTGCTGGGAAATTGCCATTTTGTTAACCCACCATTCAAGGACACTTAGGGCAGGTACGCTTACCCCATTTTACAGATGAGGAAACCGAGGCGAATTTGACAGACTGAAAGAAAACCCTGTGAGGGGAATTGTGTCCTTGTTCAGTTACCATGTAATGCACCAGTGAGCCTCTCTCCACCCTAACCACTCCAGGGGTGCCAGCACCTCCCGGGGATTGCCTCACCTTCTGGCATGGGCCTGCAACTCCAAGGATGGCCGACAGATGGCGGAAAAGGTGCAGCCAGGAACAGGCACTGTGTCCTCCCCACTCCTCCCCAGGCCCTGGGGCATCTTCCTGCCTTTGCTTAGCAGGCCCTGGGTTCCACAGGGGAGGTTTGAAAGACATGGTCCCCCACTCCAAAATAGCATTTTAGTTTTGATGATTCTTAGAGTTGTTGTTGTTTTTTATTTTTATTTTTTTAAAATATATTTTTATTGATTTCAGAGAGGGAGAAAGAGATAGAAACATGAATCATCGATCGGCTGCCTCCTGCATGCCCCACAATGGAATCAAGCCCACAACCCAGGCATGTGCCCTTGACCAGAATCGAACCTGGGACCCTTTAGTCTGCAGGCTGACACTCTATCCACTGAGCCAAACCAGCTAGGGCCGTTATTTTTTAAACAGTAAGAGTCATGCTTTTCTTCCCTTCCTTGCAAACAGACAAGCTGAGTCTGAGCAGACAGGGAAGCTGTGCTCACCCTGCCCTGCCCCCTCCACTTCCCCCACTGCCCTGGCTCAGAGTCTGCGCTTTAGGGCTGGAAGTTCCTCTCTGGAAGTGGAGATCCTCCAACTGGAAACTGAGACCAGAGAATCCTGAAAGACATGAAGCAAGTGGAGCCCACACAGGCCCCTCCGCGCCATGATTCTTCTGGCCCAGTCTTCCTCCTCCCCACCAGGTAGGTGGCTGACCCAGGCAGAGACCGCCCGGAGCTCCTGCCCGGCCTGGCTAAAGTGTGGGCGTTAGAAAAGGCGCAGGCTGGCTCTGACTTCGGCTCTACCACCTCCAGCTGGGTGGCCCAGGGCAAGGAACTCTGAGCCTCGGGTGCACCCCTGAAAATTAAGCCTAAAAATATCCTCTTCACAGCGGTGGTCTGAGGACTGCATGAGAGACTGTGTGTTCCCGTTGCTTTCTTCCTACCCCCTTCACCTCTGTTCCGACTATTCTCTCTTTCTTTCTCAGAATGAGCCTCTTGGCCTCTGGTCCCATCCCCTGACACTCAACTCCTTCTCCACACTGCAGCCTGACTGGTCTCCTAAACCCGAATCTGTCAGTAACTCTTTTTTTTCCCCCTCTAAAAACGTCATATGGGATTTTCATTTTAATAACACTTAGAAATTCCAGCAAGCCACCAATAATAGTTACAGTAAAGCTTTAAAATTAGCTTGTGTCTTATGAAAATTGTTTATTAAAACTCCTTATAGCCATTTTCAGGGACCTTAATGTCTTCCATGTCTTTAAGGCTCGTAACATGGCTTTACTATTGCCAGCTTTCTCTAAATTTCTGCAGAACACATTCAGGTAAGGAGACTTATTGGCTGGCTTTGTTAGTAACTCTTGTTTAAAACCTTCCAGGGGCTTCCTAGTGTATGAGGATGAAGTCCAATCTTCCTCTTTGCATTTAAAGCCGTTCATGAGCTGACTCCTATTATCTCTTATCACAATCACACAGTCTCCAACCTCATAGGTCGAATTTGCAACTGATTTGCAGGCCATGACCCTTCACCCACCTGTGTCTTGGTTCAGGCTGCACTTTCGGCCGCAATGACCTCTTACACCCTGGCTACACGGTGACCACCTGCCTGTCTTGGTCAACATGACCCTTGTAGGTAGAACGGACCTCTCCTGACTAGGGCCCACAGCCTGCTCCTAGGGGTTCATGGGTTAGTTACAGTTTGTAAACCTGATAAAATTACTAGTTTTAGTGCACATGCACACACACATACGTGCGTTTTTCCAGGGGTGGGGTCTCTAGCTTCCAACAGATCTCAAAGGATCAACTCCATGACCCAAAAGGTTATTAAGAAGTGATTTTCAATGACTGGATGCCGGTCATTGAGCTGGACACTCACTCTGTGTGCACTTTTCCGTTTGCATATCACATGTCAATAAAAAGTTTAAGAAAGGTTAAGAAATAGCAGAGTGGGCCAGCCTTCTCTCATAACACTCCGCTTTGTTGCACATTATTGACAGCCCCTCCCCTCTTTTTCTTGACCATAAGCCCCTGAAGGGCAGGGACTGTGCTGTCTTTATATCCCCGGGCCCAGGGCAGGGCTGCCTCCCCCCAGCAGGCCAGTCAGTACTTACTACAGATCAAGGCCACACCCATCCGCAGCAGCTTGAATTGGCACTTCATGCCTGACCAGTTCTAGGAAAAGAGGAGAGCATTCCATTAGTTCCAGATTGGACCACTCCTCTGCAGAAGTATCTCGCTTAAGAAAGCCTGACACTTAAAAAAGTAATCTCCGCTCGGTCGGCGTGGCTCAGTGGTTGAGCATAGACCTATGAACCAGGCAGTCAGGGTTCGATTCCCAGTCAGGACACATGCCCAGGTTTCCAGCTCCATCCCCACCTGGGGGCACGCAGGAGGCAGCCAATCAACGATTCTCTCCCTTCATTGATGTTTCTATCCCCCTCTCCTTCTCCCTTCCTCTCTGAAATCAATAAAAATATATTTAAAGAGAAATAAATAAATAAGTCATCTCCATTAAGTCCTGAGTGAGGGGTTGTGGCTTAGTCACAGATCACACCAGCGTGGCTTTAAGATTTTAGACAATGGTAAGCTTATTACTGTCGGAAAGCTCTGGAGCCGCACTAGCAGGGCAAGAGAATCTAGACAGAGGGAAATGAGAGTCCCTGTCTCCTCTAGGCGCACAGACACCACCCGAGAGTTGCATTAATTGCTGGGTCTGTGGTAGGCAGTTAGGCAGACATGAGCAGAGCGAGGACGGATGACGGATGATGAGCCAGGTACAGAAGGTCACCAGAGTGGAAAGTCCCAAGTGCCTAGCAATGGACAATCAGTTGTAGGGTGGGACCTTGCCCCCAGGATGACTTTTCCTCCCCTGGCATATCCATGGTCACGAGGTTTGGAACCCCTGACCTTTCCTCCCTAGAGATAACATCTAGGCCTCAGTTGTATTTCAACTCCAGGCTCAGAAAAGCAACAAAACCAGCGATGGCTGACTGAACGACGTCGGGACCGGCTGCACTGAATAATGACCCCCTGTCCTGGTGCTGGCCAATCAATCAGTGGAGACCACAACCCTGAATGTTCTATTAAGATATTTCCCTGGAACCTCCCCTAACATCTCGCCCTTAAACCCTACATCTCCCTCCAAGGAGCATGCGGGTACCTTTCCCTTTCCCCTCCCTCCCTTCCCCAGGCACAGAACCATTAGCTTCCTCACTCCCAAGCTCCAAGGGCTCTTTCTTAACCTCCATATCTCATTTCCTAAGCCCATTGCTCCTAGGGATTACTTTTTCTACCTCTGTAATTTACCCAGTACATGTTCTCTTACAGTTTGGGTCTTGGCTCTGAATTCTTTCCCAGCCAGAACCCAAGTACTGAGGTTGCTGAACCCAAGTTTGGTCTGACCCCACCGGTCGTACAACTGGTGCCGCTCCTGCCGCCTACAACAAACAGGTCCAGGGTTGCAAAGGGATGCAGGACGGCAAACCAAGCAGAGTCCAAGCAGAACCATCAAGATGATTAGAGAACTCAAAATCCTGCATATGAGGAATGACTGAAGAGAAGACTCAGGGGTTGAGTTCACTGTTGTCAAGTGTCAAGTGAGTCAACACAAGGAAAGGGCACAGTCAGTGTAACCTGCAAGCAGAAGGCTCAGTGGATGAAAACTTCGGAGAGCCAAAACCGGTTTGGCTCAGTGGATAGAGCGTCGGTCTGCGGACTGAAAGGTCCCAGGTTCGATTCCGGTCAAGGGCATGTACATTGGTTGCGGGCACATCCCCGGTGGGGGGTGTGCAGGAGGCAGCTGGTCGATGTTTCTCTCTCATCGATGTTTCTAGCTCTCTATCCCTCTTCCTTCCTCTCTGTAAAAAATCAATAAAATATATTTAAAAAAAAAAAAAAAAGAAAACTTCGGAGAGGTTTTTTGTTTTTTGTTTTTTTTGAGCAAGAGAAAATAACCAAATTTGATACATACATGTGTACGGGAACCCAGCAAACATGAGAGTCAGAGACCCCACATGCATGAGAGGTTCAAAGATAGAAAAGGAACATGGGTGTGTAAGATGTCTTGAGCCAGGATGAGGTCAGGTGGATTGGGGGCTTCAAAGAGTCATTGCAGGTGATAAATAGAAGTTTGTCCTGCCCTACAGATAGATCAAAAGAGGTTATCTCTGATGATCTCTTATTATGGGCAAGGCCCCTAATTCAAGTTCTTCTAGGTAGTTGAGGGAGGAACATAAGTTTCTCTTCAGCCTGCAGCTAAAGTTGCCTTTAGCTCAAAGCAATCTGCATACCTCAGAGGCCCATCTTGGGGTGACTCATTCTGAACCCCGATAGTTCCCTCCTCTGAGACTTCCCTGGAAGTTTCACATTCCAGAAGTTGAAAAAGAGGAGAGAGTTCCATTAGTTCCAGATCAGACCACTCTTCTGCTGTGTTCTGAGGACTGAATGAGAGACCGAGTGGTCCCTTTGCTCGCTTCCTACCCCAGGGTAGACTGTTCTGTATCTCATTAAACCAGTCTCAGTCTGGAGGAGGTAGTTCCGTTAAACCATTGTGTCCCATTTCAGGAGGCGGTGAAGCGGGTGGGCTCCCAAAGGTAGGCCTACAGTGCAAGCTATCAGGTATTTGATGAGAGGCATCTCTATGGAAGCAGAAGAAAAGCAAAGGTTAGTGACTGGAGCAGACTAGAACCTCAGTTTCTGAGTCAGGAAGGCAGGCAGTCAAGAAGACTTCTAGATGGAGTGAAGGCAGGCAGTGACAGTCTGATCGATTCACACAAAGATTTTTTTTTTTAGCTCAGGATAAGTTTCCATTCCTAATAAGCAGAGCTGCCCAAAGATGGATTGATCCATCTTGGGGGATGGTGCGTTTCCCATCATTGAGGGGTTCACACGGGGCTTCCCATCACTTGAAGGGGATGCTCTAGCATTGGGCATCGGGAAGAGGTGGGCCAGATGGCCTTCAAACAAATCCCTCTTTCCCGAGAACCTCCGAACACTCTGAACCTCTAAAGGCGACGAACAGAGTACAATTATCCACCTTACAAAAGGATTTTTTCACTTTACAAAAGACTTCGCCACAGGGTTCCTTTGAGGGGCACTCCTGTGGTGCATTCAAAGCTCCACTCCATTTACCACAGCGTGATGTGCAGACACCGAGAGGAGCCTGGGGTCTTGGGGAACACATCAGACGTAGGGAAGGAGGCAACTGGGTACAGCCAGGGGCTTCTGTTCCCTCCCCACCCACTCTGCCTCCTTTGCTGCCTGGCCCAGGCCCAGCTGAGGGGCACGTCTCGCACTCCTCTGACATTGGGGGACACGTGTTAAACTTCACAGAGGCCCTGACACTGGCACATACAATAGTGTCTATGGAAGCTTCGGGGGAGTAAGGGGGATGCAGGGAAGCTGCCAAAAAGAGGGAGAAATCCCTGGGCATTGGGCTTCTTGCCCATCACCCGCCTTCCCCCCATTATTCCTCACTGACCAGCAAGCCCTGCTTCACAAAAGGCAACACACAGCCCCTCTTTAGATGGGGAAGTCTAACCTTCGCTCACTGACAAGTTCTATGCCAAGAAGCAGATGGCAGGACAACGTTGTTCCCTCCGGGTGTCTGCCCACAGAGAAGCATCCCCAGGAGACAGGGAACAAAACGAATTGGTGCCCTCCACTGATCTGGCAACCCGTTTGGAACTACCTCCGTTAGCTGATGGTGGGCAGCCCTCAGCTCCTCTCCAGGACGGGCAGGGCCCTGGAAGTCACCTGATGGACCATCTTCTCCTAAATGTCACACCTGCTGCCAAGCTGCCAACAAAATGGCCTACGACAGGGAGCTCACCACCCCCGGGCAGCCTGTGAGCTAATCACTGAAAAGTTCTTCCTGCGACTGTCCGGCCAGGCTTTGCCTCTCTGTGATAACCATCCACCCAGGGGTCTTAATTCTCCCTCAAAAGTGACACCCATGTTCATAGCAGTATTATTCACAACAGCCAAGTGTCCATCAACAGGTAAATGGAGAAACAAAATGTGGCAGATCTATACAAGTGGCGGATTATTCAGCCTTAAAAAGGAAGAAAATTCTGATACATACTATAAACTTCAATGGATCATGAGCAGATTATGCTAAATGAAAGAAGCCAGTCACAAAAAGATAAATATTGTATGATTCCACTTATATGAGGCACCTAGAATAGTCAAATTCATAGAAACAGAAATAGAATGATGGTTGCCACGGGCTGGGAGGAGGGAGGAATGGGGAGTGTTTCATGGTTATGGAGTATCAGTTTTGCAAGATGAAAAGAGAGTTTTGTGGATGGATGGTGGTGATGGTTGCATAATGACGGGAATGTACTTAGCACCACTGAAAGCACACTTAAAAATGGTTAAGATGGTACATTATAATTTATGTATATTTACCACAATTAAAAACAAAAGTGAGCCCAACTGGTGTGGCTCAATGGTTGAGCATGGACCCATGAACCAGGAGGTCAAGGTTCGATTCCTGGAAGTCAGGGCACAAGACCTGGTTATGGGCTCAATCCCCAGTAGGGGGTGTGCAAGAGGCAGCTGATCAATGATTCTCTCTCATCATTGATGTTTCTCTATCTCTCTCCCTATCACTTCCTCTCTGAAGTCAATAAAAATGTTTTAAAAAACCACAAAATAAAACAAAAGTGATACAGAACACTTCTAGCATCTCTTTTCCTCATAAAACCCTCTGAATATCTTACCTGAACACAGTGTCTCTTTCACTGAGTTCCGAGTGATAACGTCAAGCAAAGTAAGTCTAGTATTAGCTGCTCTCTGGGTCTGCTCAGGTCCATGTCCCATCTCACCATCTGGGGTCTGTCTTAGGAAGCACCATTCATCTTTTGGGTCTGGGAAGACCATGGCGGGGCGGGGGGGGGGGGGGGGGAGGAGTGGCTCAGAACTCCTTTTTTGCTAGCGTCCCTCATTTGTAAGTTTGCAAAAACAGTAACCATAGTGCCCATGTCAATTACCAACCTCACTGGGTTGTTGTGGAGGTGAAATGAGTTGACACATATGAAGCACAAAAGATATGCCTGGCACATAGTACACACCACTGCCTGATGCTAGTATCTAGATCTGAGGCAAAGATGGTGAGTTTGCCCTGCACAATGGCATTAAAGCTTCTGAACCTCAATGACCTTGAGTGGAGAGCCCGGGAGCCCCAGTTTTGGTACAGTGCTCCCCAGGCCAGCTTCATGTACAATACCTGCCTGCTCCCCGAAGGCTCTGGGGTTTGTCATGCTGATCCAGTCACACCCTCTGTCCTGCACTTTAACGAAGAAGAGACTGAGGGTCCAGGAGGGCTAGTTCAAGGTCACACACAGTGAGTTAATGGCGAGATTGAAAGGATTCCCGGTCCAGGGCTCTGTCTGCCCACATTTCTGGGCCAGCGCCATGTTCAGTCTGTCCCTGCTGGCTGCCTCAGTTTCCCCCACAGCTGAGCAAATGTCATAGAAATGACCAGTCTCCCAGCAGCTGAGGGCTTACACTAGAAACCCACCCCTTGCACCAGCTGCCTCATTTCCCGACCCATTACTTCCTCTAATACAACGAGTGCAGTTAAACAACAGGAGAGAAGAAAAACCATCTCACACACACACAGCCTGCACTGCTACTGCGATAAATGTTGAAAAAGCCTGCGGGCCCCTGGGGAATACAAACCTTTTAATTTCACTCTCTCCCAGAGCCCTGTAGGTGAGATGGTAACTCACCCAGTCACCAGTAACCTAGGCGCCTTGCTCACCCACCCAGTTAAGAGCTCAGAGGCTGACACCCAGGCAGGGAGCTTCCGTTCCATATCTCCGGGTAGAAACAATTTCTTGTTAAATGACTTCAAGAAAAACCAACACAGGAGACGGGAAAGCATGACACAGATAAATTAGGGAGTGAGTATTTGTCCCACAATAGGAGTTTTACTTAATAAAGCGAACCCGACGACACAGAATTCGTTGGTGACATTTTGACAACCATCTTGCCTCGTGCTTTGACAATATAGTTCAATTCGTGAAAATTCAGACCTCCAACATTTAAGGAAAACATCTATCCTATGGAGCAAAGTGTGAGCAAATATCTGGCATATTCAAAAATGGAAATCTGGCCGAGAGCCCTCAGCAAAAGGCAATTAATAAATTATTCAATTATGTGCATCTCCACGCTTCCAGTGTTTAAAAGGAGGAGTCTCGATTGTGGCATCCAGATCTTTTGTTGAAACAGTTTCTGAGTTTAATCCGTGGGTGTAAACTGGAAGCTTTTTGAAACTCAACATGTTTTTATGTAAAACAAGACAGGCTTTGCTTTAAGGCGAAACCTCTCATTTAAACAGGTAGACCTGAGAACACAAGTGTCAAACATTTCTCTATTATATATCTAGAGCCAAAGGGACACATTTTCTGATTTTCCTTTGTGCAGCTAGAGGCAGAATTTATACAGATAAAATAATGGCCTTGATTGGTGTGGCTCAGTTGGTTGAGGGTCATCCTGTGCACCAGGAGGTCACTGGTTCGATTCCTGATCAGGGCACATGCCCAGGTTTCAGATTCGATATCCAGTCTGGGTGTATACTGGAAGCAATCAATCATGTTTCTCTTTCTCTCTCTCTCCCTCTCCTTTTTTTTTTTTTTAAATTGTATGTGTACACATATATACACACACACACACACACACACACACACACACACACATACAGGACCTTCCAGCTATGTGGTGACTTGCCAGTGGAAAGCATTTTCTCATGACTTTCTCTACCTTGTGAAGAAGGGATTACAGGTAAGAAAAAGAAGGCCCTAAAAAGTTAAGGAACTCACTGCTATTACAACGGCGACGCTCATACTCAAATCCAGATTTTCTGTCCGTCAAGTCCACGCTTTTTCTCCTTTCTGTTCTGACGAGGTGTTTTACTGGGTGTGCACACACAGACCAATCTTCATTTTGGAATTAAAATCAATGGTATATTTATTCGGTTGAACCACAGGAAATTGCCGATGTTTAAGTGCTTCTGACCCACAGAAATGGCAACTTCATATAGTTGGACCCAACGCATCTCTGAAATGCTGGGCACTGAGCTAATTTGGGTACTGGTAGCCTCTGGACGAAAGGAAACCAACCTTTTTAAATGAGAAAATGAGGGTTTTTTTTCGCTGTCAAATAAGCACCACACAGCGTTCTAGGGAGAGGCCACTGCGTGTCATGCCCTGGGGACGGCGAAGCTCCCCGCTGGCCCCGTGTCCTTCTGGAAGGGCAACGGGCTCTGGGCCCCGGCTGCTCATCACGGCCACAGGCACGGGCTCCTTGCCAGAGAGAAGCGTGAACTGGAACAAAACTGCTTTCACGCCTCCCTCCTCAACCTCGCGCCCTAGCCCTCTGGTCTCAGGGTGGTCTGCCCTCACCGTGGGAACTCCCGGGGCATCGGGGCTGTTTCCCAGGCCGTGGGGAAGGGGCAGGGGCCAGGCATCTCTATGAACTCCTGTCTGTTTCTTCTCCCCCGTGTTCTCTTAGTGGTGCTTGTTCATCCCCTTTCACACAGACATATCTTGGGGGGGAAAAGGAGGGGGTGGTTAGCATTTCCTTCCCCGACAGAAGGAATTGGGGCAGGAGGAGGGGGGAGTGGAGGAGGCGGGACTCAGAGGAAAAGCTGTGTCTGGGGAAAGCGGTGGCACTGATACAGCATGGCCCATTTAAGAGGGGCACGCGACGCGGCACCGAGCTCCAGGTTCTTAGCAGGCCAACACGTGCGCGCGCGCGCACACACACACACACACACACACACACTCACACAGGCTTTCCCAAGCCTGCTGTAGTTCTCCAAGTGCTCACTTGCAGTTGCCCAAAATTCAGGCAAGTAGCAAGTAGAGTCAGTGTCGGTCTCTGTGTCTCTCTTCCCCGCTCTCTTCCTTCCTTTCTTTCTCCCTTTCCCACTCTCTCTCCATGTGCAAAGGGGACTTTGGTGAAAAGTCCAGGGATGGTGCTGAGGAGTGGGGCAGGTGAGAGTGGCAATGACAGAGATGAAACGGGAGAGTTGGGGAGCTCCAAAAACGATTGTAACTGAGTATTCACACCTGCCATGTGGTGGAGACGGTGCTGGAGGAGGGGGGCAAGGGCAGGAGGACCCCAAAAAGAGAAGCTATGCCTTTTCTGGACACCGTTCGTTCGTTCATTCATTCTTTCATCCATTCCTCGCTCAGCAAAATTAGTAGCATTATCTACCATGAGTCCAGCTCTGCCCCAGGCCCTGGGGAAACAGATGGGTAAGATTTGGGACCTGCCCGGAGGCTCCCAGGCCAGCAGGGGCATTAGCCAGGCTGGGCCGAGCACTGTCAGTGACGCCTCCTTCAGCCTCCAAACTTCAGACTCCTTCCAAAACAAGGGCGCGTCTGCCTTGACCTCCGCTGAAACTATCACATGGATTCTTATCTCTACCCTGGTGTCTTTAGTGAGGACCAGGGAATTAGGTTAACCCTTATACTGAGCAGTTATTTTCACTTTATCCATTTACTTTTATTTTTTTAAAATATATTTTTATTGATTTCAGAGAGGAAGGGTGAGGGAGAGAGCTAGAAACATCAATGATGAGAGGGAATCACTGACTGGCTGCCTCCTGTATGCCCCCTACTGGGGATCGAGCCCGAAACTCAGGCATGTGCCCTTGCCCAGAATCGAACCTGGGACCCTTCAGTCCGAAGGCCAATGCTCTATCCTCTGAGCCAAACCAGCTAGGGCTCACTTTATTCCATTTATCCCATATCATCCCATTTCACAGATGTAGAAACTGAGGCAGTGAAGTCATATGCCCAAGGTCACTCTTTAGGAAGTGAGTGGCTGAGATTCAGATCTAGGCTGCCTGGCTCCATAGCCCACGCTGTTAACCATTAAACGATATGACAATTCAGGAAAAGGCAAAGCAGAGAGTGAGAAATGGAATGGCAGTGTTCTACCACTGTGACAGGCAGATGGAGAACACACTTGGGTTTTCAAGAGATGTGGTTTCAAGCCCCGATTCTGCCACAGAGCTGACTTTTTTTTGTTTTAATCCTCACCTGAGGATTTTTTTTCTTAAATATATTTTTATTGACTTCAGAGAGGGAGAGGGAGAGGGAGAGAGAGATAGAAAATCAATGATGAGAGAGAATAATTGATTGGCTGCCTCCTGCACACCCCACATTGGGGATTCAGCCTGCAACCTGGGCATGTGCCCTGACTGGGAATTGAAGCATGACCTCCAGGTTCATAGGTCAAGGCTCAACCACTGAGCCACGAGGCCAGGGTGAGGATATTTTTTTCTATTGCTTTTCAGAGAGAGTAAAGGGGAGGGATGAAGCAGGGGGGTGGGGGGGGGGAAGAGAGCGGGAAACATTGATGTGAGAGAGGCACATCGACTGGTTGCCTCCCACTCGCGCTCGACCTGGGGCGGGGAGCGGATCCACAACCAAGGTACATGCCCTTGACTTGGAATTGAACCTGCAACCCTCCGGTGCCCAGACTGATCCTTTAACCACTCAGACACACCAGCCAGGACTCAGAGCCTTCTTTTTAATTTGAGAATTTTGATGTGATGACCTCTAAGGTCCCTTTATTTTTAGCAATCTATGACAAACAATGAATTACAATTAGGATGTGTGCTAGTGGTCAAGAATTTTAACGCTTTTAAAAGTCACCAAGTGGGAAAGAGGCGGAATAGGGAGATGGCCGATTCCTAGGCAAAGCCATAACTGGAGTAGATATGAATCGTATACTGAGGGGCCCCGATTGCAACAGGCCTGCGGAGGGCGAGGAGTGTCTGGGAACTTTGCTACCAGCCAGGTCTGCCTGGCACTTGATGGGTCTGGGCTGAGGTCCGGATGAGGATCCCAAACCCGGCCCCACCCTATTCACACCTGGGCCTGGAGACAGGTAAGGGGAGGCCACAGAAGGCATGCCGGGGCGCGAGGTGCTCACCATCACGATGTTGGCCAGATGGGCAGAGACCAGCGCGTACACCCCTCCAGAGGAGCCCACGACGGGCGCAGTCATGTCAGCCACAGACACCGCCAAGGATCCTGGGGCAGAGAGCGAGAATTCAAGAATGCTGGCGGTGGCTCCTCACCCCCACTTCAGACCCTCAGATGCCTCAGCCTTGGGGGTAAGACCCCAGAGCAAAAGGCTCCTTCTCTCGCTCCCTCGATCCCATGTTGCCTTGCAGCTCCCTAATGATTAATTTAGGGCTGAAAGAACCATTTGATTCCAACTGTTCCTTTTACAGTCAGGGAAACAAAGGCTCAACAAAGGAAAGCGAACATCTGCCTCTCAATCCAACCTCTGCCTTCCAATGTGCCATCTCAGGGTTCTGGAGCAACAACAAAAATTACAGGGGCATTCCGAGCTGGTTTGCTCAGTGGACAGAGCGTCAGCCTGTGGACTGAAGGGCACATGCCCGGGTTGTGGGCCCAATCCCCAGGAGGGGGCGTGCAGGAGGCAGCTGATCAATGATTCTCCCTCTTCATTGATGTTTCTAGCTCTCTCTTCCTCTCCCAAATCAATGAAAATATATTTTTAAAAAATTGCAGAGGTAGTTACTGCAGAAACAGGTACCACCTATGGAGCACCGTGTGTCAAACACCGGCCAAACATTTGACACACGTTCATTATCCCCTTGAGCCCAAAGACAGCCCTTTGAGGAAGGTGCTAGTAGCCTCATGGCTCACCTGGTGGGAAGAACCGGAACCTGCATGTGAGTCCAGGTCTTACCCTTGACAGTGGCCACTCCCCACACTGGTCCAGAAGTTAACCTCTACCCTCTACCATCATTCTCTCTGCTCAATGGCGTCTGTAAACCTGCTTAGGTCACCTCCAACCTCCCTCCACCCGAGGGAAATCACAGAAGGCCAACAAGTTCCCATAGCAAATGGGGCATCTTTGGAGGGAAAAAATGCCCTTGAAAAGCCCCCAGGAAGAGAGAGCCGAGGTCACAGCCTCTGGGGGAAAGCCAGGCATGGACTCTTGGTCTGGGGGATGACTAACTTTTGTCCTGGGAGGAAAGCTGGGAGAGAAGAGCTGGGAAATGTATTGTTCTGGTCTCATTTAAGTGTGATCAATGCTTTGGCTTCGAGGGAAGGACATGGAGACTAAAAATAACTGGGAGGTAGAGCCCAGGGCTCGGAGGATGAGAGGTAGCTGGCCTGGGAAGTGTGCAGAAATCACCACTGGAAAATGCCTGCAGGCTCATGAGCCAATTAGCTGCTGCCAGGGTGGAGAGAGGAGGGACAGGCAGAAGGCCAAATTCTGCAGGTTCCATAGGGATGGAGGGCCTACTACTTAGGAGGTGGCTGAGCCCAGCCGGGAACCGGGAACCGGAGCACCTGACACCCTAGGTGTGGAGCGCCCCTGTAACATCATCCCTTTCTCCCCAGGTACCCGCCCCACCCCTCTCAAGGCTCCCAGGCTCACTGAGATCCTTCAAAGAAGGGATCCCCATGACTGGTTCTTGGTCTCAAGGGGGATGTAATTTCCCAGGAAAACACAAACTATAAACTGAGAACTCCCAAGTCCTTCTGCCCTCCCAGGGCAGCTATAAATCTCTCCTCTCCTCTTTCATGCCTTCCCTCAGGCTTTAATTAGGTATTGATCTATTGTCAGATAACTTTTTTTTTTTTTCCTGTACTGCATAGCCACAGGGTCAAGGATATAGAACAGGGGGGAAAAAATCTCAGGGTGGCAAACAGACAGGCAGCAGGATCTGCATGACAAAGGATTCCCACGCTCTCCTGCCGGGCTGGCTGACAAGGCTGCATTGCAGGGCAGCGAGGGCTGGCTGCCCAAGCCGCCCCGCTCTTCAGCTTGCTCCTCATTAATTACCGCAGGGACAGAGAGAGCCTCCCTGGGCTGGCCTCTTCCCTCAGCACAAGTCCCTACAAACCCGCCCAGCTTCTGCTCCCTCGGCCTCCTCAGTGTGGTCCATCAGGGACAGAGACATCAGCGGGGCCCCCAGGGAGCCCCTCACTGACCTTACCCTCACCCTGCCCGTGGATCAGAGTCCTGACCCCAGGGCCAGGGGTCATCCTGGGATTGTGGAAGGAGCAGGGGATGGGGGTGTGGCTGGCTAACTGTGTGACTTGGACACAGCCCCTGAATTCTTTGGGCTTCGGTTTTCACATCACAAATATTTGTTGAAATGAGGAGGTCTCAGGCTTTCCAACTTTTGAGCAGTGAAACCCTTTTTCAAAGGAAACCTTACCCACATCCTACACCAAGGAGCAGAGCGCAGATGGCAGCTGAATGGGGGTGGGGCCTGGGGAGCAAAGTTTGCCGCCCATGGGAGGGGGCCTTAAAGGTCCCTTTCAGATGAGAAATTCAGTAATTCGAGTCTCAGACCCTGATTCTAGCATATTTTTAAAAATTTGTATTTTTATTGATTTCAGAGAGGGAGGGAGGGAGGGAGGGAGGGGGAGAGAGAGAGAGAGAGAGAGAGAGAGAGAGAGAGAGAGAGAGAAACATCAATGATGAAAGAGAATCACTGATGAGCTGCCCCCCTGCACGTCCCACACTGGGGATCGTGCCCACAACCCGGGCATGTGCCCTGACCAGGAATCAAACCATGACCTCCCGATTCATAGGCTGACGCTCAACCACTGAGCCACACCAACTGGGAGGTTCTAGCATCTTGAAGGTAACAATCTGGATCCACCTACCCTCCCTTTGTGGCACTGACTTCCCTCCAGGGACTGCGATTAGCCCTGGACAAAAAGGACTGGGAGAGACCAAATTCCAACAGGGCATGCATATCAGTACAGTACCAGAGCCATCTCAGGGCAGGAAGCCTGGGCAAGGCAGGATTCCACCAAGGGATAAATGGTTCAATAAGGCCAGTATTAATTCCACGGAGCTCACTGATTCCATGGGGGCACGGGATGGGGAGAGTGTGGCAAGCCACACCTCGGCACAGCAGCAGACCAAAGTCTAGTCGGGGCTGTGAATCCCGCCCCCCCAACCCCCAAATTCTGGGTCCATGCCAGTACACAGATAAGTTGGTGACTTTGCCATAATGCACAGCTTGGATAATATTAGCCAGGAAAATTTAAAGCAGGTGTTCTCCCACTTCTCCCTTGGCCCTGAAAAAATCCAAATAAAAATGGGCAGAACACCTCCCTTTAAATAATGTAACCTTATTTATTTATTTAAAAAAATATATTTTATTGATTTTTTACAGAGAGGAAGAGAGAGGGATAGAGAGTTAGAAACATCGATGAGAGAGAAACATCGATTAGCTGCCTCTTGCACACCTCCTACTGGGGATGTGCCCGCAACCAAGGTACATGCC
Organism: Cnephaeus nilssonii; assembly: GCF_951640355.1. Taxonomy (NCBI): domain Eukaryota; kingdom Metazoa; phylum Chordata; class Mammalia; order Chiroptera; family Vespertilionidae; genus Cnephaeus; species Cnephaeus nilssonii. The sequence continues at coordinate 29,026,254 of NC_137090.1, read as the reverse complement.
CTTGACCGGAATCGAACCTGGGACCCTTGAGTCCGCAGGCCGACGCTCTATCCACTGAGCCAAACCGGTTTCGGCATAAATAATGTAACCTTATTTATTTATGTACTCTTTCATTTATTCCGCAAGTATTTGTTGCTTACCATGTGCCAATCCCTGTGCTGGGCTCTGGGGATGCACACGTGATTTTATAATCTATATAATCTATAATAAAAGCTTGGTGGAACATTGGAGATACTAGTTTCTAAAGTGTTTAAAGGCTTGGCCATTTAATTGTTAACCAGAGGGAAATACACATGGGCCTCCAGCACTGGCCGGAAGCACAGGGCAGAGAAGAATCTACCCCAGGTTCTTAGCTGAGCAAATTGCACAAGTGACTCCACGGTTCTGAAGTGCCTGCAGCATGGGGGAGGGGGGGAGACAGGGCCCCCTCTCTGGATGGTTGTGATGGATACAGCTAAGAGCACGTGTGCACCCTTCAGCGCATGCCCGGGGTACCGGACGTGCTCAGCAGAGGTAAGCTCTCCTTGTTACAAACTGTGCCAGCCTTGGATTTGGAATATTTTCATTGGGCAGGAATGAAAGAGCAGGGCCTGACGTCTATGAAGACCTCCCTTGGTTTCTGACCATTAAATGATCTGCACAAAGAATGCCTGCCTTGTGGTTCTTGTAAGATGGCACTGGTTTTGAGCACAGCCTTTGGGGTTAGACCACCTGGGTTGGAGCCCAGCTCCGCCACTTCCTACTGTGTCTTCCTGGGTAAGTCACTTAGGCTTCCTAAGCCTCGGTTTCTGTAACAGGCAAAGAGTCATAGTACCTGCCTCACGGAGTTTTTGTGAGGATTGAATAAAACATGGCCTGCAGGGCAGGCACCTGATTACTGGCTGTCCAGTCAGGGTCTAGCTGTCTGTGAATGGGTCGCCTTTCTGAGCGGAGAGGAAGGGAGGGGTGCGGGCACATCAGTCAACTCAGTCTAGGAGATAAATAGCATGACGTGTTGTGACGAGAGTGCCCTTGAGCCTGAGCGATGACTCACACAGTACAGCACACATCATTGCTTGGTGACAGCCCCACACCCCCGTGTTTAGCTGGCGAGCTCCCCCTCTGTCTGTGCACCGTCCCACTCTGCACGGGCATCGCTGCGAAGATACCTGCACTGTCTCCCCGCTGTGCGTCGTCTGATCTTGGTGGGGCCTGAGTCATTTGGGATCTTATTTCTGTCTTCTGGGTTATTGGCTCTCCCATCTCCTCGACTACTGACTGCGAGTGTCTGAGTGTCTTTCCTGTTCCTCACCATTAACCATCTGGGTCTCTGAGCACTAGGTCTGGAAAGTGTGGCTATAAATCCCCAGATGTCAAGCAACTGGGGGGAGGGGGAGCGCGGGTGCGTGGGTGGCTGAGTGAGTCTAGCACACAGAGATGCTCATTAGACCTTTGCACAAGGATGTGGGAGGTACCGGATTCTGGGACAAGCGGGCGTGGGTGCTGTCCAAGGTACCCACGGCTTTAACCTTAGCCCACAGAGGAGAGAAGGAGCCGGCACTGGACCAACATCCAGGCTGAGGGTTCAGGAACCAGCAGACCGGCCCTGCCTGGCAGGCGTGAGACCCTTCCCCTTTCGATGCCTGAAGCCACTTCAGTTATTCCCGGGGTCCCTGCCTGCCTGTTGTTTACAAGGCTGACGGTGCCCCACTCTCCTGATGACAAGCTTAATGCTCCTCAGGAAGGATTAAGATCTTACTTAAACACACACACAAAGCTCCCTTGGGCTCAGCTGTCAAGGTGAAGAGCTGAGGCAGCAAACCTTGTTATAAAAAATCCGGCAATGAGGTTGGAAACATCATGGGAGAGATTCCTCTGTTCGGAGGCCTGGCTAGTGCAGACTCTTCCTGCACAGCCTGCTCTGCTCTCCCCAGTTCACCCCGGCCCGCCTCACCCCCACTGCGGAGGGAAGGGGGCATTCAGGCTGCCCTGTGCTCAAGGCCATGATCACCTGCCACATGAGCCAAGTCAGCGGGGGCCCGGACTCCTCTGGCTGGGCTGGCACAAATTCTTACACCTTTCAGGCCAGACTCTCTCCTGTCAGTGTCAGTCAATCAAGGGGACAGTGGCCAGCTGGGCAGAGGCAAGATCTCCCTTTGGGGACAGGGATTGGCCTGGCCAGGGAGGCACCTGGCTTCCCCCACCCCTTGATGCCCCTACAGGGATCTCACTGTGTGTGCCCTTGCACAATTTATGTAACACTGTCACTCCATGTGTCACTTCACTCCACCATCCTAACGCCCTGCAGGCAGATCTTATTAGTTCACGCTTAATGCTTAATGGGGCCAGAGAGGTTAAGGAATTTCCCCAAGCTCACACAGCTGCAACTTGGTGTTCCAAATCCTGTGCTCTCCTCTCCTTTGTCATCACATGCCTCCTTCTCTGGGTGGCAGCCCCTTTTCTAGATTCCCCAAGGAGGTGGGGAGAATTGCCTGGAGAAAAAGCCTAACAGTCAGGAGCTTTGGTGATAAGGGTCCTGGGCCCCCTGAAAGCCTGGGCTTGCCTGACCCCATGGGGAGTCCCAGCCACCCCAGGGAGGTTTCTCCTATAGACAGAGGGCCCACCTGCCTACCTGCCACCACACCAGCCACGTAGACCAGCCCAATGCGGGTCGCTCCATGCACCATCTCCAAGGGCACCCCCACCAGGAGCTGCAGCACCACATTGAGGCCCAGGTGTTCTATCCTGTATGGAGAGACCACACTCCGTTCATTAATCCAGTCATCCATTTGTTTATTCGACAAACACTGTGTGCCAAGATGCTGGGGGTTCAGCAGTGAGCAAGACCCTATACCTGCCTTTGAGGAACTCATGGTCTGGGATGGTGGGGGCAGGAGTCACAAAAGAGACAGATCGTCCTGGAAAGAGCGTTCCTTCAACACCTTTCCCGCCACCTGAGACAAGAACACATGCAGGGCCTGGGCGGTAACTGGCAGTGTCTGCACTGGCCACAGTGAGAGGCCGTGGTCACGACCCAGCAACTCCACTGGCTAACACGTGGAAAGCCAAAGCTCAGAGAGGGGCACTGACCAGCTTAGTCACTCAGCTGGTTCGTGGCCAGGCTGGTAGAACAACCCAGATCTCTGATGTGCAGGCCCTGCTCCATTCACCAGGTCCCGAGGGCACGCTGGCTTGCTATTGTATCTGTAAGAGCTACTGATATATATATATATATATTTAATATATTTTATTGATTTTTTACAGAGAGGAAGAGAGAGGGATAGAGAGTTAGAAACATTGATGAGAGAGAAACATCGATCAGCTGCCTCTTGCACACCCCCCACTGGGGATGTGCCCGCAACCAAGGTACATGCCCCTGACCGGAATCGAACCTGGGACCCTTGAGTCCGCAGGCTGACGCTCTATCCACTGAGCCAAACCGGTCTCGGCAAGAGCTACTGATATTTAAAGAGACAGATGTGGCCCGGCCGGCGTGGCTCAGTGGTTGAGCGTTGACCTATGAACCAGGAGGTCACGGTTCAATTTCCGGTCAGGGCACATCCCTGGGTTGCGGGCTCGATCCCCAGTGTGGGGCATGCAGGAGGCAGCTGATCAATGATTCTCTCTCGTCATTGATGTTTCTATCTCTTCCTCTCCCTTCCTCTCTGAAATCAATAAAAATACATTTAAAAAAATAAAGAGAGAGATGTTTTCAAAACAAGTGCAAGTGTTAGAGATGCGTCTCAGAGCTTACTAATTCAGTTGTCACTTAACATCTCACGGGGGAGGCCTCTCCCTCCTGGTGTGCAGGGACCCATTCTACCTGAAACTCTCAGGGTTGGGGTTTCTTGCCCTGAGAATGCCTTCTTTTTTCTGCTATCATGTGACCAGATCTTGTTGCTAAACGGTGTCTAGCTGAGTGCATGTTACTAGAAAATATCGTAACATTACTATTATTACATTGGTGTGTGCTTTCAAGTTTACAAAGCACTTTAACATCCATTATCTCATATAAACTGAGCAGCTGGACAGCTCCCTGGGGAAGCGTAAGTTATAGGGTAACAGAGCATGTAACAAGGGGTCTGGATGCTGGCCTGGCGTGCAGGGCTCGGGTACCTGCTGATCCAGGAGGGTGCCTGTGAGGTAGCACATGACTCAGGTCAGGCTCTGTCCCCAATTCCCACCATCCCTGCAATCTTCTGGCTCCCCACCCCAACACCCCGACTGTGCCAGCCAAAGGATCCTAGATTAGAAATGTCAGAAAAAATTTACTGAAAAGGAGCTGGGTGGTAGCCTCAGACTCACAGGGAGACCTTAGAGGTTTTCTGCTTGCGTCTCCTTGGTTTACTGCCTAGAACTTGAGACTAGAAGAGACTAGGTGAGGTGAAACCAGAGCTCCTGCCTCCCAATCCAACCTCTTTCTTCTCAACCACAGTGATTTCTTTTTTAAAAAGTGAAGAGAGGAAGGGAGAGGGAGAGAGAGAGAGAAACATCAATGATGACAGAGTCATTGATCAGCTGCCTCCTGCATGCCCCACACTGGGGATCAAGCCTGCAACCCGGGCATGTGCCCTGACCAAGAATCAAACAGTGACCTCCTGGTTCACAGGTCAACGCTCAACCACTGAGCCATGCCAGCCAGGCTCAACCACAGTGACTTCTGAATTCACTGGCCTAGAGCGTGTCCCTGAGTAATGCGTCACCCTGCGGGCTTTCCCTAGATGCTGGCCAGCTCTTCCTATCTCCTGTCTACTGTGGCACCAGCCAGGAGCCCCTCCCTCAAGGTCACAGACATGGAGAATCCTCCCAGGGCTCTTCCTGACAGGCGTAGCTCCAGGAGAAGCAGCGGCCAGAGAAAGACTCGAGGCCACCCCTGTGCTCTGGCCACTCCGGCCTTTCAGCTCTGGGAGGCAAAGAACGGACAAGGAGGCCTTAGAGATATTGTCCGTTCTCCCTCCTTACCTCACGGATCAGGGAAGGCCAGAGGGCAGTGCTGCAAATAAGGCAGACAGTCTCAACCCACGTGCACCCACGGGCGTGGGCAGCCTGGCCAGGGAAGTCCCTGCTTCCTGTTGCCTCCTAATCTTGACTCACGAGAAGACTGATACATGACACGCCTCCCTCCCTCTGCTCCTAAGCCCTGTGAGATCAAAGCCTGGGACAGCAGGCAAAGCAAACAGCCCGTGGCACAGTCCCCTCTGGCTCAGCGTGGAGGCGTCCATCAGAGCCATCAGAATGGCTCCTCACCCAAGCCCTCCCCAGCAGGTGCATCCAATTAGGGGTGTGTGTTTGTGCCATTTAGAGGCTCAGCAGGAAGAGAAGCTCACAGCGGGGCTCCCTCTTGGCCACTGTGGGTCTTTCTGCCAAGGCCCGAGAATGATGGAGCCTCCGGGGGCCAGAGTGATCCTCTTCCCATGTCCCACCCCAGGGACAGGCACCCCTCAGGGCTGCCCCAGACTAACAGTGAGCCCCTTTGCTTCTCTCCCTGGGGAGGCTGTAGAAGACACCACAGAGGTCGGGGGTCCGGGGACTCCGCTTTTCCAACTCAGCACTTCTGCTACGTAGAAATGGTCTCCAGCCAAGACAGTGCTTTTCAAGGGAATTGGACCTGGGTAGTCACCTGGCCTGATCCTGGGTAAGAGGCACCAGTGAGAACTGACTGCACTCCAGCCCTAAACGAGGCCACAAGGCCCTGTAAACAGAACAGTAAGTATTGCCAGATTCCTCAAGAAGACCCTCACCATGTAGGGAGAGCACTTGGGGAAGAAGGCAGCTTCAAGAAATCTGTCCTTTATTTCACTGATGGGGGCACTCACACACAACACAGTTTATGGACAAGGAACTTGGTAGCTGACCATATTTCCCTCTTTGCTTTGGCCACTAGGAAGCTCAGAAGTTAATAACCTACCTTTAGCAAGTACATAGACTCACATGCTATGGATGTTTGTGCTGATTTCACTGTGGGATGTGAGCATTTTACTCCCTGCATTTTCCCTTTCCCAAACACTCCCAATAACTCATATATTTTCGTACTAGATGAGTTTCAAGAAGTCACCTCAAATCCTGTGTCCAGGGAGACAAACTAAAAAATATATTTCAATCCAGGCTATCGGGGCTACTTATTTTTCCATAGGGACTCTTGATAGAGGGGAAGAAGACAGGTACTCACCCCGCGTGCATGAAGATGTACGTCAGGTAGCGCCACGCCTGTGCTCGGAGCTGTGGGTGGTACACCAGTGCGTTCTGCAGGTACCGTGGATGGGTCACCTGCAGCACAAACTGATCCAGCGACACTCCATTGTAGAGGAAAAAGGCCACCTGGGTGAAAGCACAGGACGGAGGGGGTCCATTACTAAGTACAAAACTGCCAGGAACCCCTTGTGCTAACACTCAGATCGCTGGAAGTTGTCGTCTTTCCTTCTCAGAGAATGCGGGACTCCCCCGCGGCCAGCGCTCAGCCTCATCTTCAACCATCTCTACCCCACTTCTGTTGGATTATTTTGCGTTAGCTATTCACAGCATGGTCACATGATCTCTGCCCACACTTCCTTGGGGCTAAGCAGGAAGGGTTTGGAGGATTTTAAACTTTAACCCCAATAATAAAAAACATATCCATTTGGGGGATAAGGCAATGCCACATAAGTTGATTTAAAAAAACAAACACACACAATCTCTGGTAAAATACATAGAAATACAGTTATCATCTAAATCAGTGTTAAGTGTGCAACTCAGTGGCATGAAGTTCATTTAAATTGTTAGGCAACCGTCACCACCACAGAAGTCTTTTCACCTTGCAAAACTGAAACTCGGTAGCCATGCAGCGTTAGCTTCTCATTCTCCTTTCCCCATCTCTGGCAACCACCATTCCACTTTCTGTCTCTATGACTTTGGCTACTCTGGGTAACTCGACTTCTGCTTATTTCACTTTGTATAATGTCACCAAGGTTCATCCATGTTGTTGATTAGGCCAAAATGTCCTTCCTTTTCTAAGGATGAGTAACATTCCCATTGTATGTATAAGCCACGTTTTGTTTATCATTCATCTGTTGATGAACATTTGGGTTGCTTCACTACTGTGAATAATGCTGTTATGAACATGGGTGTACAACTATCTCCTTGAGTCTCTGCTTTCAATTTATTTTGGGTATATACACAGAAGTGGAATTGCTGGATCATGTGGTAATTCTACGTTTAATTTTCTGAGTAATCGCCATACTGTTTCCCATAGCGGCTGCACCATTTTATACTCCCACCAACAGGGCACAAGGGTCCCAATTTCTCTGCATCCTCACCACCACCCCGCATAAGCAGACTATGCAAATGACTAAAGCACACTAATTTAAGCCCTAAAAGGGTAAACTACTTTTTTCTGGAACTCTTTCTAAAATGCATCATTCATGTCCCTATGTTCTTAATCAGGTATGTGCATAATCTCTTAAGGATGCCTCAGGTACTGAGCTGGGCACCGGGAGGGATGTCTTCTCCAGCAATTGATGGGGCTTCCCTCCTACAACTAAATGGCCCCAAATTCTTGTGTTTGAGACTCAGGTCTAGCCCTAGCCGGTTTGGCTCAGTGGATAGAGTGTCAGCCTGCAGACCAAAGGGTCCTGGGTTTGATTCCTCCCTGGCCCAGGCCCTGGTCGGGGCTCATGCAAGGAGGCAACCAATCGATGTCTCTCACATCGATGCTTCTCTCTGTCTTTCCCTCCCTCTTCCACTCTCCCTAAAAATCGATGGAAAAATATCCTTAGGCGAGGATTAACAAAAAACAAATGAACAAAAAACCCCCCTCAGATTTACTTTTAAATTGATTTCGGAGAAAGAAAGGGAGAGGGAGAGAGGAATAGAAACATCAATGATCAGCTGCCTCCTGCACACCCCTTACTGGGGATTGAGCCCACAACCTGGGCATGCGTCCTTGACCAGAATTGAACCTGGGACCCTTCAGTCCCCAGGCCGACACTCTATCTATCCACTGAGCCAAACCAGCCAGGTCAGGTTCTTACTTTTTATTGCTGGTTAATAGTGGGTCCCTTCTATTTTCTCTGTTATGGAATCAGAAAACTGGGTATCTAGAACTGTATTTAAAACAAAAAGCCTTGGGCTTTTGTACAAGGACTTTGAAACAGTTATTTCAACATTTTCTTCTAGGATGGTGGTTTGAGTTTACATAGCTGAGGCTTATGGAAATTTGAAACCAATCTGGACACAAAATCTGGCTTCTCTGGATAACCTTGGACAAATGATTTGAATTTTCTTGTTCTCGATGTCCTGACCTGGAAATGGGGATATGAATGCCTACACTTCCAGGGTAGTGATGAGATAAAATACAGGAGGCCCCGCTGGGTGCCCGGCATGCGATTCGGGAAGGCAGCTGTAATTAGCGTCGGGTTAGGGCTTCCTGGGTGGAGCCTGGACTGGCTCAGGCCCGCCAGCAGCTGGACTCCCCTGGGCTCTCTGGGGAGCCGTTCTGTCCACCTAACAGGATGCGGGTGGCCTGGCAACAAATACAGCTTCCAAGGCAGCTCGTTATTATTGGTCCTCAAATAGAAGTTAATAAATAGACCAACACCGTAAGCATTTGGAGAAGGAGTCCAAGAATATCTCAGAAAAATCGCAATTTCAACGTGAACTTGGAAGAAGCCTTGGGCCTGCAGACCAGCTATTCTCATTTAGGAAAAAGAGAAGAATGCCATGAAGCTTAACGATCCTGCCTGCCGTCTGATTAGGAACTTTGCAAGAACATATGCAGGGGTGGTAATTAGGCCCGTGGCTCTGGAAGAGAAACCAGTGAAGATTATAAAACGCCGAAGGGGAGCCGAGCATCCATTTAGGGGTGGAGGGGCCCACGGGTTCTTAGGCGGAACAGCCCACAGAATTCAGAGTTCCTCACGCATGGGCCCTGATTCAGAAAGGGGTACCTTTGGATTCTGTTGATATCGAAGCAGGAGACTCTTAGAATAACAATGGGTCTGGCTGATTCCCTAAGGGGAGAATGTTCTTTCAAAATGTGTTAAGTCCACATTTACCTGTTCAGAAACACTCCCTCCCATATGTATTTGTGGGAGGCTTTTGTGTTCCATTCTCTGGCTAAAGGGGGGGGGGGGGGCTATGGGAGAAGGAGGGCAGGCCTGCTTATTCCTGCTTCCCAGGCGGAGGATGGAGTCCCCGGGGGGCAAATGACCTGTCCACATTACTCACTCAGGGAGGAACTAAAATAAATTGGTTTTAGTATGTTAGCCTGACTAACTCCTCCAAATCGGTGAACTTATTACATTGTTTTTGTTGTTACTGTTTAGGTGGGGTGTCCCATGGGGATTTTGCTGCAGTGACTATTGCTTGAAGTAAGAATCTTTGGAATATCTTTGGGGTCCAGGAAATAGGACAACACTGCCTGGCCTCTACTGGGGCTGGACTTGCAATGACAACTGCTACTGGCTCCTCCCTCAACCATCGCCTTTTGGTGGAGAAGATGCTGCCCTGCCCCCACGATCTCAGACGCCCTCTTGCCCTGGCTGTGCTGAGGCCGAGCGGCCCTTCCCCACCCTTGTCCTTGCCTCCAGCAGGGTGACGGTGATCATGAACCAGGGCGGGGGGCAGCAGGTGTAGCTGTCGTAGTACCACTTCCGGTCAATCTCCCGGGGCAGGGTCTCGTAGGCCACGTGGCGGATGAGCCGCTGGGAGAGGTTCAGCCCTTTCTCCTCCAGCAGGGCCTTGCTGCAGAGCCGGCGGTTCCCCTGCAGGATGGCCTGGCGGAAGCTGTTGGACCGCTTGTTGCTCATCTGCACAGGAAACAGGGTCGGGGGGTGGGGGGGGGGCAGGGTCAGAACCAGGGTCTCGGGAGCCCCGACCCATTTCCCAGACAGCACAATCCTTAGACTTAACCAGGCCTGATGCCACCTTTCTTATTGTTCTACAATAGCTCGCCAGAAGCAATATTCACTGAGCTCTCACATGTCAGGGGCTGTTCTAAGCACTTCACAATTTGTTGGTTCATTTGCTACAACCAGTCTACCTGTTACATGAGGCCTATGGATATCCCCATGTTGCTCGATGTGGAAACCAAAGTACAGAGAGTTTTAAGGACTCATCAAGTTCAAACCCCGTAAGGCTCCTGAGCCTGCATTCATATATTCACAGTACCTTCCTTCCGCCCACCCATCTCTCATCCATCCATCACAATTTCCTGAGCAACTACTACGTGTCAGGCACATTGCCAGGCACAGGGGATACAGTGGTGCTCGAGACAGACGAGTAGCCAGCAATCCCAGTTCAGAGTCAAGGCTGCTGCAGGAGCACACGGGAGGGAGCCCAACCTGGTCTGGAGGTGGTCTGGGAGTGCTTCCTGGAGGCGGGGATATCTGAGTGAGAGCTGGAGGGTGAGTAGGACTCAGCATCCTCACGAACGTTAGCTTGGGAAGGGTTGGGCAGCCCTTGCTGACTTTCCCAGAACCCAGAGCTGTGCGTGTGGAAGGTCACCACTCCTGAGTACCTTCAAGTGACTGGCCACAGAATCCTGCCTCGGGGCTGACCCTGCCTTGGCAGCCTGAGGCTGCCCGACACAGTAGAGCCCTGGCTGTTCACCCAGCAGTCAGCCAGGCTCCCAGAGATCAGAGCAGCCTGCTGACTTCCAGCCCCGAGGCCTCCGTCGCCTCCCACCTGACCTCCACGACCACATTCTAGACCTTGACTATGGGGAGATGTCCTAGAGACTGAGTCCTCCCAACCCCAGAGCCCACAGTACCGTATGGGTGGCTGTTCCACAGTAGCTGGGGTGGGGATTATCAATGTATTCCTGGGACAGTGGGCCCAGCGGTGGACAATAGGCTAAACCCGGAGGCAGGAGTCCAGAGCGGGCTGGCCAGGTGCACCAGGCAGACCAAGGCACAGGGGTTTGGAGCCCTGTCGGGGGGAAGGTCGCTGGGGGGAGGATCTGCATTCAGTCCAAACGGGTGGGATGAGCCTCCCTCTGCAGCCTTTCCCCTCCTGGATTCTGCTGCCTCTGACCTTTAAAATCTGGCTTAAAGCCCCAGCAGGCCTTCCCACAGGAAGCCCTTCCAAAGATTCCCTATTCTCCTCCCCTCCACACCTGCAAAGCTTGGGTCTGGTCCTTCCTACTGGCTCGGGAGTTCTGTAAACGCAGGCAGGGCTTGGGGCTCAGGCACACAGTAAGCCCAAGACAGGATCCCAGCATGAGGTATTTTGTAGCCACACTTACCATCCTCTCTTCCAATCTCCGAGTGTGAATATGCACACGGGCGTGCCCTGCATGCACACTCACAAACACACCCGCAGTCACACCCTGTCAACTCGTGTGGGGTCGGGCTCAGCATTGAGTACAGAAGCACGGTGAGCACATACTCACCACTCACCTGCACGCTTGGTGTGCCTAGCACTGTGTTGGGCGCAGGAGTAACCATGGTCTTGGGCCTCACGGAACTTATAAGGAGAGACAGATGTATAAACAGCAGCAAAAGAGGGTGTCATCTTAGTTATTTGGTGCCTAGGATTATCCCCACGTCATAAAGATGGGGACCAGAGCTTGGAGAGTAGTTTCTAAGACCCATCGTTAGGAAATCAGAGTCAGGATTCATATCCAGATCTGCCTGCCTCTGGAAGCCAGCTAATTGGCACTTTCCTGCCAAGTAGATAGGGATCCTCTCCCTCCAGGTGGATGCACCCCTTCCAGGCCTGGGGAACAAAGCCCATGCCAGATTCCAGTCCCCACTCCCCCCTCTGCCAGGCATCCTGTACAGAACACAACCTGCACGCCCTCACGTGACAACCCTGGCCACTCAGCTGTAACGAAATGTGGTCTGTGCTATAAGAGAAGTCTGGCGCCCTGGCTGGGTAGGTCACTTGGTTGGAGCATCGTCCCCATAAGCCAAGGTTGCGGGTTCAATCCCCAGTCAGGGCACATACAAGGATCAACCGATAGCCCTAATTGGTTTGGCTCAGTGGATAGAGCGTCGGCCTGCGGACTCAAGGGTCCCAGGTTCGATTCTGGTCAAGGGCATGTACCTTGGTTGCGGGCACATACCCGGTGGGGAGTGTGCAAGAGGCAGCTGATCGATGTTTCTCTCTCATCGATGTTTCTAACTCTCTATCCCTCTCCCTTTCTCTCTGTACAAAATCAATAAAATATATTTAAAAAAAAAAGAATCAACCAATGAATGCAAAGATAAATGGAACAGCAGTTTGATGTTTCTCTCTCTTCAACTGAGAGAGAGAGAGAGAGAGAGAGAGAGAGAGGGAGAGAGAGAGAGAGAGAGAGCTGGTTGCCCTAACCGGTTTGGCTCAGTGGATAGAGCGTTGGCCTGCGGACTGAAAGGTCCCAGGTTTGATTCCCGTCAAGGGCATATACCTTGGTTGCGGGCACATCCCCAGGAGGGGTGTGCGGGAAGCAGCTGACCGATGTTTCTCTCTCATCGATGTTTGTAACTCTTTATCCCTCTCCCTTCCTCTCTGTAGAAAAATCAATAAAATATATTAAAAACAAAACAAAAAAAAAGAGAGAGAGAGAGACCTGGCAAAGCACAGTGGGGGTTGGGATGAGGAAGGGCTCACGAAGGAGGCAGAGTTTACCTGCTGGAAGAATACTACAGACAACAGTCTTTGTTGTTGTTTTTTTAAAAAATATATTTTATTGATTTTTTACAGAGAGGAAGGGAGAGGGATAGAGAGTAAGAAACATCAATGAGAGAGAAACACCAATCAGCTGCCTCCTGCAGCCCCCCCACTGGGGATGTGCCCGCAACCAAGGTACATGCCCTTGACCAGAATTGAACCCGGGACCTTTCAGTCCGCAGGCCGATGCTCTATCCACTGAGCCAAACTGGTTTCGGCCAGACAACAAAGTCTTTCATATATTTCACCTTGTTGAATCCTTGCAACGACCCCAAAGGAGGTAAAATCCAAGCTCAGAAGATCTTTCCCAGTGAGTGGCACAGGCAGAGCCAGAAGAGGGACCCAGGTCTGCCTGACTCCAGGCCCTGAGCCCTCTGTCCTCCCCAGAGCTTCCCTGCTGGTGACTTCCTCTTAGTCCTGGTCCCCAGGGCAGCCCAGCTCACACGAATCCAGGCTCCAGCTGGCCATTCTGGCTCGGAACTGATCGAAATCCCAACAGCAACAAGTCCCCTGCGGCTGGGAGTTCACAGAGGACCCCACGGGCCCCTTGCTGGAGAGGAGCACCTGTCGGGCCCAGCCGGGCCCTCACGCTGCCCTGGACTGAGCAGGGGCTGCAGCAGACGTGCTTGCGCTGGGCGGTGGAGGAGCCCGTGGCCTGGTCTTTGGTGGCACAGCTGGGCTCTAAGTCCCAGGGCTCACCGCCACCGCCTGCCCCATGAATCCCGGCTGCCCCTCCTCCTGCAGCTCATCTCTGACCCCTGCCCTCTACAAGGCCTGCTCCCTGGGTCCATTCTGAACCGCAGTAGAACCCGAAAGCCCTACTGCGGCTCCCCGTAATCACTGGGCAAAGGCAGGCCCTCAGCAGAGAGGCAATTCAAGCAAGTCCAAAGCTGGGTATCCACACCAGAGGGCCCACCTGGCACAGGACAGGTCTGAGTGGGACTGGCTCCCCCATCACTGACACCAGCGGGTGACAGAAGAGAGGACACTGTCTCACCCCTCCATGCGTGACCGACGAGAAGTGACTGTCCCCACCCATTTCAATAGGGAAACCAAGGTCCGACTCCAGCCTTGGATTCATCCTGTTAGTTCATGTAGAGTCTACTGATATTCCAACCATCTCGTGGCAGGTAAAATGCTTCCTGCTTAATCCCACTGAACCCCATTCCAATCTCACCCCAGTAGTAACACAGCAATAACCCGCAGTGAGGAGGGAGTCCCTACTCTAAGTCAGAGCAGTGGGCAGGATTCACGGGCTCCCTGTCCCCAGTCCCCCCAACAAGCCAGGGCATCTGCCAGCATGTCTGATGAGCTCCTGTGCCCCACTGCTCCTGGAGAGGTCTGGCCTGATCCTCCGGACACCTGCTCCCCAGCTCCTCTCCTGCCAATGACCTCCTGCCTCCCACTCCCAGCACTTGGTTTCGGTGGCATGGAGCCCACTTCCAGCTCCAGAGGTGGGCCCTGACTGGTTGGAGTCAGTCAACACATCCCCACTGACCCAATCTGGGCCTGTGAAAGGGAGGAAGTAAATCCCTTGTGTGGGAGCTACCACCAGGAGTCCCTCTCCTCTCCTGCATGGTGAGGCCTGAGGGTGTGAGGGCTGGAACGGCGGCAGCCACTTTGCCGCCACAACGGGAGGGGCTGGGATTGCCAGCGGCTTCTCAGAGGATGAGAAGGCAGAGCTGAGAGGCAAAGAGAAACCAGGTCCTCGGTGATACCCGGCTGAAGCCTGGACTTTTTCAATGTTCTGGGCCAAGAGATCCCTTTAATTGTCCAAAAGGGTCGGCTAAACCACAACCCCTGGACAGGCCCCTCCCAACAGCAAGGGCCCCAGAGCGCTCACCAGGTTGACAAAGTCCTGGTAGCAGATCTGCCCATCGGCGTGGCTGTCGGCCAGGGCCAGGAGCACCTCCCTTTTGTGCGGGTCCAGCTTGGAGCTGTGGCTCTCCAGGAGGCTGCGGAACTTGCCTGAGCTGATGTAGCCGGTGTTCCCAGGGTCACACTACAGGAGAAGCACAGACAAGCCAGGGAGAGGGGCGTGGGGGGGGCGTGTCAGTGGGCTCTGGCCCCCTCTCGGCTCTACCACAGGTGCCCCATCTTCAACACGAGGTCCAGGCGGTGTCTGGGATGTCTCCAAGGCCCCGAGGGAAACATCCAAACAAAGCGTGGACCATCACGTAAAATCCTGGAAGGCCCTGGAGACCTTCGAGATCCACTAACCCGAGCGTCTGGTGTGTGGATAAGGAATCTGAGGCGCAGAGAGGTTAAATTCCCTTCTCTCCGCCCTTATGTCTGACTCTAGGCAAGAGGAAAGCAGGAATGAAAAGGAGATGAGCAGAGGAAGAGGAGGAACTTCTGGGGCCCGGGCCAGAGGGACTCCAGTGGGGAATGCTCGAGGCCTGGGAGCAGGGCGCACAGCCTGCCAACCCTGCATGTGGCTGCTGGCTCCCTCCGTGTCAAACTCCACCCCCCCACCCCCACTTCTTCCCACACACACACAGGCCAGAGCAGGGCTCCCCAAAGACACTAGGCTCTCTGTGCTCTGTTTGTTTGTTGGCATCACCCTTTTGCCCTCTGTAGCTTTGCACACGTGGATCCCTCCGCCCAGAATTCCTTTCTTCCTCATCTCCCTGAGAGCCTCCGCCTCACCCTTCCCAGCTCATTGGATGTCCCCTCTCCGGAAAGGCTCCTCTGAGACACGCCTGCACCTCGGACAGACCTCCAGCCCCGACCCCCCACCCCGCACAGCTCTGTAATCGTCTACTTTCCACTCCTTACTGGGCTGCCGGTTCCTCCACCGCAGCGTCACCACAGATCCCCGTGCTTAGCATCCAGCCGGCGGAATCCGCACTCAATAAAGCTTTGTTGGGTGAATGCACAGGGGAGCTCCGGATGAAGAGGTGGGTGCTAATTTCCCAAGGACAGTCTCATCAGTTCAGTTAGAAAAGGATTTTATTAATCTCTCCCGGAGAAACCCATAACCTTTCTGCCCCTCTTCCATAGCCCCCCTTTCCTCCAAGAACCCATCCAGTGTCCCCCCCGCCCCCCTCTCCCCACAGCACCCACCCTGCTATGAACTGAGGCTGACCCTGCTGAGAGCTTGCCTCTTCACAAGCACTTCCCCACACGAGCTCACTGCATCCTGGAGATGCTGCATGCGTTACTGAGATTGTTGAAGGCAATCAAACTCTTTGATGTGTGTGTGGAGAGAGAGAGAGAGAGAGAGAGAGAGAGAGAGAGAGAGAGAGGAACCCAGAAGACCAGATCCACGTTCCCCCCTTTTCTAGATAAGGTCAATGGAGACCATCTTAGGAAGGCTGATTCTCAGGGCAGCATTTCTCAGGCAATCCAGAGAAACAGCCAAGAGTCACAGTCATGGGCTAGTTCAGTCCCCCCAGAACTCAGCGTGAGAGGACCTGCCTGAGGAGGCCTACCTAACAGTGTGGGTCCCCACCCTCAGCCCCAAACACCCGCTTTCAGAGACGACACCAATGTGGTTCACACGATAGAGCATTTCGGAAAACTCCGCTACCCCAGCCCCATAAAGACCTTTAAGAATAAAAATGCCCAGGCCCTGGCCACGTCGCTCAATTGGTTAGACTGAATGCCAAGGTTGCGGGTCCAGTCTCCTGGTCAGGGCACATTCAACAAACAACCAATGAATGTATAAGTGGAACAACAAATCGATGCTTTTCTCTCTAAAATTAATTTAAAAGAAAGGAGTAAACATACCTAATATGTGTTGAGTGTTTTCATGGGGCCAAATACAGTTGTAAGCACTTTATGTATATCATTTCTTGGACCTCCTACAACAACTGTATGAAATAGGTCCTATTATTATCCCCATATTACAGATGAGCAAACAGAGGCACAGGAAAATGAGCACAGTGCCAGCAGTCAGCAGAGCCAGGGCTCCACACCCGGGCAGCGTAGTGCTGCCTCTATTCACCACTGGCCGCCAATGACCTTCAACCCCCTGAGCTGCCCTGCTGCTCAGAAGCAAAATTTAAGGATCAAAGAGGTGAGTGCTGACCCAGGAGGGGAGGGGCCCTAGGAGTCTCACAGGCCCACTCTAAACAGAGACTTTTAAGGCAGGAAGGAGCCTCAAAAAGCAACAGTTCTGCCAGGCCTGGCATGGCTCAGTGCTTGAGCATGGACCTATGAACCAGGAGGCCATGGTTCGATTCCAGGTCAGGGCACATGCCTGGGTTGTGGGCTTGATCCCCAGTGGGGGTGGGAGGGCGTGTAGGAGGCAGCTGATTAATGAGTCTCTCTCATCATTGATGTTTCTCTCGCTCTCTCCCTCGCCCTTCCTCTCTGAAATCAATAACAAAATATATTTTAAAAAAGCAACAGTTCTGACTTTCTTATTGCTCAGACAGGAAAGTAAAGCTTGGAGAGGCGAAGTGGCAGAGTAGGCCAGGGAGGGCCTCCTTGGCCAGCCTGGGGGTCTCACTGGCCGGCCTGGCCTGGCTCCACATGGCTCCCAAGCTGGGTGGGCTGATGGGGGATGACGGCGAGGTTCAGAAGCAGGCCTGAGTCCTGGGAAAATCCATCCTCCACTCCCACCCCATGAGCACTGCAGGGGGGCAGTGGTTTGCACACAGCGTGGAGGCTCCTGCCTCAGCTGAGGGGGAGGAAGCCCGGGGGCCTTGGATTTCATGGAAGCAGAGATACCAATCCCTTCTCAAGGGCTGCCTATAGGCTTGTGTGTGTGTGGGGGAGGCGGCAGTGGGGTGGAGGGGCTGAGATCAGACAAGGGCCTTTCTCCTTCATTCCAGCTCCAGACAAAGGACCACCTGCTCCCTCCCCCCGCCCCACCCCCTCCAGGGCTCCCTGCTGTTGTCCTAGTGACAGGGGCTGCCCTGGGGCTCCCCAAGCCCCCACCCCCTACGAGGCCTGCCAGTCCTGCCCCAAGCACATTACAGGCTCCAGACTGCAGAGGATGAGCTGGAATCAGGCCCAGCCTCCCTTCTCTGCCAAAACCCTACCTTTCAGTGCCAGGGCCAGACAGGCCAGACAATGGGGTCATCACTACCCTAATAATGAGGCCTCAGGGATGCAGGAGGCTGACTAGTGGGGAGGGAGAGGCAAGGGTGGGGCGGCTGCCTGGGCTCCACAAATGTACACAGAGCAACTTCCAACTCCCTCCCCACCCCCCACCGCCCCCCAAGAACCAGGCACGATGAGGACAAGAGCAGAGGCTGACAGTGGGCATGGGGCACAGGGGCAGGTGGGAGGCAGAGAGAGGGAGACGAAGGGAGGAGACACAGAGAAAGCCCGAGAGAGGATGTGTAAAGGAAGGAGGTAGGTCCCATTGCCCAGGAAGGCAGCTCAGAGCTTCTTAAGAGGCTGCAAGGAGCAAGGCAAAATCCCACTCTTGTCTCTGCCACTAACCGGTTTGTGTGCTTTAGGGTAACCTGCTGGAGCCATAATCACCTGTCTGTCAGGCAGGGTCACATCCCCTCGGGTCATGGTGGGTTGACACAAACACAGGCCAACGCTCCCCAGGACCCAGGGTCACACGGACTCAATGTCCAGCTCCAACTGCCCCGTTCACAGCAAAGCAGGGAGCACTCTTCCTTCAAGGCCAGCTATGGGTGATGGGAACATACCAGTCCCGTGGCTTGGAGCGTGTGGGGAGACAAACCCTAGAAATGAAATTTCCTTGTTGACAGTGCGCTCAAGGCCCCAAAGCTCTCTGTCCCGGGAGTCCCAGGCCCTGCATTCACCCACTTTTGGCAGCGGGGTGCTCTCAGGATGAGTCTGGGCCGAGGGCTGGAGGCAGCCTGACTGGGGCTGGTGAGTGAGGCTGTGAATGGGCCGCAGGCAGGGGCCCAGTGGGGAGTCAGGAGTGGGGAGCATCCTGGCAGCTGCCTCCTGAATAGGGCTCAGTGCTGTGGAGGGAGGGGGAGGCCAAGCCCACATTCAGCCTGAGCGGAGGATGCTGGCCAGTAGAGGGAGAGACAGCGAGGGGCCCCTCCCACCGCTCCCACCCACCTGCCTCAGCCTTGAAAAGAGCTGCTGTGGGGAGAGGCTCCAGGGGACTTTAATCCCACCAGCACCCAGCCCTCTGCCCCCTTAATCCTCTAAGTCGCCAGTTTCCCCCAGCCTGGGGCCTCACACAGTCTGGGCCTGCCATGCATCCCAACTCCCACCTGCACCCCTTCCTAGCGCACTTAGGACCTAGGCTGGGAAAAGGACCCACCAGATTCCCTCTGTATTATTGTTATTATTGACTTCACAGAGGAAGGGAGAGGGAGAGAGAGCTAGAAACATCAATGATGAGAATCATTGGTCGGCTGCCTCCTACAGGCCACCTATTGGGGATCGAGCCCGTAACCCAGGCATGTGCCCTTGGCTGGAATCGAACCTGGGACCCTTCAGTCTGCAGGCCGACACTCTATACACTGAGCCAAACCGGCTGGGGCTCCCTCTGTACTATTGCCACTTTGGGTTCTTTCCCCTTCTCTGGGGCAAGGAGTGGGGGAGTCCCAGAAGGAACCCCTCCTCCCGCGCTGTGCCATCTTGGGCAGATCCCTAGGCACACTGCCTCCGCTTCTCCATCGATCATGTGGTAGGAGCTCTGCCTTCTCCAGGAGATGTAGGGGGCCCATCCCACCCTATCCAGCCCACAGGGGCAGCTGATCTATTCTGCATCCTTGCTCAGGCTGGGGTGATGGGAAATTTGGAATTAGGACCAGGCAGCTCTACGTGGCGGGGGCCCGGATGAGGTCTGTGTTGTCACCTGGTGACACTGGGGAGAGGGGCAGCAGGTCAGGGGACCATAAGCCCTGGTCCGGGAGGGCTGAAAGGACCCATCCTGTGTGTGATCTGCACACACTGCATTTCCAGGACAACTCCGTGTCTGCACGTGAATTTCCTTCTGTCTCCCAGGAGGACTATCCTCATCCCTGATCCAGGGAGTTTTCAAGCTACTCTGCAGGTTCTCGGGGCTGCGGGACCTCTGAGGCACAGAGGAGTGGAGAAGGGGTCTGAGCAGCCCCCTCCCAGCTAGGGCAGCCCCACTGTGAGTGTTCTGTGTGCCGGCCTCCTGCATGCCACCTGGTTGGACAGCACAGGCGGTGTTGTATGTATGGAACGCCCGCTAGACAACAGGCACCGCCTCCTCGCACCCTCACCTCACCCTGCGTCCCGGTGGGCCTGGGGCAGTCCTGGCTTGTCCCTACTGTCTGAACGTGATTATTCACAGTGCCCCTTTCCCTCTCAAAATGGCCCCCATCTGGTAAATTATATAGTTCCCCCCCCCCCCATTTAAACCCCTCAACAGCCCTATGAGGTAGATGCTATTGTGGGCTCCATTTCGCAGGGGAGAAAAACGGGGCATGGAGAGCCGAGGTGGCCAAGTGTGGACAGTGGGACATGCATGCATCCCACTTGACTTCAGAGAGGAAGGGAGAGGGAGAGAGAGCTAGAAATATCAATGATGAGAATGATTGGTCGGCTGCACTTTCAAGGACACCTGCACTGAGCCCCTGCACTTTCAAGGACACCCAGGTGCAGGGGCCCAGAGGCTGCACTGCCCCATCCTTAGGGCGCTGCAGCTAAAGGGTTCGGGGGACCCCAGTTCAATCCTCTCGTTCGTTCATTTCACAGGTACTTACTAGGAACCGACTACATGCCAGGCATCACGCTCATGCTATGGATGGACACTCAAGAGCAGAGGGCAAAAGAAACTAGCTCAATGTCACAAAGCAAGTTACTGCTCAAAATGAAGACAGTTCAGGGTTCCTCCTGGGGGGCTGGGGTTCCAGCCTTGCTCTTCCTTGTTTTCCTCTGCCCTGTTCAGTTATATGAAGTACAACTGGCGCAGGGTTTCCCAATGTGTGTTTTGTGGGACACCAGGCCCAAGGTGGTGCATGAAATAAGGGTTCTGTGGCTCCGTAAGTTTGGGAAACCCTCTTGGAAGGGCATAATGCAGAAACCAAATCAAGGGCTCTGGAAGGTTTGCAATGGAGAAACCTGTCTGATTTTGCTCAGCCCAGCATTTCCCAAACGTGTTGGATCACAGTGTTTTTTTCACAGCAACACTCCATGCAGCACTCTGGGGAAATGCATGCGTCCACAGTGGAGGCATTTCCCCCACCCTCGGCTGGTGGTTCCAAATCAGCCTCTGTCTCCGTCTCCCGAGTGGCACAGGCCCTCACGGCAGCCGACACCGTGTCTGGGCTCCTCCAGCAAAGTTAGACCCTGGTCCCAGCCAGAGGGTGGAGGGGAATGCCAGACCAGGAGAGGCCGAGGAATCAGCGACTGCCCGACTGCCTGGACTGGCCGAATGGGCCGCTGATCAGCTCCCAGGGAACAGCCCGCAGCAGCTGGGATCTGCCTGCTCAGCACCCAGGACAGCGGCACCATCTCCCCTCCCGCCACAGGCCAGCCAGCCTGGCCGAGGCTTTAGAATTTACCCGGCAGCAGAGAAGCCAAAGAGAAAGGAACATATCTATTTTATATCTCTCCTGCATGTGTGATATACCCAAACTGCATTTCCAGGACAACGACACATCTGGTCCCAGCTCCCAACACTTGAATCCTCATCTCTCTCCTGGGAGGACCCTCTCCCTGTCCCTCATCTAGAGAGGCCCTCGATCTGAATGAGGGGTGTGGGCACTTTCAAGGACCCCAAAGGCAGCACCTGTGGTGCCATCGTGGTAAAGGAGTCTTGGGTCTGGAAGGTTGGGACCTAGAGCCTCAGAAGTCTCCCGTCCGCAGCCACACTCTCTCTCCTCTGTCCACCAGGACAGAACCAGAACCAGAACCAGAACAGAGCCCTAAGAAATGACCCCAGGGCATGTGTGCTGGGACAGGGCAAGGTGCAGGCAGCTTCCCTCCCCACTTGGGGTGGGGGGTCACTGTGGCTCATCTGCTGGCTCCTTGCCTCATTAGCCGGCTTTTGAGCAGAGCAGAATTAACGAGGCTGCCCAGGGGTTTATGGCTCAGCAGAGCGTCCCACCCAACAGCCAGGGCCCACCAGGGAACTCTGGCCCGTTCACGGATATTTACAGCCCCATAAATGATGTCCAGGCCTGCAGCTGCCGGGGTCAGGCGTCAGGAGGCGAGGTTATAGGACTAGCCCCTTTCTCTTCCAGTTTTCCTTCCCTGCCAATGAGGATGGTAATTCACCTCTGAGAGAAAACCACTTCCCACCATTCCCCTGACTTTCCCCCTGATTCAGAAATACTGATTTTCACAAGTATTTTTATTTTTTTAAATCCTCACCCGAGGATATTTTTCCGTTGATTTTTAGAGAGAGTGGAAGAGAAAGGGAAAGACAGAGAGAAACACTGATGTGAGAGAAACATTGATGTGAGGGAAACACATTGATTGGTTGCCTCCTGCACACGCCCTAACCAGGGCCTGGGCCAGGAAGGAGCCTGCAACAGAGGTACATTCACTTGACCGGAATCGAACCTGGGACCCTTTGGTCCACAGGCCGACGCTCTGTCCACTGCGCCAAACCCTGTCCACTGAGCCAGCCTGGCTAGGACGTGTATTTTATCACTTCTAGCCTCACACCAATCCTACAGTTAAATGTGATTAGTCCCATTTAACAGATACAGAAACTGAGGTGGGCAGAGATCAGTGACTTGCCCAAAGGCACTCCCAGAGAGTAGAATGGGGCACCAGCTGGCCTGCTCAGAGCTGGGGCTGGGAATGGTGATCCCAGGATTCCCAGCTACATTATTTCTGTTCTGTCAGCCACGTGGGGAGTCCGCAGGGAGGCAGCTCATCCCTCTCAAGGGGCTTCTCCCAGAAGGGGAGAAGCTAGAACCCCCTTCCTTCAGCAGAGAATCAAGCATCCTGACCTGAATTCAGGCTGAGCAGCTGGACATTCGGGCTCCCCAGCTCTTTCCACACCTGGGCCTCGAGGGGAAGTAGAGCTCAGACTTCCCCTAGAATACAGGAAGTTGGGGTTGGGTGGGCAACGGGGGAGAGGGCCACCTTTCACCAGGCCGTCCCTCCCCACCCTGCTTCTCCTCCTTCGGAGTCCTCTCCCCACAGAAGCCCTTGGAGGTTCAGACTCTGAGATGACAGCTGGGGGCTGTGACTCAAAGCCAGGCCTCTTGGGTCGCTAAGAGCAGCAGTAATAATGCCCATGCTGACTCATCCAGGGCCAGCTGTCACATGTCCCAGCTGCCTGGGGACTGAAGCCGAGTCACAGCCATAATGCAGGAGTCCCAGGGGAGCAGCAGGCAGGGAGAGGGGGAAGTGGGTGTGCAGGGCTGACTACTGGTTATCAGGCATTGGGAAGAGAGTTTCAGCTTTCTCTTCATTCCCACAGTCACCCCTGGAGTTAAAGATGATCGTCTCCATTTAAGGGGAGGAAATTGAAGCTCAGAGAGCTAATGTCATTTGCTCCCCATCACAAAGTCAGTAAGGCCTGAACTCAGGTCTACCTGACTCCAAATCCAGGGTTCTGTCCCGGGCCGCCCATCTAAGCAGCACTGTGCTCTGGTAGTTACACATTTATAATTCGCACTAGGGGCCCAGTGCATGAATTCGTGCACCTTGAAAGGAACTGTGGGCCGCGAGGCTGCCGTGGGCACAGGGGTGGGTCTTGGCCCATCCTCTGCACCCGTCCAGCCCCTCCTGCCGAGGTCCCCCCCCCCATCCCCTGTCTGCCAGCAGCCCTGCTCCCACTGCCACTGCTCCCACATGCTGACGGCGCCGGCCCCACTCGCACCTACTGACCAGGAGCAGGGGGAGGTGGAGAAGCCCTGAGGGGTGATTGGGGCTGGCAGCCACCACTTGCACCTGCTGACAGTGCTGAGCGATCAGGGCCTGCGCCGGGGTCCAGCAGTGGGTGTGAGTGAGGCTGGCGCAGGCAGCAGGTGCAAGTGCTGGGCAGGACCTCAGCGCGCGGGAGCAAAGAATTTTCAGTAACCACCAGAGGCTCGCGCCCCAATGACAGCGACCTGCGCCCTGCCTTAATCTGGCGCCCCTGCTCACCTGCTCCACCATCCTGCCACTGCCCATGCCCGCCATATTCCGCATGGGCCCCCCTCGTGGTCAGTGTACGTCATAGCGACTGGTTGTTTGGTTGTTCCCCTGTTTGGTCTATTTGCATATTAGGGTTTTACTAGTATATATATAGATTTGTAATTGTGGTGGCATAATTAAGACGGCCCACTTTCCTTCTGGGAGATCAGCAAAGTTGGGGGTCTTTTTGGGGGGGTCTGGGAAATGCATGCTCCCCGTGTGAAGGAAAAAAGAGAGACACAATCAAGTCACTTTCAATTCTTCCTATTCCCTCTTGCTTGTTTGAGCCTGAAAGCAATTGTGTTGTGTAAATTAACAGAACTCTGCTACGAAACCTTCTGCTCATTGAACATTTGCAGATCTTGAAAGCCTTTTTAAGGGTAACCTGGAAATGGTTTTCCAACCCCCGAAGCCCTTTAGGGGTTAACTGGGCTCTGGTCCCACATCTGCCACTGACCTGCTATTTGACCTTGGATCCTTGAGGGCACCTCCCTAGAGTTCAGGAAGGGAATGGGAGTAAGACTATCAAAGAATAACCTTAAAAAGAGGAGCTCGTAGGAAAGCTACAGGCACATATAAAGCAATAACTAAAGGGTACATTACCTGAGTGAAATTGTAAATATCAGTGGAACAGAGAAAAACCTGAAATATACCCAACCACCTAAAGAAATTTTCCAAATGATAACATTTCTCAAACAATGTATAAAGGAAGTTTTTCTTCTTTTTTTAAAAAATTCTAACCCGAGAATATTTTTTTTCCATTCATTTTTAGAGAGTGGAAGGGAGGGAGGTAAGGAAAGGGGGAGAGAAACATCAGTGTGAAAGAGACACATCGATTGGTTGCCTCCTGAACTGGGCTTGAACCTGCAGCCCAGGTATATGCCCTTGACCAGAAATCGAACCCGAAACCCTTCGGTGCATGGGCCAACACTCTAACCACTTAGCAACACTGGCCAGAGCAGGAAGTTTTTTAAAAATATATTTTTATTGATTTCAGAGAGGAAGGGAGAGGGAGAGAGAGAGAAACATCAATGATGAGAGAGAATCATTGATCAGCTACCTCCTGCATGCCCCTCACTAGGGATTAAGCCCACAACCTGGGCATGTGCCCTAACCGGGAACCGAACCCTGACCTCCTGGTTCACAGGTCGACACTCAACCACTGAGCCATGCCAGCCAGGCCAGAAAGTGTTTCTTAATAGGTGATGTTGGTGTAACTGGACAGGAATAAGATCTGGATAGAGTAAAGGGTTAGATAATATTTTTTCTAAATCATAGTAGTAGGAAATAGCAGCATATATTTATGAAATCCGAAAAGGGATAAAAACTGCCTCAGGCCCGAAGCAATAGAAGGAATTGTGAAGCAAAAGCCCAACAGATTCAACTATAGAAAAATAAGACATTTTTTTTATCATCCTATATAATAAAACCCTAATATCCTATATAATGAAACCCTAAATTGCAAATTGACTGAACTGTGGAACGACCAGTCGCTATGATGTGCACTGACCACTAGGGGGCAGATGCTCAACGCAGGAACTGCCCCCTGGTGGTCAGTGTGCTCCCACAGGGGGAGTGCTGCTTAGCCAGAGGCTAGGCTCACGGCTGGGGAGCGCAGCAGTGGTGGCGGGAGCCTCTCCTACCTCCAAGGCAGCTCTAAGGAGCAGCGAGCGGGCTTCTGGCTGAGTAGGCTCATGGCTGTTGAGGGCAGCCATGATGACGGGAGCCTCTCCCACCTCCACTGCAGGCGGGTGGTAAGGAGTGAGGGGTCCTGGATCGCAAGAGCCTCGGACTGCAAGAGGGCACAGGTGGAGTGGAGGGACACCCTTACCCACCCTCCCCCCCAGTGCACGAATCTGTGCACTGGGCCTCTAGTGATACTATAACAACAGATCAATATTTATGGTAACTTTAAAATCTAGTATTTAGGAGAACCATTAAGACCCCAAGGATATGAGAAGACAATTGGTTCAAGCAGAAGTTAACATAGGAAACAAAAACATGGGACATGTGGGAGATAGTGGGGAGGGGGTGATGATCTTCAGGCTTCCTGACTGCTGTAACTTCTGGGATCGATGGGAAAAACTGAGGAAGGGGTGAGGATGGATATCATGCAATAAGCCAGCTTGAGCAGGCCAGACAAATGCCCAGAATGCCGGGGGCGGGGGGCAACTGGATAAACTTCCAAAGGTCTGGGTTCACCTGTTTCCTTCACCTCCAGCTCCCACAAAAGGCATTCTGGCTATTTAGTTGAGGGGTGACCACATAAGACCAAAAGGCCAAGGTCAGGGTTTCCAGCCTTTAAGACCAGAAGGCCAAGGTCATGGCTTGCAGCCTTTGAGGTCCAATTAGTTTCATGCTGAGTCAAAGCTACTCTATGTGCTGAAGAACTAGACAGCATAGAGGAACTGGTCCAATTCCATTCCTAACACCTGGAAAAAGGTCCCAGCAGATCCTAGTTGGAAACCAGCTGACCACTGGTATCCCCTTGATCCAGGAGGAAAGGAGAACTGACTGGCCAGCCTCCCATCCCATTGACCTCTGAGAAATGAACTGTAGGCCACATCAGCTTGCAGGAACTCTGACAGGTGTGGTGTGAGTCCCCCCCGCCCCCCCATTCACCAGAGGTTGACCTGCTGGGGCTGTCTATGAGACGGCAGGGAGGCCGCCTGCAACCCCCAGCCAATGTTCTTTCCTAAGGGCACCAAGTGCACCCTCACCAAACCCTACCTTTAAGCAGGCCCAGAGGAAGTGGCAGGAAGGACAAAACACTTCAGCGTTCTGTATAACCTGGTCCTTCTGAAGCTGGTGTCCGTTTGTGAAGCTTCAGACCTACTCTTCATTTAGCCCTACCAGGGGAATGGTCCAGGGTTGGCTTTGCAAAGCAAGGGGATGAACGCAGAGGGACTGGGTATGTTCCAGAGGTCAAACCCTGTCCTTCAACACAAAGCACAGACAGGCCCAGCAGGCGTGGCTCCGTGGTTGAGCATCGACCTATGAACCAGGAGGTCACGGTGGATTCCAGGTCAGGGCACATGCCCGGGTTGTGGGCTCGATCCCTAGTGTGGGGCGTGCAAGAGGCAGCCAATCAATGATTCTCTCTCATCAGTGATATTTCCATCTCCCTCCCTCTCCCTTCGTCTTTGAAATCAATAAAAACATATTTTAAAAAATTTAAAGAAGCACCCTTAGGAAGGATGACAAAAATTGGCCTCCAATGCCACGTGAGGGATGGGAGTAGATAGGCAGAACTTGTGAGAAAAAAATTGTTTGCCCAGAGTATGTTTTGGGAGTTTCTTTCCTAGGATAATTGTGCCTGTTGGTTTCTGGGTGGGCCTTCCCCGAAGCAGGGGGATGGTCTTTCTGACATGCAGGACCTCCCTCCAGCGGCAGAAACTGAATTGCATAGACCACCCACTAATATCAGGTACTACACATTCTCCCTGCTCCCTCCAGTTCCAAATTCCTCCTACTAAAAGTTTTCCTCCATTCATCCAAATAGTTTGTTTTAAAGTGTAAACACACACCCAGGGACCAGCAAAGGAAATTAATCAAACGAGAAAGACACGGACAGAGCCGAACAGAATGATACACGGTGTTCTAGGTTCTGATTCTAAATCTGACAAGAAGTGTGAAGGGCTGGCAGCTTGCTGGTTGGGGACTAGTGGCAGCAAGCGGCTCACTCCCGCCTCAGGGCATCAGGCCAGCAGCTGCTGTACTCTTGGGAGCCGGAGGGAGAGTGGGTGGCACTTAGGCGCAGAGGGAGACATGTGCTACGCCACGGGGACAGGAGCTACGAGACGCTCCCCAAACCACAGCCAGGCCTTGTGTTAACGTGGATGACACCCCATATCCCCACCCCAGGCCCGCCATGTCTTTCAAGCTGCAATTTCATGTCTTTGCTCCCCACCTGGGCATCTGCATTGAGCTGGCTCTTCAAACTGAACTTGTCCGAAACCAAAATGGTCCTTTGTGCCAACCCCACTCCCCCCAATCCCAACCCTGGCTTTCCCTCCCCCCCTCCCCCCCCGGATTCAGAATGTCAGGTATATATGCGGTTCACCTCATCTATTCAATCTAGTGAGATCTGCCGAGTCGCTCATCGCCATGTCCCTCTTCCTTTCCATTCTGACTGTCTTCCTCCAAGTCAGTTCCTGGGTCCATGCACGGCAGCAGGCTCCTCGTGGTGTCACTCACCGCTGCACTCCATCCACCACCACCCCACTGTCACGCAGAATCTTCCCAAAGCATGGCTTGGATCCCGTAACAAACCTGCTAAAAAACGCTCAAAGGCTTCCCCTGCCTCCAACAGGACATGGTCTGGTCCGAGCTACTTTTTCAGCTCTGTCTCCCTCGCCAACAAAACATATTCCCGCACAAAGTTCACGGCACAGTCATCGTCACCCCAGGACTGCAGTGCTCACTATTCCCCCAACACTGGGACAGCCCCGGCCTCCTCTCCGGCTGCTTCATGGAACGAAGCGGGAGTAGGACAATCACAACAGCACCCAACACGAGTACCAAGCAAAGAGAACCATATCCTGGCTGAAGGTCAGCTGTCCATCTCTGGGTTTCAAAGTTGGCATCCCCAACCAAATTCCATTCCCCACGCCTACACTCTGGGCATTGCAAACAATCACATACTATTTCCCCTACACCCCTCCCTCCATTCCTGCCAGAAAATCAGTTAGCTTTCAAAAAGAGCCCGTATTGTGAGTCACGTTCCAAGGATGGCAGAGGTTTGACTTCATTGGTGGCCACAGAGCTCTGATAGTGGGTTAGAGAAGAAGAGGGGACGTTAACCTAAGCCTTCCCCCCGCCTCCCCAGGCCCAACGGCAATCCCCTGGCATACAGACACCATCCCTGCCTTTTAATATGTATTGTCCAGTCTCTACATAGTATAGACCCAGCTCCGATGAAGTGAGCTGAGAGGAGGACCGAGGGAGGAAAGGATGTCTCAGGGGAGCCCCTGCCTCCTGAAACCAGGGGAGCAGTGTCTTCAGTCCCAGCGATGCACTAGGCCACACCCCCACCCCAAGTCACCATCTTCAGTTCTCTGATTTGGGGGAGGGTTGGAAGGAAGAGGGGGGAATTTAACTGCTCACATACCTGATCAAACAGGACTTTCCAGTGCTGGTAGAAAGGAAGGCCATGCAGGAGAGGAGGAAGAGGAGAGAAAGAAAGAAACACACACTTATCACCAAGGCTTCTGTAGCCCCCTAATGTTTCTGACATAGCCTCCCAGCTGCTCCCCAGGTTCAGGGACCCACCACGAGGGACCAGTGAAAACCTGGGAAGGGCTTCCCAGGTGAGTCGGTACTGAGCAAAGGGAGGGAACTCGGGAGGGGGAGGCGGGAGGAGTGTCCCTCTTTCCCAGACAGCCAGGCAGTGGGATGCGCAGAACAAGGGGGATTCGCAATGAGACTCAATAAAGGCGTCGGCCTCTGCCCAAGGGCCTCCAACAACTTCTAGAAACTGTAACTCTTGTATCTCCTTCTGCTCCCCAGCCCGGGAATGCATACCCAGGTGCCCTTCCATCAGACCAGTGGCAGTGGCCTCCACCTGCTGGGGGCAGAGACCCCTTACTCAGGAAAACACGCCCCCTCCCCCCCCCCCCCCCCCCCCCCCGCACAGGCGCTGCGGGTTGGGAGGAAAGGGCTCCCCCATGTGCTGAAATTCACCCAGTCTCTTCCAGGCTGAGTCCCAGTGGTGAGGACGTGAGATTCTACCAGGGCTTTGGGGGCAGAAGCAAGTGAGAGGTTTAACTATAGGAGCCAAAGGGAGGGAAGGTGCTACGCTCCCCCCCTTCCCCCGCCTGCCATCCAGACTTTCGGATTAGGTTTGGTAGGTTGGCAGGGGGACCTGGCTTCACTTCCGTATCCCCCACCCTGAGCGCCGGGGCAGGGCCAAAGGTCTGCCTCTCTAGGGGCAGGTTAACCTCGGAGGGAGAAGCTTAGGAAACCCCAGTTCCCAGGACCCCCCAGTGCCGGCAACGCAGGTGACTTCCGGGACCCAGGGGAGGGGGCTCGAGCTGCAGATGCGGGGAAGCCCTTGGGGAAGCCCCTCCGCAACCCCGCCGGGGACCGTCCTGGCACCGACGCGTCCCGCACTCCGGAGCCCCCTTCTGGAGCGACGGGCTCCCCGCACTCCTCTCCCTCCTCCCGGTGCAGGGACCGGGCCAGCTTGAATTTCAATCAGTGTCGCGACACCGCAGGTGCCGGCAGGGGCTGATCCGCGGGCGAACAAGGGGGTCCTCAGACCGGCTAGCGGTGCCGGGTTCTGGGGACCCTGCGGCGCCCGCCCCTTCCCGGGCCCGGAGAACCCGCAGGTCGCGAGTGGGAGGGGAGGGGGAGTCACTGCCGTGACGCGGCCGCCTCTGCGGGAAAACGCCGCGTCCCGGGCACTGCACCAGCCGCGGGGAAGGGGCCCCGGCGGCCGACGGTCCCCAGCGCAGCGGCGCGGGCTGCGTCCCGCTGGGAAGCCGCGGGAGCCCGAGGGGGGTGGGGTGGCGCTTTTGGGGAGACCGGTCCCTCCGCCCCCTCCCGCCCGCGGGGACCCGGCCAATCCGGGGCGCTCCCGCGTCACCTTGAAACCTCCAAGTTGCCCCATGGAGGCGAGTCGGGGCAGCTCTCCTCCGAGTGCCCCCCAGAAAGTTTGCCCGGGCAGGGGAGGGGGCACTCACGTCCTCGGGCGCCACCGGCGGCCGCTCGTCGGCCTCGGGTCCCAGCTCCTCGATGCGCTCCGCCTCGGCGCCGGCGGCCACCGCGGGGCCCGGGCTGGGGTGCTCGCCCATGCCGGAGCGGGGCCCGGGGGCGGCTGGCGGCTGTGGTTTCGTCCCGGGCGCCAGGCTAACTTTGCGCCGCGGCGGCCGCGCCGCTCCGGGGACTCTGTGCGCGCCGCGCCGCCTCCGCGCCCGCCCCCGCCCGCATGGCCCCCGCACCGCCGCCTCGCGACCCGGAACGCCCGCCCCTTGGCCGCCAAACTTCTCCGCGCCAGCGGCCCGCCGGCCTCCGCTCGGCCCCCACGCCAGGCTCCGAAGCGAGGGCGCCCTTGGGCCGGCCCAGCCCCCGGCTCCCCGCGCTCCCTTCCCGTTTCCCGCGGCCCCCGCTCTGCGCCGGAGTCTCCTCCTCCCCACGGACTCCTCGCCGGCGGTGCGCAGGCGGGGGCGGGGCTGCTCCGGGGGCCGCCGGCGCCCACCCCCTTCCCTGGACGCCGCCACCCGGGCCAAATCGGTTAGAGCGCCGCGGCGCGGGAGGGCGGAGGGCTGCGGCGGGGTTGGCTGGCAGTGGCTGCACCTCCCGGGGCGGGGATGGGGCTGCGCTGTCCCTGGGCCCCTCACCACCCGCCTCCACCCCGGGTCCGGTTCGACTCTGCTTGGAGCCGGGGCCGAGGCCGGGTGCAGGGCCCGCTTCCCTAGACCCGCCGGGCTAACCGTTAGGTTAGTTGGAGGCAGTAGATGCGTGAAGGAGGCAGGACGTTTCACTAAGTTGGCAACGCCAGGGTTAACTGAAAGTGAACTGGGGGACGGATGCTGAGAGGAGGCGATCCCATCACCCTGACTCTCTGCACTGAGGGCTCAGACTCTGGGAGGTCCAGGTAGGCCCATCATTTAGGGATGGGAGAAGTCAGATAGGGAAGCCCCAGACCGGCCCCCCACCCTAAGCCTTGCCCTCCCTCCATCCAGCGCTGTAGGACAGTGCCCTGCCTTCATTTGACCAGGTGGCCAAAGGGAAGCCCTGGGAAACGCTCCAGCTGGGAAAGCGGAGGTAAACTAAAGCAAGCAGGAATGAAGTTAGAGCAAAGGAAGAGGGGATATTTTAAAGAAAAAAAAATAATTGGTGCTGTTTCCTTTGCAGCAAAGACCTGCCAGGAGGGACTGTCTCCCCCCAGCAGAGGCTGTGCCTGGAAACCGCGCCAGGGGCCAGTGCTGGCTGGGACCGAGCCCACTCCTCCCCGGAGGACTCATTCCTGGCGATGTCTCACAGCCAGCCCCCACCCACACGGAGGCTGTCCCCTGCCACTCCTCTTCCTTCTTCTTCTCACCCACCACCCACCACCCACCCACTCACTCCGGCCCTTGCTCCCTCTCAGAAACGGGCTCTTCTCCAATAATGAAAATGGCAATTAATGTGCTCATGTCCCCAAAGCAAACACGTCACCCCAGCAGCCCCACAGCCAACCTGTGACCAGCTCCCTGACAATGACTGCTCCCCTTAAACACGGAAAAGGAAATTAACTCCGCTCTAATTAGGTGAGTTTGCTACAGACACCCATATTCATCTCGGTTTCAGCAAGTGTGATCATCTCAACTATTTTTGTTTCTCACCACCCTCCCCCATCTCTACTCCACTAACAAGTCAAGATCCTGCCAAGATTTTCCTTGTAAATAAAACTGTCTGCTTAGGGTGTGATTTTGAAAACAGCCTTCGGGGGACAGAAGAGAGGCTGACTCCTTTGCGGAGTGAAGCCCCCAAAAAGGAGAGGCGGCTTGAGGCCCCGGTCCTGTCACTGCCTCCCCCCCCCCCCCCACTTCCTGATATGTGCGTGACCCCTGGGATGTTGGCTGGAGAAGGGGGCCAGGGAGCAGGTGGTTGCAGAGGAGGGGAAGAAGGGTTCCGAGAAGGGTTGGCCACTCAGTGTTCTGACCCCAGCTGTCCTTTATTTTATTTTTTTAAAAACATATTTTTATTGATTTCAGAGAGGAAGGGAGAGGGAGAGAGAGAGATAGAAACATCAACGATGAGAGAGAATCATTGATTGGCTGCCTCCTGCATGCCCCCTACTGGGGATGGAGCCCGAAACCCAGGCATGTGCCCTTGACCGGAATCGAACCTGGGACCCTTCAGTCCACAGGCTGATGCGCTATCCACTGAACCAAACCAGCTAGGGCCCCAGCTTCCCTTTAGATTCTGCCTCTTCTCCAGCCCAAGGACAGCTCTGTGGAGGGGACCTCAGCAGGCTCAGTTCAGTCCCTGAACATGAACTGTGCTCCTACGAAGTCCCAGTGACAGAGCTTTGGGAATATAGAAGTGGATAAGGTCCGCACCCTGCCCTGCAGACACTGTTTAATTGGGGTTGACGGCCAGGAAAGCCCAGGCATAGAGAAACCCAAAGGAGGGGGTCCCTGCAGGTCCAAGAGAGCTTCCTAAAGGATAGGCCCCAGAACCAGGCAAAGTGGGGAAGCTGGAGGGGAGGCATTCCAGGTAGAAGGAATGGCACGGGCAGAGGCTGGGCAATGGGGAGCCATCGAAGGATTGTGAGCAAGAGAGTAATATTTAAGAAGATCTCCTGTAGTGCAGGAGAGAGAGAGAGGAGGGAGGCTGGCCTGACCATAGGGAGATGGAGATGCCGTCCAAGTAAGAGATCACCAGGGCAGCAGCAGTTGGAATGAATAAAGGAGTGAGGGAGGATCTGAGAAGCATCCAGAAGGCTATCTCGTTCCTCCATCTGCCCTAGGAATAGCTCACCCCGCCTTGGCAGACAGTGTTTCCACAAGTCTCCTAGGACAGAATTCCTGGCCTCTCACCGAAGCCTCTGTTCAGGAGACTACGTCCCTTTCTCTGGCTCCTGCTGGAAGGAGGAGGCCCTCTGGACTTGGAGACAGTTGTGATAGCCAGCATTCTCTGTGACCCGGAGGCCACACTCTCACCTTCTGCTTTCAGTGTCGCCTCAGCCTCTTCCCACCCTTCGGGCCCCTGGGGAATGTGCAGCACAACCCACTCCCTAGCAGGCCTCTGAGGGATACAAGTGGCCAGGCTGTGGGATAGCTTTGGTCCCCCTCCAACCTAAGACAACCTGCGGACCAGCCGTCCTGTGCCATATCAGAGTCAGAGGACAGAGGAGGGCCTGGGCATGGAGCCTCCTCACCCTCCCTTGTGGGGCCCTGGGGTGACTGTTCACAGGCTATGCCTTCAGAGAACCCTGGGTCTAGTGGGAGGGACAGCCAGCAAGGGCTGATTGGCATTTATACCCTGCTCTTCATTATGGAGGCGCTCTCTCCCTTGACCTCTTGGAAAGTTCCTGACAAGACACTCTAAATCAACGCAGAGCAGGCCAAGAGCCTGGGGGAGCAGTTCAAACTCCAAAGGGTCAAACGCAGTCAGTTGGGGAGGGAGGTGTGTGTGTGTGCAGGAGCAGGAATCTTAAAAGACAGGAGCTGTGTCGAGAGTGTGGAGGGGCTCCTGGGTGGAGGGAAACACTGCAGCAAGGGCACCAAGGTAGGACAGCGCGACTGGGGTGGGAACAGCGAAGTGAGTGAGCGAAAGTGGAGGTGGCCTAGTGGATAAGGACCGTGTTGTAAAAGTCCTTGAGTGCCTGTCGCAGGAGATTGGACCTCACTCAATGGGCGATGGAGGAGCGGCAGCTTCTCACCGGGGCAGCATTTTAGGAAGATTAAGTTGGCAGTGGCTCAGGAGTGCAATTTAACTAACACATTGCGAGTGCCCATTATTTGCCAGCCCCTGGCTGAGGGGCTGAGAATACAAAGGGACTGAGACCCAGGCCCTGGCCTCTGGGGAGAAAATGAGATAATCCTCTAATTCCAGTCCAGTGGGAGGGATGGAGGGAAGGGCCCGCTGTTTGGGGCTGAGTCTCTAAGATGCCCCCGCCACAGTACAGAGTGGGTTTTGTGTTGTTGTGGTTTTAGGATCTGATGTTCTGAACCTGGGGGCTGCCATTGGTGAACCGGGAAAAGGAAAGCCAGAAGGAGCCGCTGGGAGAGGGAGGGGGCGGTGAGGGGAGCGGAGGAGTTTGTTTGTGGACAATGTGAGCTAATGAGAAGCCAGGGAAGAAACATTAAGGGCTGTAATTATGGCTCCCTAAACAGTGGTGTGTGTGTGTGTGTGTGTGTGTGTGTGTGTGTGTGTGTGTGAGAGAGAGAGAGAGAGAGAGAGAGAGAGAGAGAGAGAGAGAGATTTCCTCCAGAACCTCTCCCTCTTGGTCCTTTTTCAACAAGAGTATCCCATTCTGATGTCTCCCTCAGCCTGGCCCACACCCTTCAGGGCCCTTTCTCTCCCTGAAGCAAACCCTAAACTGACCCTACAGTCCCCTCTCCCCACGTGGAGCTCCAGTCTCCGAGAAGCCTGCAAACAGCCCCAAGCTGCCGCCTCGCCGGCCTGAGATGAAGACATGAGCTATTTTTGACTGAGATCCAAGCCTCGGCCCTGAATTCTTTTGTCTTCCAGGAATCCCCAGTCATGTTTGAAGTCTGCAAGTCCAAACAGCGGAGGAGACCGCGCTTGGAATCCAACCAGCCTCCATGCCCAGCCCCGGCATTCCTCCATTCTCCCCACTGTCTTCAAGATCAAATGGCACACGCTGCTGAACAGAACGTCCCCCCTTCCTTTCGTCTCTTCCTTTGTCACCCCAGGGCCCCCAATTTTCTGAGGAACTTAAATCATGACTGAGGGACATCTAGGTTCACAGACACCGAACCTTTTCAAAGAGAGGCGCGGGCACCCAAAAAAGCAGCTCAGGAAAGTACAGAGGAAACTTTCCCGGGTTCAGTGTGGAGCCAATCACATGTTCTGGGAAACTATCAGCCGTTTTGTTGGGTCTCATCTTCCTTCTCTGTCATCTCCCTGGGGCATGGCTGGTCCCCGGGGTCTCATGTTTGGATCCTCCAACACTCTGCGATCCTGGGTTATGCTACAGGTAGGTCCCGTCTCCTTGGTAAACAGTCTGTTAGATCGTGCGCATCACTCTGCTAAACCCTACTCCCCCGCCAAGCCTTCCCTCAACTCTCCACTCCAAAGAGACCACGCCTACCTCTGATCACTATTTTCATTTGGCCTTGCATTATCTAAGTTTTCGATCCCTTAGATGAGAAAGTATATGCCTAGAAGGAGAGATATGGCCTATTCAAATATTTTTTTTGGTTAATCCTCACCTGAGGATATTTTTCCATTGGTTTTTAGAGAGAGTGGAAGGGAGGGGGAGAGACAGAAACATTGATGTGAGAGAGACACATTGATTGGTTGCCTCCCCCAAGGGCCCGACCAGGGCTGGGGATAGAGCCTGCAACCGAGGTACATGTCCTTGACTGGAATCAAACCCACGACCCTTTAGTCCGCGGGCTGATGCTCTATCCACTGAGCCAAACCGGCCAGGGCTGGCCTATTCGATTTTGCATCCATGGTAATATACACAGGAGCTGAACAAATGTCTGTTTCATGAAAAACAGAGCATTGTCTCTTGATCCGACATGAAGTCTAATTACATAGTTATTACTCTTGGCCCCTTGCAAGAAACAAGTTTCCCGTTATGGAGAAAGGGTTCTTCTGCATAATAAAAATACAACTGTGCGCCTGCTGTCTTTATTACAAAGCACTTCGGCGTGTCATTGCAGCTCATCCTCAAAAAGCCGGCCTATGTGAGGCACGCAGAATAGGTACAATAGCCTTCATGTTACAAATGGGGACACTAAACTCCCTGGGCCCAGAGGAGGCGTGACTCTCCATTGTTGTCATCAAATTTCTTATCCTAAGGGTGAAAGACAACAGTCCCTGATGCGTGAGTGCCCGTGGCCCTGAGCTCGGCCGGCCTGCAGCGGCTTTCTCCCTGGGTCGCCAGCAGGCTAAACCAGAGCCCCCAAGCGGGGCTTGCCCGCTGCAGGCTGGTGTGAGCCAGAAAGCGGGGGCTGTCTCTGGCTTTAGTCTGTTTATTTGCTTTGTTTCTCTTAAGCTACATGTGCAATCAGTGGCCCTAGAAGGAGGGTGAACAGTTAGCTTTCATTCACCACTTTGAGGCCCTGCACGAGGGTGTTCACAAAGCCGTGTGGAATGAGAGAACCGAAGAGCGTCTGGGAGGGCCATGGGCAACTTGCCACGAGGCTTGTGGTTAACCTCTCCTCCAGAATGGACACTCCACGAGGGCAACGCCTTGGTTTTGTTTGCTTACAGCAGTGTCTTGGACTCCTAGGACCATTCTTGGCACGTGAAGGTTCCCCAAAAGTGGTTGCTCAGTGAACAGACGTGTTCTATTTCTCCTCTCCAGGCCCAGGGAAGGCCTCCCAGAGGTCAGGATTCCTGGGAAGCCTGCCCAGCATCTTGCCCGATAGGGCTTCCTTGGGACCTCCTTTTGGGGAAGAATGTCAGTTAATCCAGCACCTGCTCCGTGAGGGGCTCCGGGGAAGAATGCCTGGGGGTCCCCGAGGCAGGCTTTCAGACGAGGAGGACACACAGCAGCAGCAGCAGCAAGCATCTTGGAGCTCCATCTCCAGTGTGTCAAGTGGCAACCAGCGCCAGGGAGCCAGCCCTGAGCAGAAATGCGGCAGCAGGAGCAACAGCAGCAGAAGCTGCCTGGGAGCGCCAGGCAGAGGAGTGAGGCAGCGGGCACTCAAATCTGCTACCTCCACCTCCCAGCCACACAGCCCGAGCGAGGCTGTGAGAACTTCTGGGTGCACATTGTAAATACCATCTGTCACACCGCCTGCCCAGATGCGGCCTTCCTCCCTGGGAGGGAAACATGCTTTATTATTGATGCAGAAGGCACCCTACTTAAGAGCCACCAGGAAAGGGAAAGGGAAGCCTGGAAGAGTCAGGACTCCAGAGACCTGCTCCTCTGATAGCAGCTGGTCCGGAGGACATGGCCATCACCTTCCTGGGGAAGGAGGAGGCCTCATTCTGCCCCCCGCTTGCTGTGTGACCTTGGGCAAAGTACCTCATCCCTCTGGGCCTCTGTTTTCTTATCTGCAAATGCAGAGGTTGGACTAGATGGCCGAGACATCTCCTCCAGCTCTCACACCCCCTTGGCATCGCTCTGACCCTTCTCCTTCCTGCCACTGGCCCAGAGCCCATTCGTTTCCCATCAGCCCTTCCACTGAGGCAGGACTGGGGAACCAGATCAGGATGTCAGACCTGGGTTCCTGTCCAAGCTCTGCCACGATTTAGCCGTGTGATCCTGGGCAAGGCACTGTTTCCTGACCTCAGTCCTGTCTTGTATAAAACTAGGTGGGACTAGGAGATTTCAGTAGGAGACCCATCTCTAAATCCCACGATCTCCAATCTTCCCTTCCAAAACACTGCCGATAAATATCTGTACGGACTGAGATGAATGAGACAGTCTCTGCCCTCGATGAGCTCTAAGTCAGGTGGAGACATGCTTGAAAAACCTGCAGGTAGCCCAGCCGGCGTGGCTCAGTGGTTGATCATTGACCTATGAAACAGGAGGTCACGGTTCGATTCCCGATCAGGGCACATGCCTGGGTTGTCGGCTTGATCCCTAGTGTGGGGCGTGCAAGAGGCAGCCGATCAATGATTCCCTCTCATCATTGATGTTTCTATCTCTCCCTCTCCCTTCCTCTCTGAAATCAATAAAAAATTAATAAAAAAAACCCCTGCAGGTACAATATGATAGGCTCTGAGTTGAGTAGAGATGTATGCAAAGCATGTGGCAGAGAGGGGGGTCCAAGTAGTTGGTGCTGGAGCTGAATCCTAAAAGACCAAGTAGAAGTCCACCAGGTGGATGAGGCTTCATGCAGAGGGAGCTGCATGTACTTAGGCAGGGAAGTGGGAATTGTGTGAAGCTGCAGAGAAACTGCCCGTGCCTTGTTAGGGCAATGGTGACATTTGGGGGTCTTTGCACTGACTGCTTCCTCTCCCACTCCATAGGAGCAATCCAGTTCTCCCTGGATGGAGGTAAGGGAGCTGATGGTTGATGGCTCTTCCTGGCCATAAAGCATATCACCAAGCAGATGAGAGACTAACAGGTGTCTCCCTTCCCATCTCCTGCTTTTATCTGTTCTCTGAGTTAACATCAGTGAAGCAGTTTGGAAATCCAGGGCTGTCTCAGGTCACCCCAAGGTGACCCCAAATTCCCCAGCCTTGTACATCATCAGGCTGAGTCAGAGGAGGAACGCGGCTTTGTGCAGGGTGGGGTCCAGCGGCCGGCTGGCTGGCGTGGGCAGACTGGGTTTGCTGGGCATCCTCCCGTGTGTGGTCAGACACGTGGTCTTTCCTACAGCTGTGGCGGCCCGTGTGGCTCCTCGGGGAGCTGTCCAAGTCCTCTGCAGAGAAGTGGAGTTAACCTGTCCCTTCTCCGTGAAGGACATCCTGCAACGGAAATGTGCTTTCCCCCGGCCTCTCGATGTGGTTGCTGCAGCTCTGGTCTGCAGCCCACACGCCTGCTCTGCATACTCCAATATACACATGAACAGGAGAGAGGAGAAACGCATACATCCAAGACATCCATTAGCTGTGAGCAGTCTCATAGGCTGAGAACCATGGGGTTAACCAGGCTCAGGGAAAGCCTGTGAAATGCCGGTAGCTTTCTGCTGGCTTGGCTTGCTGCAACAATTTATATCCCGGAAAAAGGGGCTGCGAGTCAGGAAAATACCAGAAATGCTGAAAGGACGGTCACATTTGTCAGATGGCTCTCGGGGCATGACTGTATTTGCAGAGGGATGGCCTCTCCCTGGAGAGTAAAGCCACCCTCTGAAGGCTAATTCATTATCCTGGGCTCATTGGGAGGAGGGCGGTGGCTTGAAGCACACCCACCCACGCCTGTCCTCTTCCCAGAACCTTGACGCTGTGATTGCCTGAGGTTGAAGTGGCGTTCAGGATTGGATCTCCCCAAACACTCCTAGCTTTGCTTCTTTAGACACCTGCCACCTGTGTCTTCTTTCCCAGC
Organism: Cnephaeus nilssonii; assembly: GCF_951640355.1. NCBI lineage: Eukaryota > Metazoa > Chordata > Mammalia > Chiroptera > Vespertilionidae > Cnephaeus > Cnephaeus nilssonii. Next base: position 28,987,022 of record NC_137090.1, on the reverse strand, counting down.
TGAGGCCGATGAGTCCATTCTCCCAGCTGCCAGCTGTCGTTCTCTCTCCCGTATGTAACTGACCGCACTTAGTCAATTATACAGCGTGGGCTCTTATGTGCATGCTATTGTGTCCCCAGGGCTGAGCTAGGAGGCAATAGGAAGGAGGCTGGGAGTGGGTAAGTGGGTTTGAAAATATAAATAACTGGAAGGGCATTTAAAATTATTTGCTATAGAATTTTCAAGAACTCATTGTTTTTGCCTGACAACCAATGTGTCTGCCTTTGTCTTCCTCCTGGAAACCACAGATCGCGAGTGGTGGGGGCTACGTCTGGCTTGGCTTTGCCACGGACTCCAGGTGGATTGGTGGTCATAGCCTGAGCCACCCAGATGCCCCTAAAAGCCTTGGTCATAGGGCAGGTAGGCTGAGGGGGAGTGGGCAGTCAACATAAAGATACCGCTCCTGCAGAGCCCCGGGGATGCCCTGTTACTAGTGGTCAGTGCCCCCGGCCCTGCCGAGGGACAGCATCCCAGCGGCAGCAGCAGGCTGTGTGTCCTGAGGGGGCCCACGCATTAGGGCCTGTAATTATCTGTCCGTTTGTTGAAACTTCCGTTTCAAGTCATGACCTCCATAAGGATAGGATGCCTCTGTAATCGCCTCACTTTCTCTATTTCCTAGGACCATGCTGTCAGTGTGGCAATGAGGGGTTAGTGGAAAACACATATATTTACTCATGCAGACTTCCATTTGCATCTGGCAAGATAACCTTCAGTCCACTTAGGCTCAAGGAGACTCAGTTTCCTTGGATTTAAATGAGGCTAATTGTGACACATCTTGCTAGGATGTAGGTGAAAGGATGGGACAGTGCCTGGCAGAGAGTAGCTTTGGGTAATATCAGTTCCCCTTCCTTTTCCCCGGATACTCAGTACAGTATTGAATAAATGAATAAATTATTTCAGAAATGAATACACTTTGGCATCTTTCTTGGATACATTCACATTCCAAAAGGCCCATATATTGCAGCAGTTTTTTGTTTTTTTTTTAATCTAACACCAAATAACCAAATTGGCCATTTACAGCAGGAGGCTAATGTGGTTTCCAACTGATGGAGGAGGACCTCTGTTGATTTTTAAAGGAAAATACAAAGAAACTCCCTTGGGAAGCAGTGGCGGCACAGGACTTTGTATCTGACCTGTTCCATCATTCCCCTCCATATAAGAGGCACACAGTTGATGCCTTAATGCACAAGGAAGGCTTGGCCTTCCAAGTGGCCTTGGAGTTGCAGGACTGGCTGGGAACCACATGAAGTCCTGGAGCCACAGTGTCCTCTAGTGGGCAATAACCGCCACAACACCCCGCAGCGCTGACATGACCCACAAAGCCAGGGGGCACAGGTTCCCTGAAGTGTCCTGGACCAGCCCAGGGTGCAGCCACCAGGGCAGACTTCCAGGGCTATGGTCATGTCTGGGAAATAACAAACAATACACTTTTCAAGAAATGCTTTTCTGAATGTGTTAGCCATTGCAGCCACATTTGTTTCTTAAAATTCATTAGGCATCAGTCAATTCATGGGGTCTAGGCAATGATCTCAGGCCGCTAACATCACAAAGAGAAACCAGGCATTCACCACCTCCGAGGGAAGTACACAGCACCAGCGGTGAAGTATTTTTGTCAAAGACTTGAAACCGAGTCCGATTAAGTCTCTAAATCTAACCACCAATTTACAGGACACAAATTGGTACTGGTTAACAGAAATAAATTTATAGAGGAATTATGTTGAACAACACTGCAGGGATGCGATTAGAAAAATCCAGACTGTGGAAAACTCTACAAGACAAATGACCGGTTTCTTCAGCGATAAATTGCCAAGGAGAGAGGGGAAGAGATAAACTTTCTTTTGGATCTTGATTTAAATGAAGAGAGAAAAAAAACCTTGTTTAGACAGTTAGGAAAATCTGAACACTGTATATTTGACCTTAAGATTTTTTTTTATTGTGAAGATGGTATTATGGTTGTTAATTTTATAAAGATTCCCTCTATTTTAGAGGCATGCACTAAAATATTTTCAAATGAAACGATGTGCTAAGATTTCAAAATAATTTGAGTGGGTGGGGGAGCAGATGAAACAGGACTGACCATGTGGGTCATTGTTGAAGCTGGGTGATGGGCATATGAGGACTCATTATACTAAGGGCTTTACTTTTGTTTATATTTTAAATTTAATAATTAAGTGTAAAAAAAAATCTCTACTAGAAAAAGAGAGCCCACAGCTGACTCCTTTGAAAGCTTTATTCTGCCTTGGCTGGTGTGCTCAATGGTTAGAGCATCGGCCTGTGAGCCAAAGGGTCTTGGGTTCCATTCCCGTACCTGGGTTGCAGGTTCAATCCCCATCCCCAGTCGGGGGGCATGGGGGAGGCAACCAATCAATGTGTCTCTCTCACTTTGATGTTTCTCTCTCTATCTCCTTGTCTCTCTATCCCCCAGTCTCTCTAAAAATCAGTGGAAAAAAATATCCTCAAGTGAGGATTAACAAAAACAAACAAACAAACAAATTCTATTGCCTTTATGGGAAAACGGGATCCCATTATTTGACAACTTCTATAGTACCGTAAGATGTGTCAGAGATTGCTTTCACTGGCACACCTGAGCAATATGGCCAAATCAGATGAATATGCTTTATAGCTGTACCATTTGAATGAGCTTGTGTGCGTTTCTTTTCTCCTTGGTCATAGGGTGGGAAGAGGCCAAGAACTAGTGGGCAGATCTCCTAAGGGACCACTTTGACTCGGGGGGTTCCGTTGCTCCCATGCTCTCTGCGATCTCCACACTAGCTGCACGACCTTTCTCCTTAGCCATACCTGCTGACTCACAACTGCCCAACAGAAGGCTTTGGACACCAGAGAGCATCAGCAAGTGCATAGGTGGACTCAGCACCTCCTGCCTCCTTTCTAACCTCATGCTCTCCTCTGCCACCCGCTTACATAAGCACAGCTGTATCAGCAGCCCGCCAGCTGCCAACTCTCCTAGAAGATACGCGGCACTTTTCCCTTTCTGGCTAAAAATAAGTCCCAGGCTCTCCTGGGCATCTGCAGGTGGTGTGCTAGAGTTTTCTTAGGATGCTCTAACTCAGAAATGTGGGGTTGCTTGCACCCAGTCCGTGGCAGAAGCTCTGCTCCGTCCCTCGGGAAATGGTCATAAGCAAAATCAAAGCGGAAAGGAGCTTAAGGTCGGTCCCTTAAGGCCGTTGCTGACTGGGTACTAACCTCAATCATGGCATCTGGCAGAGGGCGTGGGTTCAAGTCTCACTCCTGCTACTTAGCTGGGTCTGTGGCTGGTTATTCAAACTCCTTTAGCCATAGTTGTTATATTTAAAAATGAGAATGATGGTCATACCATGTGGTTATGATCATTAATATGTGAAAGGGCCCTAGCTGGTTTGGCTCAGTGGATAGAGCGTCGGCTTGCGGACGGAAGGGTCCCAGGTTCGATTCTGGTCAAGGGCATGTACCTTGGTTGCGGGCACATCCCCAGTAGGGGGTGTGCAGGAGGCAGCTGATCGATGTTTCTCTCTCATGGATGTTTCTAACTCTCTATCCCTCTCCCTTCCTCTCTGTAAAAAAATCAATAAAATATATTTAAAAAAATATGTGAAAGGGACTTTGGAAATGGCTCTATAAAATGCGCTGATTCCCCCCTTTTTTATTACACTCTCCCACCCACCAACAGGCTCTTACTTATGCATTCCCTCAACAAATATCTGAGTGGTTACCATGTGCCAGGTACTCTGCTAAGAGTAAAACAGTGAAGAAGAACAGACCAAAATTCTGCCCTCATAGAGCTTACAGTGTTGAAGAGACGAAGGACAACAAAAGTAATTATATAAAAGAGTACAGTATGTAAGATGGTGATAAGAGCGGTAGAGAAAATTAAAGCAAGGACGCAGGACAGGAAGTACCTGTATGAGCAGAGATGGAAGTTTTAAATGCGGTGAAAGGGAAGACCTCATTGAGAAGGTGACATTGCAGTAAGACCCTGAAGGAGATAAGGGGTAAGGCATGTGAATATGTGGGAGATGAGCATTTCTGGCAGAGTTAAAAGCAAGTGCAAAGGCCCTGGGGTAGAAGCATACCGCATACATTCCAGGAACAGAAGGATATCACAGTAGATAGAGAGAAGTGAGGGTAGGAGATAAAACCAGAGAAGTAATGGATGAAGTCATGCAGGGCCTTGTCAGTCTTTTTTAAAACTATGGCTTTTTATCTAAATGAGATGAGAAGCCACTGGGAAGTTCTGAGCCAGGGAATAGCAAGTGACATTTTAATAGAACCAGTCTGGCTGTGTTGAGAAAAGCCTCAACATGGGCAAGGTGAAAGAAGGGAGGCTTTGAAGATATTAAAAAAACAACACATCCTGAATTTAATTTCTAGAGATAAAAACTACAATGTCTAGATGAGCAATATACTGGGTAGCATTAACAGAAGAAAAAGAAAAAAAGTGACTGAACTTGAAGACAGTAATAGAAGCTAAAATGATATACAGAGGGGAAAATGAAAACATTAATAGAGTATCAGTGAGCAGTGGAAAAACATCAAGCATATATAGTCTCAGGAAAAGTGGGGAACAGAAAAAATATTGGAAGGAATAATGGTTAAAATTCTAAATTTGCTGAAAACTGTAAATGCACAAGAACCTCAATGAATCCCAAGTGCAAGAAATATGAAGAAAAAGACACAAAGGTACTTCCTAATCAGATGAATTAAAACCAGTTATAAAGAGAAAACCATACAAGCAGCCTGTGGGAAAAGACACATTATGTACATTGAAATAAAAATAAGACGACAGCAGAGTTATAAACAGAAATAGTGCAAACCAGGAGGTGGTGGAGCAAGATCTTTACAATGCTGAAAAACACACACACTGTGACACTAGAACAGAAGGCGACATAAAGACTTGCAAGATATACAAAAGCTGAAAGAATTCATCACCAGCGGACCTGCACCCTGGGACATGTTAAAAGAAGACATTCAGACAGAAGGAGAATGATATCAGATATAAATATGGCTCTTATACAAAGGAACAGAGAACACCAGGAATAACAGATGGATACTTAAGTATGGGTCTTTTTTCTTACTTAAATACCTTTAAAAGATAATCAATTTCTTAAAACAAAAATAATAATAATGAATCATGAGGCTTATTACATGTGGAAGTAAAATATATGATGACAATAGCCCAAAGGCCGGGAGGGGAGAAATGGAAGTATACAGTTGTAAGACCCTTACCCGATATAATAAAAGCCTAATATGCAAAGCGACCGAACAGAGGAAGGACTGGTGGAACAACTGGTCACTATGACGTGCACTGACCACCAGGGGGCAGGTGCTCAATGCAGGAACTGCCCCCAGCCCACAGGCCTCAGGCCAGCCAAGGCGGGTGCCAGTGGGGTTCCCGCCCCCCCATTGCCCTGTTGGTTGCCCCACAGAGGGAGGCGACCAGCAGTAGTGGCCGGGGGGGGGGGGGGCAGCGAGTGGGCGATGCCAGGCCGGCCAAGGCAGGTGCCGGGGGGGGGGGGCCAGATCGCTCTGGCCAGTCACCCCACAGATAGGCCCTGATGGCCAGCCAGGCCTAGGGACCCTACCCATGCATGAATTTCGTGCACCGGGCCTCTAGTATAATATAATATGTGAAGTGGTATATAATATCTCTTGAAGACAGATGCAGATAAGCTAAAGATATATACTATAAAGCCTAAAGCAACCAGTAAAATAAAGCAAAGAGATATTGTTAGATTTGATAAAAAAAACCTACAACCCAATTATATGCTGTCTATAAGAAATTTACTTCAGATATAAAGGCAGGCTAAAAGTAAATATCAATTTTACATATTTTATTTTCAGATAATTGAAGAGGAGGGAACACTTTTCAACTAATTCTAAGAGCCCAGCATTACCCTGACCAAAACCAGAAAAAGAAATTGTAAGAAAAAAATTATACCCCAATATCCTTCATGAATATAGGTTCGCACATTTTTGTTGTTGTTGTCAATCCTTAACAGAGGACATTTTTCCATTGCTCTTCAGAGAGAGTGGAAGGGAGGGAAGGAGAGAGAGAGAGAGAGAGAGAGAGAGAGAGAGAGAGAGATTGTTGTGAAAGAGACACATCAACTGGTTGCCTCTAGCATGTGCCCCAACCGGGGCCAGGGATTGAACCTGCAACCCTTCTGTGTGTAGATCAACGCTCTAACCACTGAATACACTGCCAGGGCAGGTTGGCCGATTCTTAAAATGTTGGCAAATCAACTCTAACATATATGAGAAGGATAATGCATCATGACCAAATGAGGTTAATCCCAGGAAGACAAAGCTGGCCTAACATTTGAAAATCATTGTCATTTTACCACATTACCAGACAAAAAAAGAAAAATAGATAATAATCTCAAATAGATGCAGAAAATCATCTGACAAAATTCAACATCTGTGCACGGTAAAACTCTCGGGTGGTGGCTGCGTTGAGAACACATCGAAGGTAGGCAAAGGGGGAGGCAGGGAGATCAGTCAGAAGCTGTTACAAGGATCCCAGCTGGAGAAAGGCCAGGGAACGGGGAGGGAGGGAGAGAAGGAAAGGAGCCAAGAAGGATGACTCCAAGGTTTTCAGTCTGAGCAACTGGAAGGGTACAGTTGCAGTGAGCAGTGACGGGGAAGACTGTGGGAGCAGCAGGTTTTGGTGGGACAGATCCAAAGTTGGCTTTTGGACATGTTAAGTTTGAGATGTGCATTCAACATCCATGTGACGTTGTCCAGTAGACAGTAGACATATGAATCCAGAGACAGAGAGAATCCAAATTTGAAAGTCTTCAGCGTACAGCTGGTGTTTAAATTCAGGGAAGCAAATGATATCACCAAAAAGTCTGAGAAAAGGTAGAAAAAATATTAAGGATGCAATCCTGGAGCCCTCTGTTATGAAATGATTGGATAGAGGAGGAGAATCCAGCAAAGGAGAGAGTGGCCAGTGAGGCAGAAAGAAAATTAAAGAGTGTAGGAGCCATGAAGAGAGTGTGTTTCAAGAAGGAAGCAAGTGTGCCAAATGCTCCTGATGAGTGGAAAGTGATGGCCAAGTTGCCCCGGCTGCTGTGGCTCAGGTGGTTGAGCGTTGTCCTGTGCACCGAAGGGTTGCCGGTTCGATTCCAGTCGGGGCACGTTCCTGGGTTTTGGGCTCGATTCTGGGTGGGGGGTGTTTGGGAGGCAGCCGATAGATGATTCACTCTCATCATTGATGTTCTATCTTTCTCCCTCTCCCTTCCTCTCTGAAATCAATAAAAAAAAATCAATAAAAGGTGGAGTTTGATTCTCTCCCCCTTAAGTATGGGCTGGATTTAGTGACTCATTTCCCCCCCCCCCCTTAATCTTCATCTGAGGATATGTTTTTATTGATTTTAGAGAGAAGGGAAGGGAAAGTGAGAGAGAAAGAGAGAAACATCGACCAGTTGCCTCCCATAAGCTCCCTGACTCGGAACCGAACCCGCAACCTTTTGGTGCATGGGACCACACTCCAACCAACTGAGCCACGTGGCCAGGGCGTGACTCACTTCTAACCAACAGAATATAGCAGAAGCAATGTGTGTCCTCTGAGACTAGGACATAAAAGACAATGCAGCTTCCTCCTTGTCCTCCATCTCTGGGGTGAAGGGAACTGCCATGCCACTCAAGCAGCCCGATGGGGAGAGGCCCCTGTGGGGAGAACCGAGGCCTCCAGCCAACAGGCCATGTGAGTGAAACATCTTGGAGAGGGACCCTCAAGCCCTGGTCAAGTTTTCAGACGACTGTAGCCATGGCTGGCAGTTTGGCTGCAACTTAATGAGAGACCCTGAACCAGAACCACCCAACTAAACTGCCCCCAAATTTCTGACCCACCGAAACCGTGAGATAATACACTTGTGTAAGACAAATGTGTCCTATCCCCCCATCTTCCCATTTCTTTTTTTAAAAAATATATTTTTATTGATTTCAGAGAGGAAGAGAGAGATAGAAACATCAATGATGAGAGAGAATCATTGATCGGCTGCCTCCTGCAGGCCCCACAATGGGGATCGAGCCCGCAACCCGGGCATGTGCCCTGACGGGGAATTGAACTGGGGAATTGAACTGTGACCTCCTGGTTCATAGGTCGATGCTCAACCACTGAGCCACACCCATTTCATTATGAAAAGTCCCCATCTTCCCATTACATTATGAAAAGTCCCCTGCCAAACACAACGCACACCATGAATATAAAGTACAATGCCTCCCTGCCCCATAGTCTCTCCCTGCCTGCCAGAGGTGATCAGCGCATACATCTGAATTTGCTGGAACCGCGCGCGTTGCTCTGCAGTAAGAGTGCGGCATGCGGGCTCTGAACCGTCTGTGCTGGCCCAGCTCCTGGGACGATCCTCCAGAGAAATCCTCGGTGCTCCCAGCTGGTCAGTGTGAGAGTCCTATCCTTTCACGTTTTTGAAATGTTTCCACTTTGGAAAGTGAAGTCAGCTAAGAAACAAATCTGGCTCTCGGGGCTTTCCCGTCTCTGCTCCTGATCTGGGCAGGCCTCCTGCAGCGAGGAGAGGACCTGTCAACGGGTGAAGACTGAGAAACCAGAGCCTTTTCCCTGGAGTGGGGAGGCAGCTAATAGCATTCAGATATTTTGAGATGAAACTGTTACCATGGGAATGTTTCCCTATCGCTCCCTTAATAATGATGGGTAGAAACAGTGAACAGCGCAGCTCGCAGGATTCTAGAAATAGAGGAAGGGAAGGAAAATGGAGCTGGAAGAACAGGTCCCAAAGAAAGGAGTGATTCGTTTAATCAAAGCTGCATTCTGGGGGAATGGGCGTAGTTGCAGGTCAGCAGTTTTTCTCCGAGGGTCAGGATTCCCATAGAGGCTGCAGGTGGGTGATCCTGAGGTGTGTGTATTGGGGTATTCTTCAGTATTGCTGGTAGGGGCTAATTAAGTTGCTCTTTCCTTCTGGGGCTTTGTGTATGGGGCAGGGAAACCTGACACCTAACAAATCCTGGTGCTTCTAAACACTTCTCCATTGTCCTGGCAACAGGTCAAAAGGCTGGAGGACCCCTGTCCCCTGGGTCCTCGGACTGCACCCTAAAGGCAGAAGCACACGGGCACACAGACCTTTCATTTTGCAAACCAGGATTTCCTGTGCTGTACTGCCCTCTGCAAGGGCTCGGGAATCATTTCTTTCTTTCTTTCTTTCTTTCTTTCTTTCTTTCTTTCTTTCTTTCTTTCTTTCTTTCTTTCTTCCTCTTTTATTTTTCACCTTTCTTTGAATTTATTGGTTAATAAAATGATATAGGTTTCAGGTGTACAAGTCTATAATACATCATCAGTATATTGTATTACACAGTCACCACCCCAAGTCAAGTCTCCTTCCATCCCCATTTATCCCCCTTTACCCTCCTCTACCAGGAATCATTTCTTTTCTTTTTCTTTTTTAAGATTTTGTTTATTTTAGAGAGGCATAATGGGGAAAACAGAGCTGTGCTTATTTTCTTTTTAAGAAAATATATTTTTATTGATTCCAGAGAAGAAGGGAGAGGGATAGAAACATCAATGATGAGAGAATCATTGATCGGCTGCTTCCTGCACTTCCCCTACTCGGGATCGAGCCTGCAATCCAGTGACTGGAATCAAACCTGGGACCCTTCAGTCCGCAGGCCGATGCTCTATCCACTGAGCCTAACCAGCTAGGGCAGGAATCAGTTCTTAACCAAGGGATCACTACCTTGGCCTCCATCCCAAACTGCTCACTGCTTAAAGCACATGTAGGGCTACCCCCAACCCCAGTTCACTGCTAGCCAGTCTTCTGTTACTCCAGGACCTTGAGAAGTCAAAGGACAGGTGACTCATTAATAAACAAAATAGGTTATCTTAGTGACAAGCATTCTACCCTTGTCTGCTATAACCCCATGCCCTCTCTCGGAAGGATTTGTTGCCTTTTTTATTGTCTCTATTTTTTGAGAAGGGGCAACCTAATAGAGCTATACTGCCTACAAAATAAATGGGAATTCAAGCTGCTGGCTGGGAATTTAAGAACGAATATGGCTGAGTGGGTAAAGCACCTCTGAAATCTCATACAAAGAGGAAAGAAATGGCTACCACCCCACCAAGCACCCCTGCACATGTGAACTGACCTGAGGTGAGTGCCTGATCCCCTAAATCCTTATCTGTCAATGCCCCAGACCTAGATTTGCTTGGGGTGTCAGAATCTAGAAATTTCCTTTATGTCCTTTTTATTTTTAATTTTTAAAAATTAATTTTAGAGAGGGAGGGAGAGAGAGAGAAAACAGAGAAACATCAATTTGTTGTTCCACCCACTTATGCATTCATTGGTTGATTCTTGTATGTGCCCGGCCCAGGGATCGAACCCACTACCTTGGTGTATCCATATAACACTCTAACCAACTGACCTACTCAGCCAGGGCTCCTTTATGTTCTTCTTCTTTTTTTTTTAATGTGTTTTTATTGATTTTTTATTGATTTCAGAGAGGAAGAGATAGAAACACCAATGATAGAAACATCAATGATGAGAGAGAACCATCGACTGGCTGCCTCCCACACGCCCCCCACTGGGGATCGAGCCCAGAACCCGGGCATGTGCCCTTGACTGGAATCGAACCTGGGACCCTTCAGTCCGCAGGCCGACGCTCTATCCCCTGAGCCAAACCAGCCAGGGCTCCTTATGTTGTTGAGATCTTTAGTTAAAATACACTGTAAGCAGCACTTGGACTGTCCCCTGGACATAGCAGGTGAACACTAACCCTTCTAGGAATGCAGCTTCAAGACCAGAAACCAGGTTGGGTTGGTGACCAAAAGACAGTGCCTTCCTTCTCTAAAGAAGCAACAACTGCAGCTGTCCCTGTCTCTCACGCCTTCCAGAACCACACGTGTCCTGTCCTAAAAGGTATGATTCACAAAGAGAAACCATGTTTAAAAATTTGATCCAGCACAAATACTAGTATAAGCTCAGCCAAGACAGTGCAGCAGGGCGCAATAAAGATAGGTGGCTCCCCTGGCAGAGAGAGACCAGCCAGGAGACACCCGAGGGCGAGCGGCCTTGGCCGGCTTCCCAGGTCCCTTGTTGTGGGGTCTCCACTGCCCTGGCCACATAGAAAGGCTCCCTCTGGCCAGTGACATGCTTCTCTTCATTCTTTCTCACCGACTGCTGGGCAGGCAGAGCTTCTCAATTTGGGCTTTGAAAGTCACTTCTGGTAAATAGGAACCCTCACTCCCGAAATGTGAATCCCAAAATGTTGCAGGGTCCTAGATTGTGATGTAAGACGCTATATCTGCCTTCGACTTATACTCGGGTACATGTTTCCACGGCCACTTCTACCTAACAGGTGAACACAGCTTTAATGCTGCTTGAGATGAACCCCTGTTCTAAGTCCATTTCAAATTCAGCTGCTATTTTGACATTAAAAAATATATTTTTATTGATTTCAGAGAGGAAGGGAGAGGGAGATAGAAACATCAATGATGAGAGAATCATTGATCGGCTGCCTCCTGCACGCCCCCTACTGGGGACTGAGCCCGCAACCTGGGCATATGCCCTTGATCAGAATTGAACCCAGGACCCTTTAGTCCGCAGGTCGATGCTCTATCCACTGAGCCAAATAAAGAAATTCCTTCAAAGAGGTGATTGCTGATCTCCAGCCACAGTAGTACAAGGCACACAGGCACCCGAATTCCTTCAAGGGAAACTAACTAAATACTTGTGTATGAATTGTTCGAGGTCCAAGTTGAACAGAACCTCTTCCATAAAGCTTTTTGGGAGTTCCTCAATCTGAGAACATTGCCCTTTGCTTGATTTCCCATTATATTTGAGTTCACCTCTTATAGCTCTTATCTTTTTCCACCTAAATAGTAGACACTTATTTACATATTACCTCTTAGAAGATAAAAATCTTCCTATATAGCACACTCCCCCACCATAATTATTTCATTTTTATTTCTCATGACACCCAGAGCCCAGAACTTTATACATAGGAGCTTCCAAATACGTGTTTCTGAATGACCAAGCAGTATAGAATTCTTCTTAGTGTACCACAAGCATGTCAAACTCACAGCTGGCTGGCCACATGCCTCGAGGCTGCGAGTTTGACATGTTTGGTGTAGCAGGAGAGAGATAATTGACTTCCCACCAAAGAGTCTTGTCGACCAGATACCTACAAGAAAAGTTCAGAGGCCTATGATCACTGGATCAGAATTATCTTAGTCCCTGTCATTCTGCAGTTGATTTTGCTGAGGCCAGAGCTCAGCTGTCAAGAGGTATCTCATTACAGAATACTTGGGTTTCACTTGAGTTTTATATCCTCACTCAGTCCAATAAGCTGCATTGATTTCCATAGAGTTTTAAGACAAATAGCCTTAAGTTCATTTATTTGCCTGTTCATTTATTCATTCAAAAAATATTTATTGAGCACTGACTATATGCCAAGTATTGCTCTAGGCACTGAGTACAGAGGAATGAATAAGATACCTAGCATTAGTCTTGGTGAGGATTTTTTAATCTGACATCAAAATCAAAGGCAACAAAGCAAAAAATAAGCAAGTGGGACTACATTAAACTAAAAACTTTCTGTAGAGAAAAAAAAAATCACCAAGAAAATGAAAAGACAACCCACTGAATGGGGGAAAATCTTTGCAAATCATATATTTGATAAGGGGTTAATATCCAAAATATGTAAAGAAGTTATACAATTCAACAGCAAAAACAAACAAAAACAAAAAAACCCCCACAAACACTGATTTAAAAATGAGCAGAAGATCTGAACAGACATTTTTCCAAGAAAGCTATACATATGGCCAACAGGTACATGAAAAGATGCTCAATATCACTAATCATCAGGAAAATGCAAATCAAGACCTCAATGAGATATCACCTCACACCTGTTAGGATGGCTAATATAAAAAAGACAAGAAGTAACAAATGTTGGCAAGGAAGTGGAGAAAAGGGAATCTTTGTACATTGATGGTGGAGATGTAAATGGTGCAGCCACTATGGAAAACAGTAAGGAGGTTCTTTAATAAATTCAAACTAGAACTACCAAATGGTCTAGAAAATCCACTTCGGGGCCCTTGGCTTGTGTTGCTCAGTGGATAGAGTCGGCCTACGGACTGAAGAGTCCTGGGTTTGATTCTGATCAAGGGCACATGACTGGGTTGTGAGCTCAAACCCAGTAGGGGGCGTGCATGAGGCAGCCAATCTATGATTCTCTTGCATCATTGATGTTTCTATCTCTCTCTCCCTCTCCCTTCCTCTCTGAAATCAATAAAAAAATATATATGTAGAAATTCTACTTCTGGGTATTTATCTAAAGAAAATGAAACCACTAACTTGAAAATATATATGCACCCCCATGTTCACTGCATTATTTATAATAGCCAAGATATTGAAACAACCTAAGTGTCCATTGGTAGATGAATGGATGTGAGCTATATATAAAATGGACTATTATCCAGCAATAAAAAAGAATGAATTTTTGCCATTTGCAACAACATGGATGGACCTTGAAGGCATTATGCTAAGTTAAATAAGTTAGAGAAAGACAAATATCATATGATCTCACTTATATATGTTGAATCTTAAAACAACAATAACAAACTCTACAGAGAAAGAATGGTGGTTACCTAAAGCAGGGTGGGTGGTGAGTGAAATGGGTGAAGGGGTCAAAAGGTATAAACTTCGAGTGATAAATGTATCATGGGAATGTAATGTACAACATGGTGATTATAGTTAATATCATATTGCATATTTGAAAGTTGAATAGATTTTTTCCCTTCCAATTAGTCATCCCACAAACTTTCTATAGTTTCTAGATATCCTGGGACCCAAGGAAATCAACTCCCTCTACAAGGTGCTCATATACTTCCAATGGGCTGAGACTACTCCAGTGGGCTTTTGCTGGAAATCACATTCCAAAGATGCCCAATAATCATAACTTTACCTATTAAATATGCATTGTGCTACCATGATATTCTAAAATGTTCACAAACAGCCCTATGTGGTATATCCCATTATTCCCATTTTATAGATGAAAACCCGAGGCTCAGCAAAACTAAATCTATTTCACAAAGTCTCATAATTAGTTTGTATCAGAAATTTCTTGACTTCTGATCTGGTATTCTTTCCCCTCCTTCCTACTGAAGTTATTGGGGCAAAAAAATTACCATATTTTCCTGCGTATAAGACGACTTTTTAACCCAGGAAAATCTTATACGCCCAGTCGTCTTATACGCCGGAAAATACGGTACTATCATCTCTCATCCATCAGTATAGCAAAAAAAACAATTACCGTATTTTCCGGCATATAAGATGACTGGGCATATAAGATTTTCCTGGGTTAAAAAGTTGTCTTATACTCCGGAAAATATGGTATATAGGATTCAGGTGTGCAATTCTACAACACATCATCTGCACCCTGTTTTGTGTGTTCACCACCCCAAGTCAAGTCTAAAAGAGTAGATCTTAAAAGTCCTCATCACGCCGAAACCAGTTTGGCTCAGTGGATAGAGCGTCGGCCTGCGGACTCAAGGGTCCCAGGTTCGATTCTGGTCAAAGGCATGTACCTTGGTTGCAGGCACATCCCCAGTAGGGGGTGTGCAAGAGGCAGCTGATCGATGTTTCTCTCTCATCGATGTTTCTAACTCTCTATCCCTCTCTCTTCCTCTCTGTAAAAAATCAATAAAATACATTAAAAAAAAAAGTCCTCATCACAAGAAAAAAACTTTGTAACTATGTATGGTGACAGATGTTAGCTAGATTTATTGTGATCATTTCATAATATATACAAATATTGAATCATTATGTTGTACACCCGAAACTAATGTTATATCCTAATAAAAGAGTAATATGCAAATTAACCATCACTCCGCTACACCCACAAGACACGCCTGCCAGCCAATCAGGAGCAAGCATGCAAATTAACCCCAACCAAGATGGCTGCAGCCACAGAGTTAGCAGGAGGGAGGCTTGGGTTTCCCTGGCGATGGAGGAAGCCAAGCTTTCCACACACCCTGGCGGGCCCAGGCCTCCACTCAAGGGTACAAAGTTTCCATTATAGAAGTTAGATAAATTCCAACAGAAATGGTGGCAGCCATGGAGCTGCAGAGAGCAAGAGGCTAGGGTTGCCCCCGGTGATGGAGGAAGCCAAGTTTCTGCAGCCCTGGCTTGCCTTGGTCTCCACTCAAGGCAAAAAAGTTTCAATTATAGAAGATAAATAAATTCCAACAGAAATGGCTGCAGCCACCGAGTGAGCAGGAGGTTGGCTCCGCTCCAGGCTACGAAGTTTCAATTATAGAAGATAAATAAACCCCAGATACTAGGGTCTCTGCTTGGGTCGCTGGGGGGCATGGTCAGCCTGAAAACCAACACAGGCCCCTCGCCCCAAGGGAATCCCCACCCTGATCCGGGACACCCTTCAGGGCAAACCAGCTGGCCCCCACCCATGCACCAGGCCTCTATCCTATCTAATAAAAGAGTAATATGCAGATTAACCATCACTCCAACACACAAGATGGCTGCCCCCATGTGGTCAAAGATCCTGCCCCCATCTGGACACAAGATGGCTACCACAAGATGGCCAGCAGGGGAGGGAAGTTGAGAGGGACCAGTCCTGCAAGGGAGGGCAGTTGTGGGAGATCAGGCCAGCAGGGGAGGGCAGTTAGGGGCAAACAGGCTGGCAGGGGAGCAGTTAGGCATCAATCAGGCTGGCAGGGGAGTGGTTAGGGTGTGATCAGGCTGGCATGCAGAAGCGGTTAGGGGCAATCAGGAAGGCAGGCAGGCGAGCAGTTGGGAGCCAGCAGTCCTGGATTGTGAGAGGGATGTCCGACTGCCCGTGGATGGTGATGACCGGGATCGGGCCTAAACGGGCAGTTGGACATCCCCCAAGGGGTCCCAGATTGGAGAGGGTGCAGGCTGGGCTGAGGGACACCCCCTGCCCGTGCACGAATTTTGTGCACCGGGCCTCTAGTGTCAATTATAAGGAGACAACTGGAATACTTTGAACAATAAATTTCAAAAAAATGGTACTATGTATTCAACTAAGTGAGGAAATCATGAGTTTTTAGTAAACTATGTTTTTAAATATTACTTTTTTTCTATTCAAAAAAAAAAAAAAGAGAGAGAGAGAGATAAGCTCCTACTTTCACAAAGTTTACATGCAAGTAGGAGAGAAACATCAACAATTAAAGGAATATCCAGGAGAGAGAAAAAAGAAACACAGGTGGAGAGATGCTAAAAATTCAGGGTGATGTTTCTGTGAGCTTTTTAAGTTAGATAGTCCGAAATGTTCCTCTCTGTGGAGGTGACATTAGACTGAGATGCAAATGACAAGAATGAGGCAGCTATGCCAAAATCCAAAGGGAGGATGTTCCAAGCCGAGAACAGCAGTGCAAGGCTCTGAAGCAGGCACATGCTAGGCCCAGAAGTGGTAAGGGCAGGGAAGCAGGCAAGGAGCAGCTCAGGTAGGCTTTGTGAGGCAGGGCAAGGATCCTGAGTTTTCCTTGTGAGGAGAAGACACTGGAACAGTTGAAGCACAGTCGTGATGAGAGGGCTGCTGCAAAGAGAATGGGTTTTGGAAGAGAAAGAGTGGAAGTGGGAAATCAATAGTTAGGAAGGTAACTTGCATTCAGTCCAGGAGGGAAGTGGTAGTGGCCTGGGCTTAGGTGGTAACAGGGGAGATGAAGATAAGTGGACAGGTACGGGGCTTTTAAACAAATTATTATTATTTTTATTGATTTCAGAGAGGAAGGGAGAGGTAGAGTTAGATAGAAACATCAATGAGAGAGCATCATTGATCGGCTGCCTCCTGCATGCTCCCTACTGGGGATCGAGCCCACAGCCTAGGCATGTGCCCTGATGGGGAACTGAACTGAGACCTCCTGGTTCATAGGTTGATGCTCAACTGCTGAGCCACACCATCCGGGCTGGGTACATGTTTTGGAAGCAGAGTCAACAGGGCTTGTAGACAGTCTGAGTGGGCGGTAAGAAGATAACTTCCAGATTTTTGCCTTGAGCAACGATGTAGATGGTGATATACTCTGCTAATGTGGGAACTGGGGAGGGAGCAGTTAGTGTGGATACTAAGGGCTCTGTTTATGGTGCCTCAAGGCAGCCAAGAGGAAATAACAGGCAGAAAACTGGGAACAGGAGTGTGGACTTCAGCAATGAGGTCAGGGCTGGTGATACTAATTTGGTAGTCCTTGGCGGGTTGACTTTAAAGTCAAGGGGCTGCTAGTAGCAATGAACCAGCTCTGGAGCCAAGATCTTAGGTTCTGAATACCATTCTCCAATAAAAGGAAGCAGGGTTCCTTGGGAGAAAAGGTTGATGTCAGGACCAGGACAGGGAAAGTACAGGGTGATGCCTGGGAGGTGCACAGCTGCCTGGAACAGCTGGGGGTGGGGGGAAACTAAAGAGTGCTCAGAAAATACAGGGACATGTGGAAAGGCACAGGACCAAGTTAAAGGAGCGCCCAATGGCTAAATGTGGGATAACAACAGATGAGCAACACAATAAATGACAGTAATGGATTATGACCCATAGACTACAGTAAATATCCACAAGTCCATCGTGATATACATAAATAACGGAATAAATAAATGGGAGGAGGGGGAGAGGCATTGTTCTCCCTTACAGTAGAATTCCAATTAATACATGTAGGAGAAATTAGAAAATCTGGCAAATAACTCTTCTGGGCAAGACCAGTAATAGTCAAAATCACAATACCATTTCACACTCACTAGAATGGTTACAACTAAAAAAAGACAGATACTGACAAGTGTTGGCAAGGATGTGGAAAGACTAAAATCCTCATATTGCTGGTGAGAACATAAAATGGTGCAGCCACTTTGAAAAACAGTTTGGCAGTTACTCAAAATATTAAAAGAGAGTTACCAAATGATACAGCAGTTCCACTCCTTGGTGTATAGAATGAAAACATATGCCCACATAAAGCCTTGTATATAAATTTTCATAGACACATTATTCATACTAGTCAAAAATTAGAAGCAATCCACCCTGGCTGGGTAGCTCAGTTGGTTAGAGTGTCATCCCGATATGCCAAGGTTATGGGTTTGATCCCTGGTCAGGGCACATACAAGATTCAACCAATGAACGCATAAATAAGTGGAATAACAAATGGATGTTTCTTTCTCTCAAATCAATAAATTAAAAATAATTTTAAAGTAGAAACATTCCAACTGTCCATCAACTGATGATTAAACAAAATGTGGTATACCCATACAATTACTCATATTATTAAGCCAAAAAAGGAATGAATGATACATGGTATGAAGTGGATGACCATTGAAAACATTATGCTACGTGAAAGAAGCCAGTCACAAAAGATCACATATTGCATGGCTCCAATTATATGAAATGCCCAGATTAGACAAATCCTATTATTATTTTTATAACTTTTAAAATGTTTCAAATTATTTCAAAATAAAAACTAAGAATATAACCAAGGTGCTCAGTGAGATCACCTAGAGACGGATTATAATGAAAATAAGGGCATGGTTGTCGTAGCTCAGTGGTTGAGTGTTGACCTATGAACCTGGAGGTCACGGTTCAATTCCCGGTCAGGGCACATGCCCGGGTTGCAGGCTCAATACCCAGTGTGGGATGTGCTGGAGGCAACTGATCAATGACTCTCTCATCACTGATGTTTCTCTCTCTCCCCTTCCTGTCTGAAATCAATAAAAATAAAAATAAAAAGAGGATAAGGAAACTCAGGACAGAGTTGAGCGGAGGTAGAACAGCCAGGAAGAGACTGAGAAAGTAGGCAGCAGGATAGGAAATTCAGCGACTTATGCTGCCTGCCAAGACAATGGGGTGAGGGACATTTTATTGGCCCCAATACTCAAGACAGCTTAATCAAGGCATTTTTTCAAACACGTGGGGAAAAGAAAACCCTGGCTGTCACCCATGCCTCTCCAGCGTGCCCAGATACAATGATGCAGCTCTGCTCAAGTGTAGAAGGGGTAGAAGCGTGCCACCCTGTGGTACTTGCGGTGGGACCAAGATTTCCTATTCTGGGGAAGGAGGAAGGTGAAATAACACCCTCCAAGGACAGAGCTCAGTGAATGTGTACAATGACTCTACTCTTCATTCTATAAAGAGAAAAATAGAGCCAGAAAAATCAAGTAATTTGCACAGCGAATGTGGCCAAGTTGGGATTCAAACTTGGGTTTTAGCTCTTAAGTCCATGTGTTTCTACTCTACCTGTAACCCAGTGAATTCCAAGTACTACTAAGAGATCACTTGGTTTTCAGGGCTGCTAGCCAGTGTTTCCACAATGGCTGCAGTGACCGAGTCCAGTTGCTTCTCAAGAAAGGGTTGCATAAAACAAGAAAAATCAAGTTAGACACAAGCAAGATAGCTATGTACCCCACCTGGGTCCTTGAGGCAGGAGTGTGGCAGGTGGGGCAAAGATCTGAGCCTCAGTCAGGCACAGCCAGGCAGGATGGAGACTGGTCAGCTACCCTAGGTTCAATTTTTCAGGGCAGGGGAAAGGGCAATTTGCCAAGACCTGCCTTGTACGTCATTCTTCTACTTACAAACCTTTAATGGAATCTCTAGAGTCAAGAAGATGGTCTCTGGACAAAGCACAGGTGAGGGCAGGAATGCCATGCTGAGAACAGGGGCATGAAGTGGACAGGTGCAGCCTAAACACCAAGATGCAGCTCCTGGAAACTGGCAGCCTGGCCTTGATCTCCTGAGACTCAGAGGAGAGGGTTTAAGACCAAGGGAGCATCTACAAAGCGCTCAACAGAGTGAACAAGGTGCATCTGTAGGGCCGAAAGACTTGACTAGAGTGTAGTATATGGGAGAGTGCAGATTTGGCGACAAAGAAATTCTGGGGCCGGTCTGCAGGGTCCTGTAAACCACCTTAAGATTTAAGTTTTGGTGCTCGCTTTGGCAGCACATATAATAAAATTGAAAGATTTATAAGTGGAAAAGGAAGACATTAGTTTCTTTTTAAAAAAAAATAAAAATTAGCAGATGTACGTCACTGCAGATTGCCCAGGACCAAACCAGAGAGGGTCGGACCTGCATTACCACCATTTGTCCACCATCCAGAACTGAAATACCATTGCTGTTATGTACACATAAACAACTGTTGGACATAGAAATCGGGACTCAAAAGAACTGTTGGCCCAGAAAGAAACTCACTATAGACTGATTCATTTGTCTCTCAGCATAACCATTATTGCTTGTCTCATTTTCGGTTCCTATAAGTGTATTCCTAGTATCACATGAGCTCACTCATCTAGGGGAAATGATGAACAACATAGTCTGAAGAACAAGAACAGCATTGATCAGACTGTCAGACCTCAGAGGGAAGGTAAGGGGAGGGTGGGGACAAGGGAGATAGATCAACCAAAGGACTTGTGTGCTTGCATATGAGCCTAACCAGTGATCACGGACAACAGGGGGATGGGGGCATGCGTGTGGGGGGGTTTGGGATGGGAATGGGGGGGTGATGACAAATATGTGATACCTTAATCAATAAAGTAATTAAAAATAAATAAAAATTATACTTATGGCCCAGCAGTGTGACTCAGTGGTTGAGCGTTGACCTATGAACCAGGTCACAGTTCCATTCCTGGTCAGGGCACATGCCCAGGCTGTGGGATTGATCCCCAGTAGGGGGCGTGCAGGAGGCAGCTGATCAATGATTCTCTCTTATCATTGATGTTTCTATCTATCTCTACCTCTCCCTTCCTTTCTGAAATCAATAAAAATATATTTCAAAAAAATCAAAATAAGACTATACTGTGACAAGTGGAAATTACATGACATTCAAATTTCAGTGCTTATAAGTAAAGTTTTATTGAAATGCAGTCAGGCGCTGGTATGGCTCAGTTGGTTGGGTGTTGTCCTGTACACTGAAATGTTGCCGGTTTGATTCCCGGTCAGGGTACATGCCCACAATGCAGGGCATGCAGGAGGCAGCTGATCGATGTTTTGCTCTCCCTCTCCCTTCCTCTCTCTCTAAAAATCAATTAAAAAGAGGGTGGGCTGGAGGAGGTCAATGGGGGAAAAAGGGGGACATATGTAATACTTTCAACAATAAAGAATTAAAAATTTTTTTTTAAAAATCAATTAAAAAAAAAGAAATGCAGTCAGACTTATTTGCTTACATGGTGTCTGTGACTCCTTTCTCACTGACAGCATTGAGTAGCTGCAAGTCTCTAATGTTTACTATCTGACCCTTTACAGAGAAAGTCCGCAACCCATAAGTTACTACATTACAGCGTATAGACCCATATCATTCCAATAAACACTTGCAAGGATTATTTGATTATAAAAGACTTATATGTAAACCAGGAATAGGAAAATGCTGAAAGAGGAAAACATGTTCTTGTGGCATTTGGGTTTTTCAGTGTATGAAGACAACACTGGCAATTCCTCTTGGGTGTGCATCAATGGGCAGCTTCCAAACCCAGAAGGAATGACAATGTCTGTTTCACTGTCTGACTTCTGCAAGTGTCTCTGCTAAAGGAGAAAATGAAATCAACAGACCAAACACTATCATTGGAAAATGCAGCTAGGAACCAGACGGCCCTAAGTTAGTGCTTCCTAAGGATGCCAACATCTTGCCTTCTCATCAGTGCCCACACTTTCGGAATCAAAAATAACTGGAACAAATGGTCTGACAAGTGTGGGTGTGCCATGGGGGCCAAGGGGCCAGTTTTTGAATTTGGGACGTACTAGAGAAATCTGACATACACTACTCTGATACTCACAGGTGGAGACTTCCATTGAGCGGAGGGCCAGACAGGTTAACAGACATTTGCGCTCATTGATGGAGTCTTTTGATAGCGTTATAAGAATTACTTGCAAGCTTAGATGTTTTAATAAGTGGGCTACTGGGGCTGGGAATCTGGGGGTCAAGGTTTTTGGAGTGAGGCTACCTGTGTGGAGCATTCTCATACTCTAAACATAAATAAATTTAGCCTCTTGACATGTGATATTTCTCAAAAAGTATCTAGCCCCCAAACAACTTCCTAAAAACACATGGGACTATTAATAATTAAAGGATGGGCCCTAGCTGGTTTTGCTCAGTGGATAGAGCATCAGTCTGCGGACTGAAGGGTCCTGGGTTCGATTTCAGTCAAGAGCACAAGCCCGGGTTGTGGGCTTGATCCCCAGTAGAGGGTGTGCAGGAGATAGCCAATCAATGATTCCCTCTCATCATGGATGTTTCTAGCTCTTTCTCCCTCTCTGAAATCAATAAAAATCAAAATCAATGAATGCATTAATAAGTGGAACAAAAATCCACATTTCTCTTCCTAAAATCAACCAATAAAAGAATGAAATAAAAATGAAAGAATGATGTCAAATAAATGTTACTGAAAACTAGCTCACATACTCATTTTGAAGAGTTGTGCATATTTTTATATTGACTATTATTAGGTCAAATCAAACAAAAGGGCATCAAAGCTAACACCAGGTCCATTCTGAGGGCCTATTTAAGGAAGATTTATGCTCCACCCAGAGTCTGAGTCCTTACCCGTTTCCCCCCTGCTATTCATGGTTCAGTTGCCTTCCCTGAGGTCAGAAAACTGGCCCATCAGTCCACTGTCCGTTTGGTGCCTGCCCCTGACAGGTGATGCACATACGTGCACAGAGAAACCCACAGCCCTCCTGCCGCTCCCCTCAGAGGCCATGTCGGAATGGTTATGTGCTCCCCAATCCCCTGACAGCAGAACCTACTCCCATTGCAGCATTTCTAAGCCCCACAATGTGGGCTGTTGCTGTTTTTGGTCAAATGTGAAAGAGAAAGCTATATGAATGGAAAGAAACGGCAAACATTTGATGTGCTCAGTAAGGCTAAGCTATTCCATTATGCCACAGGACTGCAAACCTTCAAAGCGATGTTTCTTCACATGACTGCCTCACTATTCATTAAAATGTTATGGCAAACAGCCTCAGAATTGTCCATTTAAAAGATAATGTAATTGGTGCAAAGTGAAAGATCTCCTATCTTCAAGTTTCCATTTCCTTAGTACTCCTACAGCTTGCATACTCTGAGCAAATGTTAAAGCTGGAAGAATCCTATTAGTGTATTTATTCATGCAACTCCCTGCATTACCGAGTCTCTAAAGTGGATGTGAAATGAAAAATATCCGCATGAGCCTGTAGGTTAAAGAGGAGACACCGGTGAGCATTCCCTCTGCAAACCTGCCCTGTCTGGCCTAACTGAAGCTGAGAACAGGGGCATGAAGTGGACAGGTGCAGCCTAAACTGCTAGGCTGAGCCGGGGAGACCTGTCAGGAGCTGCAGGGGAGACCTAGGGCACTGCCTGCCTGTCTTCTGTGAATCGGACATTTAAACTTTCATATAAAAAGACTAAGAGAGAAAAATCTAAATAAATAATACAACACTTTCTACCATTTAGCAAACTACCTTTTTGCCCCTGTTTCTCACAAATGCAATAATTTATAAGGAATATTCATAGTTTAGTCTGAACAGGGAAGGACTTGGAAGGGAAGAATTAACTGTCATTGGAAGCTGGGTAACTGACAAATTTATTTGGTAAATGGAATTCTCTCAGAAAATAATGCAAATGAGGAGTTGCCAGATTTTACTTAATTTTACTTTTCCTCAAGTTGGGAATAAAATGGGGGAGGGGAGACAGGGAAGTACACAAGTACATAGGGCACATATTATTTACAAGGTTACAGCCAGTAAATTATGCTGCTAGTAGCTGCTCAAGAAGTGTGTCCTTCAGAGGGAAGGCAGGAGAGGGTGAGTGGGAAGAGATCAATGAACTTGTATGCACATATGCATAACCTGTGGACACAAAGGGATGGTGAGGGCCTGGGGGAGGTTAATGGGAGAAAAAGGAGGACCTAGACCTATGTGATACTTTCAATAATAAAGATTTAAAAAAAGAGAAGTGTGATCTTATAAGAAAACATTTCTCAGAAGAGCAAAGGGTGAAAGTCCATGCTAAAGGAGAAAATAAACATGTGAATCATAGTAGAAAGAACACAAGTGAAGTATGTGCAGAGGAAAACAACGATCTAGACTTTGATTTCCTATTATACATACATATCATACTTGTCTTCTTTCCTAATGAGTATTATATTTTTGTATAAAAGTAACTTTCAAGGTAAGAAGATAGAAAGCCCAGGATTTCACTTACGTCTATACAGGAATATTTACTTTGTAAGACACAAAACCCAGGATCACAGTACACAGTGGTTATTTATTTAAATACTTGAAAAGGTCAATGATGGAAAAAATAGGTTTATCATGAGTTTATATTCATTAGATTTATTTTACCATTTAAAAAAGTGCTGCTTCTAGGTTATCCCAGCCAGACATAGAACACTTCATGATACATGCAGCTGCTGAAATCACTAGGACAGACACAGCCCTTGTAGAATGTTTTACACTTTGGGAGGAAATTCAATTGTTGTAGTGGTGACTGTTTATTTGAACTAAAAACATTGATAATATACAAATCTTTTTTCTCATTTGATTGAAAGGGCTATAAAATTTAACATCCTGACAAAGGAGGCAACATAATCGCGTAGGTAACACCTCTAATTGCCTTTAGCTCCTCCTTCCTTAAAGGCGAGCTTCACACTCAGCTATACATCTGTCTAGCTAGCACGGGCAGCTTCAAGGCTGGCCTACCCAAGTGACTGAAAGAAGGTTGTGCTGGTAAGCTGACAATGACTTGTTTGTTTTTAGAAACGGAGGGAAAGTGGTAAATTGTGCCTCGGGTACCTTAAGGACCCAAAGATCATTCTGAGTAAATGTGAAATAAATAAGTGATCCATGAGTAAATACAATCTCTGAGCTGACTTAAGCCTAGGAGAGTGAGCCAACTGAGCACTAACAATACCATGTAGAAACATCTAGAAATATCATTTCTAGAACTCAGTTTGGGAGACCATATCTTGCCTGAATATGTACATTATTTACAAAACATTCCCTTTTGGCCTCTGGAATTTAGCCACGTTAGTCTGGCTGTTAAGCTGTTTCTTTCCATATGCTAGCCAATACTGCAGTTACAACTATCGTTAAAATACTCTTATGCACGACTTACAAATAATTAATAAAGTAACTCTGCATGTACAAATATGCCAATATTTCTAGCAGAATTTAAAGCATTCAGAATGTACATAAAAGTATTTGTTTTTGGTAGGGGCCAGTATTTTTTTGTTTTAAATCATCGCTGTTTCAATAATGCTTTGTACATGGCAAAGCCCAAAACGGCAAAAACAGTAGCACCAAAACTTGCTCGAAGCCAAAACGTGGAGCTCTTGAGGTCAGCTTGTGTCACGTGCCTGTAGTCAGAAAATATAATTAATGTTTAAAATATGACTAGTATGAAAACACCAGTATTAACAGTCTACTTTTAGGGAAGTATTAGCACACTTGTCAGGCTAATTGCATACAGTAATGCTTAACCAAAAACATTTATCAGTATAGCCACATGTACAATGCTTAGGTGATCATTATCTTACAATGTGGACATCAATAAAAATAACTGTCTTTACAATGAACTACGATTTGAGAGTAAACAACATTTAAATTTTTATACATTTTCTTCACATGGGAAATGGAGAACTTAGACAAATCATGTACCACTTTTTAGTACCACCATGGTCCTTCAAAATGAAAGGGAAGACTGGGATCTCACAATTTTGAGAATCAATTTCAAGGAACTTAATGTGCAATCTTGAGTCCCCAGGAATTGAAAGCTATCTTGTAAGCAGTTAAGCGACAAGTGACAATACTTTTCTAAGAGCAATGCTTAAAGTCAACTTTGGAAATATTGAGCCCCATAAAAATTTACCCAAAAAATAGCAAAGGGGGTGGGGAAGATTTACCAGTTTGCATTAATTTGGTTAATGCTGATTAAAGAAAGGAAAACAAACAAACAAACCTTGGTATTAGTTAGACAGGCAGTGACAATGGTATCAACTAAAGGACATAGTGTAACATGATGGAATGAAAAGTAAATGATGTAAAAAAAAAAAGCCATATTATGCATGACAAGAACAGGGACAGCCTGTACCACAAACTGAGTTTGTGAGCATGCTCAGTTAATAACACTGCTAAGCACCCTCAAGAGTCTCAAGTATGACAGCTTACCATGAAGAGGATAAAGCTTTAAAGCAAAGGTTGGATCATTTTATTCAAGCGTCTCTGAAGTTTTAGTTAAGTGAACACAATTGAGGTGATGTAGAATTAAGAGCTTAGAGAGACTGTCTAGTTCAGGTTATTTTACAACTAAGTTAAACAGATTTGAAGCAAAAATCATACATCATTAAAAGACCAAGACACTGACTGACACATGCAAAAGAGTTAAGAGCCAAGAATAGAAATTGTATAAAACTACTGTGCCTCAGTAATAGTCAAAGAGTGGTCAGATTAGTTATCACGAAATGCAATCTGAACATTCCTGGAAACAAGACTATACTACAATCCAGAGTGCTCCATGCTTGGCACCCTGGCAAAACAACACTCAGCACTCCGGTTTCTTATCCTCCCCAGTTTCTATTAAAAAAAAAAAAATCACTCCTTACATTATTATTATTTTACAAAGCAACGTGATAACACAGATTCATTCCACCTTTCGAATTAGTCCTTTCAACAGGCAATGTATTATTTATTGATTTGTTTGTTTAAAGTTAGGGAGGAGACTACTTAGGTTTGAGTTTTTCCAGCTGGAAAAACTCCAACAAGGCCAACAACCCACTGCTTGTGGGAAATGTTACCTGGCTTCAAGAAAAAGTGGACCATGAGATGACTCCATGAAGATGGAATCTTCAACAGAGCTGACGGCGTGCACCTGGTGAGTAATACTGCCTTCGTCGTCTGCTAACAGCATGGCACCCCACTCAGCTACCCGGGCTCTTAACCTTTTATACACATGCACACAGTTTGCAGTTCACAGCAGAGCTCACAAAAGAAGGGGACTGAAAATAACGTCTCTCAATTAAACAGCCCACACAGAAATTGAGTTGCCACCCTATATGATACATCTTATGCTTTCTATATTTAAAATAAATGTAATCTATAGCAAATTGCAAAACTTAAAAAAATCTATATGTACTCTTTAAACACTCGCATAATAGGCAAGGAAACCTAAGGCTGTAATATACGTTCTTTACATATCCCTCAGAGGCTGGTCTTGGTATATCCAAAACACTAAGGGAAGCCCTTGAAACCAATACCTGAGCCAGTGGTCACCAACCAGTGGTCCGTGGACCACTAGTGGTCCGTGAGGTCCAAAGGTTGGCAACCGCCGCCCTAAGCAGTACCTGACAACATGTGGTGACCATAAGTATTCATTCAAAATGAGGCTAACAACTATTAACCAGAAGGTTTATAGATGTTTCTAATTTCAGACTACCAAAACCTACAAAATACATCTGTGAAAAATTGAGTCCAACATCCCAAATTCATAAACTGTTATGATCTTATGATGAGGGTTTCAAAGTTTACAATTCCAAGTCAATAGAGATGAATAGAATTTAAAGTGAGAACACAGGTTAAACATGCATTAGAGATTTTGCTTCGAGCTTTGGTGTCTGTGTGATTTTTGTGTATTTTCACTGATGGAGGATTTTTCTAAAAATTTTTACATTTATTTTTTAACTTAGGGAGAGAAAGGGATTAGGATTAAAGCTAGCTACAATCACATTAAAATCAGTCAAAATAATTTCTCATAAATATTCAAGTATGGAAGCTTATGCACACAGCTCCTTTTATTGTATTTTAAGAAAGTAATACCATTCAAAAAATAATGTATTCTGACTGACTTTATTGCTTGATTTTCTTTTGCATTTTCAGATAGTAATTATTTTCCCCAAGCTGTAGTATAACTTTCAATAGGCAAAACAGTTCATATTTATATACAAACAACATAGATACATGCTCAAGATATAGCTAGTTAAAAATTGAAGGCAACTATTAACTCCAAATATATTTTAATGATTCCATTAATGTTACAGTAGTTGTTTCAGGCTCTTTTAGTCATGGAAAACCACACTTCTAGACACAGAAAAGCTACTTGGAGAACTATTTCATGCCTTTGCCATGTGCATTTAAAAGCAGCACCAATGAGGCTCTATTTACAGAACAGAAAGCATTTCTAATGGATGGCACATTTGTTGTTGCTTAGGTAACTGAAACATCTGAATAAAGAATAGGGCCATCTTGCACTGGCTGGCGTGCTCAATGGTTAGTGTCACCCTGTGAACTGAAGGGTCACAGGTTTGATCCCTGGTCGAAGTGTGTACGTGAGGCAACCGATGGATGATTTTTCTCTCACATTGATGATTCATTCTCTCTCTCTCTCTCTCTCTCTCTCTCTCTCTCTCTCTCTCTCTCTCTCTCTCTCTCATCAATGAAAAATATATCCTTAGGTGAGGATTAACATATGAAAAAACAAACAAAAAAGAAGAGTGCCATCTTAATTGTATTTCATAAGTATTAAGAACTGAGTCATGCTTCTCATTTTAGGTCTCAAGTAGAAGCAGAATAACAGTTTCATAAAGCTGCCTCCCAATTCATTTCTAAATTCAAGCAAAAATAATTCTTCCATAATTCCAAAGTATAATTCTTTCAAAATGACTCACATAAAATATCATCTTAGAATTATAACATATAGTATCTTATTGCATATTTTTTCTTTCTTCTTAAAGTATTTTAGTATTAAAAAGGTAATATATGCTCATTTTAAGACATGTGAAAAATAAAGTAGGGGAAAAAAATCACCGACAGTCCTATCACCTAAGGCAACTAATTAAAATTTGGGGCATTTCTTTTTAGACTTTTTCTATGTATTTATTAAAAAAAATATTTTTATTGATTTCAGAGAGGAAGGGAGAGGGAGAGAGAGAAACAACGATGAAAGAGAATCATTGATCAGCTGCCTCTTGCACACTCCGCACTGGGGATCGAGCTTGCAACCTGGGCATATGCCCTGTCCGGGAATCGAACCGTGACCTCCTGGTTCATAGATCGAGACTCAACCACTGGGCCACGCCGGCCAGGCTCTATGTATTTCTTACACAGCTGCAAACACAATGTGTATAATTTATATAATTTTATATTCTTTTAAAAACTAGTATGTAAGGACTTTCCCATATATTATAGAAACACAGTTTTAAATAGCTACATTATATTCCATTATCCTAATGGTGGCTATTCTTGATTTACTGGTGACTATAACTAAAGTGATGAATAACTTTATATATAAGACTTCTCTCTCTATTTAGAATAGTTTCCTTAAGATAGTTTCCCAAGATGAATATTACAGGGTTAAAAAGTGTGTGTGTGCAAGTGTGTGTATAAAGGTTCTTTTTTAAATCTATTGCTATGCCAGAATCATTACATTTTCCTACTCTATTTGGAATAAGATAATTTAGTTTAGCAGTATCTCTTTCATAACATAAGAAATGATGACTAACTGCTGAAATATAACCTTAATCAATCAATTTAAGCTTTATTAGAGCTTTCAAGTTCGTAGGCGGATGCTGGCTTTGTGTCTGAGAAGTGCTGAAGGCACATATGTCCATCAGATGACAAACACTTCTTGACACAGATGTGGGAGCCGATCACTATATTTGGGCTTGGGTATTATTAAGGCTGCTACTTAATAAGGCAGAGAGAAGGAAATGTTTCAAAATTCAGGCAATAAAGAGTTAAATTAAGAATTTTCTTTGTGGCCCTAGCCGGTTTGGCTCAGTGGACAGAGTGTCGGCCTGCGGACCAAAGGGTCCTGGGTTTGATTCCGGCCAATGGCATGTACCTTGGTTGAAGGCTCCTCTCTAGCCCAGGCCCTGGTTGGGGCACGTGCAGGAGGCAACCAATTGATGTGTATCTCTCACATTGATGTTTCTCTCTGTCTTTCCCTCTCTCTCCCACTCTCTCTAAAAGATCAATGGAAAAAATATCCTTGAGGATTAAAAAAAAAAAAAAAAAAAAAAAAAAAGAATTCTCTTTGTGAAGAGTCACACCAGGCATATAACAGAGTGACCAAAATTCCCAACTACTTCTGCACAGAATGCCTTAAAGCAGGCATACAAGATGCTTTTGATTAACTCTGCAATTTATGGTAAATATAAGAACATGACTCAAAATCTTTATTGGTTAAATGTATTGAACAAATAATAAAAAAAGGGAATGTTATCAACTGCAATATTTCAAAACATAAAATAATCAAATCCCAAAGGGTTCAATGGCATTAAACCCATTTTAGCTACTCTCAAATAGGATATGTTTAATTTTTTTATTATGTGTCACAGGACTATATATCTGGGATATGGAAACTATATTAAAGAGATCTAAAAATCTGCAAAAATTAGAATGTGTGGAAGGGGGAGTATTCAGTGAGATCCAGATATCGATTAACCATGTCTTGGGTTGCAAGCTATTATGCAGAGGACAGAAAAGTATAGTAGAACATACGGAAAAGCGACAAAGCTAAGAGACTGTAGGAAGAGTAGTTCTACCCAGACTTTTTATCAGGCCTCCCCTAAAGCTTGTCAGAAACAAATTTGAATTTCCTATTTTTAATTTTTGTCACTCATCATTTTATCCTTTCCAAACACAACTCAGAGGTGTACAAATGCACTAATGTGAATGATCTTCTAATTTTATAATTCTATCCATCTATGTATCTCAGGTATGAAGTTTCAAGTTAATACTTTGAAACAGCCTATACAATGGTCATGCATGTAACCTAAAGTTACTAGGGTTCATACGTATCATATATAGCTTTTTGCTATTTCAATTACCTAGCCCAAGTTAAAAACTGTATTGAGGTCACCAAAACTATAATTAAGTTTTGTTTTTAATAAGTCACATAAAAAAAAAATCCAAACCTCTCTGCTTTTATTTCTCTCAATGCTTCTTCCTGGTGAAGTATTTTTTAAATATTTCTAATAAAAATGCTTGTATTGTTAATAATAATTTAAATAATGACAATTTTCCTAATTGAATTAGTAGGCATGAATATTCTAATAAGATATTTCTCAAAATAGGTTAAAAAATCAAAATATAGTATGTATCCAATGAAGATGAAGTACAACACAAAAGTCATAAGAAAACTGTTAACTGAGCATGCCTAAATAGTAACACACTTTGGAAAAGGACATAGGTGTGCATCAATGAAAAAAAAAATGCTTTACCAAGCATTAGAATAAAAATTTAGATGATCATAGGTACATGGGAATATGCCATGGGAAACATAATATATAACTACTGATACTTAAAGATTAGATTAGGCAAACTCCACCTTGTGTGCCCTTTAATATACTAACCAAATGGCAAAAATATTTTAAATTATATGCAGTAGCAGCTTACTTCATGAGAATCTATAACATGATCTCCTGTATAATTTTAAACTATGATAAGTATCCAAATCCAAAGAAAAGCCTTGTAAGGACTTTCATACAAAGGAATATGGAAGTTTCATATAAAACTAAATGCAGGACAGACTTACTTTCATACAATATGCTACTATAACATAATATCCTAAGAATTCTTATAGCCCCAACAGAATCTCTACAATATTAAGATTTCTAGGAACCTATCCTCTTCATAAAGCAATCCTATGAAAAGGTAGTTCATTTTGGTATGACGAAAGTAAAATTATTTCTTAAAAAAGGGGGGGGGGGCTATTACATTAAATAAAATGATTTTAAATTATGTAAAAGAGGAAATTAGGTGATTACTAAAGCAATATGGGCAAATGAAGTAAGTCATTAACAAATGGCTTAAGTGTCATATACATCCAATTTTAAAAATATATTAAAAATAGGGCAAAAAATACAATGGCTATGACTGTCCATCATATCTTTGAGTCTCTGGAAATACTCAGTGTGAACTATCCTCTTGGTTGCTAAAGTAAAATGCTGCTACTGAGCTTAGGAAGTAACATGAGCCCTAGCAGGTTTGACTCAGTGAATAGAGTATTGGCCTGTGGACTGAAGGGTCCCTGGTTCGATTCCAGTCAAGGACACATGCCTGGATTTCGGGCTCAATCCCCAGTAGGGGGCGTGCAGGAGGAGGCAGCCCATCAATGATCCTCTCTCATCATTGATGTTTCTATCTCTTTCTCCCTCTCCCTTCCTCTCTAAAATCAATAAAAATATATATATTTTTAAAAAGAAGTAACATGAACAAATAATTTAGATGGCTGGTGCAAATAATAAAATGGAATAAAAGAAATCCTAAATCCAAAGTAAATATCAAAGAAAATCTCACCAAAATAATAAACTGTAAAATAAACCATTTTGGTTGAATTATAGGGTAGGATGAGTGGGTATACACAGAAAACTACCTGGGAAAAGGATTGAGAGGAGTTAAAAAATGACTAAATGGCACCGACAAACAAATGAAAATGAACACCTAAGGAAGGAACAAATTAAAGTTCAGAGCACTCTATAGTATAGTAACATCTTCATACAAAGTAGGAGTGTCTGAAGTCAGAAAAATAATAAACTAAAATCCTGGGTAGTTCAAACCAACAATCAAGCTCACCCCTACATAATCATTTTAATACTTAAAAAGGTATTTAAAAATAAAAATATAATCAAAAGATATTTTCCCCCAGTAACATGATTTACACTGATATGAAAGCATTACCAAAGATTAAACTAATCTGACCACATTAATCATGCTCCAAATGTATTTAAATCAAAATAATTCTAGTTATTCATAAATTATTCTATAGGAAAACATAAATTTATCCACATCTGAAGGGTGAGCCTGTAATTACCCAAGTTACATGTCAAACACATAGTTTAACACTTGTCTCAAATGTTGAAATCACTATACATTCAATTAAATTGGTAAAAAAAGAGGTTCCAGCACTTCCTTTTTTGGCATGAGACTACGTAACCAAAGTTTAAAGAAAAAAAATTTTGAACAACATAATATTTAGAAAGGTACTTAAAGGTAGGTCCATTATTTTCTTCATCTTCATATTTTGCCCCAGCTCACAGCAGATCCTCTCCAAAGCAGGTACTTAAATTAAGTATTTAAATAAATAAATCAAAAGGAGGGGTTTGAGATAAAGGGAGTATGTGGTCTCAAACATGCATTATCTCTGGAAGTTATTTCTAGTTCAGGGATAGAAATTTAAAAAACAAACAAACATATTTTATTGATTTTTTACAGAGAGGAAGGGAGAGTGATAGAGTTAGAAACATCGATGAGAGAGAAACATCGATCAGCTGCCTCTTGCACACCTCCTACTGGGGATGTGCCCGCAACCAAGGTACAAGCCCTTGACCGGAATCGAACCTGGGACCCTTCAGTCCGCAGGCCGATGCTCTATCCACTGAGCCAAACCGGTCAGGGCAGGGATCGAAATTTTTATATGCACAATAAAACTGTGCTAACTTGAGATCAACCTATATGTACCAATATTTGTCTATCAATTTCTTTGCAGAAATTTGATGAAACTTTTTGCTTAAATCAAAAATTTAAAACTGTTCTTTTCAGGTTCTAAATAAAAAACCTGGCATGGCAGAGTTATAAAACCAAAGACTTAAGAGTTAGTATTGAGTGAGAATCCCTACTAAATTACAGTGAAAAATTCTTAAATGACTTGTATTCAATGAATCATTATGTAACATTAAGATATACCTAGCCTGGCAAACCAATGGTGACCAACCACCAAAGGTGCCAAAACCTGAGAAATACTGGGATAAGGTGACTCCATTCTCACCCCATTGCCCGGCAACTTTTTCGATTTTTTTACGAGAAAGGAGTAAAATGGGGATGGGGAAGAAGGGTTAAAAGGCATTTTCATTTCTTAGGTGTACTTTGTTGTGTGTATACCTACATTTTTACAATTGTAAGTCCTATCTTAAGACTGAGGTTGCAAACTGGTGGCCTGTAAACAGGTTTTGTTTTTTCTGATTTGTACTTTTAAAATTTACTATTTAAATAACAGAAAATTTCACATAAAAACCCTGATTTCTAGTCTCATAGAATCAGAACACCTGGCAACACCAAGTCTGTGCAATAACAAAAGTCCAGAGCTGAGTTGTGGGGCCTCTTTTAGACAGGGCACTCACAGTCCCCACCTCTCTTAGTTCTTAAACTAGCCACCTTCATTCATTTACATTTTCTATCCAGATCCTGCAGGCATTTAATTTGGGCCTCCACTCCCACCAACTTGATTTGTATCCTTTTGTAAACTAGAAGAGACTTTAATATACAACTTTTAAATTTCCACTGTACTTCTGTGAAATAAATTATTGAAATACTACCAGGGATCAGGAAGGAGTTCTTTAAAGGTTTTCCTCCTCTTCTTTTCCATTCCTTCCATTCTTGATTATCAGATATCAGTGATGTATCTCAATATTACCATTAAATTATTTCTAGTTTATAAATAAATATGACAAAATGTACTGATTTCTGCTCGAGGATCACTATATAGAGTAATATACTATGAGCAAGTTTATCCAATAATGCACACCCAACCTATTTCATTTGGAAGCTGACTAAACTGATCTAAGAATAAAATTGTCATTAAGGTGCAGACAATAAATTAATCTGCAATTCTGGACAATCAAGGATTTCTAGAATAAATAAAATAGATGGTTTGTGATCAGCAATTACTAGGTGCCAAGGTGGTTCACCAAGAATAAAACACCAAAAAGATGTCACTTCCTATTTAGATAAAATCACCATGCTGGTAGATGAGAGGAATGTGGTAGAGAGTATATGTTTATTTTTAAAAAGCCCTCCATGAAATCTCTCATAAGATAAACTATAGACTGGATAATAAAATATTTTTAACTCCAAAAATAATCTTTCCCCAAGAATTCTGAACCCATGTCACTGAGAAGAGTCCTCTAGTGGAGTGCTATAGGGCTTGCATGCTTTTTTTTTTAGCTCTCTCTCCAATCTCTGGGTATTGGACATTATTTTTTATCAACAACTGGAAAGATAAAGAAGACATATCTACAAAATTTGCAAATAACACAATGTTGAGAGAGATATATAATGGGACAAATGACAAAATAATGTTTGAAATGACTGAGCTAGAACAAATGGATAAAAAAGAATATGACATTTAATAGAGATACATATGTATCTGCAATTAGATTCAAAGAGTCAACTAAAAATGGCAAATACACAATTAGAGAGGAGGGGACACTGCCTTAATAGCACGCCATATGGAAAAAAAAATCTGATTTCAATTAACCCCAAGATTAAAATGCATCAACAGTGGGATGGGGCTGCTAAAACCTTAACTCATGCAATAGACAGGTGCTGTCCTAACCATGGCACACAACTGACCACTGTTCTGGACTAGTCAGGTCACACCTGGAGCACTGGTCT
Source organism: Cnephaeus nilssonii (assembly GCF_951640355.1). NCBI lineage: Eukaryota > Metazoa > Chordata > Mammalia > Chiroptera > Vespertilionidae > Cnephaeus > Cnephaeus nilssonii. The sequence continues at coordinate 28,951,658 of NC_137090.1, read as the reverse complement.
CCATTCCAGTGGCACCTTTTAGGAGGTATTCTAAAAAACCTAAGGGGCTTTGAGATGAGGACAACCAGGAATGATGAAGTCACTAAACCATCTAATTTAAGAAAAGGCTGAAAGAAATGGGGATGTTCTACCTGGAGAAGAGAAAATTAGGGGAGACATGATGGTCGTCTTCAAATGTCTGAAGGATTGCTATGTTGAAGAGGGAGTAGAATAGTCGTATGTTGTTCTAAAGGGCAGAACTAAAACTAAAGGAAAGAAAGTTATAGGGAAATAATTTTAGTTAAAAATAAAATAAAATAAAAAGCAAAAAACCCTCTCCAATGAGGAAAGCCACCAGCAGACAAATAGCACTCTCTCCGGAAGACTTGCAGAAAGGCATCCTAATGGGAGGTTAGGTCAGAAGAATATTAGAATCCCTTCCAACTCTACCATGTCCAAATCAGAGCTCCTGAACGTTGTGGTTTGAACTAGCCTGCAGTTTCTCAGACAGGCGCCATGAGAGAATCTGCACCGCTACTTTAGGAGGTGCCATTCACAGGACAGAGGCAGAGCTTGACCACCAAATGGGTGTGGATCCCTTCAAACCAGGCACCTGAGATGGCTGCATTCTTATTCCAGAGCTGCTAGGGCTCAAAGCCTCCCCAAAGCTCATTTTGAAAGATTTCAAAGTCCGTTTCTGGCTCTCATAAGCTACAGTCTCCCTGTTTCATAGCCACACCTACTATATTGCTAGTAGACACAAACTATCCTGCTCATCTGGTACAGTCAGAGCCGAGCCCTCAGCGAGAGTCCAATGGTAAACAAAATAACTGACCCATTTCTCATCAAAGACTACTGAGCTTGATCATCTGTCTTAATCAAGGCCAGTTCCCAATGACATTTGAATGAGTTCAAAATCCTAATTCATCCTCAGACACATAAAAATTTAACATTAGATACAAATTAATATTACATAGGCTCTTAAATGCTCACAAAATGTAAACTAAATCTGAACAAAGGTAGCATGACCAGAATAAGAATATAACCTCCCAAGTTCATTGCTTTGAGGGAATGTATATATCCTACTTTTCTTTCATTTTTTCAAAGCATATTACTTTCTAGGCATATGTCATGTTTTGGACTCAATTATAAAGACCTCAAAAACTAGTACTATAAAGCTTTTTCTTTTCCATATTCCTTTGAATCCTTAAAGTTGGTTACTATCCTCATTTCCAAAAATGATGCTCTTTCAAATAAACATTCCAGGCACTTAAAATAGATAATTTGTTCAAATCCAAGATATTGTTCACATTGGTATGGGTTTAATAAATTGTATTATTTGAATGTATGCTAAATACATTATTAACACTTGGGATCAATGTGTCTTTTCCTTACTATGAATGTCCTAATCTATTTCTACAACTCTCAGCCAAAAGCTTTTAACTTCCTTATACATATTATCCTCTAATATGAAAGATACTTTAGCTTCCTTAATGAAAAAAAACCAAAAAACTAAAATTTTATAGTCCCCTAAATATATCTATGAATTTAGAGACATTACTAAGAATGATTCCAAATCTAAATACTGTCACCACGGTGAGAATTTTAATGGAAGTTAGCTGGGCATCAGTCAGCTCATTGTCTTTGTAAGTAAGTATCAGTGTAATAAATAGTTATCCACTATTTCCTTTTGTATTTTAACAGAATGCCTGGTACCCAGTAAATAAAGTTAAGAACCTGTTAAGAATTGCAGTGAAGATTTTGTTCTTTATAGATTGCAGCAAGTCTGAGTTGAGGAAGTTCTGACAGATGCAAAACGTACACCTGTTGCAGGTGCACATACAGCGTAACCGGGCATGGCTGCGAAAACACACAGAAGGACAGGAGTTGAGTTCTTACTTACAAATATGGCACACGTCAGGGTGTGCCAACTTAAAAAAAATTTAGGCATAAGCAACACTAAGGAAAAGGATAGTGTGGGGCATGCTAAAGTTGTGCAGAATTCCACGTATATAAAAAATATAGTAAACAGCTATAGCTCCCGCCTCCCTCCCTATAGAAAATCTAAGGACAAGGGAGATGGACTTATTATTACAGGAGTTTTAGTGGAATAAATATGCACAGCAATAGCTGGCACCCTCATCTAAATTAAAAAGAAAAACTGAGTAAGCCATAGCACCCACCAAACGGACAAAATTTACTAACATTTAAATAATCATTCCCTCCTCCTCCTCCTCTTCCCTCAGCATACACACATGCCTGAAAACCAGGAAGAAGAAGAGTGACAAATACACACAAAAATCAAAAGACGAGTATTTTCAAACCCTGAGGAGATATGAACATCATCTTTGAAATATCAAGCACCTTGATTCCCAAAGGAAATCAAAGAGCTTCATCTTGAACAAAATATAGGGTTAATTTCATCTGCTACTATGAAATTCTGGGTAAGGATATCAAAATCAACAATGATCCAACTGGTATTAGATATGAAATTTAGGGAGGCTTTCTGATTCCTTTCTGGTTGAGTGGAGTTGTACTAGTTGGTACAGGCACATGGGGCAACCCATTTCACCTCCGCCCTAACAACCGAAGTAGGGGGTCTCCAATGACTGCTCAGTGGTCAGAGCCATCAGACACACAAAGCCTGAATCACACTACCCTGAAGAGGTACTGGTGCAGAACCCCCACAGAAGAGCACCACCTGATGAATCAATGCCATCACTTCCTGTAACACATGAACATTTTTGAAAGGCTTCTCAGTCAAAGGACTGGCCCAATCTGAGTTGGCTTAGCTTGTGAGATCGGATGAGACCACAGGGCACAGTGGCATGGTTGTGAAGATTTAGCAGCATCCCAATAATGCCTAATTCCCAACATGAAGAAAAACAAGAATTAATTCAAAACTTGACTTGTGATGATGAACATATCACTGCTACTAAGTCACTGCCAGCTGTCATACTGGAATCCATCTTTTATTTTATAAACTGAGTCAGACTGTTCAACATACACCGGCTCCACCCACCAAAAAGGAAGGGTGCAAAGTATGCTTAGCAACAGGGAGATGCTTCATGAGAAGGAGTTTGGGATTAACCATATAAACAAGTGTCCAAGTATGTACATTTATCATACACACACACACATACACACAAAGTGCAGTAAAATATTAAAAGGTACAGATCAAAAAGGTGCAGTTATTTACAAGATAAAATAGTGCATTTACACAGTAAACAAAGGACACCATAATACACAGTTAGGCAGTAAGCCTGACCAAGCAGTGCGTTTCTGGATAATTACTAAATCTTAATTATGGCAAGAAAGGAGACTTGCTCATCTACAAGAAAATGTCAACAAAATCCCACAGAAGCCATAAAGAAAAAGTAACTTACAAAGCAGTTTTTAGAAAGACCCAGACTTTTCTCAAATTCTCTATTCTATCAGTGTTGCCCGTGTCTCGGGAGAGTCTGTCTCTGTAATGATCCTCTCTGTAGATACATATATGAGAGTTTTAAAGCAAAGGTAAAACATAAATAAGGCTGTGCTTATCTTATAGTAATAGAAATGACTTGTCTTCCAACATAAATAGAACTGCAAGGGTTTACTGCATTTTTTAGAAAGTATTAATTAGTTAATGGAATAGCAGTAAAGTTAACTCTGACTTGAAAATTCTGTAACAAATGAACAACTTTCTGAAAAAAATTCAGCTTATAGCAATGTTTGATTACTCTTTCATACTGTAGTTTTCATAAGAATAATAATTTAGAGAATAACATAATTATAAATAGAATAAACTATAAAGTCCCGAGAAACGCACTGCCTGAAAACTATCTTGTTACAAAACAGAATTTATACATAGTGCTCGAGGAGAATGCCATTAAGAACCATGCAATTTTAAGGCAGTTAGTAAACTATGAAGGTGACCACAGTTATGTGCTTGTGCATATGCATGTATAGATATACAATAAATGTACATAAATGTGGTATAACACAATGTAAAACATTTATATAGCAGGAATTCCAATTATAACTACTTTTTAGAGCACTTAAAAAAGACATCATATCCTGAACTCAAACATACCCATAATTTAATTTCATAAAAGATTTTAGTATCCCTCATACACTCAAGGTCAATTAATCAACAGAAAAATATAAAAATGAACTTTCTGTTCATATGGAAATACCTTACAAGCATAAAGCAACATGTGCCAACCCCACTTTATTACAGTAAGACTGTTGTTTTTTAATGCTGGGTGGGGAGCTTAGTTTTATTATACTACCCTATTAAGATAGTTACAGCATGCTCAAATATATTCAAATACTGTCAGCACTGTTCATATAAATTTATTATGGCACCCAAACCAAACTTGCATTTTCTCAAATTTGTACCTTCTCATTATAATCTTTCTGTTGCTGAACAACTTCTATGGACAAAGGTTCCATCCTCATGGCTAATAATGGCATCATGCAATGTCGTTATGAACCATGCAACATGAAAATGATGGCAGAGTAAGTACTTACGGGTACATGGCCATTGTTGTCAATTTAACAAAGATATCTTTACTGGGTGCCTCAGTGGTATTGCAAGTGAAGGCTTGTGGTGGAGGCATTTTGTGTTTCCTGCAGAAATCAGCAGGTGAAATACTATATTCTTGTTTAACTTCATGCAGGTCTGACTTTGCAGCTATGATTAAGCAAGGTATTCTGCTGTCCATAAAGTGTTGCTGTGGAATAAAAAAATGAAACAAAAATCTGATGACAAGTTCAAAAATTACTCTGTTTAATTAAATGTATACTAAAATTTTTCTCTGGATAGGCAAAGCAACAATAGTGGTCCAGGTCAGTCTCGTAATATGACCAGGGCCACTTTTCTAATGCTGGTAACAATATAAACCTGTAATGCTTCTTCAGATTAATCGAATTTGAAATTTTTTTAAATGAAAAAGACATATTTTGAAATAAAAAGAAATCCATATAAAGTCCTCTATCCTAAAGCACACTATTTTCTTTTTTCGTATTACCTTCAGTCCTTTAAAAAAAAAAATAATTTTTTTTTTATTGACTTCAAAGAGGAAGGGAGAGGGAGAGATAGAAACATGAATGATGAGAAAGAATCATTGATTGGCTGCCTCTTGCACGCCCCACACTGGGGATCAAGCCCGCAACCTGGGCGTGTGCCCTTGGCCGGAATTGAACCCAGGACCCTTCAGTCCGAAGGTCGACGCTCTATCCACTGAGCCAAACCGGCTAGGGCTACCTTCAGTCCTTAAGCACATGCATTTATATACTACATGTTTATATAGTGGCCGTCATGCTGGATATAAACATTTAAAAATATATAATACCGAATCTCCCATGTTTTCAGAATTCAAAACCATTGTTTTTAATGGCTGTTTAATAGACCACTGGGTTATTTTATCTTAATTTGGTAAAGTATCCTCTCCTATTCTTAGACATCTAAATTATTTCTAGTTTATTTTTTTATTATTAATTTCTTTATTGATTAAGGTATCACATATTTGTCCTCATCCCCCCCATTCCCATCCCACACCCCTCCCCATGCATACCCCCACTCCCCTGTTGACCTTAACCACTGGTTAGGCTCATATGCATGCACACAAGTCCTTTGGTTGATCTCTCCTCTTTACCCCCAATTTCTAGTTTTTTGCTATTAAAAATAATGCTAGAATTCCTTTGTACATATAGTTTTATGTACAAAAGAATTAAATCTTGTTAAAATCTCAAAGTGACTAATAACTTTTCAAGCCTCTGGTTTTCCCCCTTGCTGTTATTATTCATGATGGACCTGGCAATACACAATCCATGTGCATCCCTAACAGTCAAGAAGACCTTCCATTGATACAGGGGGTCTTAACCAGGATATGCACATCAGAGTCATGCATGGAAAAAAATGTTTTTAAATATACAGATGTCTGGTACCCTACCACCTCAGAACAAAACCAGAACCTTTAGGGACAGGACACAGATGTATATACTTTTTAAAAGCTCCACAAATGATTTTCTTGGTTAGAAAACACCACATTACAATTCCATTAAACTCCATATAAAGTTAAACTGAGTTATACACCAAAAGAGCAACAAACCTTAAAAATCCTGGCACAGTATTCAAAGGATTTGGGATTACTGACATCATATACGAGGCATACAACATCACAAATGATCTCAGCCTCAGTTAGAAATTCCGATTCTGAGATATCATGCAACTTGTAAAAAGAAAAAGATGAGAAACATAAATATCATAATATCAATGAATAATTAAAGTCATGATGTTTTACTATTTGTTTAACTTAACTTCCTAATTAAAAGATACTAGTTAAACATAAATTTTCAGACCATTTTTAGAAGTAGGAAGTGCGGATAAGTATCTTCTCATTTTGTAAATTAAACATGGTGATTAGGATTTACAAAAGCTAACATTTACTGAGTGACTAAAGTGTACTGGGCAGACCCTTTACCTGCATTCTCTACATTCTATAGATAAGACGACAGGCTATGAGATTAAGTCAACTGCTTAAAATAACACTTCTAACAAATCATTACACCAAAATTTCAACATAGATATGATTCAAAGTCTATTTTCATTCTACCATACTACCTTTTCTCCCCACCAATCAAAAACACAAAGCAAAGAACTTTTCACACTATGCTCCACTTGTTCTACTTTATTGCCTGCACTTTTTAAATGTTAACTATAAAACTTGTAAAGAAATATCTATGTTATGATAATAATCCAACAAAGTAAAATTCAGGACTGAGTTATAGAAGATAGTGCCTCTTTGTTGAGAAGAAAGGGAAGTGTAGAGTCAGAAGTGACTAAATATACTCCAAATAAAACACTATGATAACATGAACATTCAGACGTGAAAGATGCTAATTTACAAATAATACTGTAAGAATAAAAACAGGAAGATTAACAGTCAGCAATATTTACTGAGTACACAGGTAAAGAATAGGAGATAAATAAAGTTTAATAAGAAACTGGCAAAAAACTTTTATCATAGAGTAAAATTAAAGTGATCATTTGTCTGGCAGAACCTGTTAGCAGTTTCTAATATTAGCTAACTTAAGAAACTCAGGCTCAGAGAGAGTAAGCCACTTGCCTGAGGTAACACAGCTAATCAATGGTCAACCAGTGTTCAAAATGAAATCTGACTGGGTCAAAAGAGAACATATAATCTTTTTCTACTGCATTTCATAGTATCTTTTCAGTTATACCCTTCTTTCATTCATTTTTCTTAGGCTCACACATTTGTTAAATATACTCCTTCCCTGCTAAACAGATACAACTCAATTCTGATTATAGACACACTATCAAGCACCTGCACTAAGGTTTTCATATTAATTTCTACTTAACAGTAGAGGATTATATTTTAAAATAAAAGGGCAAGAAAAAGTAAAGAAGAGTTAATATTTTTACTTTCTTATTGTAGTATAACATACAATTAAACACACAAATAGATGAATTTTTACTTATAGCTATACCCTTGTAATCACCATACATATCAAGGGAATTAAAATTAATTCCAATGAATAAGCCAGGTGGGGAAAAAAAATCACATGAAAGTTCCACATACAGCCATTAAATTAAACCCAATTAGTTTCCAAAGAGTCTTTTAAAATATACGTAATAATTAATAATCTTTATATACCAGAAAACTTCTTACCAATAAGTATTTCTCTTGTCCATATACATAAACAGTGTTAATCGCATAGTAGGATTTATGATCATCACGAATTTTCTTCTGCCTCTGAAAACAACCAAAAATTTTAATATTTATAGTAAGATATTACAGCAACTAGTTGTCATCAATACATATACCTGTGGGTCTGTCAAATAAAAGGGCATTCTTCCCTGCACTATGTATTATTTTTCAGTACAAAGGAGGTATTGACTTTATGTTTCTTAGTTCTTAAGGTCTAAAACAAAAGATGCATTTGCTCAGCACTAAGTGAAGGCAGTGACTGAAAAGGCAGTAAACTACATTATTGAAACTGTATTCCAGAGCCGCCTGCTGGCACTTCTCATTATACTATAATTTTATCTGATATGAGACTCATCTGGAAATACGTCAATCTCCTTACTCAAAGCAGCAGTCAGAATGGGATTTCAGCATTCCATTCTAAGTCTTTATTGTATATTTACTTCATGCCAAGCACTGTTAGGACTTTCACAAGTATATTCATTTAATTCTCATCTAAACACTGGTTAAAAAAAAAAGAAAAATGATAGCCAACATAAAAAACCAAAGATAGAGTGGTGAACAATAATAAAATATACAGATGACATATCCTATATAATAATAGACAAATATGCAAATTGACCATACCTCCGACACACCCACAAGCCACGCCCACCATCCAATTAGAGCGAGTATGCAAATTAACCCAAACCAAGATGGCTACAGCCACAGAGAGCAAGGTTTCCTAGGTAACAGAGGAAGCCAAGCTTTCTGCCAGCCGTTGCAGGCCTAAGCCTCCACTCAAGCTACAAAGTTTCAATTATAGAAGGTAAACAAATTCAAACAAATGGCGGCAGAATGGAGCTTGAGAGAGCAGGCCAGGGTTGCCGCTGGCAACAGGGGAAGCAAAGCTTTCCACACACCCTGGCCGGGATCACCCGCTTAAGGCAACAAAGTTTCAATTATAACCCCAACACAAATGGCTTCAGGCCTCGGAGGGAGCCCCAGGCTTGGCTCTGCTCCAGGCTACAAAGTTTCAATTGTAGAAGGAAAATAAATTCCAGATACCAGGGCCTCCGCTTGCGTTGCCAGGGGGCGTGGCCCGCCTGCAAACCACCACAGGCCCCTCACTCAGGTCGCCCCACGCCCCAAGGGAACCCCACCCTGATCCGGGACACCCTTCAGGGCAAACCAGCTGGCCCCCACCCCTGTACCAGGCCTCTATCCTATCTAATAAAAGAGTACTATGCAGATTGATCATCACTGCAACACACAATATAGCTGCCCCCATGTGGTCAAAGATCCTGCCCCCATGTGGACACAAGATGGCCACCATAAGATGGCCAGCAGGAGAGGGCAGTTGGGAGGCACCCAGCCTGCAAGGGAGGGCAGTTGGAGGTGATCAATGCTGCAGGAGAGGGCAGTTAGGGGTAACCAGGCCAGCAGAGGAGGGAAGTTGGGGGCAAACAGGCTGGCAGCAGAGTGGTTAGGGGGTGATCAGGATGGCAGGCAGAAGTGGTTAGGGGCAATCAGGAAGGCAGGCAGGCAAGCAGTTGGGAGCCAGCAGTCCTGGATTGTGAGAGGGTAGTCGGACATCCCTTGAGGGGTCCCAGATTGGAGAGGGTACAGGCTGGGCTGAGGGACAACCCCCCTCCGTGCACGAATTTCGTGCACCGGGCCTCTAGTTATATAGAATTGTACACCTGAAACGTATATAATTGTATTAACCAATGTCACCCCAATAAATTCAATAAAAAAGAAAAAAAGCATATTAAAAATAAAGAAATAAACAAGCAAAGATAACTCTAGTTCAACAGAATTACTGTTACACTTTATTTTTTTAAAAAAATATATTTTATTGATTTTTTACAGAGAGGAAGGGAGAGGGATAGTTAGAAACATTGATGAGAGGGAAAAATCGATCAGCCGCCTCCTACACACCCTCCACTGGGGATGTGCCCGCAACCAAGACACATGCCCTTGACTGGAATCGAACCTGGGACCTTCAGTCCGCAGGCTGACACTCTATCCACTGAGCCAAACCAGTTAGGGCTATTGTTACACTTTAGATTATACTAATATACTATACATGGGTCACTGAGTTATATAATTACCTAAAAAGGTTAATAGCTATAAAAATTATGTAAACTCATGACTATAAAAATTTGTAGGATAAAATTGTATTTTTCTCACCATTAAGTTTCTTCCAAGAAGGGCCTGAAGAACTCCACTTTTCCCACAGTTTTTCATCCCAATGACATTACATCTGAACACATTTCTTTGAGTCTGTTTTTTCTGAAGGTCTATCTTTTTATCTCTTGTTACTAAAAATAAAAGAAAAACTAATTATGTACCACTTAGACTCACTGAATTTCATTTACCTTCTGCAAAAGAGGGTATTGCTACTTTTCCCTTATCAATAAATAAACATACTGTACAACAGTCAAGCTGTGTGTGAAATAAAGTACTAAATATGATACAGAAGGGCCTCACTTAGTGGAAAAGATGCATTTCTGAAAAGTTGGCTGTAAAGTGAACTTCTAGTAACGAAATGAAATTTATCCTATATAATGAAAGCCCAGCGACCAAATGGCAGAACGACCGAATGACCGGAACAACCGCAGCCCCCCGACCTGGCCAGCCCTGCCCCCGATCAGCCCCCATCGGGGCAGGCCGACTGGACCCCACCAGTGCACAAATTTGTGCATTGGGCCTCTAGTTTAATAATAAAATAATACATTTCATAAGGAAAATGATATCTTAAAAATGAATTAAAATGACAATAAATATAGCCAACATTATATCTCACCTATTTTTTTTCCTGTGATAAGTTATTGTCATAACGAGTTACAAGCTAAAAGATGCTCTCTGGAATATACACTCTCTTGGATCTATGAGTGGCAAAGGGATATGCACTCTGGGGTTAACTGGCCTTTCCAATGGAAATCTGTAAAGGAGGCAGGCCAGGAAGCAATGCTGTATCAGCAGAGAAATGGGGCATCTCTTTTTGAGGTAAAGAGACCTTAAGCTATAGCTAAAGATTCAATTGCAACAAAGCTCACCAGAGGCAAAAATGATAAAAAACACACATTAGTTATGGGTTAAATAAGTTATAGAATGTCCATATGATGATACATTATTTAGCATCAAAGATATATAAAAGTCGATTAGTGATATAGAAAGATGTCCACAGTATTTTTTTTAATTTAATAAATCTTTATTGTTCAGATTATTACAATTGTTCCTCATTTCCCCCCCTTAGCTCCCCTCCACCCGGTTCCCCCCCCCCCCCCCGCCCTCAGCCCTTACCTCCCCCCCACTGTCCTCATCCATAGGTGTATGGTTTTTGTCCAGTCTCTTTCCGCACCCCCACACCCCTTTCCCCCTGAGAATTTTCAGTCCACTCCCTTTCTATGCCCCTGATTCTATTATATTCACCAGTTTATTCTGTTCATCAGATTTTTAATTCACTTGATTTTTAGATTCACTTGTTGATAGATATGTATTTGTTGTTTATAATTTTTATCTTTATCTTTTTCTTCTTCCTCTTCTTAAAGAATACCTTTCAGCATTTCATATAATACTGGTTTGGTGGTGATGAACTCCTTTAGCTTTTTCTTATCTGTGAAGCTCTTTATCTGACCTTCAATTCTGAATGATAGCTTTGCTGGGTAGAGTAATCTTGGTTGTAGGTTCTTGCTATTCATCACTTTGAATATTTCTTGCCACTCCCATCTGGCCTGCATAGTTTCTGTTGAGAAATCAGCTGACAATCATATGGGTGCTCCCTTGTAGGTAATTAACTTTTCCTCTTGCTGCTTTTAATATTCTCTTTGTCTTTTGCTCTTGGCATTTTAATTATGATGTGTCTTGGTGTGGTCCTCTTTGGATTCCTTTTGTTTGGGGTTCTCTGCACTTCCTGGACTTGTAAGTCTATTTCTTTCACCAGGTGGGGAAGTTTTTGGTCATTATTTCTTCAAATAGGATTCCCAGATTCTATCCCAGAACTGGAGTTCAGCGTAGTGGGGAGCTTCCGTTTCCCAGCCACTAGAGAAAGCCAGTGGTGCACTCAGCAGTCAGTCCTCTCTTCGCGCACTCGTGCGCGTGCGCCTCTAGACCTCTGCCTTTCACGGCTCCCCTGAGTTTCTGCCTGACAGTCCAGATTCCCCCTGTATAAGCCTGGGTCCCCAGGGTCTCGCCCAGAACTGGGGTTCAGTGCAGTTGGAAATGGGGTTCAGCGCAGTCGGGAGCTTTTGTCTCCTTCCCGAAGGAGAAAGCCAGCCAGGCACTCAGCCGCCCACGCGCGTGTCTCCGTACCTCAGCCTTTTGCAGCTCCTCTGATTCTCCGTGTGCTTTCCTTTTTCCTTCTAGTTGTAGAATTTTCACTCAACCAGCTTTCCTGTGGTTCTGGATGATGTTAGTTTTGTTTTTTAGTTGTAGTTTTGAAATTGTTGTGCGAGGCAGCAGTTTAGGTGTTTACCTATGCCGCCATCTTGGTTTCTCTCCACAGTATTTTGTTGTATGAAAAAAACTTCATGCTGGCTAGCAATTAGTTCCTTACTCTTTGATGATGAACTAAAATACTGTTAATTGGTTAAGGACGTTAAAGGGCTCCATCAATTTAAGATTGGCTGTCTTCTTGTGCTGGGGCTTCCTGTAAGATACGGCATTCCCCCCTCACCCCCTCAATTGGGATATAAGAAACTCTTGATATATCAGTTCCCTAATGTGTTATTTTCATTCCTATGGGTTTTCTTTAAGTGGAGGACATTGCCTGGCAAGAATTATAAAATTTGTGAAAAATTTATGAATGTGGAAAATGGTTACAAAGCTGAGAGATGTACAATCAGTGCAATATCAGGTTCATGTGTTAATATGCATTGTTTTAATGCTCAAAGAAAATTAAAACACAGGACAAACTATATTTTTAATGCCGGTGGCTCCCCCTGATTTTCATCAGTGGAGTAGTCTCAGGGGTAAACTAGAAGTAAAACCTATGCTTTCTTTTTTGATAAACAATAAAATCAAGCATCTTAACTCAAAAGGAATGATCAAATCACAAGGAAAACAAATAAGAGTGTAGACATGGAAGACTAGCAAAGATATATTCATGTTCACTCTTTTTACATATGAAAGTGGAACCTTCAAAATGTTTCTAACTTTTTTTTACTAATTATATTTACTTACCTGTAATGGCTGAAGCTTGAGACTCTTGTTCAGTCAATATTGAATAGCCTAAGTAGCCCAAATACTCCAGGCACCGCTGTACATCTAAATAGGTCGTGAGCCTAAGAAATAGAAGAGTTTAAAATGTGAAAAGTTCCTCAATGAACATTTATAGAAAAAAAAATTCCAATAGCTCAAATAATTTTACCACCAGATGCAGATGAGTTTTGTCAGGCTGCTTTAATTTCCCATGCGCCCAACCATGGCTCTTTCTACACTTCATTCTTAAGACAGAGAAAGGAGGAGAATGCAAGATGTGGGGGGATTCCATATCTCACCTGCCCAGAGAGAGCAAGTCCTCATAGATGAGCAGTGAGCTGCTGGTAAATCTAGAGCAGGGATTTTTGAAAATAATTTGCTTCCCAAGTTACATAGTACTCTGCAAATACTGGCTAGTTGAGCACTTAATGATAATTAATCTGAAAAGGTTTGTGAACGGAGCAAAAATAACTAAAAGGTACAAGTCTTTTTGTGGGATAACACCACTCACACAACATCCTTACCTAATTACTTGAAATTAGGTAGTCTTTTTATGATTTGAAAAAAGAATAGATTCTGGTATTAAGAAAAGTTAGTCTCACCAAGATTAAAGTAATTATGTCCTCATATATGACCAGAGGATTTCCTTAGCACCTTAAATACAATGTCTACTAGGCTATACCCAGACTGTAGACAAACCCTCACTAAGAGTGCGTGACAAACAATGAAAACCCTTAAGTCTTCAGTGCCAAGTAAAATATGCTCTTCCCATATTCTAAAGGTGTAAAGAATTTTACAATAGCAATGATGTTACCAATTCTCTTAATAAAAAAAGGATTAAAATTTAGCTCACTTTTGATATAAGACTTATTACTGTTTCCATGTACATCATCCAAAAGCAAACAGATCCCTTCACTATCAATCCTGCTTATTATGATTGAAACACCTAGTAAGATCTGAAAAACTTACAAAATGATTAACATAATGCAACATAATTTTAAAGTAGTGATAATTCTAGAGCAAACAGGTGAGCTCTATACTCACGTCCACTGGGAAAGGAATCCCTGGTAGGTTATCCAGCCTCTTTCATTTGTACAAACTGTGTTATTCACATCTGGCCCCCAAGGTATGTAAGGGAAAACTTTAAACAAATCTTTAAGCTCATCAGGTGACAAAGCACAGTCTCTATCCTGAAGATACACAAGGAAGTATACATAATGTTTAGATATCTAAGAGAATAATTCCCAAACACGAAAGCCCCTCGTCTAGTAAAACTATGCTTCTAAAAACTAACATATGAAACGAAATTTTACATTTTATCAAGAAAATGTCTTACATGTTTATAAGAAAACGTATACAAGAGTCTATAAACTAGACTTTTTCATCTTGAGAAAACAATAAAAATAAGAGTATTTTTGCTAGTTTAACTTAAGAGAGTTTAAGCAATTTTTGGCTACGTGACATGAGTACCCCAAAGCTAAGGGAACAGAGTTAAATCACTCACTGAAAAACATTTTATCATGGAAAATTACAGCTAAGAGCTTACCAAATCATGTTTGTCAAAGGTGCTTTGGAGAAACAAATACGCATGATGATTTAATTCAGTAGTGCAATCAGGAGGTATTTTTAGCCTGTTGATGAAAAAATTTAAGAGTAAAACAAATCATTAATCAAATATTGAAATTTAACTTAAGAAATGAATATAAAACTGCAACAAGTCTTTTTGTGGGAAAACACCACTCACACAATATCCTTGCTGGAGACTAGAGTGGCCTGGCAAGCCTCAGGGTCAAAAAATAATGCTCATTCCGAGTTGACATGTAAAGTGTTCTTAAATATCTGAAGGGCAGGTTGAAATAAAAATTTTATAAATAATACTGGTTAAACCATTAACAGGTTTGTTCCTCCTCTATAAACAAATTGTGAGTCATAATTATGTCAACATGGTAATGAGTTGAAAATGATGTAAAGAGATGTTACTTCTGCCCGATTTGACCTTTTTGATTCACCCTAAATTTAGTTCAATAAACATTTATCAAATGCACTGAGCTAGGTACTAGGGACACAAAAACAAGACAGGCTTCTCCCCTCTAAGAAACCGCATCCAAGTGGGAGATGGACCACAGATAACTTTACTATTGCAACAGAATGGGACAAGTATGGGCAAGGTAAGGATGTTCGGGAAGCCCACGTGAATTGGAACGTCTCTGGCCTGGGGATGTGAAGGTGTCAGTGCTGCTGAGAGAAACTGTCAAATGAATTGAGACTTGAAGGATAAGAGGAATTAATTAGGTTGAGGGGAGAGGGAGGGAGAGAGTGGAAATACCATGGGTAGAAAATATGATTGGTGGACTATAAATATTTTCGTATTTATTTCTAGAATGAAGGCAGGGAGTGAGCATGAGCGGATCAGGAATGACCTCATGTACCATGTTAAGAAGCTTGGGCTTTATCCTGTCTTGAAGGGAAGTGCCAAGGTTACATCTGTATTTATATACCTATTCAATCTAGCAACAGTGTGAAGGACAGAGGCAGAGTTTAATAAGAAAGCTAGAAAAATTCAAGTGGTGACTCCAAGTGGCTATTTTGCAGAAAATTCAAGGCAGAGAAATAAAGACATTGAAAGAGATAATAGAGCCACAGAGCCATAAGAGATGGGAGTTTTCTCACTGTCATACTTAAGGAAGCAATAAGCTTGTAGAATTTATCTACCCACATAAAGGGTACAGAAAAGAAATCTTGACGAAAATGTCACGGACAAATTCATTCATTCATTCAATATTGGAAATTCACTGGAGCCAAAATTTAATTTAATAACTTTGACAAGAGAAGTTTCAAGTTAGAACTGATTAATGGACCAGGAATCCAACCAGAAAGAACTTTGCTTCCTTAATGATAGGGGAAGAAACAAATGGCAAAGTCCCTTTGAACCCTTACATACTAGTTCTGCATATTTTATTTTAGCATAGGGGTGCTATGCTAAAATAAAAAAGGACAACATGAAGATTACATGCTGCTGAAAAAGTAAAGAAGAAAGTCCAAAGCTTCAAAGGCCAGATCTTGGGAAGTCACTTCCCTGTTACAGGAGTGGCATCCTACAGCAAGGCAGTCTCCTGTTTTGGGGTGACACTGGGCTCATTTTTATTTATTTATCATTATTTTTAATCCTTGCCCAAGGACACGCTTAGAGAGAGGAAGAGCGGGAAGGAGAGAGAGAGAAACATTGATCAGTTGCCTTTCTATATATGCCCCAACTGGGGACCAAACTGCAACCCAGATATTTGCCCAGACCAGGAATCGAACTGGCAACCTTTTGGTGCATGGGATGATGCTCAACCGACTGAGCCACTCCAGATGGGCTGGGTCCATTTTTAAACAAACAGAATGTAAACACAGCACTATTTAAAGAAAAATAACCACAAATAGACTGCTTGTTTAGGAAAAAATGCTTATTTTTATCCTGAGCTAAGAACAGGCTATAAACCTTAAGAAGGAGAAAGGCTAAAAAAAAAAAAAAAAGTTAACTAATATACTTCTCACCTACTGACTTTAAAAACAGTTTGTCTAGCATCTTTTATCTTTTTTCTCGGTAGAATAAAATTTTAAAAATACTTGCAGCCTGGCTGGTGTGGCTCAGTGGTTGAGCGTCCACCTACGATCCAGGAAGGAGGTCACAGTTCGATTTCCGGTCAGGGCACATGCCTGGGTTGGGGGCTCATTCCCCAGTGTGTGGCGTGCAGGAGGCAGCCGGTCAATGATTCTCTCTCACCATTGGTGTTTATATATACATCCCCCTTTTCCTTCCTCTCTGAAATCAATCAAGATATGTTAAAAAAACAACAACACACCAATAAAAAAACACACACTTGTATTCTCCACGAGAAGAAAAGGAAAGTCTGAGCCATTCTATAAATCAGTGGCTCTCCACTGGGGATGATTTCACTCCTGATGGAACATTTGGTGACTTCTAGAGATGCTAGACATTTTCATTTGTTACACTTGGGGGAGGAGGTGTTACTGGCATCTAAGGATGTGCTAAAAATCTTATAATGCACTAGAGGCCCAGTGCATGATTGAATCATGCATGTGTAGGGTCCCCTACACGCTTTCGCTTTTCGCGGTGAAGCTGGGTGCCTGTCTGCTGGTGCACCAGGCCTTTCAGAAGCCTCCGGCTCGGCGGAGGCTTCTGAAAGACCTGGTGCCGGAGCAGACAGGCACCCAGCTCCGCCACTTTTGATGGTCCGTGGCCGCTGAGGGGAGCTACCCTGCTGTGGAGAGGCGCAGGGGGCGGGACTCCCGCCCCGTGCCTCTCAACGGCCGCTGAGGGGGGCTGCCGCGGACACCTGGCTACCCTGCCGTTGAGAGGTGCAGCTGGGTGTCCGCGGCAGGCCCCCTCAGCAGCCGAGGATCTGGCCGTTGAGAGGCACAGGGGGCGGGAGTCCCGCCCCCTGCGCCTCTCAGTGGCAGCGGATCCGTGCCTCTCAATGGCCGGATAGGCCACCCCGAGTCCCGCCCCCCAGCCTCCCGCCGCCCAATCGTGGGCGTAGCGGAGTGATGGTAATTTACTTGTTACTCTATTATTAGATAGGATTGGACAGACTCTACAGCAAAGAATCATTCAGACCAAAATGTCAATAGAGCCGAGGTTGAGAAACCTTGTTTCAAATCTCTCTATAAATCTAAATTATTCCTGAGTACCCCAAAGCCTACCTATGTGCTAAATAAAACTTTAAAATACTTGGCAAGTAAAATCAATTAGAAAGCCAAAGGTACATACAAGGGGAATAAATATTCAGGTGTCAAATCCAGGTCATCATCATAACCAAATCGCCGAAGCACAGTCCAAGTAGTTTCATGTCTCCCTCTCTGGATAAAAAGTGTGTGTAAAAAAAGAAAACCTGAAATAAAATGAATTCGTAAGCACAGCTGATGTGAAAAAGGGCACAGACTCACATGGGAGAAAAGCATGCAATACATAATGGCTAGCACTACATTCATTAACCTAGGCTTAATAGTTTTGCATACTGAAGGTCAAATCAAAACAAAATTCACAAGTGTCTCAATAAAAACAGAGCTGATTTCAGAATCACTTCATATATATATACCCAGGTCAGCAAGAGATGGCACCGGAAGAAAGGGCCAAAACATTTCCCAAGGAATACACTGACATTCACAAAGTTAGGTGATAAAAACAAAAGAAATTGTGTTATGGATCTTTGCGTTTTATAATGAAAAGTTCTGGTTTTCAATTTCATTTCTTATTTTACTGTGGTTCTATCACACATTCTACGGGGAACATTGTATACTTGGTAAATCTGACTGATAGGCAAAATGTCTTCCCTAAAAATAATTTCTACTTAAAGGATGCTTATGAATCAGAAGAACTTTAAGATAAATTTGTTTGTTCCAGAAATCTTTTTCCTTCAGGTGGACGTCAGCATTCCTGAGATCCCACCAACTTCCCTTCCTCTAATTTATGCTGACAGTGAAGATAACTATCCCCACCAAATTGCCCGTCTATTCCAACTCCTACATGTCCAAGTTAGATTTCAGATATATGAGTAAAACTAACATTTCCTTAAAGTATAAATAATGCTATAAAGACCTTATACCAAATTTTGAAATTATCGAGTTCAAAAAGGGAAAGAACACCATTCACTCACCTTTCAGTGTCAATCCACTATCAGCCACACCATCACTTATATGTTTTCTGACTACATTCTTGACATCTTCTAGAGCCTGAGGAGCTAATGGAGTGTTGAAACAAATTCTCTAGGGAAAAAAAACACAAAAAACAACAACAAAAAACCACAACAAAAATCAGCATTATATATACAATATATAAAAACATTAGTCTAAAAAGCAATATTAAATCAATGAGTTGTAACCGAAAAAAACAAATTATAAATTAGGATGGTTTCTGCCTTGTATTATTTATGTAAAATATGTCACTTAGAAGGAAAGAAACCTTCCCTACTCTCCCCATCACATTTCTAAAACACAAGGCTCTTTGTGAAGCTATGTTATACAAAACCAAGAAAGAAAAATAACTCAGAGTTCAGATTTCATCATCCTTAATACACATCCATTGTGTACCATGAAATAACGCTATCAAAGAGTATCCTTGATTCCTATGCAAAAGAGAGTTTTATACCATAAACAAAGACTTAAATAGCTTGATATGAAAGATACTTTTTACATGAAACAGACTCAAGTTTATCAACATATCACTGTTTAAGCTAATAAATTCTGATAGCTTTTCTCAGCCACCCCTCCCCTCAAACACACAAAAACAAGGCACACAAACACCAGAAAAAGAGGAAGGTTACCTGAAAGAAGTTGAGTTCAGCATCATTGAGAGTGCCGTCATTATCTTGATCAGATATTTTAAATATACGAGTAAGGGCTTTTATACAGGCTGGCTTCATCTAGAAGTCAATGAGAAAAGAAACAACTGTTTTAATTAAAATAGCTTGGATTTTTAAATATGATTTTCATAAGTAAGGCTAAGAATAATTCTGATTGTTCTCACCATCAAATACGTAACAGCAAATACAACCAGCGTGAAAAATGAACTAAAGCAAAGCCATTTATTTTTATACTCAAACCTTTTTAAGTAAATGAGGACCAATTTTTGGTATGATCAAACATCCCCCTCATGACCACAAATCCTCCAAGGATAGGCAAGAGAAGTACATCTTTAGAGAATATTCATTCTTCCAGTCATATCTATATACTAGAAAGCCTGGTGCACGAATTCGTGCACAGGTGGGGTCTGGCTGGCCCGGCCAAGGGGAGGAGCTGTGGGAGGTTGGCTGGCCGGCCCCGCCCCCTTTGGGGTGGAGGTGGGGGGGCTGATTGGGAGCAGGGCTGGCTAGGGGTAGGGGCCACGGGAGGTTGCCTCCCGTATTCGACTAGGATCAAACCTGCAATCTCTGTATGTGCCCTGACCAGGAATCCAGCTCACAACC
Organism: Cnephaeus nilssonii; assembly: GCF_951640355.1. Classification (NCBI taxonomy): domain Eukaryota; kingdom Metazoa; phylum Chordata; class Mammalia; order Chiroptera; family Vespertilionidae; genus Cnephaeus; species Cnephaeus nilssonii. The sequence continues at coordinate 28,931,809 of NC_137090.1, read as the reverse complement.
CTTTGGGGTACCAACGATGCTCCAACCAACTGAGCCACCTGGCCAGGGGCAGGCTTAATTTTAATATGATCTTTTTGTTGATCCCAATCTGTGTTAAAGGTTGTTATCGTCTAAATAGAAGCTTCTGGTATAGCTTAGACTCAACGCTTGTTCTTGTGTAAAACAAGGGATAGTCTCCAAATTTGCAGATTTGACTTCAAGCAGATCCACCTATGAAATGAATAACAGATGGTGGTATTTTATTCAGGTGATTGGGGAAGTGGCAGGGGTGGGGGTGATTAGCAGAACTAATAATAGGCCTAAGTAAAAAGCAACTAAAGAATTGAGAACTAACAAAGGCGATTTAATGTACCAGCAGGCTAAGGGCTCAGAGGTAAATCTCTATAGTATGAGACTGCTTCCCAAATTTCCTTGATCATAAGATCAAATTTCCTGGCTGAATCATAATGTCATCTGTGTTTTTAACAAATATGTCTAGTGCTACAATCAAGCGAATTTGGGAAATTCTGGATTAAGAGTAAATTAGAAAGAAGCATTCCAATTAAGGAACAGTAAACCAGGATTAAGGAAAAGTAAATCAGGGTCAGATTAACGGATAACTCAGGTTAATTATTTATACCAGAGGTCAGCACTTTTTATGTAAAGGGCTACAAAGCAAATAACCAACAGGAAAAATCAAGAATGTCATGGAAGTACTTATATAGCAAGAGAGAATAAAATTTCCACAACATTTTTATTGATGAAATTCAAAATATAATAATAACAGTATAAATTTGCTATACAGGTCTACTAATGAGAAGAATGAAAATCTTCTAAAAGAGTTAACTTTTTACTAAGTTGGGGTTCAAAATTAGTGTTCCCTATCATAAAAATTGATTGCAATGTTTATCTGTTAATATTGATCTGTAAAATTTAAAAAAAATATATTTTATTGATTTTTTGCAGAGAGGAAGAGAGAGGGATAGAGAGTTAGAAACATTGATGAGAGAGAAACATCGGTCAGCTGCCTCCTGCACACTCTCTACTGGGGATGTGCCCGCAACCAAGGTACATGCCCTTGACTGGAATTGAACCTGGGACCCTTGAGTCCACAGGCCGATGCTCTATCCACTGAGCCAAACCGGTCAGGGCAAAATTTTACATATTTTATCTTTGAAATATGTCTTTTTGCACAGTTACATACTCCCAGTACTGATACATATCTGTACACATGTAATTTTTAAAAATATATATATTGTATTGATTTTTTACAAAGAGGGATAGAGAGTTAGAAACATTGATGAGAGAGAAACATCGATCAGTTGCCTCCTGCACACCTCCTACTGGGGATGTGCCTGCAACCAAGGTACATGCCCTTGACCGGAATTGAACCTGGGACCCTTCAGTCCATAGGCCGACGCTCTATCCACTGAGCCAAACCGGTTAGGACCGTACACATATAATTTTAATTGGGCACATTCATTGCTTGGAAAGTGTTTGTAGAATTATATTAGATTCTTTTCTTGATTTTCGCCTGCTAGCATGTCACTATACTGCAGCTTAGTGAGTCCTGATTGAAGACTGGGTGGAAGCTCCTCAACTGCAGAGTCAAATGAAGTATGAAATATGGAAATTTCTTTTGCGCTTACACTGAGGTAACCACCCCCCCTCAAAAAAATAATGCCAGAACTGTAGTTAGAGCTTAGAACATACAACTGCTTTTCTAACTAAAAATTGACTTTTTTCTTTTCTTGTTTTGGCATGATAGATAAAGCACTGATAACAAAATAAAACATCACAGTACAGTGATACATGTGGTACTGAAATACTGTCAAGTTATAACTGTGCCAGTGCAATTAGCAGTGTGCGAAGCAGCACTCAGCACTGAGAAGTGTGAGTACCACATACAAGCTCTGCTGCAACTACTCAACTCTGCCTTTGTGGCAGGAAAGCAGCCATAGACAAACATAGAGGAATGAGGATGGCTGTGCTGCAATAAAACATTATTTATGAATTATAAATTCTAAATGTCACATAATTTTCCCATATCACAAAATATTACTCCTTTAGATTTTTTTTCAGTCATTTAAAAATGCAGCCCTGGCCCTGGCCATTTGCTCAGTGGTTAGAGCATCAGCCTATGGACTGAAAGGGCACATACCTCTGTTGCAGGCTCAATCACCACCCAGGAAGGCAACCAATCAATGTGTCTCTCTCACACTGATGCTTTTCTCACTCTGTCTCTCCCCTTCCCTTCCACTCTCTCTAAAAACCAAAAAGAAAAAAGAGAGATAATACTAGTGAAAATGTAAAATGTATTTAGCTCATAGGTTATACAAAAAACAAGGGGCAGACCAAATGTGGCTCACTGGTTAAAGCTGCCAACCACTCACCTATACTATAAACTTTTCCTGAAAATATCTACAACTTTTTATTTCTTAAATACTCAACAGTAAAAAGACAAATAACTCAAGAAATAGCCAAAAGACTTAAACAGACATTTCTCCAAAGAAGATATACAAATGGCAAAATAACCACAAGAAAAGCTGAACATCATTACCCATCAGGGATATGCAAATCAAAACAATAGTGAGATACCACTCACATCCACTATGGCTATCCTATATGATAAAAGGCTAATATGCAAATAGACCGAACAGTGGAACGACCGGTTGCTATGACGCACACTGACCACCAGGGGGCAGACACTCAAAGGAGGAGCGCTGCTCAGCCAGAAGCCAGACTCACGGCTGGCTAATGCAGCGGCGGTGGCGGGGAGCGGGCCGAAACTGTCAGCTGGACATCCCCCAAGGGCTCCTGGACTGCAAGAGGGCACAGGCAAGGCTGAGGAACCTCCCCTCCACCCCCGAGTGCATGAATTTCATGCACCGGGCCTCTAGTAATAATATATAAAAAAAGTGGGTGGAGGGGAAGGAATAACAAGTGTTGGCAAAGAGGTGAAGAAACTGGAACCTTCATACAATTTAGTGGTTCCTCAATAAGTTAAACATAGAATTACCATGTGATCTAGCAACTTCATTCCTAATTATACAAAGGAATTGAAAACAGATGTTCAAACTTGTGTGTTAATGTTTATAGCAGTTATATTCACAACTAGAGGCCCAGTGCACAGATTTGTGCATCAGTGGGGTCCCTTGGCCTGGCCTGAGGGGATCAGTGGACTTCTGTGTTGCTGCAGCCTGGCCTTACCCGCCAGCTTGTTGGGCTTCAACCCACTATCCCTGTTGATCCTGCACAGCACCAAGTAGTGCGAGAAGTGGCAGGTGGCCAGGGAGGAGCCTGAGCCGGGGCTGGGCACTGCATTGCTATAGCTCATCCCGGCCCCACTGCACCTGCCGCCACTGCCCAGTAGGCTCGCTGCTGCTTTGCTGAGGTCTCCATGCGCCCATCTTAGGGTGATACTGGCACGCCCATGACAGCATAGCCACTGTTTGTCATCGTAGCCTTGCTCCTTGCTCCTCGTGCCCAGTCAGTCCTGATTCTGGGACTGGGAGACATGAACTGCATGCCTGTTGGTCAGTTGAGCAGCCCTTCCGCTGTGGGAGCGCACTGAACACCAGGGGGCAGCTCCTGCATTGAGTATCTGCCCCCTGGTGGTCAGTGGAAGTCATAGCTACCGGTTGAACAGTCGCTTAGGCTTTTATATATATAGATAGCCATAAAATGTAAAACAACCCAAAAGTCCATCAATAGATACTGTATTTTCTGGCGTATAAGACGACTGGGCGTATAAGATTTTCCTGGGTTAAAAAGTCGTCTTATACACCGGAAAATACGGTAAGTGGATAAACAAAATGTGAAACATATCCATACAATAAAGTATTGTTTAGCCATTAAAGAAATGAAATGCTAATACATGCTACCACATGGATGTACCCTGAAAACATTACTATGCTAGGTGAAAGAAGTCAAACAGAAAGACCACATGCTGTATGAATCCATTTATATGAAATGTCCACAAAAAGCAAATCCATACAGACAGAAAGTAGACTGCCCAGGGTTGGGGGGATGGGGGTAACTACTAATGGGTACAGGATTTCTTTTTGGAGTGATGAAATGTTCTGGAATTAGACAGTGGTAATGAACATACAACTGTGTGAATATACTAAAACCACTGAATTGCATACTTTAAAGGGGTAAATTTTATGGTATGTGAATTTTAAATAAAAAATAATTAGTTTAAAAAGTACATGGCAAAATATTATTCAATTTTAGATATTTCATTAAGGAATTATTGAATTTCTTAGCTATGAAACAAAAGGGAGTATTCAAGTTTTATTACATGTTGTACCCATGTCAAATAACTACACAAGTTCTTTCTTTGTGTATGTTTTTAAGTTTTTGGACTTTATAGTAGCAAAGCAACTAGACCATTAGCTAAGTCTTTGAACTTTTTGCTGTTACTATTGCCAATTCTCCTGTTTGTCCTAATGGCAGTTCCTGAATAGTATTTTATCTGGAATACTTTTCTGAGTATTTAATGTAAATATCTTTGTAGAAAATGTAAGTATAATAAACAATAAATTTAAATCACAGAAGTTTACAACAATACTTAAAAGAGTTACTAAAAATCACTACCACATTAGAGTTAGTACCTACACATTCCAGCCCCTACTAACACAAACTGGGGAGTTGGGGGTGAGGGGGCGGGGGAAGGGTTACCTCTTTCTCCTCTGGGCAGTACAAGGGCCCTGTAGGATGAAGAACAGCTTTCTGGGCATAATAAAAGAGCTCTGATATGTTCTTCAGATTTTTTGCTGAACACTAAAAAAAAAAGTTTAAAATTTTACAATCTGGAAGCAATTATGAGAGTTAAAAAACCACCAATGTAAGGTAATAAAATTCCTCGAAGAAACTGAAAAAGCATTTTACTTAGTGGATATCACAAGATGGTTGTCTACAAAGAGCTAAGAGGCCAACTTCAAGTTCTCTGTTTTATTTGGTTTACATGACTTTACAAACAGCAGGAAATTTATTCCATCCTACATCTCCCCAGCCTCCTATTCCCAACCTCAATTTAGTGAGAATTCACCAATAGTAAATTTCAAAATCAAACAAGGCATACCTCCACACAGGTTTCTATTTCGGTGTACTGGTTCATAATAGGAAGGATGGTCTCCATACTACTATATTCCACTAGATCAGATTTGTTCCCAACCAATATCAAAGGCAACCTGAAATAAACAGGGCACATTGTAATACTAAGGAAGACAACATACGTTAGATTTATATTTTAATGTACATTAACCCATTCTAACGAATAAGATTTACTTAATCTCCCCAATATGAACCCTCTACTGTAGTCAGCTCAGCTCACTAGAAAGCATATTCAACAAATACTTATTGAGTACCTATGATAAGCCAGGTACTGTTGTAGGCGTTAAGGACATAAGGCAAAGTCCATCCCCATTCTAATAGTGTAACTAGGAAATGGACAATAAGCAAATAAACAAACAAGACAATTTCCAGTTGTGTTAAGTACTATGAAGAAAATAAATAAGGGGATATGGGCTAGAGTAATGAAAGGGAACTAATTATATGTGATAATCAGGGAAAATCTTTCTGACAAGGTGGCAGTTGAGTCAAGGAGTGAAGGATGAAATGGAATCTGCCATATGAAGAGCCAGGGAAGAGCTGGGCGGTAAGAAGAGACAGCATGTACAAAGACCCCAAACTAAAAAAACATCTTGTTTAGTCCAAAAAACAAAAACAATGAGAGAATGGCTGGAGAGTCCTGAGCAAAAGAGGTATGAAATGGGGTTGGGGAGAGGAGAAAAGATCAGACACATGAGGACTTACAGATGTAGTAAGGAGAGTAGGTTTTATTGTAAATGTAAAATGGGAAGCTACTGGGGTAATGACATGATCTGATGGACCTTTTAAAATGCAGTCATTTGTTATCTTTAGAGATACATAGTGAAATATTTATAGGGTGATATGGTATGATTCTGCTGTTAGATTAGATATGGAGGCTGAGGAAAAGGCAAAAAATAAAAATAAAAAACATAGGTTTTTAGCTAGATAAAATGGGTAGATCTCCTGAGACAGAAAAGACTGAAAGTATTCTTTAAGAAGCAGAGCCCTAGCTATTTGGTTTCCACAGACAGAGCGTCAGCCTGAGGGTTCAGTTCCAATCAAGGGCAAGTGCCTCGGTTGCAGGCTTGGTCCCCGGCCCTGGTCGGGCCACTTATGGAAAGCAACCAATCAATGTGTCTCTCTCACATTGGTGTTTTTTTCTCTCTCTGTCTCTTCCCCTCCTTTCCACTCTAAAAACCAATGGGAAAATATCTTCCAAAGAATTTCAAAGAAATCTCTCTGTAGAAATTATAAATGAAGATCCCTAGTTTTTCAGAGAATTTATAAAGCACTCACACATGCATTATTTCATTGGATTCTTAAAATAACCACAAGTATTATCCTCATCTCTGCTTCCAGTTGAGGAAACAGGCTCAATGAAGTCAAACTCTTTTTTGGTTTGTTTTGTTAATCCTCACCTCAGGATATTTTCTCCACTGATTTTTAGAGAGAGTGGAAGGGGGTGAGGGGGTGGGGGAAGGGTTACACCCATGTGAGAGAGACACATCAACTGGTTGCCTCCCGCAGGAGGCCAGGATCAAATCTGCAACCCAGGTATGTGTCCTTGACTGGGAATTGAACACAAGACCCTCTGGTGCACAGGCTGACGCTCTACCCACTGACCAATGCCAGCCAGGGCTGAAGTCAAAGTCTTTAAAGATCGTAAGCAGCCAAACTAGATTTCAAAGGTCGTTCACTTTCCTCCAAGTCCCATGCTCTTACATACCCACACAATGAGCAATCAATGACAAGGGAGAGTGTCATTCCTCATAAAATTGGCATCTAAGTGAGAGGCACATACAGTGCAGTTGAAGAGGAATTCTAAAGCTGAGACTTTTCAAGTATTGGTTTGAGAAAGAGAAATGCAAGATTAATTATCAAAATATTTAATGTCTGAAATTATGAATCAGAGCTCTATTCTGTACTTTGCTCTCAAATATTTGTGTTGCCTCAAATCATTTCTTCCAAAAAAGGAGTGTGTATGCAAACAGGTAGATAGACCTATAGATAAAACAAATGTGGAAAAATGTTAACGACTGGTGGATTTAAGTGAAGTGTTTATAGATGTTTATTATACTACTTCTTGCAACTTTTCTGTAAGTTTGAAATTTTTCAATATACAAAGTTGGAGAAAAAAATACCTGCTATCTTTGTCTGTTCTTTCATTTATGAGAGGAATCCATCGACTTGTTACCTAAAATGAAAATTAACAAGAGCTAAGCCATATAGGATCTTCTTTGAAAAATACCCGACCTTTAGACCCCTAAAATTATAAATTGGGGATCAATTTTGAAAGTGCCCCCGTTGAAATTTAACTAAATATGGTGAAAAAAGTCATAGTCATACCTTATCTATAGAATGCTTGTTGTTAACAGCATAAACTATGCAGATGACATTAGCCTACAAGAAAATTGAACAAATTAATAGTATTTTTGTAATAGTAAGAAAAACTTAGCACGCCTCTAAGAGGAAAAAGTTCATAAGGACTTACAGCAAAAATACATTCTCAAACTCAGCAATAACAACAAAATAAGTGAGAGAATAAAAAAATAAGACTTAGAATCATAACTGTTTTCCCACAAAAACCTACTACTATTTTTTTAACTCATCTGTGATTTTGGGGTTTTTTGGTTAATCCTCACCTGAGGATATTTTTTTCCATTGATTTTTAGAGAGAGTAGAAAGGAGGGAGGGAGGGTTGGAGAGATAGACACATTGATTGGTTGCCTCCTGCGTGTGCCCTGATCAGGGCCGGGAATCAAACCTACCACCTAGGTACATGCCCTTGACCAGAGTCAAACCTGCAACCCTTCAGTACACGGGCCGACACTCTAACCACTGACCCACACAGGCCAAGGCACTCACCTGTGATATTTCTTGATGAAGTTGTTCATCACTCTGTTCTGCTTCTACAAATGACAAAGTAAAAAATAGATTCATATTTTACACATGTCCATAAAAACTAATGGCCAGGCTAAAATCTATGCAACACCCATCTAACATCCCTATAAACATCCCTTATTCCCTAAGTCATGGTATAGTGCCAGACTAGGTGGCAAAGACAAGGGCAGGCCAGGGGAAGGGAAGGGTGATAAGGAAGCTGGCTGGCACTGAAAGACAGGTTTACAAGAGGATAACTCAGACACAGAAGAGCAAAAGGCACTGTGTTATAAATCTAGGCCGGCATCTGACCCAGAGTTGACAAGGTCAGGCAAAAGAGATCAGAAACCCAAGCTAGAAGACTGGGTGCTGAAAAGTCAGAAGCCCAGACAAAGCATCTATCCACACAAGGTTGAAAGGTCACATGAGAATCTGGGCAATACAAGCTTAAGGTCTAGATAGCAGATATGAGTAATATTAACCAGGCCCCAGAAGCAAAACTAGAGCATGATAATGATGAGTCAAGAATTCCCTCTCGAGTGTATATCTCTGACCAGAACTGGTCTCAATGGGTAGATGTGCCTATTAACACCAAGGTACACGAGATATGTATGATATAGGTAGGAGGAGGAAGCACATAAATGAAGAGCAAAGCCATTATTGACATATTAATTCAGATCATCTTACATTAAATGTTTTCCCCCCAAATGCCTGTTATTTCTGACATACAAACTAATATCATATATAAGTTCAATTGCACTTTACACTATGCTAAAATAACTGGCCATTTTTAATATATTTCATATGTTGAATAATCAATGGGTTATGGCTCCAATTCTAATACTGAAGTGAATCTAATTATATGGCTATACTTATCTAAAAAAATTATTCTATAAGTTAAGCTACAGTTATGAGACTGTAGCAGAAAGTATCCACCCCCCTCAGCTTCTAATATAGCATAGTGCTGTCCAGTAGAAATATAATGCAAGCATATATATGTAATTTTCAATCTGCTAGTAGTCACCTTAAGAAAAGTAACAGGTAAAATTACTCTTTTACTTAACCCAAAATATCAAAAAATTAAAATTTCAATATATACTCAGAAAAAGTACTAATGAGCTATTTTATATTCTGGCTTCATACTAAATCTTTTAAATTCACTGTATTGTACACTTAGAGCACACTTCAATTTAGACTAGCCACACTTCAAGTGTTCAAATAGTCACATGTTTCCGACTGCACAGTACTAACATTTATTTTTTAGGCTATATGAGATGCCAGTTTGGCAAAACAAAGTATTACAATGTAGTTATATCCATTTTAAAAAATAGATTTTATTGTTTAGACCAGTTTTAGGTTCACAGTAAAACTGAGTAAAGGGTACAGAGATTTCCCATCTACCACCTGCCTCCATATAGCTTCTCCACTGTCAACATCACTCATGAGAGTGGTACATGTTACAACTGACTCTTCAAAAAAAAAAAAAAGTCCCAGAACAAAGCACAATAATTTAATGATTAAAAAGCAAGTAGTAGTGTTTAGAAAAAAATTTATATTATAGGAAGCAATACAGATGTGCTATCATATAATGTAAGCAACTTGACGACTATTTTAACTATTATTTTATTTAAGACAGAGGCTGAAAAATTAAAGAACAAATTTAGAAATCAACAAATTCTGAAATTTAGAACTCTTTCCAAATCATCAGAGCATGCCTGATAACAAATTATCCCAGAACTTCTCTCTGCAAACATGCCAATTCAAGGAGGGTAATGACTTATCTACTTCTTGTCATTTACCATTCCTCCTTCCTTTTCATCATTATGGAACCCACCTTAGTAAATTAGGGAAGAGAACTGCAAGATAGAGGCTTTAGGTGGGTCTGGGGTAGGAATTGACAGGAAGATATAAATGAAACAAGAATGGTAAATGATCATTTACTGCTAGAGAAGGACCACTCTTGTTTAATATTTTTTAAACCTCAGTAAGTACCTTTTTCGGATTACTGAACTAACCCTACAGCTTCACCTACAATAGGTCATTCATTACCTGAGTAATCTACGATGTGTGTTGGAACTCTCTCAGGGGTGACATCAGCTGGAATAGTGATTTCTTCTGCCCGAGGAGGAACCTTCATTTGAAAACAAATATAGAAGAAAAATAAGCCACCTTTGGATGTGATTGATTAATATTGTTAACAGATTATGTAAATGTATCTATTTATTAGCCCCTTTCATCCATACCTATTTTACAGGTATTTGTTGTACTTTTAAATGCTTATTTTTGTGTTTTACTACAAATGCAAATATATATTAATGGTATATGACAAACCACTTTTTAAAAAAAGCACATTTCTACCTGTGTGGGCACCGGACATATAAGATATACTTCAGATCTGATGTAGCCTAATGCAGTACTTAAATTAATTTGGTGTTTTAAACATTAGGTTTTTAAATGTTGAGGATAAAAAAGTTTTAGATGTAGAAAGTGATGTTGGCTACACAAAATTGTGAATGTATTTAATGCCCCTAAATTGTACATTGTAAAATCTAATGTTTTCATTCTATTTTGTTGAAAGCTTGACATACTGTACAAATGAAGAACTATATTAATCTAAAATAATCCTCAAATAAAACAATGTTATCAAAATTCATTTCTTCTCGAAGATAACTCATTGGCAACAGAATAAGCCTTATGTTTAATGATCCCATTTTTTAGAAATACTGGATGATTTTTAATCAATTAAAAATCCCTTATGCACACTCAAGAGGACTATGCTAAAATGATAATTCTAAACTAAGTTAAATTATCATAGAAAACTTTTAGGTATTACATCCTGGGCGATCATAATTAATGTTGCTAATTCTGTAAACCACACAGGAAAATACACTTCACTTCATAAATTAAGCAGTAGTTATTTAACCATGTTACTTAAGAGGGAAAAAAAGCAGAAGAAACAATGAATGGTCATATGGCCACTGTTGAAAACACTATTATATCATACATCATATTCCTGTCTAAATAATGAAATTATACAGATATTCCTAAGTAAGAGTAAAAAAAAAAAGGGGGGGGGTAAATGTAAATTGTGGCACTAATAACACCTGCAATGTGAAGAAAGAAAATAAAAAGAAATAATTTTCATCCCATCTGCATTGATCCCATTCCCCATAACATAACAATATCCTGATTTTATGTTAAGGCCTTAACCAGCAATCCCCCATACTGGAACTTCCAAAATGTAAACAAATATGTTGCCAGTAATAATAAAACCCACTTTACTTTTAGTAGCACTCCCATTATTAAGCTTATCTCATTTGAGACCCACAATAATCCTTTGAGGTAAGTAGGCAAAGGCAGAATGAATTAGTTTCTCTATTTGTAAAATGATGGAGGTGGATAATATTAAAGGGTTTCAAATATGTGTGTCAGAATCCTAGTAGTTCTAATGCCTCAAAGACTAGGGGGTGTCAGGTGGAAGGCAGGTGGGGATTCAGCCCTTTTGTCCTAACTTCAACGAAAGGAATACCCATCTGTTTTATGACCAACATTTTATATTTAAGAAACTCTCTCTCTCTCTCTCTCTCTCACACACACACACATACACACACACATACACACACACACACACACAAATGAAAGGATTACACAGATTAGATTACTTCTATTATCCCTTTCAGCTCCCATTTTACATATGAGACTAATAAAGCACAGAGATGACAATATCCCAGCCAAGGTCAAAAGTATAGGAAATGCAAAGGACTGAGGTGAACTCAGATCTAGCGTGACTCTTTCTCCTACACCGTATTTCAGGGATGTCTTGTATAAAATAATATGAGCTTTTTAAAAAATCACAACTGTCAGAAAGGAAGCACATGCAAAAAGGCAGAATTTGTTTCATTTTAGCTCAATTTTGAGAAATTTAAAACATTTTAAAAATAGCAAAGAAATCAAAACGTTTACCTCCTCTGGAAATTCTTCACTGACCAGAGACATAATCAGTGATGTCTTCCCAACTCTAGCTGTGAAGAGAAAAATCATTACTTTAATAGAGTGTTCAGGTTCATGAACTCATAATTCAGCAACCACATAGAAAGTCTGTTATTTGTTAGCTAAAATCAGAGGCATCCAAATTACCACATTTTAGTACAATACTTCAAGTATATCTCTTTTTCTTCTGCTTAGAAAGTTACACATAGTCATTGTTTAAAAGAAAAAATTATCAAAGTTTATTATATAAAAGTAAAATTCTCCCATAATGTCCTCATTAACAGTTTAATATAGACAGTCTCCCAGATTTTTTCTACACTTATCCTATCCTATCTAATAAAAGAGTAATATGCAAATTGACCATCACTCCAACATACAAGATGGCTGCCCCCATGTGGTCAAGGATGGCCAGCAGGAGAGGGCAGTTGGGAGGAGCCAGGCCTGCAAGGGAGGGCAGTTGTGGGCGATCAGACCAGCAGGGGAGGGCAGTTGGGAGGGACCAGGCCTGCAAGGGAGGGCAGTTGTGGGCAATCAAGCCTGCAGGGGAGGGCAGTTAGGGGTGACCAGGCCGGCAGAGGAGGGAAGTTGGGGGTGATCAGGCCTGCAGGGAAGGGCAGTTGGGGGGGGGACCCAGGCCTGCAGGGGAGAGCAGTTGGGGGGGACCAGGCCTGCAGGGGAGGGCAGTTAGGGGTGACCAGGCCTGCAGGGGAGGGCAGTTAGGGGCAAACAGGCTGGCAGGGGGGCAGTTTGGCATCAATCAGGCTGGCAGGGGAGTGGTTAGGGGGTGATCAGGCTGGTAGGCAGAAGTGGTTAGGGGCAATCAGGGAGGCAGGCAGGCAGGCGAGCAGTTGGGAGCCAGCAGTCCTGGATTGTGAGAGGGATGTCCAACTGCTCGTTTAGGCCCGATCCGGATGTCCGACTGCCCGTTTAGGCCCTACCGGATCGGGCCTAAACGGGCAGTCGGACATCCCTCGAGGGGTCCCAAATTGGAGAGGGTGCAGGCTGGGCTGAGGGACACACCCCCCGGGCACGAATTTCGTGCACCGGGCCTCTAGTGTTAATATAATAATTTACCACAGTGGAATCATAGTATTCCTACTATTTTACAATATTCCTTTTTAATTTAATTATGTATCTGGGCAGTATTCCCTGTCCTATATAAAAATCTCCTGGGAGAGGGAAGGAATTCTGTATTATTTAATGGATACAGATTTTTGTTAAGGATGATAAAGTTTTAGATCTAGACAGTCATGATGGTTACACAAAATTGTATTTAATGCTTCTAAATTGTACATTTACAAATGGTTAAAATATTAAATATTATGTTTTGTATATTTTATCACAATTTAAAAAAATAGCAATCATAAATCCATTTCATATTAACATTTAAAAAGCTTCTTACATTAGTTTTGGATAGTTGTATAAGAATCAATTGTATGATGTGTCATAATATAATCTAACAATGAACACTGTTGAGGTTTTCACTTTTATAAACAATGCTACAATGATTATTTTTAAAGGATAAATTTCTAGAAGTGGAACTCAAGTTAGCATGTATAATCTTTTATGTTTTTAATAGATATTGTTAAATTACCTTCAAAAAAAGAATAAACCAATTTACATCCTTACCAATAAAAGGTCAGAGTGCATATTTCTGTACACCCTTTCTTTTTTTTTTTTTTAAATACATTTTATTGATTTTTTTACAGAGAGGAAGAGAGAGGGATAGAGAGTTAGAAACATCGATGAGAGAGAAACATCGATCAGCTGCCTCCTGCACACCCCCTACTGGGGATGTGCCTGCAACCAAGGTACATGCCCTTGACCGGAATTGAACCTGGGACCCTTGAGTCCGCAGGCCGACGCTCTATCCACTGAGCCAAACCGGTTTCGGCCACCCTTTCTTTTTTAGGGTATCATATTTAAAGGATTAATAAAAGCAAAGAAACTTTCCTGTTACATTTTCTAACCTAGAAAAAATTTTTAACGCACAAACTTAAAAATCTTAATTTTCATTCTGAAATGTGCCTTGCATTCCCATCACATTCTGATCATATAATTGCTACCATTAGACATCCAACTGCTTATCAACTAAATCCTTTTGTTATTCTCAAGGAAAACAGTCCACCTGCCTATTAATCTCTGCCATACTAGCAAATCACAGCTTCCAAAAGTAAAGTCTAAATATAAAATAACTGGAAAATTTTAAAGTTAAGAGCAGTCACATTCTTTTTTTTTTTTTTAAATAACTGAAACAAAGGATGAACTGAAAAAACAAGTCAAGTCTCTGGAAAAATAACAAATGGCTGGAGAGTACTGGTCAAAATGCAGAGGGTGTGCTGTGAACAAGTGAGCTCTGCTGGTGGAGGGACAAATTAGATGGTCTAACAGGTGCCTTCTAGCTCTGATTTCCTCGGTTCTTTTCAACTGACTTGTGTGAGAACGCTTGGGCCTTTTCCAAGTGGCTGAGAGTAAACACTGTCACTGAGTTCTGACTGTGTCAGTGAACTCAGGGCACAACATCACAGAACTGCTAGAACCTAGTCATCAATGTCAGCTGATACAGCTCCCCCCAAATATGTTCTGATAAAGAACCTAGGACCCAGAGACAGTGATTCTCTCAAGGTCTCACTAAAAGATTAGTTGCACACCTAAGAGAATAACCCATCTCTTGATGGCTAAGTCAGTGTTCTTTCTCTTTCTTATGCCAGACTTTAAAAAATGTGTTAACACAAGTTAAAAATACAGAAAAGGAATGGTGACCCCCTAAGTCAGCAAACATTGCATACACAAATACTACATAAGTTAATTAAAGTACTCACTGATTCATTGCTGACTAATTCAGCAGCTCTGGCTCAAATTTTTTTAAAACTTAGAGACAATTTCAGACTTACAAAAAACTGCAAAAATAGTACAAAGGAGCTAGGTCTGTCCTTTAACCAAATTCCACATATGTTAACATTTAAGCACATTTGCATTATCATTCTCTCTAAATATATATAAATTTTTTTAAAACCAGTTGAGAGTAAGTTGCAGACATGATGACCCCTTACGCTAAAGCACCGTAGTATACATTTCCTAAAGACAAGATCATTCTCTTACATAACCACAGTGCATTGTCAAGATCAGGAAATTAACACCAATAAACACTATCATCTAATCTATAGACTTTATCACACCTCACATTCGTCCCACTATCATCTTTTATAGCAAAGAAAACCCTTTGTTTTTCTGACCAAGATCAAATATTGCATTTGGTTGTCAGTCTCTTTAGTCCCCTTTAATCTTTAGTTCCTCAATCTATCATGACCTTAACTTTTTGAAGAATACAAGCCATTGAATTTGTAGACTATCCCTCAATTGGGTTTGTATGATGTTATCTCATGATTAAGTTCAGGTTTTGCATTTTTGGCAGGAATACCCTACAAGTGATGTTGCACCCTCTTCAGTGCATCACAGCAGAAGGGAGATGGTGTCAATTTTGTCCCATTACTGGTGATGTTGGCTGTCATCACTTGGAGGAGGTGGTGTCTGCCACTATAATGTTATTTTTCCTATTGTAATTAATATGTATCTTAGGAGGAGATACTTTGGACTATGTTAATATCCTGTTTCTCATCAAACTTTTGTCCACTGGTTTTAGCAGCCATTCATGATGCTTAAATTTTGTTTCTATCAAACCTTCTACATTACTTTGCCTTCTACTGTAAGAAAAAAAACTTCCTTTCTGATTCATATTAGCATGGTCTCATGGATTATTCTATGGTTTATAAGCTGTTACTGTCACTATTTGGAGGCTACAATTGTTCCAATTTACTTTTTAAATGACATTTATGTAGGTATAAATCAGCATGATCCCATTTTATTTTTAGAATATGTATTTGCATAGGAAAAAAAACACACACCTGGAAGGATATATATACCAACAGTGGTTCACTCTGAAGTAAATGCGATTGTAACTTTCTTTGTGCTTTTCTATTATTTTCCCAATTTTCTAAAATAAACATAATTTTTGCTACTAGAAAGAGGTCAATAAGTACTATTTTAAAAGTCATTTTTTGGTAGTCAAAATTGGCATATTTTAAATTTACAGATGGCAACTGAAATTTACCTAAAGGTTGACATGTAAAATGTGTGCTTTCATTCCTTCAATAAATATTTCGAGCACTTCTCTCTGCCAGGCACTATTCCAGGTACTGCGGGTACCATTCACCAAGGTCTTCTCTACTTTTTAAACTTTCATGGAGATTATAATCCAACAGACTTATAAATTTTTCACCAATAAAGAACACTCTTTCTACAAATCAGCATAAAAAGCACAACTCAAAAACTGTGGCTATCTTGATTCACCCTTCCTCTGCACTTAGCCTTCAAATTATGTCAAATTTTCCTTTGAAATTTTTAATATTCATTTCTTCTTCTCAGTTCCTACTTTCCCTATGGTACTTTTACTGAAACGCCTCCCAGTTCCCAACTTTCTACCCCTTCCTCCTGTCTCTCCTCTTATTAATTTATCAACAATACAAATCCCAGTCCATGTTTCTCACACATTCTTTTCACTTTCTAACTCACCTGATCAAAAAAAAGCCTTCCTTGACTCTCAATTACCCACCACATCAAGGTGAAACTATTCTACTTGCCTTTGAAAATCATACAAAATTTAACACAGCTCATCTATGTAATCTCATTTCCCACTATTCCCCACATGCACGATTTGCTCAAATAGGCCATTCTGCTCTGTATAAGTACAAACAAGCCATGATGAATCCTGCTTCCCCAAGGGTTGTTTCTTTTCTTCACCTAAAACGCCATTCCCCCTCTCCCCTCTCCAGCTCCAAATAGTAACCATCGCTCAAGGACATCTCAAATTCTATCTAAACTCTAAAGACATTCCAGGGCTACTACAGGCCTCCTGTCCTCCTTTGAACTACAACTGTGACACATAACTTGCATCAAACTATTATGAATATAAAGTACATACTTAATATGTATGAATTTACATTAACACAATAACCATGTATTTGAAAACAATGGATAATGAATCAAGTTTTATTGATTTTATATGAATGGGAGAAGGACCTCTAGCATATCGACCAGACTGAATGAACTGTTTCACTTGATTTCACCTCCCCAAACACAGCAGTATTTGGAAGCTTCAGCACTGCCATCGGGGAGACTAGTCCCACCTCCTAGAGATTCTGAACTCTCCCTTTCAAAGCTTTTCTTAAGAGCAAACGAAGAGCTGGGAGTAGTATAGTAAATGCTATTTCATTTCTAAAATTACTTTGTTCAACTTGTTTCTAGTAAAAATTAAAGTGTTGCAATTTCAAATAATATTAAAGGAGGGTGTGATACAATAAAGAATACACCTGGCCTGGCCAGTGTGGCTAAGTGGTTGAGCATCTACCTATGAACCAGGAGGACTGGGTTCAATTCCCGTTCAGGGCACATGCCCACTAGGGGGCGCGCAGGAGGCAGCCGATCCATGATTCTCTCTCATCACTGAAGTTTCTCTCTCTCCTTTCCTCTGAAATAAATAAAAATATATTAAAAAAGAAAAAAGAAAAAGAATACACCTGGTCTTTATCCGCAGTTCCTGGCACAGAACTTCAAAATCCCTTGGAATTGCCTCAATGATAGTTAGTCCCTTTCAACCATACTTGAGTTTATCCCCATGGAATGACGCATTGGGGCTAAGAGAGGGCTGAGATAGCTTCAGGATGGAGGTTGGCAGCCAGAAAAACAAACCATGTTATTACAAAGTTGGAACTTTCAGTCCTACCCCAAAACCTCTAGGGAAAAGGTAGGTGCTAGAGATTGAGTTCAGTTACATGGCTAATGATTTAATCAATCATGCTACATAATGAAGCCTCATATAAAAACACTGGACATTCAAGCTCAGGAGAGCTTCGTAGTTGGTGAATATTGATATACTAGGAAGGTAGTGCACTCTGACTCCACAGGAACAAAAGCTTCTGTGCTCAGTACCCTTTCAGACTTTGTCCTGTGCACCTCACCTGGCTGTTCATTTGTGTAATTGTTAAGTATAGACTTTTTCTAAGTTCTGAGTCATTCTAGTGAATTATATAGAACCCGAGGGGGTTTTGGGAAGCCCCAAATATATGTAGTCATCCAGGAAGAAGTGTGGGTAGTCTGGGGACCCCACTTTGCAGCTGGTGTCTAAAGTAAGGGTAATCTTGCCCTGGCTGGTTGCTCAGTGGTTAGAGCAATGGCCCTCAGACCCAAGGATTGCAGGTTCGATTCCCCACCAAAGGCACCTACCTTGTTGCAGGTTTGATCCCCACCGGGTGGGGGCATTAACAGGAGGCAACCAATCAA